>NC_052953.1:4882866-5523366 GCF_013358895.1 Oreochromis aureus | reverse complement strand
AGGAGGAGGTGTTTGACAGCATCGTTAATGATGACGTGCAGTATCCAACCTGCATTCCTCCTGATGCTGTCTCCATCATCCAGAAGGTATTCACCTTCATTTGACCTCTTACGTCCTGCATTTCTCGATTATTTTTTTCAAGTCACACATCAAATTGTTGCAGGATTTTGATTCATTTTGGCAATTTATGAAATGGCCAATGTTAAGTACAATATGCAGAGATAACTCTTCTGTAAGGTAATACAGACTCATTGCTTTATCTAAATGTCAACCAACCAGCTGTGCAAATAGGGCGCTATGAGCCACGAAAAACCCTGCATCTATTTTTATAGCCATTTTTCCATCTAGGCTAATAAACACACATTATCACATCGGCACCTACAGCATGTTTAGAATCACCCATAAACCTTAAAAAACATCTCTTATGACTATAAAAGGCAGCTAGAGTTCACAGAGGAAACCCACTTCATCCAGGAGGTTCATATGTAGATCCTTTTTGCAATGAGGTGATATTGGCTTCTTTTGCTTAATGATATTTACTTCTGAATAATATTTCAGAAAGATTCTGGTGAAAACGTAGAAGTCATAATGCACCACACACTTTTTAGAACCTAATCTAGAACCTGTAATTACTGTTTTAAATTTGAGTATAAAATACGGCGAGTAATGTATTTCAACCTGAAACCTGAAAACATCCGTGTTTGTTCACAGCTGCTGAAGAAGAATCCACTGAAAAGGCTCGGAGCTGGAGAGAGGGACGCAAACGAGGTCAAAGGAGAGAAATTCTTTGAGGTATCGGATCCATATCAACTGTTTGTCTTCACTGTCTTTCCACTGAACTACTCTCCGACATGTAAACATCTAAACAACATGTAAACAAGCTGAGTAGTCGTTATAATCAGCGTCTACCAGTCCTGATTCAGCCTGATGAGTGATGAAGCACTGATTAGTACTGATTAGACAGTGACTTAACCTGTCCAGACACATCAAAGCTCTATAAGCACCTCTGTCTCCTAAATTATTGATTGATGAGTCAAAGTACTAAAGCTAACCTATTATTGTTGTTTTCTGCTCCATGTTTTTATTCTCTGACTCTGCTACAGTAGCTTTGCATGATTCACAGTTCAAAATAATCCTTATTTATCTCAAACTGGGCCTTGTTGCACCCACTCCATTCACAAAGTAGTTGTTTTAGCTGTTTTTAGCATTTTTTTTCTTACTACCTCACCCTCGACAACACAAAGTTTGAACTATCTTCTCGATGACATCATACACTGCCAGGATTAGAAAAAACTGCCTGAAACTGAGGAGGTAGCACAGTCTCACAGGGATAACTTGTTTTTTTAAACTTTGTGGCTCTTTTGCAGACCATCGACTGGGAAGCCCTGCTAGCGAAGAAAGTAACGCCGCCCTTCCTGCCGTCGATCAAGGAGCCCACTGATGTCAGCAACTTCGACAGCGAGTTCACTCGACTCCAGCCAACCCTGTCGCCTCCCTCCAAGCCCTTCAGCCTCTCCGCCGAGCAGCAGGAAGCGTTCGCGGACTTTGACTTTTGCGCCTTGCATGGGTGAAAATTAAACTGACACGACCGCAGGGGTAAATTACAACCAGAATGTCCAAGTTAGTGTCCGCACTGGCAGGTAACCCACATTTATCATAACCACAACCCTCCTATGGCAAGCTACTTTATTTATATATTTTTAGATGAAAAGCAAGAACAATGACAGGACTTTTATATTTTTATATTTTGGTCTGCTGTTGTGTTAGTTGATTGGTTAATCAGCCAATCATTAAAACTGATCAGTTTTGAGTCCTTTAAAGAGTACAGAAGTGAAACATTTGCAGATTATAACTACAGCTGTGAGGATTACATTCCTTTTACCATTTAATTTCAATCCCTTTTTAAGGCCTGACTTTAGACTTGTGATTGCCAGTGGCCTGTGATTGATACCTTTTGACAGCTTAGAGATTGTAAATAAAAACTACAAAAAAACGAATAAGTAGGTTAAAGGAATAGTTCAATATTTTGAGAAATAAGTGCAGAGGCTCAGACAGTGATATCAGTCGATTTTGAGACTCTGCACTTTACAGATTTGCACTTTATTTTACGCCGGACTGATGAGACTTAACGAGATGGCAGTAAGTTCAAATCGTTCCCTGTGAGTCCCAAGGCTTCCATTTGTCATCCATTCTGTTCAAATCTTCTTTGGATTGAATTTTAAGGCATGCACAAAGGGAGGAGGGTGTAAGCATATCAGTCTCAGGATCATGTCTCTGCTTTTAGTCCATGATATGGCCCCTCTGGCTTCATCAGGTGATGATCTCCAGCTTGCTCCTAGAGCTGAAAATTAGACCTTAGTTTTGCGGGTTGAAATGCCCCAAGTGGACTTTTTTGTTTGTCTGGGAATTATTCACGAGTGGAGTGTGTGCAGCAATGCAGATACTGTACCGGTTTGTTGTGGTTGAGCTACGGCTCACCTATGGCCACGAGCTCTGTGTAGTGACTGAAAGAATGAGATCACAGATACAAGCAGCTCAAATGAGCTACTTTCAAAGGGTGTCTGGGCTCAGCCTTAGATATACAGTGAGGAGTTTAGTCATTCAGGAGCAGCTTAGAGTAGAGCCATTACTCCTCCACATGGAAAGGAGCCAGGTGAGGTGGTTTGGGAATCTGACCAGGATGCTTCTTCAACACATCCTAGTTGAGGTATTTTAGGAATGTCTAACTAGGAGGAGACCCTGGAGCAGACCCAGGACAGGCTGGAGGGATTAAATCGCTTGGCTGGCTTAGGACTTGCCTTGGTGTCCCCCCAGAAGATCTAAAGGAAAAGGTTTAGACTGCTGGCTGGCTGGCTGGCTGGCTGGCTGGCTGGCTGGCTGGCTGGATGGATGGATGGATGGATGGATGGATGGATGGATGGATGGACGGACGGGTGGGTGGGTGGGTGGATGGATGTCAAATCCCTTCCAGCCTGGATGTTGTTGTGAAGTCTGTAAATGTGATATAATTATCTGATCAGATACAGGTCATAATTCATGGATGGTTGTCCATGGTTGCCAATGTCCATACTCATATTATGAGTATTTATTTTCTCGTCTTATTAGTGTGCCATAAAATAAAGTGTGAGCATAAATCCTGCTTGATTCCAGCTCAATGAAAGTTTCCCAGCCTGTCTTGATGCTGACTCTAAATGTTTCCGCAGCTCCATCATGTTCAAACCTATCCCATGGCTAAAAACGCTGACTGTTCACGCTGTCATTGATCTGACAGCACAACAAAGATAAATAAATAACCAGGCAGCATCATTTTTTGTGTTTCTGACTGAGCAAACAAAGTGATAATGACCCTTTATAATCTCTGCAGAGAGTCAAAGTTTGCCCGGACCGCCAGCCTGCTCACACCTCCTCCTCCTGTTAGTTTATTTTGGAGATCTGGTGAAAGGTTGAAACAAATCTGATAGAGACAGACACGGGATGCTTGAAGAGTCTATACCTTTATCACCTTTAAATAAATCAAAAACAGGAGGTTCAAAATATAGTTCTGAATTTACAGTAGCTAAACTCTGATAATAGATTTTCATTTAAACTGTTGAGAGAAATGCTGAACTACAAATATCCTGGCTTGTATCAACTAAGCCCTCACATGTTGTTATTACGACTTCACCTCATGTCGTTGTTATTTCCTCTGCGACACTACACGGTTTTTCCTTTAGTGGGTACGTCAGAGGGTTGTGCATAAAACTAAGCATGTGCAGCTGCCTGCTGTGGCGATCCCTTGTGAAGTAGCTTTCTTTTACACTAAGTGGTTTTTGTAAATTTGCCTCTAATACAGCAACAATTTGGGTTCCTTCATGTTTATTTATAAATGAATGAAGTGAATAACTGTCACACACTTCCCCAACTGTTCATTCTCACTTGATCGTGCATCAGTGCCAAGCAATTACCACATGCATGAAAGAGGAAATGTCTCATGTATGATGACATGATATCACACAAGCATGATGATATCACACAGGAAAGCTACAAAGAGGAAGACAGCAGCGCTTTGCAGTAACTTACACAAAAACACTGAAGAAGACTCAAATCAAATCGACAGCCTGAAAATTAACCAAAGTTTTAAAAAATGTGTTTGAGCAGCAGATAGATCCCATCTAAACTTTATTAAAATTAGTAAAAAGGAACACCAGATTATATATATATAGGAAAATCATCAATTTCTCATCTCTGAAAATGTCCCATGGATATCTCTAGTACTTATAAAGTTTGAAGTGGGCCTGTAAATGTGGACATCATTATTAAACAATCAGCTGATTCTGAAGGGGTCAGGTGGGATTACCTCCTGGTTCTTCCTGATGCATATTTATCATAAATGTGCTTTCAGTTTGATTATGTCCACTCAGATGATAACATGGATAAACCTGGGAGCATAAAGTCATCTTTATAGCCTCTTCAAGCCTCCTGTGCGCTGGCGACAGATGGAGCTCGCTTTGTGGCCTTTGCTTATTATTTTCTTCTCCTGCAGAGGTTCAGTATGTGCTGCCGTCTCTATGCATCACTGTGACAGGCTTTGCCCACTGCCTTGACCAAACAGATGAAACAAGCTACTCTGACTTCTGGTTTCAAAACCTTTAAAAAAAAAGTGTTAATTTCAGTCCAACGTGTGTGAAGTCATTCCTTCGTCTCTGTTACAGCAGTAGGAAGCGCATGGCACCGTGGTTACTCGTGCACTAGAAAATCCTGTAATCACTAGCAGTATAAAAGAAGCCATAGATAACCTATTATAGCCATACTAGTGATAAAGTATCTGTATTTTGAATTTAGTGACTCATATTCAGTGAGCTCTACTGATATCAAGGCAATAAAAAATAAAAAGAGGAGGAAAAAGCCCTGATTTTGTTCATGTGCTCCTAGAAATCCTGGAATTTGCCTGCAGCTGTTGACAAGCTGGGGTTCAGATGAGGCCTGGGGCTTTAAAGAGTAACTTAACACTAAATCCATTGTTCGATCAGCAGCATTTCATATTCAGTCATGTTTACTGTACAGCTCATTGATTCGGTTTCAGAAACATATTGACGGCCTAAGCATGAGACATCCATGAATATTGTTCTCTGGGCTAAATCTGGTCAGTGTGTTACAGGCTTAAAAAGACTGACATCCAATAAAGTGAAAGGTGAAATGCTGTCTTTTCAGGCTATTACAAAGACTTGAATTCACAGTCACAGTTACTAAGGCTAAAATCCAGTCGAATTAGGTTCAGAAGTGAGGAGCAGATTACTCTAGCAAGCTTTCAAAACTGGATACAAGCCATTAATTTGAGCAATTCACTGACATAATTAGAAGTTTACCAACATGATGAATTTCAGAGGATTTTCTCCTGATTTGTTTTTTTTTTTCAATAAGGAAAGTCAAAGTTACAACTTCAAACCTTCAGAGCTTCTTTATCACATTTTTATTGTAAAACACCAGATAATTACAAAGATACTTATTATGACGCACTGAAGGGGCTTTGTGTCATGTTCAAGGCTTGAGTCAGGACCTAAATGTGAGCAAGAGAGGAAATGAATAAATCAAGAGGGCGTATTTATTTATAACATTAAGGAAAAAGGTTGGGTGTGGACTCAAACCCAGGCCCCTGTTGTAGCCTTTGGCATATAGGTCACAACTGGAGTTAAAGTCCACAATAAAGATAAATCTGTATCACTGCATCAACTTTGCACTGGAGGGGCTGCTTTCCCTCTTTCAAATATTCTTTTGCAGTTATCTACCCATGGCACACACCATTTTGATCATATAAAGGGATGTATTCAGGGTGTTATGTTGCTCTTTAACAGCTCTGAAGGCCACCTCTGAGCAGGACACTGAACGCTGCACTTGCTGTCAGCTAATTTAAGAAACCATAGCAGGGCAGTCAGGTGGTTTAACTGTTGTGGCACTTTAAGTTTATGCTGCTGAATATTACATGTTACTTCTGTGTCAGTACTGTATGTATTTATGTACTCTATGTATGTACGTGAATCCTGACTGGGAATGTCAGTGTGTACAGATGTACTCTATAACGATATGCATATCATCCGTGTTTTAATGTACTCTTTGTTGTCAATAAATACAAACAGAACATTACAGTAAGAACTTGGTAAAAAATGAACTTACTGACATCAGTTTACAGGCAGGTACCAAACATCAGCAGGTTTAAAGGCAGTTAGTGTAAATAATGTGGGGTCACCACTCTCATCACTTAACAACAGAAACCTTCACAGCAGGGATGTCAAACTTATTTAAACTTTAAACGCTCCCTTCTGTCAGCATTACGAATTTCACACATGGACCAGATTGGAGTCTTTGCCGAGCCAATTCTGGACCCCAGGCCTTATGTTTGACAACCCTGCTTTACAGAGAGCAGTGACCAAACCTGAGTGTTTCAATCACATGTAGTGCTTATTTTTATCTTTTCTTTTGTTCAACTTAAAAAAAAAAAAAAAAAAACCCAACAACTTATGTGCCACTTGTATACTGTTTGACATTTTAAACACCACCAAACTTCAAGGCAAGAAAGCTCAGTTTGACATTCAGAAATACTTAACATGGATCTGCTTTTCCCCTCTTTCCCTTTTTCTGACTGAAGAGTCAAATATAACTGAGAGCCAAAAGCTGAGATTTCAGACTGCTCTTAATGCTCAGATTCAAGCTTTTCTTCTGTTCTTGGATTCATGTGATGTCAGAGTTTGTATATCCCTCATATATGATGATGATGATGCAGCGTGGTTTGCTTTGTAACTGGTGTCTGGTTTCAACAAGCAAAGACGATAGACAGACGAAGAATAACTCTTCATTAAGTGTTCAGGAATTAAGTTTTCAGATGTCCTGTTTATGGGGGAAAGTGTTTAAGACGAGCCTTTGCAAACCAGTGGTCACATCACATCAACTAAATCCAACTTCTATACACACCCTATGGTCTTTTAGCTTAGAAGCCCTGCCCACTGGGTGTTCAAACCTTCTGTTTGCAGATAACAGCCAAACAGAAGACAGCTGGTTTAAAGAGGGAGGAGCTAAAGCAGCTTGTTTCAGACAGAGAATGAACTGAGAGGCTGTACCAAGGATTATTTTGAGCCGTGAATCATGGAAAGCTAGTCTAGAATCCAAGAATAAAAATGAGCCCTTTAATGTGCCGTTAACAGTAAGTGCATCTTTTGGCTCATAAAATCACAGGCAGCACTAACGAGGTGCTGAGACTGAAACAACGTCTAACTCCAGTTATCCTTTCCATATTAAGAGATATGAAACTATCAACAGTTACGACTGCGTGCAGAATATCAGGTTCTTTTTATTTATTTACGTCCGCTGACCTTCTCAAAGTGTAGCTGGAATAATCAAACGGTGCCAGTGACACACACGCACCCCCACACGCAAACCCGTGACGTCAGCTGTTGCGCATCACACGGTAAGACACCAACACTGAACGCGTGTTTCAATGTTAACTGTAAATACGGGTAAAGGGATTGTGTTAAGGCAACACTACGCAGATACCTCTGAGGTTTGGATTAATTTGTTACATGAAAACAAGTCAGAGAGTTTCCAGCCAAGAACAGGAAACTGATGGGAGCACCAGAGTGATTACAATCCTCCTGAGACGGTCCGCTGTTTCAGTCCAAAAAGTTTCCTTTTAATTTCTGTATCTGGATAAAACAATTAAAGAAAACACTTTCTCATTCTCCTGTCTTCATCTTTGTGAAAATACAAAACCAGTCAGAGATTAGTTGACTCCAGCCTCTGTGGGGTCAGACTGGATTCAGCGTGTTTCTGTGGTAAACCTTCTCCCACATCACCGTCCTGCAGATGCAGAAGAAATCCCACAGGTTGCAGAAGATGCCACGGTCGAACGGGTTCTCCTCGTCCTTGCAGGTCTTCAGGTATGAGATCCTGTGGCGGGACATGAACTCCCAGGTGGTGCAATTGATAGAGATCAGGTACAAGTGGGAGCCTAGCAGCAGCACCACAACCACAGAGAAAATCCCGACTATGCACAGCGCTGCCAGCAGAAAGCCATTCACCCTGAACCACTGCTCCCACGTAAGAGCAGGAGAAATGCCCGACCTGAAACACAAGGAAATTACACAACAGGAATAAATCACCACTTAGATCTGTTTGGCCTATAACAAGTTCATCATAAGAAAAAAATCTGGATTAATTCAGCTTGATTAATTCACTGGTTTGTCCCATAAAAAGCTTTGTTTATAAGAAAACTAAACATAATTTAGCAAAATTAAAATTATCATCAGTTTGTTAACAGAATTTGCTGATAAGAAAACAGCTGAACATCGCAAGCCTGTCCTCACCCTGAATACTGACTAGTAGGTATAAAGTGCATGCTTCTTTTTTTAATCTTATATACAAAAAATGCAGAAGACAATGATGAAATGCAAAAAACTGCAGTTCCTCTGAAGTCCACTTGAGGCTTGCTTCAGTTTAAACAAACTGCTTGCCTTCTATGGATAGTCTGCAACCATAGTGAGGTCACCCACTGCTTCTGGACGCCATATTTTGAAACTGAAATCAAGGTCGAAGAAGTTATCCGCTTCTTGACTGTTGCAAAGCACAGCCACATATGCATCTGTTAATAACAAAATACTAGAAGCGCAACCACCAAAACTGAAGCCCAAACTTTTAGTCAAATCCATTAAAAATGCTCTAAAAAGGCATCAAAAGCATAAAAACGCTCAAACTGTTCAGTTCAGAGGCCCAATGGAGAACTAGCTGCTACAGCGGCCTGTGTCAGCACACCTGGACTAACTGCAGTATCCATAAGGATGAGTTTTATAAAAATCCCATTTACTCATTATTATATTAGACGAACTTGAATTTTTAGTGTTGCCACAGAGACCGACACACCAAAAACAGCAATGCAGTGGTTACAGAAAAAAACATTGACTCTTTAAAAATGACAGCGTGGGTGATGTCACAGTGGTCATGTCCAGCGCTTGTATACAGTCTATGATTTGTATTCGATGAGAGGCCTGCTGCCTGACAGGACAAAAACACTAATGGTTTTATTTTTTGGTTGATGGAGTCATCGCTGTAGGCCAGAGGGAATACATGCATGTCTCAGTGTTTAAACATCTGCTATAAAACTAAGCGGGATGTAGTGGGTTACATTACTTTGATAGAGTCATTTAAAATATTACATTTTTCCACAGGGCAACTCGAAATATCGGTTATGTATTTTGGAGAATGAATTAATTAACAAAATCTGAAACAGAACATGCTACATCATTTTTGTTGTCACCAATTCTCCTGACTAAAGGCACATTTCAGATTTTATTTAGATGTATAAAATTGGCTGTTTAACAACCACGCTGCCAGCTGTTTGTCTGCCTGTACTCAGAAGCTTGCAAAGTGTAAGCTGACATGGTTTTTTTTCATTCTTCTGTGTCCAGGGCAACACTGGTTTCAATAAATGTCATGAAATATTGCTGAAAAGTTTTCCCACATTACCCCGAGTGTTTTCTTTTATATTTTACTCAGTTGATGATCTCTGATTATTACTCAGTGAAGTTTAATTACCACAGAGCTTACTTCTGCCTCTGTGTGTGTGCACATAAACCTCTGCTCCACAGCGGTGCCTTTAACTGGAAACTTAAAATGAGGACGACTTGAACTTTATAGGTGTGCTTAAGCAACCTGTCACAGATCATCCTTACACAATTTAACCACTCAGTTCAGTGATGTTCTCCAAAAGTCACAAGTTACCCAATTCCGTCTAAAGATAAAGCGGCAGAGCAGAGTACACACAGCACAAGATAAGTTTTCACTGACTCACTGCTGGAAGGCAAACTGAGGCCATAAATATTCCCAGCAGATAAGGACATTTATCTTAGAGGCTGGAGACAGGCGGAGGCATTTAGCAGACGTACAGAGCGACGTGAAGGCCCCACAGCAGGGTGAGCAGCTGCACCAGCAGGTAGATGATGAACCAGCGGTGGTTCCTCTCTCCCACGCAGTTCTCAATCCACGGGCAGTGGTGGTCGAAGCGATGGACGCAGCGTTTACACATGTGGCAGTGCTTCGCTCTCATTGGCTGCTGCTTGACACACACAGAGAGAAAATAAAATAAAGGTGCTGTTACTGGGAAAAGTTGATCGTTCTCCAGATTTTTTAGATGGTTTCTTTTGTGTGATTCGACCAAAAGAGAAAGTTAAATCCTTCTACAGCTGCACTGATTAGTTGATTAAAAGAAAATCAATCTGCAGCTGTTTCTGCAATTAAATCAGTGGTGCAAACAGACTCGCAGACAACGCCTCAGAGCCGTAAAAACATTTAATGAGCTGTAAAAGTCCCTGATAAGGGAACAGGGGTAAAATACATGGGCGTGGCTGAGATCGACACAGAGGAAAAGAATGCAGGTAAAGGTGACATACACAGGAATGCAGGTGTCCCACTCAGACTTTTTCTGCCACTGAAAAAACTAAAACATTTTTTGCCATCCATAAGTCAAAAAATGTTTTATCTCAAAGTTTTGACTGAGCTTTGTCTGGCAAAACTTTTTTTCCTCTTTCATGGTGGAAACAAGCTTCCATACTTGAATGAACCAATGCACTGGGTGAATTTGGTTAATGCTGGCCTACAACCGAGTCTTTGCAAAGTCTGACAGTGTCTGTGAGTCAGTTTGCAGGGCTTATTTAATTATAGAAGAAAAATAAAGACTTATTGTAGTGAATTTAAAAAACACAGTTTGGTTGTTAACCAAAGAAAACAACTGGTCATCATAAATCTTTTTTTTTTTTTTTTTTTTTTTTTACCTGTCCCGTTTGGTTCTTTTGCCATCAGAATTATTGTCTAAAGGCGAAGAAAGATGCCCAACGGATTTACTTTACCAAATGGACCATCCCAGCCTTGCCGTAATGGTCCATTTGATTCACCTTTTATTGTTTATTTTATTTTCACTTGCTGAATACGGGACAGACTTGACTGGTGGAAAGAAAGGGGAGAAAGAAAGAGGGAAAGAAAAAAAAAAAAAAAACACCTGAGAAGAGGGACGGGGAAAAAGGGCAAAAAACAAAAACCAACAGAATAAGCAGACAAAAAATACATATATCGATCACCTGGATCACCTGTTGAGAAAGAAAAAAGAAAGCAAGCAGAAGAAAACGAGAGTAATAAACAAGATCACAATGATATATGGGAATATGACAGTAAATACTAAATATTAAACATTATTGTGCAGCACGTGAGATCGACAGCGCAGTGTGTGCTTTGAGGTAGGAGCCAAAAAGGGTGTAGTTTGTGTGTGTGATCACCCGTGTGTGCACCTGTGAGCATGAACGCGCTTGTTTTTAAAAGGTTCCTTCATGTAATGATCTGCTAGAGGGTGTGGGGGGCCACTGCCCCGACCTCCAGGGCATGAAGCAGGTATGGAGGAGATCAAAACTCCAGACATCCAGAGGCCCCCAGAACACAAGAGACCAAGGAAGACCAACAGAGGGCAGCCGCGCCACTATCCCAGAAAGAGCTGAGGAGAGTCCCAGATGAGGGGTCACTCAGCAGCCGCGAGCAGAAGCCGGGGGCTGCAGTGACGTGCCCGTGAGCTCCGCCGGCAGCCAGCTGTGCCTGAGTGACCGAGCCCCGGCCGAGAGGCCAAGGGCACCCCATCCCAGTGGCCCGAGCGAGCCCCAGGCTCCATGCCCGATAAGCAGCCGCCAAGGAGTGAGCGGTGGGTACCTGGGCGCCCACCCCGGACACAAAGAACCACCAACGCACCGATGTCTGAGGGCGTCTGCCACCGGCAGGGGAAGTGGTGGGGAGATGGGCCTCCAAACCTTGGAGGGCCTGAGATGTCCCCAGAGAGGTGGCGCCTGATACCCAACCTGACATATAGACACAGACAAACAGGCACACACAGATACAAACATCTATTCCCACCCTCATGCTCTCATATACAATTACTCAACACTCACCCAACGTGGAGACAGACATAGAGAGACACTGTACACACAATCACACTCCCCAAGCGTACTCTAAACCCCGGGTCTAGGTACCCTTGCCCCTGGAGGGGGAAACTGCGCCCAGACCCAGGTGGTGTTACCCTTTTCCCTGCGGTGGGGAGAAGCAGACTGCCCCGACTCCGCAGCAGCAGGGAGGCCCCACATTCCAGACCCCAGTCGGACGGCCAACTCCTCCTCCTAGCCCCCCCGCTCCAGCAGGCCGCAGAGAACGGGGGTGTAGGAAGACTCCAAACCTCCCTCCACCCGCTCATATGTAGTGTTGATGTATGTGTGTTCTAAGGTGCATTTAAAACCCAGGAGGGCATGGAGCTACCTGCCAGAGCAGCAGGTAAGCGTATAGCCCCTCCTGCTAGCCCTCAATGTCTACGTGTATTTAAAATTGAGAGGTGGGCAACGACGCCAGGGGTGAAGTGTACACCCTGATGGTAATTTGGCATCCGTGTAGCGTGCCCACCCCCAAGATCCTATATGTATGTGTAATGAAAGTGTGAGTAATGTGAATGTCTAAGTTGTGGGATAAAATTGAGGCAGAGGCAGCCAGAAGGGGGGGACAGAGGGGGATGTCTCCTCTGCACCCTGGTGACACACCCCTACCCCAAGGCCCTGCATGTGTGGGTGATTGTGGTGGAGCGGGAAGAGGGAGGCAGCTGGAGATGGAGAGGGAAGGAAGGGAGGGGCAAGTGACCCCTCCCTGGGGCCAGCTCCCCCGCTGACCCCAGTAGGCACCCCCATACTCTGCAACCCGCCAGGGAAAGGGGGGCCCAGGCCCATCCAGCCCGGGGCCCAGTGCAGCAACGCCGCCCGGCCCCACAGAGCCCGGGACAGTCCACCTGACCCCACCACAGAGAAAACTGCACCCACCCCATCATCCACTCATCTTCCAGACTACACAAGACAATAGACGCCCAGGCTGAGATCTTCCTCCACCTCTCCTGTATCTCCCCCTCCTGCAGAGAGAGTTCCTGAAGAGAGGAAATCTCCTGCATCATAAATCTTAAAACAATGACAAAGATGAGTTTGTGGCTCTTCTTGGCCTGAATATTGACTGGCAGGCACAAAGTCTCAACTTCAAAGGAGAACATGTTTACAGCCTGGTGAAAAAACTGTTTTAACCTTTTGAGATAATGTTTTTATTTTTTATTTTTTATATAACTTAAACTCAGAGGTGTGGACACTTTGATTAACAGGTGTGCCAACAAATAAAAGCTTGACAAAGCTGCAGTGACATTACCCTTTTCGATTTCCCATTTTAAGCCCTCGGTGTGTTTTGGCTGCCACCATCTGAAGCCAGGAGTGACCATATTTGGGCAAATTTCTGGTGCACAAAAGCGTGTTAAAAGCAGAGCCAAAGCCACAGAAAATGGCCTCTACTCCAACAGATACTTCTTTTTATTTCGTTTTCGCTTTCCAGTAAGCTCAGCTACCATGTATCTTCCATCGTCTCATCAAATACTTTCACACAGTCCAACCAACAGTCAGCCTGAGGTCCTGTCCACACACACAGGTCATGTAAGTGGTGGTTTTAGGCTGCTGAAAACTGAGCTTTTCATTAGCTTTTTGTCTCAGGGAAAATTATGACTTTGTTTTGCAGTGTCAACTTTTTTGTGAGATTAGACTGTGTGTTGTCTTATTGTTTGTTAGTGATACACCTAGGCTTCTGATTGGTCAACATTCCTGTATGGTTAGAGATATGTTGCCACCTGTTGCTGTGGCACTTTTGACAGTTCATGGCGTCGGGTTTGTTTTTGAGGGTTTTCTTGTGATGCAAAACAATGCTGCTGTTGACGGGGTCTTATAAACAAAAGAGAAAAATTCCAGTTTTTAAGAAATCCTTATGTACGTGTGGATGTAGCCTCAAATTCACACTATTTTGAAAGTTTCTTTCAGGAGGAGGATGTTTGTGTCTTTGGCACCGTTTTAGTATCAGCTGCTTCTCCTGACACATGATGCAGAAAGAGACCATTTAAACCCAACACACAGAATTTGATGAGTTGGAAATGTGGTCATGTCAAACTTGGTGAGCACTGGAATTTGGCAGCTGGCAGCAGTTGGTTACCTGCAGCAGGCAGTATCCACAGCGCCTCACACGAGCGGTCGATGACTGAGGGATCATCGCCTCCATTTCTTCATTTGGACTCTGAGCGCCCTGTGTAACACAAACAGACGTCAGTCACAAGTGTTCACATGCACACAGAAACACTGTGACCTTTCAGCATTATACACAGGTTAGTCCAGGTTTTAGTCCATTTGCTGATAAGAAAACATCACATCACTGCTGACATCTCCACAGCTGATGAAAGGTAACCTGGAGGCAGTCAGTGGTCACCACTATTACAACACATTATGAAACCAACCTTTCACAAAGTGTTTTAATCCTTAACGATGGTAAATGGACTGCTATATATATATAGTGCTTTTCGACTCTATTTGAGCACTCAAAGAGCTTCATACAACATGTCTCATTCATCCATTCAATCTAATGTTCTCACTCTGATAAACGCATCAGGAGAAACTCAGGGTTCAGTATCTTGTCCAAGGGTACTTTGGCATGCAGACTGGAGCAGCCAGGGATTGAACCTTCTGAGCTGCCTGCTGAGCCGCAGCCAGCCCTCAAATTAGGATCTACTTTGACTTTGTAATCTGAGTCTTTTTAATTAAACTCACCTTGACAGTGTCAGTCAGCACAAAGCCGGGGTCCATCAGGGAAACGGCAAAGTACAACAGCACTGACAGAACGACCAGCAAGAAGAAGAGAGCCGGCAGCAGCAGCTCTCCCTGCTCCTCACATCTCCGCAAACCTACACACACACACACACACACACACACACACACACACACACGTAAGAGCTAACAAAAAGTAAGATATTCTCCAAGATTTATGTAGAAATGTGGCAGGTAAATAATCTTGCCCTCCTGTGTAGAGGGAGGGCAACCCTAACAGCAGAAAGGACTTGGGGTCATAGCACACATCCACTGTTTTCAGAGTATCAGCTGTTGCCTTCAGAGGGGAGGTATTCTTTGACTTGTTGCAGAACAAACTGATTTAAATTCTCACTTGTTCCTACCACTATTAATCTTTTAAATTCTATAATGTGATTTGTTGGGGTTTCGGGGTGTATGTGTTATCTATGCTGCTGACTACAAAGCACACTACCCCTCAGGGATAATAAACTTTATTTTAATCTTGATATTGAAAATGTACAAGGGACAAAACAAAACAAACAAAAAAATCTTCACATTTGTTGAGACTGTAAAGTCACAAGTTGTCAAAACAAATGGGAAATTACTTTTTTCTTCATTTTAACTCTACTTGTATATAACTTAAAAAAACCCCATCTTATTATATGGGTTCATATGAGTACATTAAGGCCACTGTACATCAGATGTTGGATTTTATTATTTATTTCAAATTTTATTATTTAAATATATATGACAAATTATTCAGTCTGGAAAGGGGTTGCATTCAAATATTTAATTTAAAAAATATTTAATTATGATATGACCGTTTTAAGCCCAGAAGATGTTTGTCCTAGTGTATTTTGTTATTTTAAAATACATATTTATTGGAGGTTTATGTATCTATTTTTATTTAGACTCATTTCTTGTGTTTTCGCCTCTGTCAGTGCGCCCCAGGGTGGCTGTGGTTACAATGTAGCTTGCCATCTCCAGTGTGTGAATGTGTGTGTGAATGGGTGGATGACTGGATATGTAAAGCGCTTTGGGGTCCTTAGGGACTAGTAAAACGCTATATAAATACAGGCCATTTACCATTTTAAATAAAACATTCTAATTTGTGGAGTAACTTGTAACAGCAACTGACAGATACATGTCAGGTGGTAAAAACTACATCATTTCCCTCATAAATGTAGGTAAAATAAATAATAAAGATACTCGAAACTGCTCAAGTAAAATAAAACTCCTTATAATTGGAGCCCAACTACCATTAAGCTCCATCCTGTTGCTAACGGCTAACAGCTAGCTGGACGCAGTCTGAGTGACTTACTAGTGTTGTGCAGGAACAGAATGACAGTTATGATCCAGGTGAGCAGGGTGTGAGCGACCCGGACCAGAAAGCCGCTCCGAAACACGTTCTGCACCATATTAGTAACAGCACCTGTCACCTGTCACCACCGCTAACGAGCCAGCTAAGAAGGTTAGCATTACGAAAATAAACACACTTATATTAAATAAAGACCGAGAAGCTTTGAAATATACTACAAAGCAAATGTAGGAATGTAGAAAATAATCTGGAGTCGATTACAGGCGTAAATACGCATTCAATCAAAAAGAAATCAACTGACTTCTGTTTTTATGTTGTTCATTCTGTCTACTTCCTTGTTTCCCTACGGCAGCCTGTATAGGTCAAACCGTTCGAACTGACCATGCGCAAAAGAAGGTTTTCGTAAAAATACGTCGACTAATGTTACATAAAAGCGGTTTAAAAAAAAACAAACAAAAAAACAACAACAACATTAATTTTGAGTTTAAAAATTAATGTTTTTTCCATCAATAAAAATATTTAGAAAACAGTAACGTCACATTTAAAAAAAAATCTTTTTTGTGTGTGGAATAAGGTTGACACGAGCATCTGTTTCAGGTAGTTTAGCGGGTAATGGCTAATCCAATTCTGTAATTATGTGAACGCAGAGAGCTTAACCTGCCCTTTATCTTTGGCTGCCACTGAGAAGCTTCTAGAAACTGCTGAAGCTTCTGGGAAGCAGCTGATTATCGGAAACTGCACAGGAAGTGTCAAGAAGCGTTACTGTCACAGGGTTAATGTGTTAATGTGCCACTCACTTACTTACAAATAAGTAGGACTTAGTGGGAGGTTAAATCAACATCATTTTTTATAAGTCTTAGTTATTTTTTAAATTATATTTAAATTATACAGCACTTATTGAAGATGTTGTTGTAAAACATTCTGAGATATAACCAAAATGTTATGTAAGCCACAAATCACCCTGCTGAGAGCAACAATAAATGATCAAGTCAACAATTTTATATATTAATAATAATAATATAATTATTGTTTTTGCCTTGTTGCAAAAATATGCGACAAGGTTAAAGAAAAATGTCCTATGTTAAGTAATCAAAACTGAAAGTATTCACTAGGACAAAATGTCTCTTTTCAAGATTTTAACTTAACATTTGCAGCTTCCAAGTGTTTTTGTTTACAAACAATAATAATTTGTCACATGCAAGATAAGAAAATAAAATACAGACTTTTAATTTTGTTCGGGGACGGTGTGCACAGGGTGCCAATCTTTCTTATTTTTTTATTTTTGAAATATATGATAGGACAGAGAACAGGACAAAACCTGATACAGACCAGAAAACTTAACGGATAACATAAATACTGGTATAAACATTCAAATGAGTGTGTCCATGCAGGTGTGTGTATTACTCTGTTCAGTGTGAAAGTCTTTTCATTTCTTCATGTTTTACTTCCAAGGAGCCAGACTTTCTTCTATTTTTTCAAGTGCCCTTGACCAATAGTTTTCCAAGCTTTTTGAATGTCCTGCTTTTTCTCTCATTTACAGTCCAGTACTCGTAACTGACCATATTCAAGGAAATCATGAATACTGACCTATGAATCATTCGTCCACAAAAAAAGCACCTAACTTGAATCAGTCTTGTGTCCACACATGACACACAACTAAAGAATCTTTATTCACTTTGTTACTAGCAGCCTCACACAAAAATACATAATTTGTTCCCATTTCTTTAGTTGACTCTATTAAAAATACCAAACCTAATACAGTGACAGACATGACATAATGATTTTGCACCAAAATTTGATACCTCTCAGTAAGGTGTGCAGCATGTCCTTAAAAAACTGGGGAAACTCAACAAATGAAGGAAAAAGAAAAAGTGACCAGCCTAAATATCTCTACAGCAGATGAACAATATCTAAAAACAATCCAGCACAGACCTGACACAGGATCTGGTCCTTCATTTAATCCATTTACTGAAGCCTCATCCAAAACAGCCTCAAGTAAGGGTGGCTGTCAAGAAGCCACTCTTAATGAGGGGAAACATGGAGGAAAGGCTGAGAAAAAGTGGACTGAAAATCACTGGGAACAGGTTTTATGAAGCGATGAATCCAAATCAGTATGTAAGTGTCTAAAGCCTGTCATGGTTCTGAGCTTCATTTGAAACTGTGAAGTTGGAGATGTGAAACTGGGTGGGAAAAGCATCAGATTTTCACCATGACAATGATCCCCAAAACACTACCAGTGCAGTAAAAGCATGACTGGACAGAAACACACCACTTAAAATGTAAAGAAATGAGAAGTGGCTCAAGACTTTTGCACAGCACTGCACACAATTACATTATGCTTTCTCAGGAAGTTGTGTCAGAGCCAACTACCCCAGAGTCTGCTAATTAACTTCTACCGCTCCACCATCAAGAGCCTTCTGACCTACTGCTGTACTGTGGAGGACAAGAGAAAACTGCAGCGGGCAGAGTGGGCAATTGGCACTTCACTAACCCCCCTCAGAGACATTTATACTGGCAGACTTCAGCAGAAAGCTAGTATCATCATCAAGGACCCCTCGCACCCTGGACACTCAATTTTCCCCCTACTTCCCTCTGGTAAATGCTACAGGTTGATTAGGTCAAAGACAAACGGACTCAATAAAAGTTTCTACCCACAGGCTGTCAAACATGCCCCACCTCCACCCTGATTGAAGGTTAACTGTGCTGTTAACATTTATGGACATTTACACTGTATTTATAAACCATATTTATTATAGTATAATGCAACCAACATTCCTACCTCTATTTATAAACTGTATATATTGTAGTAGCAGCAAAAAATCCTGGCACAACTTCACCTGCTTCCAAGGTGCATAGAGAAGATGAAAGAATTAAAAAAGCAGGAACTCCAGCAACACTTGAGAAACGAAGAACAGCTTTAATAATTGACCATATATATTGTAATAGCAACTAGCATTCCTGCCTCTAGTCCTACCTCTAACTCAGTGTGCATTACCACCGATCACATTGCACCTGTTCCTTTTTTTGGAATTTTAATGTAAAAATCTACAATGCTGCTAATGGAGAGACACCAAACTGTGTTTCATTGTTTTTGTAACAGTGACAAAGATCTGTTCTATCGTTTCTGTGAGTCTTTTTTTTTTTCTTGTGCCCTTTTGAAAATAAAAGGAATAAAAGAAAGGAATTACAAAGCTCTTCTCCAAAACAGGAAGTTAAAAAAAAAAAAAAAAAAAAAAAACTCTTTCTGAAATAATCTCATAACATGAAATCCCCCAGGAAGGTTCCCAGGTGTGAAGTGACCCTGAAGAATCTGGAGCCACAACCAGAGCTGGTTAAAATCTCTAAAAAAAAAAAGAAAAAGAAAAGAAAAGAGCTTCAGTGTTTCCTATATGACCTACTTTATCAAAGGATACACTGAACTGTTTGTGAAAGGAAAGCTTGTGATTCCAGACACTTTCACAAACCTTCCCAAGAAAAACTGACCAGTGAGTTCGGGGGGGGGAGAGGTAGAAGGTCATTTTTTTTCACTAGTTGTCTGGAGCCATGCAGGCATCACATCTGCCATGGAGACACTTCAGGGTTACTTCACTCTGTAAATGTTACTACTTATCATAGCCATTGTATGCATTTATGAAGCAGGCAATTACTCAATTCTTGTTTTGGGAGCAATAAAAAGACCGACTTTTGGATATTACAGATGCACCACCAGGCCATGTGCAGTTTAAAAATAGGTGAAGCCCGTCTGCTGAGGTTCCAATTCTGTTTTCATCACATGCACAATCACTTAATCTGCATTGGGAAAACCCTCCAAACACCACAAATATGTAAGATTACCAAACTTCTAAGTCCGGAGCAGTTTGCCGTTTGGAGCTGAAGTGTACCTCTCAGCCTTTTTGAGCTTCAGTGTGTGAATTTCAGTGCAAAAAAAGGAGAGAAATGAGACAGATTTATAATTTCCATTTATTTGCATCAAAAATAGTCCATTAAAACACTAAACCGGCATTGACAACGTCATTTAGAGGCTTACTAGCATTAATTAAAGTGCATTATGCCTTCTGTCTTTTCGTATTCAAAATACACATGGTCTTCTTTAAAATGAAGAAAGAAAAAAAAAAAAAAAAAAAAAGCCCTTTAACCTGAGGTGAACATTAAATAACATTCAATTAAACAAGAATTAGGGCAACTAAACACATCAACGATCTGAAGCGGATTGCATCAGCAAAGTTATTTTTCCCTAAACCCCATTTTCACCATTTCAGACAACTACACGTAGTTTTCAACATTAAGGCTGATTTATGTAGTTGCACATTTTGGCTCAAGATTTATTCCTCGGTTCCCTTTCTAAATAAAACAATAAATACAGGACAGGTGGTAATAAATACTCCGGTCAGTCAGTCACTCAGTCATTCATTCAGGGGTGGAGACAAAGTAAAACTGTGTGCAAAAAATCTTCCCGTCCGGGACATAATCATTTCACTCTATTGTGCATTTTAATGCTTTATCCACCAAGATTCACTCAAGAGAAGAGTAAAAATATTTGGTCCTTGCTTCTCATACAGTCACCGTTCAGCTTCTCTTTAAAGGTAATAGCAGCAGTCACGACGTCCTGAGCTCACAGAGTCCATAACCTCCACCTCGCCGTGTCCTTTCTAGTCTTTCATCAACTGACATTCACAGAATGAAATGGCTCTGCAAACCTCTGGAGGGGCCTGAAAGCCCCCGGGGGGATTCCTAGCATGAGCCTTGGGAGGGTGAGGGGTGGGGGACTAGGGAGCCTTATCTTGAGGTCACTCCCAGCTGTGTCTTCAGGTGCTCGTACACAACGTAGCTGATGCTGACGGCGGGGATGACTTTCAGGAAGTTGGGGGCCAGGCCTCTGTAAAGCCCAGTGGGTCCCTCATTCTGCAGGATCTGCCTGAAGAGGCCGGACATGGTCACCTGATGCTGTTGGCCGCCATCTACCGCAGCTGAAAGGGTTAAAAATAGACAAGTTTAGACTTGTGTTCAAATACAGTTCTATCCCGTTTTTTTTTTTTAAAGTTACTAAGTGTATAAAACATTCTGCTCCTGGCTGACTAACAGTTTAGTACTGAGATCTCACCTTGCGCTTGCATGCGGGTTCGGACCAGAGCCAGGGGGTAACTGGCGAGCTGACCGCAGGTACTGGACACTGTGCCGCAGGCCAGCAGGACGAACACACCGGGGTCTGTGCTGTTGGTGCCGTACTGCTGGAGGTAGGTGTTTTTTAGCGTCTATGGAGAGAAAACAAAAGGTCAGTCTACAGTCTCAGTTTGAATTTTACTTTGAAGGAGTTCTGGGGATTTCTGAACAATGTATGCTGGTGACTGCTCACCTCATACACTGCGAGGTCAATGCCTGCATAGGGCACGATGCCCAGCATGTTGGGGACATATCCTTTGTAAAACGCGCCGAGGCCTTCTCTTCTGAAGATCTGCTTGGCGCAGTCAGTGATGCCAGCATACTGGCTGGTCTTCCTCAGAGCGAGACGAGTTTTAAGCACCTGGAACAGATTCAGTAGAGATAAAGTCAGCTTTGTTTGACTGTACAGTCGTGACAGAGGCATCACAACGCTACAGGATAGATCTAATTAAAGAGATAATCACCTCCATGGGGTAGATTGTGCTCTGGGCAATCACTCCCGCCAAAGATCCTGCAACGAAGCGCTCCAGGATGCTCAGAGCTTCTTTATCACTGCCGATTAAACGCTTAATCTGGAGAAACAAGTTGAGAAAGAACAGATTAGCAAATGACATCAAGAACACTGTGCCTCGTTCATTAAACCTGCCCCTCGATAAACCCATCGTACCTGCTCGTAAGCCATGAACTTGAGGGCCGACTCGGGGGCAATTTTGAGGATATTCACACCATTTCCTCGCCACAAGGACCTCGTACCACCTTCTTTGATCATCTGCATGAGTCCGCTCATGATGCACATGTTGTTGGTTCGGGATCCGTAAACCTGAGGGAGGAAGAATATTGTATTTGATTAAACCACTACATAAACTTCTTTAATTTTGGGATGACATGGGCATAGTGCCATGTGGGTCATCATGTTTTTAACCAAATCTAAGCCAACTGGGTGAGCGTTGTTTAAATAACTGTTGGGAAAATAAGCGTAGAATATCTAATCAATAGGACAAAGTCTCCTGACGCACACCCTGGGGATGATGACACATATTTCGAGTATGGGCACTTTGAGCTCGGATGACAGAGAGTACTATGAAGCCAAGGGTGTGATAGCTGTTTGAGAGTCGCCATTGGTCATTGCCTGGACTCTGGCCCCTTGCCGTTACGCACTGTTAAAGGTTAACTTGCTTATGAGCGTTAGGTAACGGGCGCTTGAGCAATTTCAAAACATAATTGCATCAAATACTCAGAGCTAAAATCTCAGAAACGTTTGACATTATTTCATGCATCAGTGGACACTTGAAATGCCTGACAGCTTTAGTCATAAGACCCACAAGCTGAGAAATTTCCACAACTTCCTCCTCACAGGCCCATCATGTGCCTGCATTGATCAACAGCTGCTTAAAGTGTTTTAAGATGTCCAAGTCGATCATCTTACCTGCATCATGACTTTGAGTCGATCCAGGGGGGCAGTGCAGGTCCTCGAAACAGCTCCTGCTCCTCCACCTGCGACCAGATGTCTCCACCACATCCCAGTCTGCTTCTCCTCAATGGTGAAGTCATCGGGGACCATGAGATTCTCTCCAACATCGAATATCTGATCAGAAGATGACAGAAATGGTCAGATAGAGAGTAAAAAAACAAAAACAAAAAACAAAAAACAAAAAAAACCTGGTAGAGGTTTTAGTCATTTTGTTTTGGCAACTAACAAAAATGACTCCCTATGCCCTTCTCGTTATGGAAACATCCATGAAGAGATTACAAAGGACAGAGTGGAGGTTAGTTTCACATGGACCACTCTTAAACATTTTGGAACAGGACCTATTTTGTGTCATTCATTTGTGCTCAGCTGTAGATTAGAGCTTCTATTCTTAAACCAACATGTGGTGAAAATCCTTGGTGTTAACATCTGAACATTTCTCTCATGTGGGCCACATGATGGTGAGCTCATGTGTGACAGCAGGTCACACGTGTAAGCATCCCCCCACCAGCACAACAATGGTCAGAGCACAGGGATTGTTTTCAAAGGAAGACATGTTGAGGTTCTAGGTCCGGGATCATTTAATAGCCTCTACCTTCATCCCCTTTAAAAGAAAAAACAAAAACCTCAAGCATTTTTTTCCCCTTCTTAGTCTCTCTCTGGGACTTTTATATTTTAAATCCACAACAGAAGTAACTGTGCAGGTTGACATCTGACCTGACTTTCTGCAGTCTGAAATGATCCAGCAGTTTACATCTCTGCTCAGCTTGAGGCCGGCTTGTTCCGCCAGGCAAGTCTGCTGGTCTCATTAGCTCTAAAATAACTTGTTCAGCCCCTGAGATCAGAATGTCCTCCTCCGGGAGCTGTGCTATATTACATCTCCAGTCTGCACCTGCTCTGACCGCTGCTGCTGCTCTCCTTTACATAACAGCAGCGAGACAAATCCCTCCAACATAATCCTGCAGGAAAGAGCCAAATTCCTTTCATGGCCTAAGAGCTTAATTGCTGACGCATGGCTTGTGCTCATGGCCTTTCTGGGAATTTGCTCTCCAATAGACCCACACAACAGGAAGGTGTGAGAACTTTTGCCTTTGCTATGTTATTGTTATCGCATATGATGATAAAAGTTATCAACCAAGAATAGCTAAAAGTAGGACATGTGAAAAGTTATGCAAGAGCAGAATTTTCTACTTCTCTTTCATAAAGTTAATTTTGGCACATTAATTACTCTAGTTTTAGGCTCTGAAGGTCAAAGCAGCAGATTTGTTCCCTTTTTTGGGCAAAACTTTTGGTTTCAGTGTGAAGTACTAACCGTGGAGTGTTTCCAGTAAAGGATGATCTCAGGAATGTTCTCAGTCTTCTCCACCATGGCATACTTGCTCCAGTCTTTACTGCTGATTGTTATCATGCCGTTCTTATCCATGCTTTAAAATAAATATAAAATGATGAGACATTGTTCGCTTAAAAAAAATAAATAAATAAATTTAAAAATCAAAATTTAAAATCCCAAAGATTAAAAAACATATATACATATTTTTTACCTCTTAAGGACTTTCTCCGCATGCTGCAGAGAAATATGCACACCAAGGTCACGGAGAGACTGCATGAACTCTTTAGGGTCAACGCGGCCTTTAAAAGGAAGCAAAGACACGCTGTGAGAAAATGCGTCCTTCACACTTAAAGCTGCGGAAATGACACAAAGTGAAATTCGAAACCACTCGAGGAGTTTCATGTGAAACAAAAAGCATGACCCCAACTCCTGCCACATACCTGCATTCTTCCTGTCGAGACTCTTCACCACAAGCTTCAGGTCTTTCTCGTAGTCTTGTAGATAGTGAACAAACTCCTCAAAGTCCAGCTGTCCGTCCGAGTTGTTTTCTTCCCTTTTTAATGTTTTCTGTGAAGAAGAAATAAAACCAGAGTCAGACGAGACGGCAGAATCTGAAATGATTTACTGATACCAATCCAGTGAGTCAGCTTCATGGAAGAGCAGAAGGTGACATTTAGCAATGGTATGCAGTAGTCATCACCCCTGATAGTTTAACAATAGCTTATGAAACAAGTACAGCAAGTTTGAAATGTACCCTGTAACTGATGTCTCCCAAATGATTAGCCAAGTGACCATAAACCAGCCCCGGAGCCCCACTGGCGCATTAAAGGTGTCCCCTCAGCTTGATTTTTATTACCCCAAAGGGCACCTATCATGACCCATTTGCCAGGCCACAAGCCTCTTGGCTTTCTTGAATGACGTCTATTTCTCCTGGACCTATTAGGGTATTAGGTAGTAACACCCTTGTCCATCTTCACCCTCAACTGCAGGCTGACCCAGCCAACCGCTTTAATCCATGTCTAGGTTGAAACCTGCAGGGCTAAAATAAGACAGGGATATACTGCTATCATTGACTGATACCGCCTGACCTGCTGCCCAGGCTGCCTGTAGGCATATGACTGAACCTGATACCCTATCTGCAGATATTTGCAGCTTGCACCCTACTCCCTGCAGGAGTGCATCAGAGTGACTTAAAGCACAGCTAAAAGGGCCATTTGCTTGAAATGCCAAAGACAAACTGCTGCAAAACGTTTAAAACACAATTATGAGCAAATCCCAATGAGCCCCAGCCTCTTAACCCCCCAAAGAGGCCCATAGATCAAATGTAATGTACTGGATAAGACAGTGGGCCCCTTTTAAAACTTGAAATAATAACAATTTTTTTCAGTGGTTTCTGTACTTTTTCTTCACAATAATTTAATTTGTGTTGACAGATGTATTTAAAACAATCACATTGTTATGAATTCGTGAAATTAAAACATGAATGGTCAGTGGTGGGTCAGCATTCCTAGGATTACAGATGCACCATGAATCATAGCTATGTGGGATCTGCCTGCACAAAAAACCCTCAGTTTCAGAATTGCGCACGTAGTAAAAGACCTCAAGGACATCAGGGAGAAACGCATGCTGTAGCTGACCTAGAAACGGGAACAGCTAATTAAATAACTTTTGTACTTATGCACACGATTTACTTTTTCTCAGTTACATATAGCGAATGATACCGGCTTCCAGCTGCCCTCTTTCAATGTAAGTACATGGCCGGAATTCCTTTTTAGGGCGGATTTTCCCAATGCAAACTGAATGGCAGTCTTTTTCAGCCTGAACCGGCTCGGTTAAGTTTTAAAGTTTGCAGTACAGTCCTTAAATCAACAAATATTGAGTACTTTTCAATGCCATTTAGGTTAAATTCAGATGTTACGTAAAAGTCACAGGAAAATCCCCAGAATCTTCTCCTCGTGAATTTTCTCGAAACCGGTCTTTTTTGCGGCCTAGTCGTAAGGCTTTTACTACTGCGCGCTAATCTTTCCGGTCGCCGGAGTGAAAGGATTTGTGGCGCTCAGACTAATCAATGTTAGGAACTAGGTTATTCTGACTGTGTTAGTTAACTTTGAGATATTTATTTCCTACCTTTCGCCATCGTTGGTAGGCTGAAAACTCTTGGGATGGCAGGAACACACTGAGCTTGTTAAAAAGAGACTTCAACTCAGATGGAAGTCCGTTAGACTCGAAATATTCCACTTCAATCGGGTCCGAGTTAGACACGGGGACGTAAAGGCACAGGCCGAGCATGTTTGGCTGCGGATAAATTAAAACTTCAATAAATAAATAAATATCACAACGTTGCGTCTTCCTGTCCGGGACAATACTGAATGCCGGTAAGGAAGAGCCGGCTACTAAAGAATGTCAGAAGACCACGCCTCTTCCAGGATTAGCTACGTAATTGGTCCGTCCCTCGTCAACGAGGACAATACGTCATTTTTACTACGGACGAATAACTGAGGCCGCCCATTGATGGGCTCAACTCGGCCCCGCCTTTTCCTTTCTTTTTTTTGTGCGCGAGAGCGCGAAGGAAATTGACCAATCCTGTGGTAGGTTTAGTCTGCAATTTGAAATATTAACCAATCCTGTTTTTCCTTTCATTTGAAACTGGCAGCCACAGGGTTTACATTACGGACTACGTGCAAGGAGCTCCGCAGAACGTGACATAAAATAAAATAAAATTAGAAGCAACTAATTATTATATGACCACTTAATAGAATTTAATTAAATATAATAAGTAGCTAAAACATAAATAAATCTGTTATTGATTTAAAATATAATAATAACAACATAAAATCCACAAATAGAATATTAAATTATGATAATAATAAGAAAAGTATCTCTTTATTTGTACAGAATATTTTAAAAATTATTTGAAATAAATATAAAGAATGAATGATAAAGAATAATTCATGGTAGGTAGTTTAATAATTTTAAGGAGAATATTTATTGCATTTTATTATACACTGAATAGATTAGATATGTATTGTCAAGAGTATTCAAATTCAACATTTTGTTTCAACCTCATGCACAGTAGGGTAGTTTTTTGTCACATTTTCTTCTATTGTATTTGTTGTATTTCTTGTGTACGTGGTCAATTAACTGTGTTACCTGAGTATTTCCACTCTGTGCTACGATACATAAACATCACTACAACAGTGGGGAAACTTTTTTTACTGTACTGCTTTGATTATATATTACAGCTTTAGCTATGTTTTTAGCATTGGTACTTTATGTAGCTCAGTTAAAATGTTTGTCAGGGGTTTCCAGCCCCCATGAAAAAACCATGACAGGACAAAACACTTGTTTTTGCTCTTTATCACAGATGCTGATTACCTGTTTACAGCTCCACTGAGGAGGCCACAGCTTTGTTTTTCTTCTTTTCTTCACAAACAATGATCCCTCAGACTTATCTTATGACCCTTTGCAGGAGGCCTGACTTCTATAGGCTGCAAATGATTGGATTAAACTCCAAACACAAAGTAAATTGGCTGTATCTTCAGCAACTACAAAGGTAGAAAGCTTTTTAGAGATTGCTGCATATTGACTAAATTTTATTGGTACTTTTACTTTACTGGAGAGTCTGAGTATCTCTCCGCCTGTGTCTGCAACTCATCCCCCCAGATGATGTTCCCTGCAAAAAGTATTGCATCACTTTGTTTGGCTTGTGGTTGGTTTGGGGGGGATGGTTAGATTTTTTTTAAAGCTTGTCCTCTGAGGCTGACAAGCTGCTGGCCAATGAAGGCTGGACAAAATGAATCACAACAAGGACAAGCGCCAAAAGCCAAAAAAGGAGCTGAAGTAAAGCCAAGAGTGACCTGCTGAACCCTTGAGGATGAGGCAGTCAGCTGATCCTGAATTTCAACACACACACACACACACACACACACACACACACACACACACACACACACACACACACACACACACACACACACACACACACACTCCTCTGCATGTGTCTAAACTGTCAGGCAGTGGAAAGGTCTCAGTTTTGATGGAGACAGCTTTCCACTGTATTTTAAGCCGGGTTAAGTTTGACCTCTGCCTACGTGAGTGTTTACTAAAGTCCTTCTCTTATAATTCTTCTGGCTGAGATTTGGAATGACTCTGCAGTCAAATAGGTGTCTATAAATATGTGTACATAGTATTTTCTTGTGTCTTTGGCCAGCTGTATTTGTTTGTCCACACTATATGTGTGTGTGTGTGTGTGTGTGTGTGTGTGTGTGTGAGTTCTTCCTTCCCACTGTCACCAAGTGCTTGCTAATAGCACACTGTCTGATTATTGGGACTCTTCCTACGATACTGTATAGCTGAAAAATCAGCAACCCTATCTGAGACAGTGTATTTTAAAGAGTATATAAAGACTGCCAAGTTATGTAAAGTTGTTTACTTTAAATGTGCACAGTACTCAAAGAGGTTAAGTCTCTTAACCTAATGAGTGTACCAAAGAAAAGAAGCAATGGTTAATTTTAAGTTAAAAGCATTTTGTACGGGTTGGTTTGATAATACCCTTGTCAGCAAGACTGTGCTTATTAGGGGATCGGTCTGTGTTACCTGGGGTTTCAAAATATGATTTTGTGGTTATAAAGGTGGGGGTGATCGCAGTGGCTCGCATTATTCTCAGTGTGTGGAAGGAACCACCTCCTCCAGAATATAATAGGTGGGAAGAAAATATGCTAAAAATGGTGTCGTATGAAAAATTCTTGGCTAGGATTAATGATGATATGGAGGGTTTCGACAAATCATGGGGGCGTGTTTTTGAGATTGAAGGATTTTATTTTGGCAGGGCAATTATCTTTTGTTAAATGTTATGCTTGCTGTGTTGTATGTTTGTTTAGGGACTCAATAACCGAATAACTTAAGAATTTGATTTTATTGTCCCTTTTTTGTGCACTTATAGTTAGTAAGTATTGAAAATAGATCCAAAATGCAAAGGTGACTTAACCATGGGATTGGAAGCTGTCTTTTTTGTTTGTTTGTTTGTTTTTTGCTGTTTTTGTTTTTGTTTTGTTTTTGTTTGGTTAAATGTTAAAAACAAATAAGAACTTCAATTACAAAAAAAAGGATTTTGTACAACATTAGTTCAGTAAATTCTATCTTAAATTCAGAAAAACATCACAACACGAATGGCCTAGATTTTCATTTAGAAGGCTAAAGTACTTACACAGTATTTACATTATGAGACAGAGATCAAAGTTTGTATTGATCGCAACATGACTAAATTAAGGATAAGACGTTAAACATTAACAGTTGCATGAGTCTTTGCTTCTACTCTGCCAGAAGTCTGTCTTACACAGAAAAATGACGTACAAATTAACGAATGAAACAATTATGCACAACCAGTTTAGGTTATGAAATTTCAGTGTTGCAACAACAGGACAAAAAAAATGAGAAAGACAAGACCAAGAAGACCAAGAAAAGTTACACAGACAAAATACAAGGTAAAATACACATTTATAATTAAAAACATATAATTAAAGATGTCGGACTTCCATTTTTATTCTTTTTTATGTTGAGAAAAGTGTTTCAGAACTAAATGCTCTAATTCTGATGAAGATAAAATGCATCCATTTAAAGTAAGAAGGACATATTTGTATTTTCATTATTGCTTTTTGAAGCTGGGGTCTTCCCTTTGAGCCAAAGCTGACATTTGATTGTACAGTCATCTTGTGTGTTTCAAGCTTTCCGCTGTTCTGTTCCCACCATTAATCTATCTGTCCAGATCAGTTTCCCTCTTGCAGCCACGTCCAGAGAGGATGGCTGCAGCTGCACGAGCCTTATACATCTAATATTAGCAGCGGGTGGTCACAGGAACGTCAAGCTGCCCAGAGATGTTCCTGCAGCCTTTAACTTTACCCTGCTTGGCATTTCTTTACTTTCTCCTCTGTGTCAGTGTGATATAAGAGAAGCCTGGGATACTCCCTCCCAAGGGATATCACACATTTTGTCCAGGCCACCTCAGAAGACCTTTGCAGAGAAGTAAATAAGCTTTTTTTCTCTCCACTTTTTTTGGTTTAAATCTGTGATACACCAAAGGTACCAGTGCATGTATCACAACATCGCTTAAGAACACTCCTGACTTTTCACACAACACTAAGCTCCAGCACCTCCACATGCTTGTTTCAGATTGATAAAGACAACAAAAAGATCGTTTATATTTATTTGAATTATATTGTTTCAGTTCAACGTCTTTTTTTTAGGGCAAGAGTCAGGGACATGAAAACTCCAATGGTGCTCTAGCAAAAGTACAGACTCATGGGACTGTTAATGTTCAACTTTGAACCTTTAATTTAATGGTGGCGTGATCACTGATACATTAGCTGTGTTTAGACTTTGATTCTTCTGGATGTGTGACATGGTCTCCAGTCTTTGTATGGCAGTGAACCGTGTAAACAGGGTATTACGATTCCCATTAGTCAATGTTCTTGTTCAGTTTTTGATCAAATATTAATAAAACCAGTGTCTGTGTGCTGCACGGGACACAGGAAGTCAATGAAAAACATTGTGTACAAGTACTCTTAGTTTCCTAGTGACATATAAGGAGTTTATTCATTATACAATTTGCTGAACTGAGAGTGTATCAACCAATTTTAACTTAATTAGAATTAGAAGTTAGTTTTATTTTGACATGTGATATTAAACTCATCTGGCTTAATTCACTTAAGTTGAAGCAACAACATATATACATATGTTTTAAAATGAAAGCAAATGTCTCTACACAGAGGATGCTGTATGGCAGTCATTTTGTTCATGTGGCTACAGCCTTAATTATAAGTTAAAAAAAAAAGCTTAAAAATTAACTGGAAAAGTTGTAGGGACAATTACCCACAGTCCCGATTGCAAAATGAATGAGAAGAAGCAACGCTTAACTCCATGTTTGGAGACAACAGATGTTTAAATATATATATATTTTGTCCTGTCATTGCCAAGATTTGGAAGAACAATTTTTGAAAGCCAGAAGTCAAATTTTCTGATACCATAGGGTTGAAGTTATTTGTCAGACCCCACAGGGTAACTATGAGGGTCTCAACAATACTGGCTATGTCTGTATGAAACAATAATAAACAGCAGTAACAACAGCAATGGTGGTATGAGCAACAATAACAATATGAGGCTTTAATGCACGGATGTAACTCTGAGGTTCATGAACACGTCAGTAAAAGTTCACTGGAAGCATAAACAAGTTAATGTGGCTGCTGTCGTTGGATGCCCTGCGTCACACAGCAGCAGGTAAAGACAAACAGGACTCAGCAGGAGCACTTTAACCCGCACGGCTGCACAAACAGTCTGTATCTGACAGCAACAGGTGACAGGTGAGGGGGCGTTTGATCATCAGTAACCGGGAAACGTCACAGTGGGACAACATGATAATCTGTTGTTGCCTTCCTTGGAAAAGGCTTTTTATGTTGCATTGTTACTGATTGTTATCATCTGCGATTCCCATTCCCATTAAGTCACAAGATTTACGACCTCATTTCAAACACAGAGGAAACATCTTGTCCTTTACAAATCATCTGGTACATAGCAGGTCTTAAAATTGTGTAAATTCAACCTCAGATGAACAAACCTCGCAACATATTACACCACATCATTATATATTTAACAAGACTTATGCCAAAATGCAGAAGCAGTGTGTGAAAAACAAAGTACACCCCATGATTCAAAGCTTGCAGCACCACTGTTCATAGTAAAAATGTGAAGTAATTGTTTTCTGAATACATTATCAGTTTTATGTATCAATTTGGAAGATTTTTGACCCACTCTTCTTTTCAGCATTGATTCAACTCTTCTAAAGTCTTGCCATAGAATTTCAGTCAGGTCTGGACTTCAGTCATTCTGTTGTAGATGTGCTGGTGTGTTTGGGATCATTGTCCTGTTGCATGAGCAGACAGATGGCTGCACATTTGGCTCAGCAACACTGCGATATACAGAGGAGTTCATGGTCGACTTAATAACCGTAAGGTGCCCAAGTCCCGTGGCTGCAAAGCATCAGCCCATCACCACTGTGCCGACAGTCAGTATGAGGTGTTTGTGCCGATTTGCTGTTTATTTATTTTTTATAAACATTATGCTGTGGATTATAGCCACACATCTTCACTTTGGTTTTTACCTTTCCAAAGGACATTGTTCTGAAAAAAAGTCTTGTAGTTTATTCAAATCCTACCAGTTTTTTCCTGGAAACCCTTTGAAATAAACCTTAGAAAACATTTTAAAAAATCCATCATCTTCAGTCTTTTTTCTTTAACTGTACTGACAGGAACCTTAACACTTAACATGTTAAGTGAGGCCTGTAGAGTCTGAGATATAATGTTATGGGTTTTTTTTTCAGATTTTCGGAGTATTACACAATTTGACTTCAGGGTCAGTTTGCTGGGATGTCCACTCCTGGGAAGATTAACAGCTGTCTTAAATGTTTTCCACTGTAGAAAGATAAACTTAGCCTCAAAACCCTTCTTTCAGATCACTGCTGATGTCATTCAATTCAGTTCAGTTCACTTTATATTGAAAAACAAAGACGCTGCAATAATACAGAGAAGACTGAGAAAATCCCATATGAGCAAGCACTTTTGTGACAGTGGGAAGGAAAAACTCCCTTTTAACAGGAAGAAACCCAAGCAACCACAATCTGACAGCGAAGTTCTCTATTGGTGTGATGTGCTCTCTCTCTAGTTCCTCTCAGTACTCTTGCTGCAGCATTTTGGATCAGCTGAAGGCTTTAGGGAGTTTTCTAGGACATCCTCCTCAGCATTGAGTTAACACACACCTGAATGCTCCAGACCTGCAACCTGTCCTGTTATGCTTTTATAGAGTTGGTCACACTTCCTGATAAGCATTTAATCAAATGCTTTAGATTGAGGATTATAAGCACCTCAATTCTATTTACCCTCTTAATTCCTGTTGAAGCAGCCAGTATGGACAGGTTTTCAGAGCTTCTGCCTTTGGCCTGGTGTGATATGTCATGTGTTCATTTGAGGTTGTATTTATCCAATTTTAATACTTGCTGAGGACCAGATGATTTTTAAATTACTATTTACTGATACATAAAACCTCAGAAGTGACAGGACATTAAAAACACAAAAAGGACAAGGAAAGACTTAAAATCACATCAGCTCTAGTACCTTAAACCCTTCAATAATGCACCGTCGTATCTGTCACCCTGCAAACAACGCCAACGGTTTGTTAGTGTGACCCCAGCCTGACCTCAGGACACCATCTTCTAAGACTGTCTCCTCATGTTTCATCTTAAAATCTGGAGGTAGCCATGATAACATGAACCATTTACTGCTTGGGAGCATAAATGTAAATTTTTGACTGCTGACAAACAGTTACTGTGAGGTCCAGGTATTTTACTATATTTCAATAAGCTCCCTAAAGTCTACCACGTGGTAAATCAGCTACACACATACAGATATAATAGAGAAGTTTTACATACAGGCTGAATGTCTTTCAGATCCGTGCTGCCCTCTGCTGGCTGACTGTTTACTGACTCTTCTCATAGATGCACACGTTTCTTCGTGGCATGCAGCCTGAAGTGTGCCCATGCAGACACATTAGCAGGCAAGTAAGTCCTGACTTTGATATGACACATCTCCAAATAAACCGAAAACAACAAACCAGCAAACCTTAGTGCAAACTTTATTTAAACTTGGTCAACTTTATTTAAACCTCCCAAAGGTTTTAGAGAGTACGGATTTAAAAAAAGAAATTATCAGTGAGTTGTAAAAATGATTCATGATAGCATCAAGTTTTCTTCTTTTGGTCACAGTGTCTGAAGGAAAAATGCAAAACTAAAGTGAAAAAAGGGAACGACTGCGTGAATTTTATTTCCAAAATATTAATGTAATTCTAAAAAGAAAAGTTTTGATCCCTGGATGTTCAACGAGCGGTGATGTGAACCCATCCATCCAAAGGAATTTATAAATCGAAGGGTTCTGAAATCACTGAGAATAATCAAAAAGATTAAGGTGCACAAATCTTTTTTTAAATTTATTTATTTTTTAAATATATATATTTCTTTATTAATGTGTGCTATTTGGAGGTTTTGGGGAAATATTATCAGGTACTTTCAATCCATGTAAAATTAACAGGTGCTAACTGGTGTATAAATAATAAAAAGAGACAGAAGGAAAAAAAAATTGCAACTTATATTTAGCAAATTCAATTTGAATTCATTAAAATCTTCCGCGTAAAGTTGGTAAGTTTTTGAGTTTTTAGATTCCAAGTCCCTGAAGGTAGCATCACTGAGTAGATTTGTACCGCACGGTGGCGCTGTTTCACGTTGAACGCTACAGCATGACTGGCATGAATGAAGGTCCAAAAACTTCAGGCAAGTTCATCAGCATGAACCAGTGTAACACCGGAAGTGCCATGACTCCCCTTTAAAAAGTCTTCCACAGATAAAATGTTTCGTGTCGTAGCGCCCAAATAAATCTAATATATATATAATAAGTTTTATAAGCTTTTTATAAGCTTTTAAGTAAACTTTAATCTCTGCTTTTACATTCTACTTTCCTTAACTGTTACTCATACAAGTTGAACAATTAGAGCTGGTATTAATGTATAATTAGTTTAGATTAAATGATTAGTCAGTGGTTCAGTTACTCGGTAATTTTTCTTTTTTTAAATTTATGAACACTTCAAAAAATTCTTAATATTAAACATTAATTCCAGTAGAATGTTTCTTTTGATAATCACAAATTTATTTATTTAAGTTATTTAAATTTCAATATCTGTATCAAATAATACGATAAAAAAAATACTTATTTTATCCTAAGTTTATATATAGTTTGGCTGCCGACGGAAAAAGAAATTAATGCATCTTTGCTGACAAACATGGTTTAGATTTTATTCTGAAAGGTAAAAACCGGAAATTCCTCAGCATACTCTCCATCAGCTTGATGCTGCTAGCTGTAGGTTCCTCCTCTCCGTACTCAAAAGAGAAAAGCAAGCTGAAATGTCTTTTTCTGTCATTCCGTGTTGTTGAACCGCTGCTGGTGAAAGCCAGAGGACCCAAAATGTCTCCAGGTGGGTTTTTTCATTACTTTTAACCCAACACTTCAAGTTTTTCTTCCACTTTTGCGGACAGTTTTGACAGAAACGCTTAATTTGTTTTCAGATTTCTGCGGTGGATCACGTCCTGAACAAGAGTTCTAGTGAAAACACACTGAAAACATCAAGTCGGCACGTTTACTTTAGCACAGCCTAGTTTTTACAGTTTACCGTATTTTTCCCGTTATTTTTGGTACCTTTAAGAGTGTTTTATGCGAGTTAAACTATGGCGTTCTTCGTGAAAAAGAAGAAATTCAAGTTTCAGACCCATCTTACCCTGGAGGAGCTCACCGCGGTGCCTTTTGTCAACGGCGTCCTCTTCTGCAAGCTCCGGCTGCTGGATGGAGATTTTGTCGCTACTTCTTCCAGGTAAATACACCTGAAAACAACCTTAAACGTTTCTTCACGCATGCAGAACATTGTTTAAAGTATTATGTTGTGGTCTCATACAGTTACAGGAGGTTAAAGTGTATCTGTGGACTATTTCATAAAGCTTGCAATTACTGCAGTATCTCTAAAATGTATGCAGGGTATATGAGTATATTATTTAGTACAGATCTGGTGGCTGATTTGTGGGATAAAGATGGAAAAGTTTGCATTTTCGGAGTCTCTGTTATTCCCTGTGTTGTTTTTAAACCTGTTTCTGCTCTGTTTGTGTTGCACCAGCTCTCTCCATGAGTCAGATTTAAACGTTGGGTGTTGCCATGTTAAGTGGTCTCTCTGTGTATCTGCATTGGCACCTCTGCTGTACTGGGCTGCCAGACTAAACACAGCAGCAGCACCTCTAAAACCAGCTCATACTGGTCAGATACTCTTGGTATACCAGCTCATTTCAGCTGTAGCAGGGATGAGACGGGGAGAAGATAACTCTGATTTCTGAGCTTTTCATCTTGTCATTTGCGTCACAAAACTAAAGATTTTAGTCTTCTGACCTTGATAATGTTCAGAACTTTCATCTGTTTTTCCTTCCTTGTTCCTGATTTTCTAGATGATATCAAACGAAGGACACACAAGATCTTTGCTTCAGTGTTTCACACTTGTTGAATGTTGAATGGATACAGTGACTGTCTGAAGTCAGTTTAAGACCCTCCTGCTTCTCTCTCCTTCTTAGAGGCTGACTTACTGAACTGACCTCATTGTGTAAAACAATATGAGGCACTATACTGTTAGTCAACTAAGTGCTTTATTGGCGGAGGATCTCTGAAGTGCTTTTAACCTGTTTATCAGATCAAACGATGAGACCATAATTTTCCAGATCTGCTTTCCTATTTCACTGTTTGAAATACTCTGCCTCTTTCTCTTCTTCTATTGGGACGTTTCCTCACCCTGTTTGGACCTCGTGTACATACAGGCCTGCTGAACTTCAAATCCCACAGCTGACACATGTGTATACGGGGTGGGAGGGAGGAGGTTTCCTGTGCGTACTTAGTAAAAAGCAGGTCATCCTCTTCATCTACCCACTCAGCCTCCCTGTTTGCACGTAGCATCACTGCAGACTGCGTGTGTGAGTGGGGCTCACAGAGGGGAAAGTAAACACACAGACAGATCGGGATCATCTTGATCAGGTTTCTTGTCTGCAGATGTTTCCGTTTTCTTACCTTTCATCAGTGAGGGGGGGAAGCGGTTTGGGACTTCTGTGAGGAGCAGATAATCTCACTGAGGGAACAAACCTCTGTGGTCAGAGCCCAAAACATACAGTTATTTTGGAGCACATGTTAGTAAATTCAGTTACAACACATTTAAAAACTACAGACATTGATCAAAACATAAGAAAATTTTTATTTATTTCTCATGATTTAAACAGACTTTAAACAAAAGTCCCACTGATTTCAAATCTTAAGGGTGGCTTGGCCAAAGGCAGTAGCTGTATGAGCTCAAAAAACATGAAAATGCGACAAATAAAACATGAAATAAAAGATCTCCAATGTGATATACTATATACAAATACACACAACAAAAAACACTAGTGGTGTCACCAGAAAAAAACATCAACGTCTCCTGATGATGCTTTTAAATTCATTATTAGATATAATGTCCTCACCCAGGTCATTTATAAAATAAGTCCTCAATAGAAACCCTGTGGGAACCTTTAGTTAGATCAATAAAATCTGATTTATGGCCATCTGCACAGATGTACTGAGTTTGATTGTATTAAAGATTGAAACAGAAAAGGTTTTGGTTACCTGGTAAATGGCAGTGATATTATAGTGCTTTTAACTTAACTTTAATGGTGCTAAAGTGCTCTTAACCTAACACTCAAACACTTGGAGTCCAATGGATGCATCAGGGGCAACTGTACGGTTCAGCATCTTGGCCAATGATTCTTGAACATGAGACTAGAGGAGTTGCGGGTCAACCCACTGACCTTCTGATTGGTAGACAAGCCACTCTACCTTCTGAGCCAGCTTTATTGAGCCTCAAATTTGAGAAACGCTTGTGCAAAAGCTGACAAAACTGGAAACATGATATATAACAAGAAGCAAAAGCTACTCTAGTGGAATCCATGGGGGGAAAAATTATCTTTGTAAAATATTTTTGCAGATAATTGTGAAATATTGCTCTGCATTAGTTTGTCAGCTTCAATGAGTTTTGACAGTTTTGTGTTGTAATATAAACACATAGAGGTCCGTGGCCTCTGAGGTTCAGGAAGATCCATTGTTTTTATTTTCTGCCTTCAGAGGATTGCAGCTCTCACTAAAATGTTTATCTGTCAAACTAAAGCTCCCCTCTGCTAAGGAAAAAAACAAACTAAATGCCTCCCCTTTCCCCTTCTCTCGGCTCATGTCCCCTGAAGCAAGGACGGCAATGTCTGAGGCCTCTGTGCCCTCAGAGGTCACTCTCCTCTCGGGTGGTTATATAACAGCTCAGAGTCCTTCCCTGGGATCTTAGTTATCATCTCTGTGACTGAAAACAAGGGCTCTCTCAGAGGAAGGGACAACAACCGTGGCACAGGGAGGCGCCCTCCATGGCGGACATTAGATTAGGGTTATGTCATAGATCTGACAAGCCCGGTCTTTGTATGGAGGGCCCTGCCTTGTTGAAGGTTGGGGACAGTTGGGGTGGGATTAACAGCGAACTTATCCAGCGGGACTGTGCTGCTCTCCCAAAGTCTGGCTGGAAGCACACAGGGGATCACATGCTGCAAATGTGACTGTCTAGCTATCAGAGCAGCATGTCAGGGCCGACTTTGTTTGGCTAGTCTACTTTCTAAAGCCATCATTCAACTATGTTGGCTACCTGTGACGTGACAGAGGTGCAGCTGCTGCAGAAAAACACAGTTTAAAACATCCTGGATTATCCTCTTTTTTTCTTAGAATGACCAAAATTGACAAAATGGGCTTAATTTCTTATTTAGTACAGTTGGAAACTTTTACAGAAGCCATAAAATACTCTAGAAAGTGTTTACTGACGTAAATGGGTAACCAGAGCAGTCGCCCTCTTTTGGCCATTAAAAAAAGTGCAGGTTTTAAAAAACGCCCACACAGCAAGTGACTAACAGTGACAATGATGACTTTCAGTGACTTCACAAGCTAACGTGATCCATGATAATGTTATTGATTTCAGCCACCATCTAACAGTTGTCAGGTTTGTTGTCTTGTTGCTGGATAATGAGGCATGTATTTACACAGGTCTCCCATCCGTACAACACACAGTACAATACTGCAACATAACAGCGCGGGATAGCCTGTTGTATGTGTCATCACTGTTTTAGCCAATGCTAGCTTGCAACCAGCACTCTCCTTTGGAAACATGAGCCGAGAGACAAAGTGGTAACTGTGTTTTTTACTGTGCAAAATCCGACTCACTCAAGGCTGATATTTTTTTTTTTTTTTTTTTTTCGGGGGGTTGTGTGGCGTCTTTAAATGTTGTATTTTGTCTGAAGAGCAGTGATGGATGACACTTACTGGGGTTATCAAAGCAATTTCCACACTAGAAAAGACAAACATAATATATTTGGAGTCTTGGTAGGCGGTGCTGCCCTGCTGGGGTGGTATTAAAGGCGACTGAGTACTATGAAGAAAAATTTATTATATCATGAATTTTAAATCGCATCTGGTGGTAAAAGACTGCCCTGTGGTTTGAAATATCTGTGCTGTTTTTTTTTTTTAATGTTGTTATGGTGGCTTTTACATTAGTCTGATTGACCACAGCAGTGCCTTGCAGGTTGGTGTTGCTCAGGTTGAAGCAAAGGGTTTAACTTTTCTGCTTAATAACCTTGTGTTTTCGCTAGAGCCCCCTAATGTCTGCATACCTGCTGTGTAACACATTGGAGCAACTGAAATTAATGAAGGGGTGTTTTTGCAGGGTTACTCTGTCTGAACTAGTTTTAATGCCACAAAGTGGGTTAACGTTTATACAAAAATATTAAATTGGTAATGATTTTTAATGGGTGCAGTAATTGTTGCCAGCTTTGTGGTTGTGTGGGGACATACTTGGATAGTTTCAGTTTGGAGATATGTAGCTGCACCCTCCCTGGAGCAAACTGTGCAGAGCTTAGAAAAAATTGTGAATCACTTCAAGTCTTTGCATTGTCTAAGGAGAATGTTAAACATGAGCTTTAAAGTTAGTTATTGGTGGAATAACTTGGGGAACCCCCCCCCCCCAAAAAAAAAACTTCTAATCCAGCTTTTGGGCTCTCATCTGACTCGAATATCGGCTCAATGTGTCCCTAAATAACATTTTTGGGTTTAAAGCCCAAATTGCTGACCCTGATTAAATCACTATTTCCCCATTATATAACCTTTGTTATAACTGATGTCCAAGCATGCTGAAGTCCGTTGTTTTCCCTGCTTGGTTGAACTAGTCTGTTCATAGATGTATCACAGTGATATAACACAGAAACTCATCATGCATGCACGGTCTTCTTAGAAACTGAGCTAGAAAATGCTTGAAAGAGTTCAGGGAAACAGAAAACAGAGTTGTACTTTAGTTATAACCTTTTTTGGAAGTTTAGCATTCTGCATTTATCTTTATATCGTCGGGTAATTTCACTGCAACAAGTATATTTTTATAAAAGTAATACAGTAAATCCCTTTTAGATTGTTTTGCTAATCGAGTGAAACGTTCCTCCAGTTGTCCTGCCTCCATGTAGATCCCAAAAAGGAATGTGCAATCAGCCCCAAGAAGCCCATAATCACCCAATCCCTTTTTTCCTCTTATAAATCTTTCCAAATGGTTTTGTATTGAAAACATACAAAGGCTCGTTCGAATTGGACTTTTGTTTGGTGCTCACTTTTTTAGGCCATGTGAATATAAAGAAGGCTAAAGATTACTCAAAGTATCTTTTAGAAAATATAGCTACCTAGGAGCGTATCAGCATTCGAGAGTGTCCACTGCGACGAGTGTTGGACTGCTTGTGGAGAATGTGTTTTCACTCTGTAGAGCTATAGAAACCAGATGGTCTCCATCTTGATTTGGCAGAAGAACATGCTGCAGGAGTTTGCAGGCTTTATCAGCTCTGATTCTTACAGTTCAAAGTTTACATTTTGGACATTCGAGCTGATGCTTTTAATCCATGCTGCTCCTGATATTTCACCACTGCCTGACACCAGTGTGAAAACACAAACACATCAGCCCTTGATGTATTTCTCTGGCCCTGCTGTGACCATGCCTGATAGATAAGCAAAAGGAGATGGAGAGTGTTTCTGTGTTTAAACACTAAGAAAAACACAGGACTTCTGCAGCGGTTTGAGACTCTGAAGAAAGTGTGATCACTTTTTATGACTGCATAGTTATAGCAGAGATATGACATGCCAGTTGTACCTGGCCAACTTTTCTCTGGACCTTGTTTTTATTAAGAATAAAATCTTGTTTTTGTTTTAAGTTTAATTTACACTTCTGTGTTCAGTCTGTATAGAGCCTATGGTAACAGCCAACACAGTTGCCAGCATTTTCACTTGAGCTAAGTGCCAGCGTTGCTGCTGGTCCGCTTCTTATCCAGTCATTCAAGGAGGAAATGACATGTAGTTACATTTCTGCACGGAAATTGTGTTGTAAATTAGATTTAACAAAGATCTATAAATCCAACTCAATGTGACTAATGTAATTATTAGCTTTGACTGGATGCTCACAGGCCAGAGCTCTTGGAAGATGTAAAGCAGAGGGACAATTATGAATTATGCAAATTTTGCCAATTTATAATCATCATAGAAGTACTGTGTGTGTATATTCATGGCACTTTGGTGTAGTAAATATATGGACTTCCCTCTGCTCTCTGTCCCTGTGTGGGGGACATATGGGACTAACATTAACATGTCCTAATAACAAATAAAAGTCCTAATGTGACCGCTAATACTTTGGATTACGTTCGCACTGATTTACTCACTTGCACTTCAGTGTATCTTGCTGGCTCAGTATTGTCCGCGGTGTCAGCAGTACTTCCAGGATGTAGTTCTTAGGATGTTGAAGTATCATGATCTGTTGGGTGGAGATGGCAGTTTCCGGGCAGTAGTTGTCGCGCGTCACCGACACCAGTTTTTGATTTTTTGTTTCCACACTACTGATTACTAATCCAACATATAATGATGAGTACATCAAAGGCATTGTAACCCCCTTTAACTGTATAAATAGTTTATATCAGGAAAGAAAATCCAAAGTTGACTTCGGTGATGAATCTGTTCTCTTAGTCACAAACATCTCTGTTAATGTGTGCCACCCTACTTCTTCTGCACTCCGTGCTTTAATGTTTTATTTCTTATACACAGTTTATAACACTGTATCACCGGGCATTTAGTCATTCTTTGTATCTGCAAAGTTTTGGCTCGAGCAAAAGCAGCAGCAGCAGCAGCAGCAGGGGAGTTCAGTGGAAACACAAGCAGGAAACCATCCAGCCACCTCTGTTTTAAGCCACTTTTGGCAAATTCCCACCAAAATGTACCTGCACTGCTTTAATGCACAAGTGTGGAACCATGATAAATATTGGGGACCCTTATTTTGTTAAAAGGCTACAGATGTGTGCCACGTGACAGAGAGAAGGGAACGTCCAAAACAAAAAAAACATCAGGAAGACATCCAGAGAGGAGTGAGTTTGTGAGGAGAGTTGAGAAATACGACTGGGACGTGGCGCTCCTCAACAGCTGTTTCCTGTTTTCCTCTCACTTTTCCAGTGGTTAGCGCTTTGCTGGGATGTGAGGGGAGGCGCGTGGGGTGTGGCGGGGGGGTTTTTTGGAAGTTGGTGGTCTGGTATCTGACCAGGTAATCAACGTGAACTTCCTCCATACAAGGGCTTTCCTGTTGTGAAACTGATTGTTAGGGATTCTAACTGTAGAGTTGACCTTTTTCATCATCACGCATTTATGAAGCTCTGCTGTCACACAAGTTGACTGCAACTAACAAGAGATGAGAAAGTCGACTTTATCAATAATCAGAATGATGCCAGTGTTGGGTTAAGCTCCTGAAGAGGCTCGTTGATTTGATTTCCCCTGTGGGTTTTAGATTCCAGAGCCCAGACTGTGGTGTTTAGCCGCATTTAAACCCGCTGATGATTGCATCCAAATTACAGCCAAATTATTATGACATTAAAGTGTAAGAACTATCAGTTTGGTTTGCTTTTTTACTCCTAAACTGACAAATGGTAAAAGCAAAAGCTGTCAGTTTAACAGAATGCAAGTACTCTTCTCTGTCTTATAATTGTTTTAAGCTTTAGGTTAAAAAAAGAAGTTTGATTTTCCAGGTGGTGTATGACCTAAACAGTTACAGATACAGGTGAATACGGTGGTGTGCTGACATTTGCTGTTCTTTTCCTGAAAGAAGCTTACCGTTTAGTCCAGCTCAAGGTTATGTGAATAAAAGTGATACTTTTGGGTGGTGAGGTTTACCTAGAAGAATGAAGAGGTACTTGCACTGTCTTCATCCCACACTGGTGCTGCTCTTCTGAGTTCTCTGTTGCACTTTGTTTTGCTTCCATCTGCAAGGGGTGGATGGGGTCGTGGTGAAAACTGTAGCTGGCAGGAACAGGAGTTTGCCCTCGCAAGATAGGGGTCATGGTCAAAACCATCCGCTAATCCTGCTTCCATGTCTCCCACCATTTTTGCCTCATTTTCATTAAATAGATTGGTTTAAATCTTAATTATAGAAATAGATGATATATGATGGTTCTATAGTTAATTGGGGCGATCGTGGCTCAGGAGTTGGCAGTTCGTCTTGTAATCGGAAGGTTGCCGGTTTGAGCCCCGGCTCCGACAGTCTCGGTGGTTGTGTCCTTGGACACTTCACCCGGTGCCTACTGGTGGTCAAGGCCACATGTGGGACTAATAAAGGTTATCTTATTTGCTGTAATTGAGCATGTTGTACTTCACTGTAAACAGGGCCAGACTACCTATGAATTTGACATTTAGAATTGATAAACTTCCCATTTAAACATATTATTTTCCAAGAACTACTGAATCATCAAAAGATAAAGGGTCCCACATTTGAGCTGTTTAATTACTACCTTTGAAGTCTACGTTACCATTTGCTCTACTCATCTCCCCTCGGTTCCCTTCACTGTCTGAAACGAGCTGTTTTAGATCCTCCCCCTTTAAGGCCATCCGCCCTGTAAGCAGACTTTCTTCTGATTGGCAGAGGGGAGATGAACATATTTGGGACGTCCCCTCATACAGGGCCAATAGTAGGAAAGAATAGTCTGTTTAGAGTAGTTTTAAGCCTGAGGTTTTGGCTCACAAGGATTATTTGTACATGCGCTGATCTCATTATGTGAAACTTTGGTCGTGTTTAATTTGAACATAATGACAGATAATAAAGAAAAACAGAAAAATGAGCCGCTGGACTAACACTGACACTTTTACACTGATGATGATCAGTAGGTGTATTTAAAAAAATATACACGATAAAAAAGTTAAAGCAGTGAGGAAGTAACTGTTGTGCTCAGATGGTTGTTAAAAGGGTGATGGCGTCAGCGAGGATCGACCCTGTGGCTTTCTGACTCCTCGGCCGTTCCTGTCCCCGTCCGTTGGCTCTGCAGGATCCGTCTGCTTCCTCAGCACTCTGCCGTCTGGCTGTTTATCTGAGCGCTCGATACGACCCGACCGGGGTCCTGCCTGAATGTTTGTGTTTCTTGTGCGGCCGCGGGCCCCCCGGAGCCACGCAGCCGGGATGAGCGATAAGGATCCCGCTCTGCTGACATGTTGAGTCATCACATGTGAGGTCCGGTTGAGGGGCAACTCAAATCAGAGGCCACAAGTTTATATCTCAGTCTTGCAGGCTGAGTTTAGTGTGTAATCACAACTTTAATGATTGTTAGTGGAGAGATTTTCTTTGCACTAGGAGTCATTTCAGTTTTCCCACATTACAAGAGAACTGGACTTCTGAAGAGCAGGAACATGAACTCTGACACGGCTAGATTACTGAACAGAGTTTTAATAATGTTTTTTGGCAGCTCCAAGAAGGTCAGAACAAATCTGATTCCAGTTCCTGTAACTTTAGCTCACCGTGATGGATTTATTTTTCATTATGTAAGGGTTTCCGAACAGCAGTAGCAGATGTGATTCGTAGATGCTGGTGCTTGAACCCCTGAGACACAGCAAACCTGTTTGTCAGAGATGAAGCAGACTGTAAATAAATAGTCAAAAATTTAAGGAAACTGTCCAAGACGACTTTCTGTGTTTATATTTTAAAAGAAGTTTGCGTTTTAGAAAATGCTTTCACCTGAAAAAGATTAATGTTCTGCTCAAGACAGGCTGGATTAACAGAGTTGCACACAAACATAAGGAAAGATATGTAAACTTGTGTAACACTGACAAGATGGTATAGAGCTGTCTAAACCCACCACAGATAACAAAAATAACACAAATCGAACAATAAATATTTCCTAATAAAGGCAACAGAACAGGGGGTGCTGCTGAAAAGGGTTAACAAGATGATTGCATCGCAGCCTAGTGTCCTCCGATGTCCACCAGTAATGAGCCAGTCCTCATAGATTTCCACCAGCACAACAGTACAAGCTGTGTTTTATTTATTTTCTTTCTAAGTCGCACGTTTTAAATCTGTTTCCTGTAGTTCGTTTGTAAACTGGAAAGTAATTTATTTTTCATGTCGAGGTGTTCCTGTCTCACCCTTTTTCTCATGCTGTGTTTCCGGTTTGTCTCCTCAAAAATACTCTGAAGAGTTACTTCATATCCTTTATTTCCTCTTCTTAGTTTTAACCTTGTTTTGCATGTCCTCTTCCTGTCCTCCTGTGCTTTTCTCACTCAGTTTGCAGATCTTATGCTTTACTAATACTTCCCAGTCTAGCCAGGATATTACCGTTTTATTTAATCTCTTGGTCTTCTTTGGTTTTGGTTTCATTATTTGTCTTCAAACCTGTTCTCCTGTACATAAACTTGACTCTGCTGTGTTTTCAGTTTGATCGATGGTAAATTAAATGTGGATAGTGATGCTCGTTTTAGAAGTTTGACTGCTTGTTTTCAGCTGCTGGAAAATATGCTTGGTTCAGAGCAGATTTCTTTTATAAATACTCGTGATTTGGTTCAAACGTACTGGATGATGAAAGGGTTGCCTGCAGGGCAAGCGCTTGGAAGAGGACGGGCACAGTCACGGCCTCTGTTTTGGTTTTTCTTCACAGGCGTTTTCATGTCCTCTGTTTATGTGAGCTCTGTCCAGCTGTGGTGAGAGCAGTTTCAGCATCTGTCTGCTGTCTCTGCAGCCTGTTTTTACTGAGCTGCAATCGCAGCACTGTGCAGAAATGCTGCTCCCATGAAGTCTTTCATTTTTGGGGGGTAAACCAAGTGTTTTTGAAGCCTCTAAAACAGTTTATGTAAGGTTTATTTTAGTAAGTGAAAATGTTTAATCTGTATCCTTTGTGATGTGTGATAGTGCACATACTTGGTAAGAAAATAGCAAAACTCAGAATGTATTCTTTACAACATTCTGATGTCTTTCAGAAAAATAAGTCCTGTTTTTTGGCTCATGGTTAAACTTTAAGGTTTTGTGAAATCCTACTTAAAAACAAGTGGGATCAAAATATATTGGTAAAGTTTTTCCTTGTTGATGCCACAAGTGCAGTTGCAGGACCATTTACTAACCCACATACTGTCTCCCATAACAGATTATGGATTAGGATGAAGACAGCTGATAGCTGTAAAACCTTTCAACAGCTTAAAAAAAAGAGTTTGACAGTTTCAGTACCAAACTCTTTCCGTTTGTTTTGTTCCATATAAATTCTCATATAAAAGTCTCCAATTAAATACACTTAAATACACAATCCATTTATGCTGATGCAGGTAATTCAATTGAATATTTTTATTTTTTTTTTGCAATCCAGAGGAGGTGAACAACAAAGTAGCAGCTGTTTGTAGGTATTTCAGTATAGCTTTAATAAGAGCTTGTATTTGTAGGTTTGAAGCAGTTTTGAACTTTACTTAAAGCTGTGATCAGAAGGAGTTAAAATGACACAAAAGCTCAGGTGATGGTGCTTTCTCCCTGTCATTGTGTTTGGCATATTACTTCTTTGGAGGCTTTTACTGCACTTATGGTAACCGAACATGTTGTCATCAACCACATTGATGTCGTTTTACATCACTTGTCTCTCCACGTGTGACTAAGTGTGTGAGGAGCAGTAAAAGGAGGTGCACTCAGACTGAAAGTGTGACTAACAGGGTGAATATCATCAGCAGTAGACTGACTCTCTAACTGACCAGAAATGAGATTCGTCCAAATAAATTGGAGGAAAATCCACCAAGTAAGTTTATTCTGACTTTGAATCATTGTTTTTCTTTTCCACCAACACAATGCTGGACTTTCCACTAGAGAATGTGGGATGTTGGTGCCAGAAAGCTGCTGCTGGCACAAAATTAACTGCATGCATCACAGGTATTCTGTCTGCTCTCATTTTATATGTATTTTAATGTTTTAATGCTAGAGTCAGTTCTGCCTTGTTAGCCTTTGGGAACCATCCCACATTTTGATAGGTTTCAGAGCCACACCTTAACAGGAAAACTGGATTCCTGTTTTCTTTTCTCACCATATATTTATTTTATATGAGCACAAAGAGTTTTTTAAAACAAAGTTTGAAGCTGGGATTTTGTTCATACAAAATCCTATATTTGCAGCAGACTCTTTTTCCCAACTTCTTCCAGCTGAAGTGAATCAAACCCCCGATACGACACGTTGACCTTTTCCTTTTAGGTCGGTGTTGAGTGACGGGGGCAACCTTTGCAGATTTTAATTTCAGGGCTCATGTGCGAGCTGTACGTAGACCTCAGTCTTAATAAATGTCTGGGTCAGATCAGAATTTAAAAAAGGCGGCTGCTGGATGGGGATTTGGAGTGTTTCCTTTGGTTTTGTTCAAAGGTTGTTTTCATTACAGACAGCCGAGGCACATGTAAAAGTCAGAGCTGGAATAATCAGCAGCCGTGTGAGCAGAGCCAGAAAGCACTCGGTTAAAACCTCTTCTGCAGAATTTGGGGTAATGGGGGAGAAACTCGCGGCAGCCTCCTCCTGCATTAAAGGAAAAGTGTGAGAGTGAAAACAGAGAACAGAAGAGAGTCAAAGGCAGCAGGTGAGATTAGAAACAAACGCCTTGTAAAAATGTACCAGGGTGAAACTGAGTGTTGGTGTGAGCTGCTCCTCCTCCTCCTCCTCCTCCAAGCTGCTGGGAAAGCGGTCGGTGGATTTGAGTGCGAGGTTTCCATGGAGCCTGAACAAAGCCATCTGGACTGAGGAATGTGGTTTGGGAACGCTCCACCTTACACACTGACTGACCACAAGCGTGGGGGTCCTGATAAGAGTGTGTGTGTGTGTGTGTGTGTGTGTGTGTGTGTGTGTGTGTGTGTGTGTGTGTGTGTGTGTGTTCTTGTGTTTTGACTCTTCTTGGAACCTCACTCGTTTCCAGGGATAGAGAGATTAAAACGTTTTACCTCCCTTCACCTCTTTATATGGCCTGTTTGGGAATGGGACTTTGGTAAAGGGTTACAGTTTTAGGAGGGGTTTGTGCATGTAGTAAGTTACAAGAGATTCTCTTGTCATTTGTTTAGAAGTTAAAAACTAAAATTTTGATTTTAATAAAAGCAACAAACTTTCTTTGGATAAGCTGGAGCCAGCACATGATGTCTGATTATTTTAGCTCCATAAAGCCATAAACAACAGGTTTTATATGTCAGTAATACTGCCTCTTCTCTGTAATAGACTTCCAGGCTAATAAATACAATAACAAGGAATAAATAATTTAATTGTAGCCAAAGAACACTCTTTAATGCAATAAAAAAACATAGAAGCAAAAGTGTAAACTGTTTAGTACTTTTAATTCTTAAATGATTATTTTGGCTCCCTTAAACAGAAAACACATAATACATGCTTTTATATATGCAAGTGTGATCTGTCCATTCCCCTGTAGTAGGATGAGTTGCTGTTTAAAAAGACAAGAGCTATGAATAATATGACTAAAATGCACTCAGAGAATAGCATTTAATTCATTGTAAACATGCAAAAGCAAACGTGTAACTGGCTCAGCTGTTTAACATTTGCTAACTGTGAGAAAAAGATTTAAAAGAAGAAGGAAAAGCAAGATGAAAGTGGTAAAAATCACACAACACATTGTGGAGAGCTATGAATAAAGATGAAGGGGGGATGGGAGTGTGAGGAGCAGCTGCTGCTAACTATAGACACGGTGCGTGTCGTTTGAGAAGCTCGACCTCCTCATGTACACTGAAGTGACTGAAATTAAGCTTTAAAAAAAGATTTTTAACTCAACTTCTGATCTGTTGATAAGTCTGACTGTTTGGTCCAGAGCAGTGTTTTTAGGCCAGGTTTCCATTAATTTGTGTAGTAGTGTTTCCTTAAAGAGTGCAAGCAAATTCATAATGCATGTTCATGGGCTACATATGATGAATCCTTTTGATTTTAAGACGGGTATTTAACATGTAAATGACCCCAGTGTAGAAGTGGAAGACTAAAGGGGGAATGTTTGTTCTCCACTATGAAGTTTTTTTTTTATATATTAATTTATGTTTGATGCAAAAAATATCTGCTAAGTATGGACTACAAAAGATGAACGTAGCTTCTGGGTCTGAAAAGTGAATCTCGTGCAGAAATGCTTTAAAGCTGCACTTTTCTTAATGGCCACCAGGGGCTGATACCCATTGTTGGTAAAAGACCAGTCCTGTACAGGTCTGTGGGAATTACGGCCCTCATATGAGACCTTAGTAAATACCTGATGAGTCTATGTGGTCAATCATTCGTTTGAGATGATGTTGAAGTATACTTTGTAAAACCGGAAATTGGCATTATTCGGGCTTATGATTTGTGATTAACAAATTTTTAGCCAGTGAGCATTCGGTTTTGCAGTTGGGTCTATGCCTTGTGTTCTTGTATCTGGTTGAATAACAAAACCAACAGACTAAAGAACAGCTTCTTCCCGTGGGCTGTCAGAACTATTAATGGAAACTAAGAGTGTGTAAAGACTTCCCCAACACATCCACCCTGACACTGCTGTTGATCATCTATGTGCAATATCTCAGTCTTTCCATGTTCTGTGCAATATTTTTGGCTCAAGTGCAATTATTTTGGTCCCAGTCTGTTTCAATGTTTCCTACACATACACCATGTATATAGTTCCACTCACACATGTGTGTATATATATACACTGCTTTTTATTTTATTCTATTTATTTATTTATTTTTTTTCCCACCTTCGATGTATATTGGTTTCTCTTTTTCTTACTTTAGCACCTTTGTGGTCCAGCTACCCAATTTCGCTGTGCAAGAAACTGCACAATGACAATAAAAAGCTCCAAGTCTCTAAGTCTAAGTCTCTAATAAAGCCAAGATGTCGAGAAAGCTCATCTTGACGGTTTTAAACTTGACTTCACAAACCAGCTGGGCACATGAGGGTAGCTATGTTAACTATGCCTAACTGAAATGTTGCAAAAAACCTAATTGACGACAACACAGACATCCATTTGTTGGTCCACCAATCCATCCACCTGTCCAGCCATCTGTCTGTGCATCACCATCCATTATCTTGCATTATCTGAGGTTGGGTTGCGGTGGTAGCAGGCTAAGCAGATTATTCCAGACATCCTTCTCCCCACTCAGCCTTTCCAGTTCCTCCTAGGGGACTCTAAGGTGTTCCCATGGTAGTAGACCCAGAGGTCGACCCAGCAGGTTCTGGGTCTACCCCAGGGTCCCTTCCAGTTGGATGTGCCTGGTCTCCTAACCAGATCATCAAACTTCCTCAACTAGCTCCTTTCGTTTCGTAGAAGCAGCAGCTCTACTCTAAAGATCCCTATGGATGTCTGAGCTCCTCATCCTACCGCTAATGCTGAGCCCAGCCACCCAGCAAAGGAAGCAAAGCTGCTTGTGTTCACAGACTTACTCTTGGTAATTCAGAAATTTTATCAATGAGCTGAGTGTGTAGGGATCATCTACAAAGTGTAACAGGAAAAACTGAGATACTTCAAACACACATCACGGGTCTTCTGTTGGTTTTGCTACCTTAGTGTTGGAATAAAGACTTTTTCAAGTCACTTTTGTACTGTTTCATGAATATCCTGCAGCTTAATTCATTTTTTGTTGTATTGGTTTTCTGTGTTGAGCAGTCACTGGGAGTTGTTTGAGTGTAAATGTTCCTCTGTACAGTTTGAGGGTGCTGTGTGGGATTGGTGAGGAAACACTTGGTGTACTGTCACACTGACTTTTAAATCCAAAGGAGCTGTAATAGAAATTGAGCTCATTAGTGCTGATCACGAAGCCCGCCGTGTCTGTGATTTATATGTGGTGGGATTAAGGAGGCGTCACGCAGTTTAAGTGACTCCAGAAACATTTGGCTGTCCATTTAATCTATTCCTTCTCAACATGCTGTTACAGACTTTCCAAAATGAGCTGTTTGCCATTTAGAAGGAGAAAAACATGACTCTTTTTTTTCATCTCATTTCACTCCTGATTGACAGAACATTTACACAAATTATGGGGCTTTTCAGCAGGATGGTATTTAACAGAAATGTTTGGCTGACAAGATGATGGTGATTCACAGTAAAGTGTAGATTCTCATAACTTCACAATAATAAATACCAACCTGTACGTAGTGTTTTCGTCCCCCCATAATGAGCATGCCCTGTAGTATTTTAGAGCTTTAAGAACAACTTGAAACATCCTGACTTTGGCTTTTTTTTGGATGTCTCTCTTTTTGCACCAAACATTTATATTTAGGTGCAAATAACACACTGCTACTCACAACGAAAAAATGCTGGCACATCCAGTGTTTTTTTTTATTTATTTATTTTTAGTCATCTCAATAAATTTTAACTCAAATACCAAAAAAAGACATTTATCAACAAAAAAGACATTTTCTTACCTCATTTTTGGTGGAGGTAAGAAAAGACAACCTGTGAAAACACCAAAAAGTTTTACAAGTTTAGACATGTTCAACCTAAAGGAAACTGCTTGCTTTAAGCAGAGGCATTCTACTTCCTATTGATCCCATTGTATAGCAGTTGGCTAAATTGAAGCTGCCTTTGCAGGCCTGGCTAAAATATATATTTGCATGCAAAATGTGGAAGTAAACAACACTTATTTGCTTTACTTTTTCTTAAAGAGAGGCCAATTTAGCCATGAACTCTAGCTTTCTGCTAATTAATGCTGGTTGGTCATTAAGGTTTTATAGGGTGTTCTTCCTTGGTGGTATCCATTTACAAACAATAACTTGAAGACAGAAGCGTAATCACTCCACAGCAGAAACTTCCATGTGTGCTTAGGAAGCATCTGGATTTAGTCGTTTATCACGTGGCCTTAAATTAAAATGACAGATGATATAAAGTGTCTTATGGTACTGTGATCTCCCTGATATTCACAGAAAGCTGTTTCACTACAATTGAAGCCCACAGAGAGAGAATAGAGAAATGTTCATGTTGTCAAACCCGTGGTGAAAATGATCAAAATTCTAATGTTTTAACCCATGAAATGTAATCCTACAATGTTCCTGCTCACTCTGCAGAACGTGTGTCCTTTCTAAAAACTGGAAGTCCACAGAGTGTTTGTTCACATTTATATTAAAAGTTCTTATGGTGTGTTTACATTAATAAACATTAACTCAGGGCTGGCTTCAAACTTTTGGCACTATGTCAAAAAAGGAAAAACAGCCTGGTGTATTATGTGAAATCAGTCGTTTGTGTCAGAATGCTTCATTCACTCATGTTTCAGGGTGTTTGCTTTAATAACGGTAGGTGACTAGTGACTGTGTCAAAGCTGGACTGGAGATTCTGTTTGTTTGCTCAGTACATGTACAGAATTGTTATAAATGACACGCAAAAGATCATGAGGGCAAATCTGTGGGAGAATCTGTAACGGCCCCCAAAAAAGAAATCCAAAGCAAAACTTTTTTATTTGGGGCAAAATCTGCAAACTTTTTAAGCATTAAAAAAATAAATAAATAAAAGATTTACTGGCGATTCTGTACATGTGTTGTTAGTGTCGTTGAGACCAGTGAAACTGAAGCTAAATTGGTAATCAAAATAAAAATAACTTCCCAGAGAGGGTTGCAAGTGGTGAGACTTGCTTATAGAAAGACTTTGGCTTTATTCCTCAGTGGTTCTTGTGCTGGCATCACAATAACTGGGAATGATGGCGATGTCATTCCTGAAAATAGAAGTATTTCTGGGAATTTTCCTATTCTAGAAGCTCAAACATTACAGAACATGCTCATTATGGGGAGAGATTGCTTTGACATTTGGGAATGCGGGTGCACAATGGTTAGCGTTCAGTCCTTTTTTTAAATAACCAACTAATTGATACAACTTTGACAGTCAGTGACTTTAAATTTGAATACGATTTTTGTTAAGTAAAACTTTTATTCTTTGCTTTAGACTTCGATTATGACTACATTTCGGTGGCGCTGGTACTGGAGGTGGTTAGTTCAGTAGCCACTAACCAGTTAGTCCCAGTGCTTCCTGACTTCCTGGTGGCTAGCTTGACCCCAGATAAGCTTGTCCTGAGGTCAAATGTACTTTACCTTCTCTGTCTTGGACTCCACCTGCTAACCAGAGCCTTCAGTAAGTGTTAAACTGGTTTTTGTGCTGTTCCACTTCGGAGACTGAGACTCTAGAGAAGAATAACGAGTGCTAGCTTCAGTCTAAACCTGTGGAGTTTGAGTTCGCTTTGAGAATCAGCTGATTTGTTTGTCATAAAGAATTTTGCAGCTAAAATGTTTGCACATGCAAGCATCGTCCAAGCCGCCAATGCCACAAATAAAATCTGATTCTGTGGGAAACCCTGTAATTGGATAGATTTCCACGAACATTTCCACATGCTTAAAAGATCCTCCTGCAGTGTCCAAATACCAGGAAGGCAAATGACATTACCATTAGCTACAGCTGCTCTTTGTGTGCAGTGGTATTTGGAGAATTGTGGTATGCTAAAATGCGCTTGCTTATTTTAACAGCTCTCTCTTAAAAATAAATAAATAAAATAAATAAAACGTAAGCGCTAAAATGGAAAAAAAAAAAAAACCAAAACAAAAATGATCTTGATGTCACGTCGGACTGCAAAAAATCCAATTTTGATGGGAATTTCATCTTTGCAACACGTTACACATCAAGTGCTTTATTTGATAATGAACTCCAAAGATCTGGATGCACATTTTCCTGTCAGCTGCTGTTGTGGTGTCTCTAGGACACTTCTCAGGAATTTGTTTTCAGGAACAAACAGATCACTGAGCCAGTCTGTTTTTATACCTATTGTTCTGTTCCCACACGTTAACCAGGATGCATGGGTACTTAAAGGTTTTTCACAAGCCAGTCTGGGTTTTCACAGAAGTCTCGTCACCATTGTAAACCGCTTCCTTGAAGGGTTTCTTGTCAGTCAGACAGGTGGGAAAACCAACATTATAGGTCGACGATGTGGGGTTTGTGTGAGAGGCTGAGAGAATCGTAAAAGTTTTTGAAATGAAAAATTGTAATCTGTGTCAGAAGCCCTGGGAGCCGACTCTGCCCTGCAGTTAGTTTTGGAAAAACTAGATCATGACATGCTTTCTCAGCACAGCTCTGATGAATCTGATCCTCAGTGGACACACTGGTCATGAGGCTGTGAGACGGGTATGACAGGACTGGAAAAAATGTGACGTTCTGAAGGGAGAGAATATAGCAATGTTTGTTTTGACCTTAAATTGAGTTTGGGAAAATATTCTGCTTTTAATTTTGGTCGGTGTATAAATACAGACTTTATGTTTGTGCAATCTGGCATCGTTTTCAAGTGAGGAGTACGAAGAAATGCAAAGGCACTGCAAAATGTAATGAAGCCTGTTTTTCTGTCTTACAGAGAGGAGGTTCACAATCACTGTGTGCGCTGGAGGAAGAGGTTTACCTTTGTGTCCAAAATGAGCGCCAACCCCCACACTGGAGTTCTGGACCCGTCTGTCTGCAGGGTGTCAGTCAGGAAGGTATGCCTGTCAAAGTGGCCTCGTCAGCTCTGGGGACAAACTCTGTGTTTCTAAGCTGCTCAAAAAGATGAAGGGAACACTCGATCGCAGCAAAACACAAAGTCAGTTAAGCTTCAGGGAGATCAGCCTGTCCAATTAGAAAGCATAATTCGGTTCAATTCAATTCAAAATTTATTTGTACAGCACATTTAAAAACAACAGAGTTGACCAAAGTGCTTCACAATCGGTTAAAAACAAGAGAAAACAATAGAGAAACAAATATAGATAAACTAGAAACAAATACTGATAAATAAGAAGACAGTGAATTAACAATAAAAACATAAAACAGGCTCGATGGTACTCATACTGAACTCGAATTAAAAGCCAAAGTAAAAAAGTGAGTTTTAAGACGCGATTTAAAAGACTGAATAGACTCTGAAGTACGAATCTCCTCTGGCAGATTATTCCAGAGTCTGGGTGCTGCTACTGCGAAGGCCCGATCTCCTCTATGCTTCAATCGAGACCTTGGTTGTGCTAAGAGCATCTGGCTAGATGATCTCAGTGCTCTTTTGGGGTCATACATGTTGAGGAGTTTGTTTAAAAAAACTAGGCGCCATATCATTTAAAACTTTAAGATTCTTTTACTTACTTTTAAAATCAGTACGATATTTTACAGGGAGCCAGTGTAAATTTGCTAAAACTGGAGTGATGTGTTCATACATTCTAACACCTGTTAAAAGACGTGCAGCGGCATTTTGGACTAACTGCAAGCGATGAAGAGATGAGTGTTGAAGACCCAAATAGAGAGAATTGCAGTAGTCCAGTCTAGAGGTGATGAAGGCATGAATAAGTGTTTCTAGGTCTCTTGGAGGAAGATAAGGCTTAGCTTTGGCAATTTCACGTAACTGATAAAAACTTGTTTTCACGACTGTAAACCATTGTGAATCCATTTCAGCTGGTTTGGTGCAGAGGATGTAGACGACAGGTTTGCTGGAGAAGCAACAACAGGGCAACTCCTTAAAAGCAACCCCTCTAATCCCTCCTGGCTGATTTTTTTTTTTTTTTTTTTTTTTATTTATTTATTTTTTTTTTAAAATTTTTGTATTTTTTATTTTTTTTTAATTAAAACTACAGCCTGAGATGGTACCTGCACAGATGGGGCCAGTTGGTGATGTACCAGTGCAAACTGGGTTTTGGCATTAAAAACAGTACTGTTGGTATTTACACTGTACTGGCAAAATTGTTTATAGGATGTGTAGAATTGTGTAGAGACTTTTGCAACCGACCCTTTTGCATGTGCATTTCTGGGACTTCCAAGTGTAGGGAGGAAAATATTGAAATCAAGCATGCAAATTTATTTTCTAACTTTTGCAACATGCAGTTTCTTGCGCTGATATTTAACACTAATAAAAAAAAACAAAACAGGTTTTATTTTTTGTGCTTGATATTCAAATATTCAAATGAACTGAGTGTGCCTGTGTTTAGAAAAAAGCGCAAAAGTAACCACATCTATGAGCACTATCTGAGGATTGGACTTGCATCCTATTTTGCCCTGTTCAGAAAATCTGGCTCATAGTCCGTCTCCTCCAGGATGGTACGTTCATATATGTCATGGCATTTATGTCAAAAGTTTTGGTTCCTACCAAAGAGGTTTTGCTGTTCCAATGGAAAACCCCCCCAACAAAAAGCAAAAAAAAATCACTAGGACTGATGAAAATCTCTGTAATTCCTTTTAAAAATTGTTTAAGTAGGCTTTAATATACAAGAGCTTATCATTTTTGTTCTTTCTGCTCAGAAAATGATGGAAAATGATACCAAAAGGCATCAGACTGTAGTCTTGTCAATAGGGACCTTTTAAACATTAAACCTTAAGTCTTTTTAGTGCAGCTGGTGTAGCCACCGCCACAAAAATGTAGTCAGGATTTTTTAATGCAGGCTTGATGCTAATTCTCCCATGTGAATGCCACCTCAGCGGCTCACTGAGCTACACAGGAGCCATGTGTGTGCCCTCAGCCTTTAATTTCATCCATCTTTTAGGAGCCCTGTAATCAGAAGGATGCTGTAATATGAAGTTGAATCATTCAGTTCATTACAGTCTTCCTGTTTTCTCTGCAGGAACTCAAAGGAGGAAAGGCGTACACTAAGGTAAGAGCTCCTCACCTCTCACATTCATAAACACATACAGTTACAGATGAGCTGTTTCATGTAAATATTAGCATTCCCTGAAGTGTTTGACAAGCATTCCATCAGCCGGACATGAAAATGAATCATATTCCCATCACATTTGCACAGAATCTGCAGAAACATCCTGTTAGCGCCTCCCTATCCTTAATCCTAACTGTACCGTAAAAGCTCAGAACAAATGAGTAACGTCTCGTAAATGTAACTCCAAGGTCAACCCCCTCGTGCACATAAACTTTTGTCGATCCCTGGACGTTGCTGGCCAACAGGAACCGTTTCCTCTGCATTCGCCTCGTTCTTCATTTAGATTTCCTTCAGTTAAATATACCACGCTTCCCTCCTTAGAAGACGGCTTCCTTAAATACACACCTAAGAAAACAGGACCTACCCCAAAGAATCTGGGAACACTTTGCTTGAGAGGGCTATAAAAATAAAATAAAAATAACATCGTTTCCACCTGGCAAAAAGCTCTGTGGTTTGATTTTGAGATAAAGGTCATGCAGACCCTTTCTTATCAGTGTGATCAGTGGCTGTCTTTAAATCCCTGATCGACATCTATAACCAGTTTACCAGCATTAAAACATTGACTGATAAGAAGTGGAGGAAGAGATCTTTTATCAAGTGGTTTAGGGTGAAAAAAGCAGGATTATTGAAGGAGTATTAAAAGGGATTAAAGGATCTGCCTTATGGCTTGTAAACAGGGCTGCTGTACATCAGAAAACTAAGATCCTGAGATGTAAATGTTAAATTGTGTGGTTTGATAGCTGGTGGAAGCAAATCATAGCCAATAAAGGTTATTTTATGAATTAGTTTATAAAGATTTTATGGTTTTAATCTTACTGGCTCAACATTGTACTCGTGTGAATGTAGTCATGTTGGAAACCTGTGAATATTTGCTCCCGAATTGGTGTTTGCAAATTGGATGAGAGGTAGGCTGCTTAAAGAGTTTATCACAAAGCTTTGAATGAATGTGGTTTGTACTCTAAGGTGCTTTGAGTGTTCAGTGAGATTAGAAAAACACTATAAATGTCAGCCCATTTCTTGTTCAGCTCATTTCCAGGTCCTTATTTCCATTCTTGGACTCTACTAGAGTAGCTTTGCATGATTTCAAGTTCAAAATAATCCTTATCGCATACCAGATTAAACAGACTTATTAAATCCTCTCACATACAACTTTCTTTCTGATAAACTGCTCTGCACACGCGAAAGGAATAATGTGCAGGTGGATGGGGCTATTGTGCTCTTAAGATGACCATATTAGGGATATCCCCTCTCCATGATATCATAAGGCCAAGAGTAGAAAAACACGTCAGAAACGAAGCTCTTAAACAGTGTTTGGCTCACAAGGACCTCAAAAATTGTTCATATTTAATGAGAATTAACCACTGAACATTAAATATATGAAAGAAAAACTCATCTGTCTAATAGGATAAACAAAGAAAGTGCCACACCTATTTACCAATGTTTATGACCATGCAACAAGTGGATTGCTTTTAACCTAAATGTTTAATGTTCATCTGTTGTAAATCTGCCATCCTAAAAATGAGTAAGACACCCAAAAGAGTCGAGGCTTTGAAGTGGTTTGAAAGATAATTATAAAGGAAAGCCATGGATGTTTAAAGTCTGCAGAGGACATTAAAAAGGAAGACTATTTTTTACAAGAAGTTTCTACAACAGAGAACCAGTGAAAGTGAAGAATAATCAAACTAATTGAACTCGATAAGATAAACTGATGTTATGAAACTACATAACATCAGTATAATTTAAAAAAAGAAAAGAAAAAAGAAAAAAAAGGATGCTTAAAACAACTTTAAAAATACAGGTTTCACTCTCAGTCTGGCTTGATGTCTGTAAAGACTGACTTGTGGTTTTTGCACCCTGTCATCTGCTTCACACTTCAAAAGCTTGTGACGATAACGCCGTAAAATTACTTGGCGTGCTAAATGATGGGTGTCTCAGAAATCTGCTTTACCTCGAACGTGTGCCAAAAATAAAGACCGGAGAAGGCCTCCATTAGAGCAGCTTGAATTAACTCTGTTCAAACTCCTCTTCACACCCAGCTGGGCTTCACAGACCTCAACATGGCGGAGTTCGCAGGTTCAGGCTCCACCGTGCGCTGCTGTCTGCTGGAGGGATACGACACAAAGAACACACGGCAGGACAACTCCATACTGAAGGCAAGGAGATGAGCACTGAAATAGGAATAATGGATGTTTATTAAGAAGTGAGCAGACTGGACAGACAGAGAATGAGGAGGAGGTTGTCTCCTCTTTTATTTAAAGCTGTTGTGAGTTGTGATGAGATCTGCCACCTTCCAGGACCAGTGTCATGTCTTTTGCACCTTCACTGTGTTTGTGTTTTATGATGATAGTGTGGTGCTGAAATACTCAAAAAACTGCTGTATTAAAAAGAGACTAGCTGGTACCTGGTTGGACTCCCTTAACAGCCTTAATTCATGGCATAAATTCAACAATGTGCTGGAAAAATTCCCCAAATCTTTTGGTCCATGTTGACATGACAGCATCACATAGCTGCTGCAGATTTGTCGGCTGCACATCCAAGATGTAAATCCTCTGTTATAACACATTATAAAGGTGTTCTATTGAGATCTAAAATAAGAAATAAAATAATTAGTCTGTGAATTTATTTCTCAATCTGTAGAATTGTTAGGTTTTTATGGGGTTTTTTTTTTTTTTTTTTTCTTTTCATTAACTGTTTACTGTCGTTGACCAACAAAAGCAGGCGTCATTTTAGGCTTTAAGTAATGTTTCTCTTTTTAATTGAAAAAACGATTTGTATAATCACAGTGGAAATGAGCACAAAGTGACTGTGCTGAGTACGATGAAGCTGAATCACTTCATTGTCTTTGTGGATGAAGGAGGTTGGGAAGTTGAGGAACTCTATGGCGCCACCCAGTGACCATGAACACAAACCACTCTGTGAAGCAAAGAGCCAAAACAGTCACGAGTGTTTTTGTCATCTTGAGTCTCTGGAAGACTTTGTGTTGCGCAGATGTTTGTGGCTCACACGTCACAGATGGGATTAATGGGAACTATTCCAGGCTTTTCCAGTTGATGCTCATTACTTCTTAAGAAAACAACAGTCTTTTCAGTTTAGTCACGTTACATCTCGGCATGAGCGTAAGATGGACATTTTTGGGGCGTTTCAGCCACTGGGTTAGGTTCTGAATTCACATTGAAACTGAAAGGAAAATGAAAAATGAAAGTAAAGATAACAATGTGTTGAACAAGTAAAATAAAATTAAAACTGCCAGCTTTAGGTTACATTACAACAGTGAAATGAAAAGGTTTACATGTGTACAACGCAGCTCGGGTAGCACCGATAATTATTTTCACACCACCTTAGTTAACTGTTGTGTGCAAGTGTCTGTATCGACAAATCCATTTTAACCATTTCCCTTTGAGTGATGTGTGATCTGTGAATAACGTTATACTGTATAAGTTGTAGGTTTGTGTTCCTGGTAGGGTAAAATATATTCATGCATGTTTTAATTCAAGTCTTTTTCCCATCGCTGTACTGAAATTGCTGTTGTCGTTTCTGAGGTACATATTAACTTATATATTCTGGATATGAGATTTTTCCTTGTATTAATTATTTTTATTAATTTATCTAATAATTTAGGTGGTTCCAGTGAGTTATCAACTGAGTTTGTTTTAGATTTAATCATGGATTTAAGTTGTTGGTAGCAGACGAACTCTTCTCTCCAAAGTCCATGCCTCTGGATCAATGCACTAAATGATATAAATTTATTATTTTGAAATAGGTGTTGGTGATGAGTGATTCCCTTTTCCTCCCATGATGAATAGTGGACCGTGTTGTGCTAGATTGTTTACAAGGTGCTAGTGATGGTTTGGTGATTCTGATAAGTTTCCCAGGCTGTCAGATTTGGGGTGGGGGTGGGGGGGGCAGCAATTAAAACAGGTAATTAAGCATCTTCATTTTAACTGTGGATAAAAGGCTGATCTGGAAGTTGTCATATTTAGGTTGTGAGTAAGTATAACTCAAAGTCTTGTAGTTTCAGCTGGGTAATGCCAGAAAAGCTGGTATTGTCAGGCATGCTTCTTGTTTGGATGTTCAATATCGTTTCCTTCATGGTTTTGTTTTCTTGACTAACTTAATTTCTTCGGTTAAAGTTTTAACGGTGTCTTTGAGTGCACTATTACGGTGCTGGAATTTTTCGATGTAGTTATGCATGTATTTCAAACTTGATAGGAGTTTTTTTTTAAATTTTGTTGTGTAGTGTAACAAGTCCAGTTTTTTGTTTATAGATGCGAGAACACTGACTGACGTCGCTGGTGTCTGTGGATGATGTCTTCTTGTATTTGTGTGGTGTCGGCGTCTCTTGTTGCATTGTGGAATTATCCATATTGTCCATCGTGAACTGGTAGTAATGATTATCAGAAACTTGGATAAATGATTTAAAGGTATTGAAAAGTCTCATGAAAAGGTTTGTTCGGATGTGTGCGAATCTCATGCACATCAGACTTGTTTTTAAAACTGGTTTTCAATCATTATCAGATTGCTTTACAGTTTGAATTCTTTTTTTTGATTTTTATTTTCAAAGTGAAACTTTTTCCTTTGTGAGTTTGTGAAAAAGTAGTGCTTAAATAAGCTTTACATTGATGTACAGTATCACAATCAAAGATTGTTCTTTAGTTAGGGCTTTAAAGTACTTTTTTTGTTTGTTTGTTTGTTTGTTTGTTTCATTGTCTAAGATGAATTTCCTGTTTGAGATGTCCTTCAAATGAAAGATTTAAAAAAATGCTCTTTTAATTTTTTTTTTCAAAAGGTGATCATTGGGATGACCCTCCTATCGGGAGATCCGTGTTTTAAAACGTGAGTAATCCTCAGTGTGAGATTTCAGATGTCACAGTGAATTCTTAAAAGATGTGCTAAATGATAAAAACTGATAAATAAATATGTGATTAGCTGTGCATGCAGGGCTCAGGCATCCTCTAGGTTGCTAGGGAAAAATGTGGTGCAGCAAAAACCTCCTTGCGATTGATTTGATTGGTGCCAGATTTACGTAGTTGCCTGCAGTTTGCATGGAACATGATGAGTTGTCTGCAAACACTCTCCAACTACTTGCCAGGCAGTAGTAGTGACACTGTGAAAAGAGTGCCACAGGCTGGAAATGGGGAACATTTGCCTCCAAAGTAAAAGCTGCACCTTTGGAAACATGGTGGTTGCAGTGATAAGGCACAACTTTTGCTGTGAAGGCGAACATACTCCAGACCACAGACAATAGTGTTTAAAGTGTTTTTTATTGTGGGGGATTTTAGTCACACTTTGGAAGTCTTGAAGATTTGTGTTTATTATTTTGTCACTTTCTTTTATATTTGTTAAAGTAAAAAAACAAACAGACTATACATTTCCAGCTTAATAAACAATATTTTCTACAGTATTGCATAGCAGTAAAACCTTTTGCGCAGTCCACTGGTTTTTAATATGTTACTGGTATTTAAAGTTCATTTCAACCAGATTCCTTAGTGCTTATAACTTTGTGCCGTTCTGTCCTTTGTTGCCAAAATGACTCAGTTTTTCCTCCCTCAATAAAACAAATCTTATCTGAGCATGCCAAGCTAAGCAGAACTGTACCTCTGTCCCCATTTAATCTGTCCCAGGCTGATAAGCTTTTTTTTTTTTTTTTACCCTGCAGACCTCAAAGCACAGCAAAGTCCATCTCCATCCCAGGACAGGAGCACACCCTGCAGCTGGACTGCAAGGGGGAGGGCACTGCTGAGACTGGACCGCCGGGAGGGGTTTCCCTGGGCCGAGCCTCCAAACATCGGCCTTCCATCATCAGCTCAGGTACACGACGTGTGCTGCAGCCACGAAGAAATAGGACTGAAACTGAGCATCTGTAGCAGTCTGAAGCCTAATGATGATAAACAGGTTTAGCATTTAACAGGTTTAGTATGACAGAAAAATCAGGAAAAGCACAATATGTCTGAGAGGAAGAGGATGGTATGTAATACAAAGAGCAAATATGTAAATGATCAGTATATAGTACTTTACTGTTTATCTTGAGTTTTAGGGAGATATTTGGAAGGATTTTAATTTGATGAGCAGATTTTCTTTGGATTCTGAATCAATAAAATGGTTTTAAACCCCCGCAGCTGTTTTCCAGGTGCAGTGAAGTTTGAGTCAGAAGAGATTTGAGTTTAATCCAAGGACAGATTTCCCTTCTTCATCATAACCATCCACGAATGTTAAAGCCAAACGGCTCCTAAACTCTGTGACATCTGTCAAACTGTCAGACTGAAGGATAAATCCCGCTGAAGTGATGTCTAAAACAAATGAGATTAAGAAAAGTATGAAAGATCAGATAATGTGTTCTTGAAACTGGACTCCGATCTTTTAGATCTCGGTCCAACTTTCCTAAATCTCAGCCAGATGTTTTGCTTGGAGCCAGAAATTCCCAGAGTTAATTTTCTTTGTATGGGAAAACTAGCCGACTGCTTTTAGGATTTTAGGTTTGAATTAAACTAAAAAAAAAGAAACCTGTTTTTGTTTCAGACTTGGAAGGCTGAGTTTGTTAACCTTTTCCATGCAAAGAAAACGTTCAGATCCTCAACCACAAGCCGTAAATATATAGATGGTTAGATTTCTGCTGTGAAAGTGAACAGACTGCATTATATCTGCTCTTTACGAACATTTTTACCAATCATTATCACGTATGAGGTGGTAACAGTGGTACTTTTTTCTTCTTTGTGTACCTTCAGGACTCCTGGAGGAATCTGAGGTGAATCAGTCGGTTCCTGCAGAAGCTTTCCAGTCTGGTCACTCTCGTAACTCCAGCTACGCCAGCCAGCACAGCAAAATCTCAGGTACAGGAGTCTCACACGGATGTTTCGTCCAGCTCTTCTTATGTTTTTTAATTAATTTTATAGGATGTTAAAACTTTTGGCTTTAATTAGTGTTGTTGAGTTTGTAAACAATTTGATTTCTTTCAGTTTTTTTTCATTGTCATTCTTTTCAAGAGATCTGGAAACTGTGGGAACCATTAAATACCACATAACTGTAAATGTAATACACCTGTGATAGTCATTGCCTTAATTTATGAGAGAAGTTTATTTGGCAGTGTTTTTTTGTTTTTTTTTTAAATTCAGAATGATAATTGCCCACATTTTTATAATAATATAATTTAATGTAAGTATAAAAATGTTTAACTCCATGGTTGGTGACGGTGCTCGGTTTTTCCAGTTTGCCAAGATCACTGGGAAATTTCCTGATGAATTAAAACTCAATAAAAGGAAAAAAATATTTGGTATTTAGCATAACGATGACAGGGTGAGCATGATTTTAACACCGCTGCTGTTTAACATCTGACACGTCCTCTGACGTCCTCACGGCCTTCTGCAGGATACAGCACGGAGCACTCCTGTTCCTCCAGCCTGTCGGACCTCACGCATCGCAGGAATACCTCGACAGGAAGCAGCACCTCCGGGGGCTTGTGCTTCACGGTTGACACCCCCCCAGATGGGGACAAGGATGCTGGACGTCCGGAGAGACCCCCTCGACCCCCACGACCGGTTTTACCCCTAAATAGGCCTCCAAGGTACACATAGAGTACGCTTGATTTGTAGCTTAGTTCTGTTCAAACTACATAATCTTCATTCTCCACTGATTTTCAGGAGGAAGCAGGACTCAGTGGAGAGTCACCCCTCCTGGGTGAACGACACTCGCATGGATGCCGACGACATTGTGGAGAAAATCGTCCAAAGCCAGAACTTTGCAGACATCAGCCACACTGAAGGTACAAAAAAGATTTTTTTTATTATACAATCTCTCTTGAAGCAGCGAAACTGGAGGTAAAACCTTCCTGAAAAGACCACACAGTGAACTTAACACAGTGGCATAAACCAGCATCCTAGGCATCAAAAGAAAAGGGAAGTGTAAAAAAAAAAATTAAGAAAAGATCAAAAACATGCTGCTTGGTACAATAACTTTTCAGAGAAAATACAAGTTACTCATTTCTGGAGTGTTTTCAAAAAGTTTACTGGGTGCTGAACGCAGACGCACGCTTTACCGGCGATTTGTAGTCTGTATAAAGCTGATGTGAATTTGTGGGAAATGATGTCATCACCAGCCGTAGCTGCAGACTGTAACTCTTCAGTAAGGCCTCATTTGTTTACAGTGAATCTCTTCATATGAAGATCTCACAGTTAATTTGACAGCAGCTTATTGATGCCTAAAAGCAGAAAAAGGCAGCTGCTGCACCATCTTTGGACCGAGTGCTTCTTCAGTTTTCCGACTCTGTGCTCCATCACCTTCTCTTCGGTGTGCCTTCTGGTTTCCGTCAGAGGCCGCTAACTCTGTTTCTGTGTTTCTGGACTTTCAGACAGCAACCTGCGCCTGTTCGTCAGCAGAGACGGAACCACGGCGCTCAGCGGCATCAGGCTTGGAAATGGGTGAGGAGCTCTGCTGTCTTTGTTTTTGGTTTATTTCTCACTTCCCAGAACTTGAGTTTCAGTATTGGAGTGCAGGAACTCCATGAAGTCTAGTCAGTTTCCAAAAATACTGGAAAATCACAGCAATGTAATAATTTACATACCGTAAATCTCCCTCTGAGGACCCAACTTTGAAATATGAATTTAAAGCCCTGTCCTCCTCTTCCCCTTGTTTCACCATCTCTATGTCACTCTCCCTCTGATGCTCACTGAGAAGTTCAAATAGGTTCCTATGATTTGGTCACTTCTTCCTTTTTCTAAGAGTTATAGCTGTAATGGAGCACTCAGTCATGACACTACAACTCATTCAGTTAAACGTCAGGTATATTAGTCTGTCCAGTTGGGAAGCATAAACTATTGTGAATCCTTTTCAGCTGCTGAATGAAAATGATAACTTCCAGTTATAGTACACTGTGCTGTTCTCTGAGCTCAGGTCCCACTAGAGCAGGGGTGGGCAATCTCAGTCCACGAGGGCCGGTGTCCCTGCAGGTTTTAGATCTCACCTTGGTCAACACACCTGAATCACATGATTAGTTCGTTACCAGGCCTCTGGAGAACTTCAGGACATGTTGAGGAGCTAATTTAGCCATTTAAATCAGCTGTGTTGGTTCGAGGATACATCTACAACCTGCAGGGACACCGGCCCTCGTGGACTGAGATTGCCCACCCCTGCACTAGAGGATGCTCGGCGACTCTGATTACACAGTCGGGTTAGAAACATGCATGAGTCACCCACTAGAGGTCCTTCTGTAGGCCTCTGGCTCCCCCAGCTCCTCGTTGCACAAAGGAGCAGATAGCAGTTCTGCTACTGGGTCGATGGCTTTGCCAGCTCTTCTTGTGTAACAGCCACTCTCCTGGTATCACCTTAATACTTTTGAAACTGTGCTTTGATGGCGCAAACCTTCTCGGGGCTGCAGGTCCCGTCTCAGACTGTGATGAGGTGATAAGCACACTAACAAAAAGCAAAACTATATAGAACAATCAGTGAGGAGGGATAAGGAGAGAGAAATGGATTCACAGTGGTTTATGCTTCCTAACTGTAGTTTTACTGTGATGATCCAGTGTTCCCTCAATTAGTTTTAGGAGGGTTTTTTGCTTTTTTGCCGTCTTTCAACAAAACTGATTATTTTGAAGATAAAAACCATATTGATTCGTTTATCCCCTTAGTTCAAAGAGGTGTGGTAAAGTCCTAAAACCACGCTAATGCTATTCAGTTTTTAATAACTCACAAGAACAGAATCAGCATTACGGTTGGACCAGAGAGAGAGGAGGTCAAACATGGATCATAGAAACATTAAATCATAATGTGCAACTATAAGACGAGGGCTAAATTACTGCTACAGCGTGAACCAGCATAGCCGTTCTCCATTTAGAAGCATATATCATGCATCTGAATGTGAACATGCACAGTTATACACTTCTCAGTCCTATAGTCCATTTTCTTTTTTTAATCAGTTTTCATGTCTGTTTTCACTGTTTAATGTGGAGAAACGGTAAACTCTGAAATTGAATTCTGCTTGCTATTGCTAACTCTTATTCTGTCTTTGGATCCCTGCAGGGTGCCTGCTGGTGGCTACGAGCCCGTGGTGATTGAGAGCCATTAAACCGAGCAGCAGGAGAGCCGGCACGTGGATCAGCACGTGGATCAGCACGACCTCTTCTTTTTTCTTTTTTTTTTCCTGGAGCTTCAGCTGGTCTGACGCCATGAGAGGAAAACCTCATTAGTGTGCACTTTATGTGAAGTTTGTGGCAGCACTCGTGTTGCACTCTGTTAAGCTGCTTCTGTGACTTTTAAAGGGCGACAAAAATGCACAAAAATGTTTCTCCTGAGCTGCTGCTGTGGCACAGTAACAGCAGGTTTTATAGATTTAAAAATTATTTCAAGCATCGAGCTGATTATTAAGCTTTGTAATAACTGTACACTAATCCAACGTTTTTTTAGCTTCAGAGCTGCCAAAACTCCTTTAAAATGCACGTTTAAGACAGCAGTAATCGATTGAACACTAACTGGATGCAGTACGTACTGAAAACTTTCATGTAGATACATGAAAATACATACTGCTGCCTTCAAATACCACTCAGATCGCAGTGAGAAGGGCAGATTATATTCACAACTCTACTTCAGTGTTTGTTTCATTTTTATGGAAAAAAAAAAGTTCATATATTTTTAATCTGACTGTCCTGACACCAAAATGAACTCCCGCCCTGAGTTGTCAGAGTTAAATCTCTTTCATGGCGTGGACTTCGATCCTGAATACACTCCTGAAGGATAAAGTTAGAAGGTATTCATGAACCACAGCAACGATGAGATGAGACTCCATGACTCATTTGCAGCTTGCAGTTAGTAAAACTCTGACAGGACCGTCAGTTTTCACATTTTTCAGCTGCAGAATTGTGGTGTTATTTTCAAACTCAATACTATTGAACTACCACAGGAAAAAAGATAATCATACTGCTGTGAAAACCAGACTTTTATAGTTACACGACTACAGCTGTAGTATTTATAGAAAAACACTTCTTGTAAACCTGTAGAATATCTAGCGTGTTGTGATGATTGTTAATCACGTACATGCATTTGGAGGCCCGGCTCTTCCTGAGCAATATGGCCAGCGCCTGAATGCAACCAGATCTCTTTGTATACATCTGTGCCTTATGCTGAAAAAGTAGCATGGAACACAGGTTATTTTGGCTTCTTACCTAAATGACGGTGGAAAAAATCCATCCTCTCTCAAGTAGGTGAAAAACACTACAGGGGTCGAGGTGACTCTCCGCCTTCAGTCTGTAAAATCTCAACAGAGATGTTATACAATAATGCAGAATCTGGAGACGGGACAGGATCCCTGGTTTTCATTTGCCAGCTATTTTCAGCTCAGGCAGTTTTAACCAGTCATTTCTGAGCCGAGTTTGGCTTTTTGCAGGTAGGCAGTCTTAACAAATTAAGTCTCGATCTTCAGTTTTTAGGAGCCTTCTTAAATTTATCTGCTTTCATTGTCGGAGTTTAAACACTTAAACAGAATAGACAGTGAGTTTATTCATATTTTCTGCTGGTTATTCTCAAAATCCTGCAGATCAGCTGCTGGGACGGTGGGTTGAGATCACTGTGCCACATTTCTGTTGCTGAAGACGTTAAAAAGAATTAGGGAAAGATTTTCATCTCCAGAAGTCCTCATCTGAGGCTCAGCAGCCAAGCAGGATAACTCTCTGCGCATAAATGATTAAAAAGTGCCTAATCTGGAAGCATCTGATCTCCCATCGAAGGCACCACATCAACACTGAATGTGATCCAGATGTTAAAAACAAAACACTGAGCAGAAACTTTTTGTTTTAGTTTGAAGTCGTTTCCTGTTGATCAGGGAAATCACTACAACCACTCTGTGCCTGTAAAGTTTCTCTTAAATGACCCTAAAGCACGATGAAAACGCTGAAGTCAGAGTGCTGGTGAAGAGAGAACTGTTTGTTTGTTTGTTTGTTTGTTTGTTTGTTTGTTTGTTTGGGGGGGGTACTCACTTCAGCATGCTAAAGTTTCGAGCTGCACTTTTGCTCACTCACATGGACGATCAGTTAAATTACATTTGTTCTCTCTTCAGAAAAACAGTAGTTCTGTGCAGTAAACTCTGGCGATGGCCTTTTGCTGTGAAAGCCTCTGTCGCCCCCTGGTGGAGGGACAGGGTTTTGCAGGGTGAGAGTCCAGGCCGTCAGACTGCTTTGTTTAACAGCAGATCAGCAGAGTTTGTGTTGCCAACCAGCGGGCTGGTTTTAAGCTTCTTTTAAAGAAATTTTTCAGGTGCTCTACAAAGTTTTCCACCTCAGGATGGAAAATAGATTTTTATCCTAAAGAAAGAGTCTTAAAATCTTATTTTTCTTTTTGTAAAACAATCAAAAAAGATGATAAAGCAGTGAATTGCATAAAAGTTGGGCCTTTACTAAACTAGTACTAGTATGTTTACTAAACTCATGGATGAGTTAAAACAGGTCATTTTGCTGAAGAATAAAATATATTTTGTTTTATTAAATGTGTAAAAATATAATGGAAATGCATAGATTTCTCGTAGCTAACCAGCCTGGTGAAACTCAGACAGTGATAAAGGATCTTATGTTTCATATCCTCAAAGAGTGGTATGCTCTTTTATATACATTTTAACCAGTTTTCTTTAAGAGAGCTTTCAGTTACTCAAAAGTAAAATACATTTTTGTTTATCTGATTTAACAGGAATGAGAAAAGATTAGAGACTCGACAGTTTTTAGAGTCAGAGTTGATAAGAAATCATTTTTGTATTTAGGTTTGGAGTTTGTAAAGGTGTCCTGATGGGCTCTGAGAAGCTGTTTAGAAACGCTGTAGCTGCAGACGTTTAAGAATTTATAGTAAAATGAAACCCTGAAAAACAACAAATTGCTCCCCATGTTTACTATTTTAAAAGGTAAGATTTTAAGACTCTTTATCAGTGAACTTATTTTTTTCCTGTTCTGCTTCACATTATGCTCATTATAGATGTAAGTTTATTAATCACATGGTTAGTTATTCTCACATTTGGGGATGAACCACTGAGGGTTTAGTCAGAGTTTAGGGTCACCAGAGCCTTTTGGTTTATTTATATGGTTTTGGTTCCTTTTGGAGGTTTGTCATAAGCTATGCACACAACTCGCCTCCCTGTGCTTTTGTTTTTTCTTTTAGCAAATTTAACAAATTCTTCTATTATAACGAAACTAGTGTAACCTAAATTTATAGAGATTGAGTTGGAAATGTTCTTCCAAACACCCAATAGTTACAATGACTCTTTATTTTTTTTGTATATTTCTTTTAAAAGATGACTTCTAAACAATAAAAAGCTAACCCGAGTTTGTCTTTGTGTTTTTCATTATCTTAATATCATATAATAATGTATATAATATAATAATACAGAGTCACAAGGATGCTTAACAGAAAGATCTGTCCATTTTCTGTTGTTTGTATGCGTCCTGGGAGGCCAGGGCAGCGTCTGTCATCCGAATGTCCTACCAGAAAGAATGAGGTGCCTGATTTTTTTTTTTATTTTTTTTTTTTTTCCAATTTTGGTGAGCCTGTGTGAGCTGTGGCCTCAGTTTCCTGTGGGAGTGCCACCTGGTGTGCCACTCAGATCTTCTGCATATGCTGGTTGTTGTAACCAGTGGTTATTTGTTTCCTTCCTATCAGCTTGAAACGGTCTGACTATTCTCTGCCATCAAAAAAGTGTTTGGGATATAATTTTATTTTTGTTAAAAATATTTTAAATAAAAGTAAGAAAAAAAATGCATTTTACTTCCAGTTTTTACCTGGCTACATCACCATGGTAACCTATGCTGAACACACAACCTGGTCAGGAGCAGGTTGTGTGTTCAGAGCTTTGGTTTAAAATCAGCTGAAAGCAACACTTTATCACCGAATCTTTGTTTAAGTATACCTCACGAAAACTAAAACCACAGCTGTAAAGTTACAGCAGTTCATAGCATCGTTACTAGAATGTGCCTTTGCTGGTTTAAATGTTTTTATACTGACTCTATAATCTGCTGCCAAGTCTCTTCTCTATTGAAATGCAGCTACTAGAACACCTGCTCATGCAGAGTCATATAGATCCTTGGAAAACAGGTCATTTTTTAATATATACTATATAGATTTTATATATAGTTTTCTATATAAAACCTTTATAAATCCTGTCGACTACATTCTAATTGCCAATATAAGCAAAGATATTACATATATAAAAAAAAAAACATACAGAGAAATACTGACAGTCACTTTTTAGCAAAACACCAGCAATTCTACACCTCTGGTCCCATTCGTCGTCAAAGCTCAACACCATTTGATATGTGTTTATTATCCTCTGGTGAAACATTTTCAGAACTTCAGAGCTTTCATTGGTTGGTTTGCTTGAAAAAGTAGACAATAAATTAGATATAATATCAATAACAGCATGTGGATACATTTGCAGGATCATCCCACTCTATATCATCCAAATTATGGAACTAAAATACTCCAATATTGGGACAAATTATTTACTGTAAGTGTAATCCTCTACCTCCACCAGCAGAGAGTGCTCTACACAACCTTATCAGCTCTTTGATCAGCTGGTAAATAACCAGGGAAATAATCAACACTTGCTTCTGCAAACTTCAAATGCATTTGCCAGAGATATCATATTTTAAAGCTCTGATTGTATTGTATTATCATCCTCTCTACTTTTAAGATCAGGCTTCAGTCATTTCTTTTTAATAAGCTTATAGTAAAAGTTTGACTTATAGGTTTAAATTTAATCCCTAAATTTGACCCTTACATGCTGTTTGGGTCAAATTTGGCATCAGGAAATATAATGTAAATATCATTCTTTCAGCCCAAAATTTAATTAATTTTTATAAAGTGGCCCAAAATGCATGATTAACAAAGCTGTGGGTGAAATCAATGAAGATGGTGGTTTTAGAGAATTCTCTGGAATGATGGCATGTGGACATGAGCACATAAGGAACAGAACATACAGGGGTCAAAGGGCACCTTGAGAGATGGTTGTTGAGTTAAACAGAAATAGGGCAGCAGAGTGCTACAGTGGTTCATACGGTCAGCTCAAGGACTCTGGTTCAAATCCTAGCTGGAGAGTTTCTGTGTGGATGTTCGAACCACTTCAGAGTACCTGAAGTGGGTTTCCTCCAGTTTCCTCCCACAGCCCAGAAACAAGCATGTTAAGTTAACTGGTGACTCAAAACTGGGAGTGAGTCTAAGTGGGCAGTAAAATTGGAAAGTGCAATATAAAAGCAAATACATTACATTTACAACCGCAAGCACAAGTCCCCATAATAAAAAAAATTGAACCTTTGGCGAAATTAAAATCCCTTTATTCTGAGTTAATAGATAACGAAAGGGAGTTGGGGAAATCATAAGATCATAAATGTGCTTGATCTGCCATTTCAGTGAGAGTGGGAACCCACACATAAACCCACATAAAGTTTCCTGCCACAGACTGGCCTACAATAAACATGTTTTGTGCTCTAAGTGTGAATTAATATTCATATTTATGATGAAAAACAGGAAAACAGGACATGTTCTCGTGTGATAGTAGATGCGTTCCTCCTGTAAAACCTAAAACATGAACTATTCCTGCGCTCTGAAACATAATTCAGGATTAATTGTTCATTTATTAATTTCAGAGTATGTATACATTATAAATGATTTTCTAGACACTTACATACCCGAACCATAAACTTTGAGCAGTATGTAAGCGTTATTTTACCTTAATTTTTTGGGGTATTCTTCAGTTTCATTTCTGTTAGTTTCCACAGGGGGGTTTGCTCATTTTGGGAAAGTTTTTTTTTTTAAATTATTGTTGTTGTTCAGTTTCAGTTTAGCTGATTAGTTTCAGCACTAGTTTAGTCTTTAACTCAGGGGCGGTGTGTCCGTGTGAGATTTATAGTTGTTAGATTTGGTATTACTACACAAACACAACAGTTCGTGACACATAGACATCACGGTCTTATTAAACACGTGCCTCCTGATACATGTAAAGTCAACAAATTCCCCTATCATCCCACGGTGGTTGGGATATGGAAAATATTATGATGTGGAAGGGGAGTCACTTCATAATATCTCCCGAGCATCAAAGAGCGCTCGCGTATGCAGCAGAGGAAGGGCTCATCTGATTGGTGTGTTTCTGTTTTTGTTTTCTTTTTTTAATCTCATAATGTCTTTACACAATAAATCACCATTAATGAAGAAAGCTGTTGTAACCTGGCACCACATAGAGTCATGGTAAAAAGAAAGTACAGCCACTTTAAATTCTCAGGGTTTTTGTATCAGAAGCAGTCATGCGAAATACTGAGCAGATCTTTAATGTTTCCGGAGGAATCAACAAGATAAGAATCAGTCTGGTGCTGCTAATCAAATGAACTTGATTAACTGATCATAAACAAGTGTGAACGCCTCTGTAGAAGCAGATGTTTTTGTGGTTTGCATGTTTGGAGCACTCAGATGTGTGTTAACACAATGCTGAGGAGCAGCAGCTGTTTCCGTCTGGGAAGGTTACTGAGGTCCTTTCCCAAACCATTTGAAGTCAATCGTTCTACAGTGAAGAAAATTATTCACAAGTGGAAAAATATTTAAGACATCTGCCAGAGCCTGAACTGTGCTCAGATCAGCTTTGCAAACCTGAGCCGCACTGTTATGTTTAGCTATTTTAAACAAGCTTTCTTCTAATCCAGGGGTGTGGAAATCCAGGCCTCAAAGGACAATGTCCTGCAGGTTTTAGATTTTTTTCTAGATCCAACACAGCTGATTTAAATGGCTAAATGACCTCCTCGACATGTCTTGAAGTTCTCCAGAGGCCTGGTAATAAACTAATCATGTGATTCAGGTGTGTTGACCCAGGGTGAGATCTAAAACCTGCAGGACACCGGCCCTCGAGGCCTGGAGTTCCCCACTCCTGTTCTAATTGGACGGTCATGAACGTCAACATTCAGCATGCTCGCTGAGGCCTGTAGAGTTTGGGTTTGTTTGTTGCAGTTTCTCTGAACATTGCAGAGTCTGAGTTTGCGGCGAATTTGCTAGGACATCCACTCCTTGTGCTGTTGTGTTAAGAAAGACAGTTTTTCACATGAATTGCACCTCAGCACCCTCATATCTAAATATAATCACTTTAGATTGCAAAAATCCAACATTGCGGCATCCAAAATGTTAATGCTGTAAATTCAGAGTCGAGCGACAAGCTGGTGACATCACAGCGGCTACATCTTGGGATTCCCTCATCGCCTTCGGTTTGGCAACACAAGAATTTTTCAACTTTTGCGAAATATCGAGTCTCGTCCTCGTTTCTTACCTAATACTCACGAGCTTACTACAATGCACAGTCAGCACTTTCGCCAGCTTTCCTTCATAGCTTTGCAAAAACTTTGCAGAAACTTTATTTACAGAGGGCTTTTCCAGTCTCACTCCAGTGCATAAACATTCATGCAGCATCTTTTGATTCTGTAATCTTGAATTGGAGCGCACACATCAAATATGACAGTCAGCAAAACAAGTGCCCGCACTTTATTCTTTTCATTTCTGCTCAGAAACAGTGTTTTTTCTTTCATTTACTGATACAGAGAAGATGTGTGGTTAACACCTCGAAGCGTCGTAGGCATTAGCTACAGTTTATGAGCTCAAACCTCACAGTTCTGGTCTAAATGGCATTAACAGATAGAGAGTTTCCTGTATCTGGGGAATAAAGAATCCCACGTGTTAACTGCAATGTAGAGATGGCAGTAAGTGACAGTTACTGTGAAATAGGATGTGGGACCTTTTATGGTTGCATGTCTACCCAGATGAATAGCTAAGCCGAAGAGCTTAGTTTGTTTCAAAGTGGAAAGTGAAAAGGCGTAAGGTCTGAGACTCAAAGGTGGAACTTTTTTTCATGTCAACATAAACAAACAGAACATAGTCAGAGACGTGTACATATGTTCAAACCAGCAATGAAAAGAGCAGGAAGTGGAATAACCATGGAAGTGTGGGCAGGTTGCAGGGGGGGGTCTGAAGTTTCCATTATCGTCTCAGAATGATACAAATGAGTCACGGTGACCATCACCCCCTCCAAACTTCAAATGTGAATCTTTGAAGGTTGAGTCTGCACACACGAGTAAATCCGAGGTCGGCCTGATGGTGGGTTATTTGTGGGTTTTGTGGTATTCAGGAGTATGGATTCTTAGTTCGAGTTTACTGTTATTGTGGTGTCTGAATTTGGTTCTTGTGTTCACACCTTCATTATATGCTCCTAAAAAGCACTCGATCATCACAGTATACGCAAAGTCAGGCGTTCTTCAGGGATATTAGTCTGTCCAATAAAGAAGCAAAAACCACTGAATCCATTTCAGTTGCTTTGCAAATCGAACAGACAGCAGGTGCACTGGAGAGACGACAACAAGACAACCATCCACAGAGAGGATGTTTTGCAGATCACAGACCTTAACCCTTTTTTTGCTTTTTGCTTGTGTTATTGTTTCTGCACTCTTCAGGTAGCACAGCTCCTCTTCCAGGATACACGCTGTCATGTATCCAAACCAAGCCTTCCTGTGACATGCTGTCAAGGAAGGGTTGCTGTGTCTGCTGGGACACTCTCAGTGGTGCGGAGGAGAAACTATGAGACACAAGGAGAGCTACACAGGACCACAGAAGGACATCAAGAAAGCAGGAGGACTCATATCTGCAAGAAAGAACAGGAGGAGTTGGACAAAACGACCTTCAGTGGGCCACTCCTGCATGTTTATGACCAACATGTCAAAATCAAACAGGATCAGGGTCTGGCATCCTTTAGCAGGACCTGCGTCACTGGAAAACACCCGAACTGGCAGATCCACCTCTGGTACCCTGATCTCTTCACAGATAATGGGAACAAAATATCCCACAGTTTCTCCAGACTTGTATCGGTTTTAAATGCATGCTTAGCTGGTTTCACTGTTGTAGTTTTGCTTTTGAGTTCTTGGTGTTTAATTTACTTAGGTTTCTTTTCTGGGTTCCCTTTGTGTTTCCCTGTATTTCTGTTCCTCCCTCTGTCCCATCTTTCTGTCTCTCTGTTTACTCTGCGTCTTTTGGGTCGCTTCCTATTTCACTTTACTAACTACTAAAGTAGTTTTATTTTGCATCTGTCTTCCCAATTCCTTGATTGTACTCACCTGCGATATTATTTGTAACTCTTCAGTGTACATATAACCTGTATATACATGTATATACATGTTTTAGGTAGCAGTTCTGAAAATAACCTAAATGGAACCTCAGATGAAGAATAAATGACATAATACACTTTACCATTATTTATTTAACAAAAACATTTGAGACAGCTGCCGATCTTCCCAGTAATAGATGTCCCAGCAACTTCCTGTTTAAAGGGAAAAACTCCCTTTAAACAGGAAGAAACCTCCAGCAGAACCAGGCTCAGGGAGGGGCGGGGCCATCTGCTGCGACCGGTTGGGGTGAGAGAAGGAAGACAGGATAAAAGACATGCTGTGGAAGAGAGACAGTATTATTCAATGCAGAGAGGTCTATTAGCACATAGTGAGTGAGAAAGGTGACTGAAGAAATACTCAGTGCATCATGGGAATCCCCCAGCAGCCTACATATTGCAGCATGACTAAGGGAGGATTCAGGGTCACCTAAAGGGGATGATGTGACTGCTTCTCTCAGCGGTCACATCGACAGTAAACACTCGTGACCTGGCTCGAGTTGCCTTCACCGTGTCTGGCACCTTATCACAGATGAAGCTGGTTCAGACCATCAGCTGTTTCTCTCCTTTTCGGTTTTCCAGAACTGTGCAGAATATTTTAGATGTTTTCTAGCAAAGTTTAATCTGCCCTTCCTGTTTTTGAGTGTAACCAGTGGTTTGTGCCTTGTTATAAACTTTCTATGTTTACGAGTATAAAGCTGTCTTTTGATGGTAGACCTTGACAATGATACCCCTACCTCCTTATGTTCTTGACTTGGTTAGATGCTATGAAGTTGTTTTTCTTAATTATGGAAATAATTCTGTCATCATGCACTTCAGTTCTCTTCTGTGGTCTTTAAGGCCTTCTGCAGTTGCTAAGCTGGCTGGTGCATTTATACTTTTTAAGAATGAATCAAATAATTGATTTGGCCACTCTTAAAGTTTTCTCTCTCTGGTAGTTTCATTTTAGTTTTTTAAACCACTTCAATGAAAGCTGAAAGCCTGCACTTGAATCTCATATTAATGGACCCAACTGTATATAGGCAGGCATCTTTGACCAGCAGGATGTGGAGGTTCCAAAGTGGCACTCAGTCTTATCCTTTCTTTGGCCTGATGGTGTTACTACTGCTGATATGCTTTAAAGGCACCCACAAAAGTGATCGATTGAACCCTGGTTTAAATTAAGAAACAGTTGTAGCTCATCTCATGTGTTTCTTAAAGTTCAGCATAAAAAGTAAAAGCTGTTTCACTTTGTTTCTAATAGCAGGTAAATTTGTGTGCTGGGCTATTTTGGCACTTACAGCTGAGTTACGGCACATGCAAATGTTGTGTGCACACATGCTTGAGAAGGGTTAGGGAAAGTTGGCCAGATGTGCCACAAATTTAACAACTCATTTGACATCTATGAACCACAGGATTGCCCATATATGGTAAACCTGTGGCCAAGTAGTGAGCCAGACTCACCAGCACTCTTAGTTCAGGCCCAAATGAAGTCCAACGATCTGGGTCACCTTTGGGCCAAACAGCCTGAGGTATTATGGACAAGATTTATTTGAAACACAAATGTAAAGCGGGACTTTTAGGAACTTGTTAAGCTTCATCTGGATGCAAATACAGGAGGACCTTGATTGGTTCCTTGAAGTTCACCACACGTTCCAAAACGTTTACCTCCATAAAGGTTTTCCATAATTCTACGACTTTATTTAATGCAGCAAAATGACATAAAATGTACCGTTTATCTGTGTATTAAAGGGCAGTGAACTGGGTTCAAAACTTGCTGAACAAAGCAGTCACTCTATTTTTCTAATCAGCATTTTCTGTGTGTGTGGGCGGGTTGCTGACCTTTTATCTGATGTTGAAAGTCGGGAAACTGAAGTGCATTTTCTTTGCTTGACAAGGGTGGCATCTCAAAAGTGCCAATAATAGAGTACAGAGTTGATTTATGTGGTGAGGCCTGCACTGCTGGTCATGAGGAGGAAGTGTCTGCAGTCAAGTGTGCTTTCCTGAACTTAGCTTTTTTAAAATCTGCTGGATACTTTTGATCTACTTTTGCAGCACACGGCCCTTGAAGAGAAAGAAAGAAAAGAATTGAAACAAACTGCGTATTTTTGGATCATCTAACTTGAAGTAAAGTCCAAGAAAAAAAGGTCCAGAAGTCTGAGACATGGAGGTGAAAGGTTTCTATTCGGCCTTCAGTTTTTCACTGTCTGCATGTGATACTTTAAGCTTAAAATGCACTCAAGCTGGCATGGAAGTTGGTGCAAAACCCGATTAGATCAGATCATGCTGAGTAATGTTTGAGATGCATTACTTTTTAAAACTTTCTTCATTGTATCTATATTTTAGGTTTTAGTACAGCACTGAGCCCCTTTTCATTTCTTCCAAGAATTGGGACATCATCCAAAGAAGAGCTTTGAATGTCTTTCAAAAAAACTGGAGAATTATTCCTGAAGATTTAGAGGGTGTTTTGAAAAATGAAGGTGGTCATACCAAATACTGCCTTTCAAGCTTGTTTGAAACGCATATATAAATCGTTTTTAACTAGCCATTTCCCTAAGAAAATAAGCAGTTAACCAGACAAAAGTTGATTTACAGAGGCAGCCTGCTTCTAGCAGAGGATGAACTGAGGGGCTGGACCAAAGCCCAGCCAAAGTAAATAAAGATTATTTTGAAATGTGAATTGTGCAGAGCTACTCTAGTCGATTCCAATGATAAAAATATGCAAAAGAGTAGATTATGTCCACCTTGAAGAATAAGAGGAGATGAATGTCACGCTCTCCCTCGCTTTGAAAACTGAAAATAAAGAAAATAAAGTTAATTCCCAAGATTTTATTTTATGTGCAAACTTGTTAAGTTTCCATGTTAAATGACCAAAATTTTTCAAATACAAAAGCCACAAATCTTTTCACTCTGTTTAACCTGAAGAGAGGAAAGACTTGTTTGATCAATGAACGTGACCTGCGTTTCCTTTCTTCCCCCTTAAAATGCTGAGTTGATCTTCTGAAGGTGATTTCTATTTTGGTTTGCCTGCTGTAGAGATCCATGCACTCCTCCACTTATAAACATGGAGGAATGGTTTATTTGAAGACTTTCAGTCAGGTTTCAGAGCACAGAAAGGTGAATTATGGAGTTCCACAGCCTTTCATGCTAAGGCCATTTCTGTTTACATTATAGGTGGTTCTCTAGGCAGTATCATTAGAAGACACAGGATACATAGTCACTGCTATGCAGCTGATACCCAACTTTATCTATCCATGAAGCCAGCTAACCAATTAATTAAATTGCTGGAATGTCTTAAAGACATAAAGACCTGGATGACATCCTTTCCTCCTTCTAAATTCAGGCAAGTTATTGTATTTGGCCCTAAAAGTCTTTCTCACATCACCCACGACAGGTCACGGCAGATAACTGCCCCTGCCTGAGCCTGGTTCTTCTGCAGGTTTCTTCCTTTAACCCTTTCACCCATAGTGGTCACTAAAGTGGACAGCTATTCAAAGGCTGTTTTCTTGTATTTGTGTCAGTGTTGATGGTGTACTTACACATAAACCACTACATCGGACACTGATGTATCACTTCATACCCTGTCACCCACTCCAAAGGTGATTTTGTCCACCTTAGTGGACATGTAAAAGACGCTTTGAAAAGTACATGTTTAAAAAAAATTGAGTTCAAAAATCTTTTTTTTTCATGCCTACAGATGAATAAAAATACTTAAGAAAAAAATCCTGATTGAGGTTGTCATAATTCATGCATGAAAGGGTTAAAAAGGGAATTTTTACTTCCCAATGTTGCTAAGTGCTTGCACATAGGGGTTGTTTGATTGTTGGGGTATTTTCTCTATTAAAGTAGGGTCTTTGTCGTACATTATAAAGCACCTTGAAGAGACTGTTGTTGTTATATGGTGCTATATAAATAAAATCGAATTGAAGAAGCATTGAAAAAAATCATTGCTCTTTGCAGACACTTAATGTTTTCTAATGCTATATTTGCAGCGATCACAATGTAGTTTAGCTAATAATAATTTTTTTTTAAATTTTGAGGCCTAACAGTGTTTATAACATGGCAAACCGCAGCCTGATATCTGAATGCTGCTTCAATTAAAGGGTACAACTTAAGGAAACCGGATTTTTGTGTGTAGGAGGGAAAATGATGAAACTGTAACTGGTTTTATGCTGAATAGGTGAAATAAATGCAGCAGTTTTCTTTTTTATTTCATAATATTTGCAGGGTGCGACAATGTATGTGATCAAAACAAAACCTGAAACAATCACTTCTCCCACTCTGTTGATCTCCACTGTACATTTGATTATTTAAAGGAAATCCTATACATCATCAACAGACCTTTCTGTGTTGCTCATTCTTTCTGTGTCAAATTAAGGATTTTTCTACTTTAAGGAAACGTTACATTTCACATATGTGTTGGCATCCGCAGTTTCCTGTTTATCACAGAGATGGTGTGAAGTATCGTTTCTATGCAAAAGCACATTCGTGAATGACTCAGGATATAATTATTAGAGAAGCACTTCCTTCACCTTGGCAGTTTTGGTTTCAGTAAGTAGTCAGTACAAACCAGAAGGTTTGAAACCCAAAATTAGAGCCTTTAAAAAGATGTCGTGTTCATTTGTCTTCATGTCTTAATATTGATTGTGTAAATTAAGCCAATCCTTAATGACTCAGTCTATTCCTCAATCAAAAGAGGAAGTGCCATAATTTTCTCAAAGTAGTAACATAAAGGTCAATCTTTTTTACTCAGAAAAATGAAAAGGAATCAACATTGCTACTCCCTTATTCTGTATAAGAAAAGAAATGGGAAACTGAATATGCTGAATAAGATTTAATGCTTGAAATCGGTTAGGAAAATTACGATTGCTTAAGGTGACTGTTTTGTCACCTCATGAGAAAAGGGTTCTCCGAGGAGTTGACTTGATGACTACTGTACAGCTCACCCATCATGCAGCTAAGCTTCAGAGGTTGTTTTTTTACATTATCACAGAGTAAAAATGATAGCATGAGTTTTAGTTACCCTAATACCAACTTAAACCTGAATCAAAATGGACCATAAGCGCAAAAGTGACAAAGAAAAGACAATGCTGTAGAAAGAAGAAGTGCTGGAGTAAAAAAAGACAAAACAACTGTGACCTTATTGACCTGTGAGTAGCAGCGTCACAAATGAGTCTAGCTATTTAATTTTTTAGAAAACCCTCAATGTCAGAATCAGAAATACTTTATTAATCTCGAAGGAAATGTCCATGCCTCAGCTGCAGATCCTCACCAGTTTGTTCTGTGCTACAGTTTGTAAAACTATATTTTTACTGTATTGCTTTATGCTGCAAGGTAAAAACCTACAATATTACAGAGAGAACTGTAACAATCAGACAATCCCCTGTGAGAAAGCACTTGGAGAGAGTGGGGAGGAAAAACTCTCTCTTGAAAGGACGAAACCTCCAACAGAACCAGGCGCAGGGAGGGGCAGCCATCTGCTGCAACTGGTGGAAAACAACACAGGAGAGTGTAACCAAGAGTTTCTGGAGGTTGCTGGCAGTTAACATTGCTTTGGTAACTAGCAGGTTGATGTGGGTTCACAGTAGTTTGCATGGAAAACGATAAGTTGTCTGCAAACACTCACAAAATAGTCGCCGAATGGGAGTGACACTGAAAAGTGCAATGCAAACTGGAAATAGACCAATTCTCTGCAAAAATAAAAGATGCACGGTTTGAAGCACGTGTGTTGGAGCTGTAATGCGCAATTTTTACTTTGAAGGTGACCAGTTTGTAGTTTGCATTGCACTTTGTCAACTTTCCCTAATTTTAAGATTCACCATGCTGCAATTGTTTGTGTCTATGGAGACTCTAGAGACTAACTCCGGGAATCAGACTTTCATGAAAGCTGGACAGGAAATCAGACACAAGAATAGTATAGAGAAGACAGAAGATTTTAAAAATAACAGTTTCAGTGCATGCTAAACAATAGACAGGCTGGATGGACATGCTGACATCACCCACTGGTTTTGAACATTTTGTCATTACAGCCACACATCAAATAAAGTCACCCCACAGAGATTTTATGAAGGGGGGAAGTAGAAAACCATATTTAAATTTGGGTTTACAGTTGTGGAAAAGTTACAAGGTTGGGAATTTTTAGGCTTAATTACACCAGATCAAAACTGTAAAATCAGAGCACAAACACTGTCTTTTATACAATGATTGAGTGGCGCTGGTGTTATTTAGTCCCTTCCTGTTATTCTCCACTGCAACTCCCCGAAATGCAACACAAGTGTTGAATGTTGCATTTATTACAGTCATTGTAGGCAGGTGAATGTGGCATGCTGGGTAAACTTTAAAAGTGCAACCTTTTTAGTGTTCTCTTCTATCCAACAAGAAGATTGATTGATCAGGGGGGTCCCCAACATTTACTGCACATAGTTCATTTTTATTTGTTGCTGGAATGTACATCTCATTTTCATATACGAGAAGCACAGTCTAATTTTAGGGTCAGAGACAAGATCCCCCATTTAATAACTTAGCAGAAGAGGAAGTGGTTAGCAGCCCCTCAGAGGCAAATACAGAAGTGCTGCTGTGCCAAGTCTAGTTGTTCTTAAGTACCACTGTTGTATTTTCTGTTCCTGATTCCAGGCAGGTTAAACCCAGTGTGAAGTACCAATACTAAATCTGTTCTGGCCTGAATTTCCACGAATCTTGACCACAACAGTTGCAGTTTACAGAACTGTCCAGTCATCAGTTTTATATCCATGCCTTCCTGAAGAAAAGCCATGATGCACCACCTTAGTATATGTTTTTTGGCCTGCTGGCCCTCCACCCAGTGCTCCCCGATTTATTTCGGTACTCCTTTGTGTCTTGTGCGTGTGTGTACTTTTCCCTCCCCTGTGATTGTGTCCATTGTGTGCACCTATGTCTCATTTATCTGTATGTATAGAGTATAAATAGTGCCATCTTCCCCTTGTCTTTGTGAGATTATGTGTTACCCTTTCTTGTGAGTCTTCCTGTCTGGATTCTGTTTGTTGTTTCTTTTGGATTGTTGTGCACTTGTTTTGGGCTTTCCACCAATAAAGATATGTTTTTATAATGGAGGTCTGTATCTGGGTCCTTATCCTACAATTCCCTGACATCATGGAAGACTGGAAAATGTTGCTTGAAAGCACAGACCCATCCTGCCTGTATCAGCAGTCAAAGTTAGTAGTAGTGGTTTAATGGTGTAGGGGATATTTATTTTTAGTTTCAATCCCACAGCTAACATGAGTGTTGTTTCTTTTTTTCTTTTTCTTTTTTTTTGTCTGTCCCATTTGGTTCTTTAGCCGTCAGAATTGTTGTCTGAAGACCAACAAGGATACCAAGTGGATTTATTTTGCCAAATGGATCATCATGGCATTGCCGTATTGGTCCATTTGATCAAACTTTGTTATTATTATTTATTTTATTTTCAGTTGTTACAGATGGGACAGACATGACTGGGGGATAGGAAAGGGAGAAAGAAAGAGAGGAAGGAAAAGAAAAACAGAAGGGAAAAGGGACAGTGAGAAAGGGCACTTACAACGACAAAGAGAATGGGTGTTGTTTCTGACCATGTCCATGTCTTTATGACCACATTGTACCCATCTTCCGATCGCTGCTTCTGTCTCACCATGTCACAAAGCTCAGATCATCTCAAACGGGTTTCTTGAACATCACAGTGAGTTCACTGTACTCAGCTGGCCTCCACAGTCACCTGATCTTAATCCAATAGAGCACCTTTGGGATATGGAAGAATGGCAGATCTTGTGCAGCTGATACACCTGCAGAAACTGTGTGATGCTATTGTGTCAATGTGGACCAAAATCTCAGGGATGTCCAATCCAGCACTATTAGGTGTGACTGATGAGGTGTCTGAGTGTACCTCCAGCCTTCGACATCTAGTAATCAAAGAAATCCAATATTAATTGTACACTACATTTACATTTAGATATAAACCTAAATACAATATAATAAAATGTTTATTATATAACAATATGAAATTATATTTATTATTTTATTTTATGACTCAGTTTTTTTATACTGTAAGTGGTGATGAAATGGGGTGTTTACCATATTTAGCTCAGTCAGCAAAAACTACAAAAAAACGCCGCAGAGTTTCCCTCCTTACTTCCTCTTTCTCAGCTTTATAAACCCACACTCGACTTCATTCACTCAGACTTTCTCTCTTGCATCCTCACTGGTCCTCAAAGATCAAAACAACCATCACAATGATGAACAAGCCACTGCTCCTCCTGGTCGCTCTGACTTTCTGCTGTTGCATCGCGTCTCTGCATGGTAAGAAAACATTACTGCTTTAATTACAAATAGTTGTACATTTTGGTATCTCACAGGAGGGTCATTGATTTTGAGGTCATTATTTTATTGTATTTTATCTTGTCTTGGTTCATCTGATGTCATAGTTTATTCTGTTTTTTTTTTAAAAATGCATTAAAGTACAGTACAATAAAAAAACAAGCTTTTTAAGTAGCTTGTAGGTATTACCCTTGACACTTGTTTTGAGTGTAATACCTGACCTTAAAGACCGATGTTTGACTGAGCAACAGATCCGTTTACTGGCTTCTCTGGGGCTTTCAGCTGCATCTTAATGGTTTGAAAAATTTTGAAATTGGACTGAAAGTTGCAGGAAAAACAAAATGTACAAACATATATAGATGTATAGTAATTTTGACAAACAAAGTTTTAACAAAGTCAGAATGGTTTAATCTACTATAGACTAAAATAATAACTAAATCCTTTTTTTCAGGTTTTGCCATCAACACCTGCCGCTGTAGACGGACGGCCGCGAATCCTATTCCTCCTAGAGCAGTCAAGAAGATAGAGGTGACTGCTGCCTCAGGACACTGCCCCCGGACTGAAATCATGTGAGTACTTGCCACTGATCTTGAGCACTGGGTTGCACAGATTCTCAGTGGGGCGCGGGCTAAATTTAAAAAGAGCATAAATTTGAAATACTCTTTGGTATTAGCTACAAAGCCAGAGCAGGAAAGCTATGAGTACATTTTAGCTAATAATTCACATGTACTGTGCTAATCTAATGTTTTCCTGAAGCTTGTAGTATTTATAATAGGAAGTGAAAGTTTATAATAGGAAGTTGAACCTTCTGTCAATTCCACTGGCAAAAAAGCATATCAGTATATATTTGTTAAATGTTGCACTATTTTTAAAGCTTTTACACTCAATAGAGCCCCTGGCAACACTATTATAACTCACACGGGTCTGATGTCTGGTGTCGTTTTGGTACACAGACCTGTAAACTGAAAGCAAAAGGGTTGTGCTTTGATTTCTTACTTTTAAGTCTGTGTCAGGTTTAATCAAGTGTGTGCAATGTGATCATTTATCCATTTTTAATTTCCTCACAGCATCACTGTGAGGAATGGTAACAGGATTTGTGTCGATCCAGAGGCCAAGTGGTTTCCAGGCCTTCTCAACACTCTGCAAAAGTAAGAAGCTTTATCACCTACAACACATATAATCACATTTACCTAACTTGCTGAGAACATCTTTTTAACTGAGCTGCTGTTTTCAATGAATTTCGATGCTACATTTATCTAGCTTAGCTACCTGGAAACAAACATGAGTATTTTTTTCACTCCAATGTATATCTTGTTGTGTCTAAAGGAAGTAAAACCATATTAGTTGTCCCTGACAACCACACATAGTAGTTTACTGTATCTGTCACTGCTTTCTGATTTTTATGATTGTTATTGGTTGTTCCAGCTATTCTGACTCCATCCTTTTGTTTTGATTACAGGAAAAATGACCTCTCAACTGCTGAGCCAACCACTGTTTCCGGCTTCTGATCACGTTTCGTGGCACATCGATGCCTTTAGTCATCAAGCTGTGAATTACCCATAGGAAGGCTGACACACCTTCCATTTTTTATTTCACTGTCTTTTTGTTTTGTATTGAACCTTTTTGCAGTTTCATTTATTTTTAGTGTTTAAGGGAAAAAAATTATAACATATACAAAATCCCATGATCTAAATGTGACCTTTTATACCTGATAGTATTAATGTGCTGGCTTACCATTTAAAGAATGTATTGAAGAAAATGAAATACTGCAGTATTGATCCACAGATTTGACCTTTTATATGTTTTGTATCTGTTAGTGTTACTATTTCTTACTTAAGAAACATGTATTTATACTGTTTGATTAAAAATGGATGATTTTAGCATGTTGGTTAGGATGGTTTTTGTCACTTAAGCACTAGGGTGCTATGACTTCAATTTATGTTGCAATTTGGATTTTTGTTTTTTTAATATAAAAAAAGACAACAATAAAAACTGACAAAAAGACTTAAAAAATGAAGTTTGATTGCCTGCAGGGGGTGTGGGGTGGTGGTGATGGAGGGTTCGGGACTGTGTAGGAGGTTTGAAATCCTGGTTTTGTTTTGTTGGAGTGTTTTAACTACATTAAAATTATAATTTCGGTAATAAAGTTTTCTAAAGTTTTCTTTAAACATAAAAACACAAAGCACTCTTAGACTGCAACATTATTCTCTGGGAAGTATATACTTTTAAGGCAATAGTATTGTATTTTGTATATAAACAGTTTGACCTTCAGATAAATCTATTGACCTTGAAGGAGAGGTCAGAGGACAAATGTGACATGATGATTTTCATCTTTATGTGGTCCTTTCTGTATGTTGAAAATCCATACCACAATCATGGTAGAATTGTAGTTCCTAAGTTATATGGCTTTAATTTTAATTTTACACCAATAAACAGTTGGGGACTTATGAAAAGTGTTTCTAAGGATAAGCTGCAATAACCCTCAAGATTTCGCTATAACGTAATCAGGCTTTACATGAATGTAAATTAACATTAACATTGCGAGAAAATGACTTCCCCCTTTTGAGAACACTTTCACAGAATTTTATGTTTGTGTTAGAGGAATCGGTATGAACATACACTGAAGACTTTTAAACAGCCAGATAGTCCCTAAGTTAGAGGAACTAAACAAAGACAGCAGCAAGACCCACATTATTTAAACTTAGCCTAATTACCAAACATGAGGCTAAGTTTGGCTTTGGTAAGAGCTGTTCACCACAGCTGAAAGTTTTCCAATCAGAGGAAGCTGACTGAGTGCTTCCTCCTGCCTGCGGTGGACGCTTGTTGGACTGGGAACCAGTGTGGTGAAGAACTGTATGCCACCTTCATTGATAACAGTTTTAAATGTGGTTCTTTAAAAACTCTCTTGAGAGCTAGAGTAGCACCTTTGTTGGTGACTGCTGGTGGCCTGAAGACGCACGCCCAGTTTTTATCCTCTTACCTGAAAACTACTAAAACAACAGTGTAGGGATTTTTAAAAATTCAGATTTAGAAAATAACAGTTGGTCATCTGCTTTGAAGGTGTGTGGAACTCCTGACTTGCTTGACATGAAATTTTTAACAGTGCATTAAATGAGAGCTTTTCTGCTTTTACACATAACCAAAGTTTCTAATAATGAAGAGTTCTCATTCCTAGCATTTGTTTCCAAGTCTCACTATGGGATGCACCTCCCTGTGTATTCCTCAGAAGCACTTATCCCAATCATGATTGGCTGGTGTTCGCGCCGACCATGTGAGGCAGAGCCACCCACTCTTAAATAGCTTGGGCTATTAGATAGTCGTTATTAAAAAAACGCTTGTGTAAATTAGACACGCCGATCCCCAGCAGAGAGACAGAAGCCAGTTTCAAAGTCCCTCAAGAGAGGCAGATATTATCCAGGTAGCTCATATAGTGGTGAAAGTAAAGTTTCAGTCATGACTGATGTCGTCCTTCAGCATTAATAATAATAATACATTTTATTTGAAAGCACCTTTCAGAACACTCAAGGACACTGTACACAGCAGAATAATAAAAGCAACATAAAAGCAAGTAGTTTACACAATCATAAAAGCATAAGACAAAAAACTAATTTAAAATAGCAGAGTGGAGAGGTTATGTGGGATAAGCTATTTTGAACAAGTGAGTTTTGAGTTGGGACTTAAAGAGAGAGAAGGAAGAGATATGTCTTAAATCAGGAGGTAGGGAATTCCAGAGTGGAGGAGCAGAGCAGCTGAAAGCCCTGCTCCCCATGGTGACAAGACGGGGGGAGGGGACAGAGAGAGAAAGAGAAGAAGACGATCTAAGACACCGAGATGGGGTGGTGATCTGAACCAGATCAGAGAGATATGGAGGAGAGATGAGGAATAGCCTTAAATGTATACAAGAGTATTTTGAAATTGATATGACATTTGACCGGGAGCCAATGAAGCTGCTGAAGGACAGGAGTGATGTGGTGGATAGAAGGGGTCCTGGTGATAATACGGGCAGCAGAGTTCTGGAGGCTTTGGAGCTTGTGGATGGATTTTTGAGTAAGATGAAAAAGGGGGCCCAGGACAGATCCCTGGGGCACGCCAGTGGTCAGAGGAAAGGGCTGAGAAGTAAAGGATTTCAGTTGAATAAACTGAGTGCGATCAGACAGGCATGATTTAAACCAAGCTAGTGGCGTATGGGAGAGACTGATGGAGGCTAGCCTACTGAGGAGAATAGAGTGAGAAATAGTGTCGAAAGCATTAGTTAATGTTAAAGTGTTAAAGTGTTATTAGTCATCACAGCTGTCACTTTAGCAGGCTGACTAACTGTAAACTACATTCAGACATTCCAATAATATATTCAGCCCACTGAATTCTGTTAAATCATTTATTTTATTGAAAACAACATTCCTCAGACATGGACTGTGAAAAATGCTTGGATATAATCACTCTTTATGTTAACTGATAGGTCTGTTATATTTCTTTTATATTTCTAACACACATTTAAAGAACAGGAGCCATAGTGTTTTAAAGAAATGCAAATGTATATTCCAATAAATAAATAAATATTTGAAGATAAAAAAGATAAATAAATATAAATTATAGAAAGAACAATAGAGTTTAAAATCTGATCAAACAAAAGGGAACAGCAATAAGAACCGGTAAAACCTTTAGGCATAGAATTAAGACACGTAGGATACGGTGAACAAGTGAGTCTTTTTCTGGCTTTATGAACTTTTAGAAGGCCAGTATCTTGAGCACAGGACGGAACATAGAGGTGCAAAATGTCAGAGAGATATGAAGGCGTCAAACAATTTAAAGCCTTGTAGGTGAGCATCAGGACCTTAAAATCTGCTTGAACCTGACAAGGTAACCAGTGACAAGATTTCAGTACAGTGGTCCCTCGCTATATCGTGGTTCACCTTTCGCGACCTCACTGTTTCGCAGACTTGTTTGTGCAATTTTGCTTCTTCTTTTATTTTATTTTATTTTTTTACAGCGCATTGTGTTCTGCATCCTGATTGGCTGTAGAACATGTCAATTAATCTCGTGCCGTGTTTCCTGTACAGTATGTATTCACCTTTTCAAATTTATATAAATCTTCGATCGCTAGCAGTGCGACTCTGAAGTGCTGCACTGTATGTTTCTAAGTTTTCTCCCCACAAACACAACAATGTTGACGAAATGTTTTGCACCGTCAAAGGCACCTGCAGCAGCACCCAAAAGGCAGAGGAAGATGCTAACCATTGCACAAAAAGTCAGACTTCTGGACATGCTAAAGGAAGGTAGAAGTGACTGTATTTTTCTGATTATAAGGCGCATTAAGCGAAACAAAACAGTCAGATAAGTCAAACTTTACTCAACTAATTCTTCTTGCTTCCTCCACTTCCATACTATTGGTTCATTAATGTTGAATTCTCTCACAGCTGCTCTACTCCCATGTTCTGAACCTGAAAACAGAGTTTGTTCTTTGGTTTCATTCTATAATACTGGACTTATTTTTCTACAAAGGTTTGAACTTTGAGGATGTTTAAACAAGAGAGAAAAGTGTGAAAATATTCATGCCTCTCTGAGAAAAGTGTATAAATGTGTAGTGACGGGTTTTACAGCCTTAAAACATCTATAATAATTGTAAAAAATAAAGCTGGCTACTTCGCGGGTTATTTTTAGAACGTAACTTCTGCAATAAACGAGGGACCACTGTACTGTGGTAATGCGCTCAAATATCCCAGTTTTGGTTAAAATGTGAGCAGCAGCATTTTGTACCATATGTAAACCTCTAAAACTTTTCTGCGGTAACCCAGAAAGAAGAGCGTTACAATAATCAATGCATAAAGGCACAAATCTATGGACAAGAACCTCTGCAGTGTCAAGTGATAAAACTTGTCTGATTTTAACTATGTTCCTTAGGTGATAAAAGGCAGTCCTTGTCGTCTCTTTTACATGAGACTCGAAGGAGAGTTCTTTACCTTGACCCTGCAATTTATGACATAGTCATCAATTTTGAAGGGGAAATTTTTGGACAAGCACTGAAATTTTTGTGGTCGAATGACCATCAAATCTGTCTTAAGAAGCAGGAAGTTATCAGATAACCAGCCCCTAATTGCAGATAGACAAGCTTCTAATTTAAACAAATTTAAACAGTTTCCAATGGTTAAAGGAACATGTGGCTGCAGGTCATCAGCGTAACAATGAAAGGTTACATTAAAAGAATGTGGAAGAAGACCAAGAGGCAGCAGATGGGGAGAAAACAGCAGTGGGCCAAGTACTGATCCTTGAGGGACCCCATGGCTCACAGCACAGGTCTCAGAGAGATCATTTTTAAAACTAACAGTCTGAGATCTCCCAGACAGGTAGGACTTTACTCCGTTACTTCTAGCCTATCCAATAAAATACAGTAATCCACAGTCTCAAACGCAGCACTTAGATCTAGCAGTAATAAGACTTAAGTGCGATCGTTGTCTGCATCTAATAAAAGATAATTTACCACTTCGATTAAAGCTGTTTCTGAATGAAATGGCTTAACACTAGGTTTACTATCCGGCGCAAATTTGCGTAACTTCCCTAAACCCAATACCCCCTAGAATTACTGGCTTTTTTATTTTCTGGTGCAAGTCCTGAGGTGTTAAGCACCCCTGCTGAGATTTTCACAGGTCGTCAGCTTGTTTCTCCTACAGCTTTTGTTGTGCAAACCACCCATTGTCCTTGAGGCCTGGCACATTTGCATTTGCTCACTCAGAGTTGCTCAGATCCAAGGCAGGCCAAACCTCTGTGTTACAACTTTCAGAAATGCCTGATAGAAATGCTTCAACTTACTCATGAGATTTTGACCACATTTTTTGCGGAAGTCACAACTATACTGAATGCACGACCGTTGTTGCCAGCTGCAAGAAATGCTTGGTAGGGAACAGCTGTTCCCTACCAAGGTTCGTTTCAAAGTTTGAAAGACTTTGAAATAAAACAGACTTGTGTACCCATATATTGTGAATGTCTGTCTTTTGTATTTAGGTTGTAACACAGAGGTTTGGCCTGCCTTGGATCTGAGTAAACAAATGCCAATGTTGCGCACACACACACACACACACACACACACACACACAGCAAATCTGCATTTATTTGTCCCACAAGTGGAAAATCTGCATTGTCATTGCAAAAAAGTGGACAAAGCACAGTATAGAAAGTGCACTATACAAACAATCTGGAAACATAAATATGGACACGTGTATTCAAAAATATTGGTGTATGTATACACACACACACACACACACACATATATATATATATATATATATATATATATATATATATATATATATATATATATATATATATATATATATGATATAGATGTGTCTGTGTGTGTATAACTAGACTTTATGCTTTAAGTTCATGAACTTATGGCATTCATTTCAATCCTGTTTGTAAGAGCAATCATGTGTCCTGTTGGTGCCATTGTGGATTGCTGGTCAGAAAGTTTTCTGGTGCCACAAATCAAAGAGACAATGCCCCGAGATAGATTCATTTCAATTATGCAACACCTTCGATTTGATGACAGGGACACGCGGGCAGAACGGGTGAAAACAGACAAATTTGCAGCGATCTCCGACATCTGGACACGCTTCAACGAGAACTGTGCTAAGAGTTTCACCCAGGGGAACACATGACCATAGATGAACAGCTGTTCCCTACCAAGGTTCGTTGTCCATTCACCCAGTATATTGCAACCAAGCCAGACAAATTTGGGTTCAAGTTCTGGATGGCCACGGATTTGGACACCAAATATGTCTGCAGTGCATCTCCTTACTTGGGAAAGGACCCCAGTCGTCAGAAGGGAGAGGCTGGCAGAGAACGTGGTCATGAAACTGATGGAGCCGTTTTTGGATGATGGAAGAAATGTCACAACGGACAATTTCTTTACTTCACTGTCACTGTCGCACAGACTGCTGCAGCGCAAAACAACATTTACTGGGCACGGTGAATAAAGTCCGGCGTGAACTTCCTCAACTTGCAAAAGATACTGCAAAGCGAGAGGTATTCTCCACTTCAGTGCTTAGAAGTGGCAGTGTGTCCTTGACAATTTATGCACCTAAAAAAAAACAAGACTGTGTGTGTTCTAAGTTCCATGCACCAAGACGTGACGATCGGTGACGGCAGAAAGAGGAAACCCAACACGATCACAGACTACAACCACATGAAGGTATGTGAATGTGTGTACAATTTTACACCAGTGCTACAATGTTTTCTGATGTGTGCTATACAGGCCTATAGAAAAAACATATACTCATGACTCTCTCGCTCTGCTTTTACAGTGTGGTGTAGACGTGTTGGACCAAATGGCACGGATGTATTCTGTAAGATCAGCAACACGCAGGTGGCCAGTAGCAGTTTTCTACAATATGCTGGACCTGGCGGCAGTGAATGCCTACATTTTGTACAAGGCATGTACAGGGTGGACAGGCAAAAGAAGATTGTTTCTGCGTCTTCTAGCTCAGCAACTTCGTTGCCGATTCATGCAGCACAAGGAAATCTTAGCACAGAGGCAGGCTGCTGCAGCTGCTGTGCCAGGGACTGTAAAGACAACGCAGTGCCAGGTGCAAGAGAGCTGCAACAGGAATCGCAGCAGATTTACCTGTGCAACATGTAAGAAATTCACCTGTGCCAAATGCAGGGATGATGGACACTGGGTCTGCAAACCCTGTAAAGTTTGAAAGTCTTTGAAATAAAACAGACTTGTGTACCCATATATTGTGAATGTCTGTCTTTTGTATCTAGGTTGTAACACAGAGGTTTGGCCTGCCTTGGATCTGAGTAAACAAATGCCAATGTTGCGCACACACACACACACACACACACACACACACACACACAGCAAATCTGCATTTATTTGTCCCACAAGTGGAAAATCTGCATTGTCATTGCAAAAAAAGTGGACAGAGCACGGTATAGAAAGTGCACTATACAAATATTTATACATATATATATATATATATATATATATATATATATATATATATATATATATATATATATATATATATATATATATATATATATATATATATATATATATATATATATATATATATATATATATATATATATACATATTATACACATATATATATATATATATATATATATATATATATATATGTGTGTGTGTGTGTATATAGATATAGATGTGTGTGTATAACTAGACTTTATGCATATTATATAAGGTGTGGCTATATAAATATATGTACAACTCTGTGTATATATGTTTATGGACAGGCATGCAGGCAGGTAAGGAAGGAAAGCAGCCTTGCAGGAAGGAAAACTTGAATCTCTCATGGTTAGGGGTTGGGGAGGTGTGTTTGCACAACAAAAGCAGGAGAACAATGGAGCTGACGACCTGTGAAAATCTCAGCGGGGTGCCAAGAGGTGTTAAGGTCGGGGGGAATTTACGCAAATCTGCGCAGGCCAGTAAATCTAGTAGTAGGGACTTGCACCAGGGAAAAAAGGCTCAGTAATTCTAGTGTTAAACAGATTATTTGTTGACAGATCGGTCGGTGAGCTGCTTAAAAACAACTTTTTCAAAGACCTTGGACAAAAAAAGATAAATATGAGATGGGTTTGCAACTTATGTCAACATCCATTCGAGGCTTTTTCAAGATCGGTACTACCACAGATGATTTAAAACAGCCAGGGAGAACTCTGGTTGTCAATGAAGTATTTAACAGAAACAGAATGTAAGGTCCTAATACTGACCACAGTTCCTTTATAGCCCAAACTGGCAGAGGATCCAGGTTGTATACAGGGCTGGACTGGGACAAAAAATCGGCCCGGCATTTTGACTAGAGACCGGCCCACCAGGTATTATAGGAAAAGCCATAAAGCCTTTGAATAAAAACAAACACTGTTGTGACAGTGATGTACACTATCTTGTTGGTATATATGTATGATTTCAATACATTTTACATCAGATGACCACTTTGGTTGTAAGATTCAGATAATTATTTATTAAAAGCTACACATTTTAAATGAGAATAGAAAAGAAAAGTATTTCTTTGTGCCCCCCTTTCCCTGTTAATGCCCTACCTGGCCCCTTGGCAAACTTTACCGTCAGCTACTTTGAAAAGGATCTTGGTGTTACTGGTGTTATTTGTCTCTCAGAAACAGTTCGTAACTTCCCTTCAAGTCATTCATGTCACCTAAAAGCTAAACCTGTTTGTCCATCACCTGTTCAGATCCGATGACTCAGTAAGGACATCTCCTGTGTCTGGGCTAAAGACACAGAATAACTCCAGCTTTGTGTCTTTTTTTCATTCTAGCTGAAGTACGGGGAAAATCACATTCCTTTTCACCTCAGTACGGATGTATTGTAATTGGTCCAGCCCAGAGTCGATCGTGACCAGCTGACCAATCCACCACCTTTCATTGTGTAGAATAGAATAGAATAAATACAAGCACGCTCATGCGCACAGGTGTACACACGGGTGCTCACACACACAAACTACACCCTTTTTGGCTCCTACCTCAAAGCATACTGTGCGCTGTCGATCTTACGTGCTGCACAATAATATTTAATATTTAGTATTTACTGTTATATTCACATAGATCATCGCGATGATGTTGTTTATTATGTTGCTCTTTTTTTTGCTTGTTTTCTCTTTTTTCTTTCTCAACAGGTGATCCAGGTGATTGATATATGTATTTTTTTGTCTGTTTGTTTTGTTGGTTTTTGTTTTTTGCCCTTTATCACCGTTCCTCTTCCCCGCTGTTTTTCTTTCCCTCTTTCTTTCTCCCTTTTCTTTTCCCCAGTCAAGTCTGTCCCATGTTTAGCAAGTGAAAATAAAATAAAATAAACAATAAAAGCAAAGGTGAATCAAATAGACCAATACGGCAAGGCTGGGATGGTCCATTTGGTAAAGTAAATCCGTTGGGCATCTTTCTTTGCCTTTAGACAATAATTCTGATGGCAAAAGAGCCAAACGGGACAGGCGGGGAAAAAAAAGAATAGAATAGAATAGAATAGAATAGAATAATCCTTTAATTGTCCCACAAGGGGAAATTTGGGTGTAACAGCAGCAAGAAAGACACATATACAAACAAACAGTACACAAGACACAGAACAGAAACATACACAATTTTTACACATTTACATCATCTGTTTATACTGTTACAAAACAAACAGACAAACAAAACATTGGGCCATAAAAATGAAAAATCACCATCGGCCTCCAGGTATGCCCAATGGCCAGTCCAGCTGTGGTTGTACATCGAGCTGCGTTTACAACCTTAGTTAATTCAGACAGGGAAATAACCTTGAAGTCAGAGAACACCAACACCAATGGGCAAAGCAGCTGAGTCTGATGAAAGTACGTGCAGAGGCCAAAACCACAGCCCAAAAATAAAACTACGGCTTTGGGTCCCTTTTATCCCCTTTAAGCCCCTTTTTTCTTGATATTTCCACTTGATAATCATATTTAAATTTAATTGTAAGTATAAAAAAGCAGTAACCCGAAAACAAAAAATTATGTAGGATTAATTACACCAGATCTGAAGTAAACCACAGCAGGAACACTGGCTTTATCACAGTGATTGAGTGGTGTTGATGTTATTCAATCTCATTTAGTAATTTACCTGCACCTCCACCTAATGCAACAGAAGTGTTAAATGTTGAATTCATCAGGTCATTTGAGACAAGAGCTTATTTTCAGTGAATGCAGTATGCTGGGCAGAGTTTTTTTAAAAAAAAAACAAATTTTTAGGGTCCTCTTACCCACATAGCAAAATTGGTATGAGCCGGATCTGGCCCAAACAGCACAAAGAATGGTGGCCCACACATGGGACAGCACAAGGCCAGTTGTAGACACACTGGTGGTCCTGTGCGGATTACCTCTGGCATCTACCTGATCTGGGCCACCAAAGGGCCGTCATTCTTTGCAGTATGTGAGCCATGTGTAAGTTGTGTGCAGCCACGGGCCAGTTGCAGACACACTGTGCTCTGCACCTCTGGCCCCAGAGGCCCCTAATGTGTACCTTAGTCAAGCCATGTAATAACAACATGTGCCGGAACATAACATAACTCTGTTCAGACAGTGAATGGACTGACTCTTATAATGCTTTTCTACTCTCCCAGATTACTCTATACAACATGCCACATTCACCCAAACTTTCTCTAAACTGACTGCTTTTTAACTACACTCATACATACTCACAACATACAGACTGGAGGAGCCAGGGATTGAACCACTAACCTTCTGATCTGTAGGTGAACACTCAAATACCTGTCAAACCTGCATTTGAAACGTTGGCTACCATAGTATAGTATTGTATAGTATAGTATTGCAACATGGCATTTGGGTCTTCTAACTAAAATAGGAGAACATAAATAGTGCCATCATTGCTAGACCTGGCCCACATCTGGTTGACATACACCCTGCCACGACACCAGTCAGTCAGAAGTGCCAGCTTGATGCCAGATCCGGGCCAGACCTGTCTGCTATGTGGGTATGACCCACAAAAGCATTTTGTGATTGATCAAGAGTTCCCAGACTGATTCCGGCAGATGCAAATGTGTACTGCACTTAAATAATTTTTATCGGTGTAATTCTGGGTTGTCCATCTTATTTTCATGTATGAAAAGCAATGTCTAATTTAAGGGGCTGAGACAAAATTCCCCCAGTTAGTAAAGCAGAAATGGAAAAGGTTAACAGCCCTCAATTACGGAAGTGCTGCTCTGCCAAATGAAATATATTACTTATTTATATATTTATACTAGCAAGGTGTAACTGTTGAAGTGTCTGAGCCTATCTCAGCATCTTTACAGCCTTAGATTTGGAGCTAGCATCCAGTAATCAAAGAAATCCCCTATTTAATGTACTCAGTATTTGAATGACCGGTAATCATATATTACATTTATAAATATATAATATACAATTCTACGTTTTTCTGATATAATAATATGCAATTATATTTATTATTTTATTTTATAATGCTGTTTTTATGACATTATAGTGACATTATGTGAGCGATGATGAAATGGGGGTGTTTGATAAATTTAGCACAGTGAGCAGAAAATTACAGAAAATGTTTCCTAACTTACTTCCTCTTTCTCAGCTTTATAAACCCACACTCGACTCCGTTCACTCAGACTTTCTCTCTTGCATCCTCACTGGTCCTCAAAGATCAAAACAACCATCACGATGATGAACAAGCCACTGCTCCTGCTGGTCGCGCTGACTTTCTGCTGTTGCATCGCGTCTCTGCATGGTAAGAAAACATTACTGCTTTAGGGCAAAATACACCATTTGATTTTGAGGTCATTATTTTATTCATATTTATCGTCTTTAAATGTATTTTTTCTTTTCTTGGTTCATCTGATGTCATACTTTAGTTATTCTGTTTAAAAATACATTAGATAGATAGATATATAGACAGACAGATCGATAATTTATTGATCCCACAAGGAAATTTTTATGTTACAGCAGCATGATAAAGAGTGGAAATACTACAGTCTACAGCACTCAGCAAATAAGATAATTAAATAAAAGTGCCACAGGCGCCGGTGAGGGGCTTATACTGAGATATTGCAGGCATTTATATTTTTACATCAGTGATAAAACAACAAAGAAAAGTAAAAATAAAGATAAAACAGTAAAAGTAAGACTGACATTGTGTAAGAAAGAAACTACAATTAAAACAAAAATTACTAAAATCATTAAACTTTTCCTGTAGTTGAAAGTAAATATTGTTTTGAGTGTTTGAAGGTTATTACCCGACCTTGAAAACTGCGGTTTTAGCAACAGATGGATGAAGTCCATCTACTGTTTCTTCCTACAATAATATAAATGCTTCTTTTCAGGTTTTACTTTAAATACCTGCCGCTGTAGAAAGACGACCATGAGACCTGTTTTTGCTAAGATGGTTAAGAAGATTGAGGTGACTCCTGTTTCAGGACACTGCCCCCGAACTGAAATCATGTGAGTATTTGCCAATGATCACGTTTTATAACGGTGCTTTTTACTCTCTACTGTAATGCATCACAGTTTATATTGAAAGTGTCTATAAAGATTGCAGAGCACAATAAAATAAAACTTTTTATAGAAATGTAGTGGAAACTTACAAAAATGCATACATTTGAAAGACTCAAGTGTACTATATTTGCTTTATTGTTGAGAAATATACTTTATTTCTGGAGTATTTTATCTTCATATCTTTAAGAGTTTTTACTTTTAAGCTTTTATACTGTAATTTTAAACTTTTTCACTGTTCTGTGAACCATGTAAATGTCAATAAAGCCCTTTTAAATTTTGAGCTTATTGTATTATAACTTGCACTGGTCTGATGATGATGCAAGTTTGAAGTTACCTGCTGACACACAGAACTGTAAACTAAGAGCAAAAATGAAACTTTCACTTCATGTCTTAGTTTTGTTTCTGCTTCAGTTTTAATCAAGTTTGTGCAGCGTGATAATTTCTCCATTTTTAAGTAATGTTTTCAATCTTCTGCTTTCTCAACAGGATCACTCTGAGGTCTGGTGTTAAGATTTGTGTCAATCCAGAGGCCAAGTGGTTTCCGAACCTTCTCAACACTCTGCAAAAGTGAGAATTTTTTATCAATCATACACTTATCACTTTTAGAATATATATGAACATTTCATAGAACCAGCATTTTTAACGTTTAGCTAACTTGCTGATAAAATCCTGTTAACTGAGTTTTTGTATTATTTAGAGTTGTTCTGATTATTAACTCCATCGTTTTTATTTTGAATTACAGGAAGAACGCCGTCTCAACCCCTGAGTCACGCACTGCTTCAACACCTAGCTTCTGATCACACGGCAGATCGATTCCTCCCTTCATCAATCTGAATTACCTGCAGCAAGCCTGTTGTATTCAGCCCGAATACAGTTTCATTTTCTCTAGTGTTATCCTTTGATGACAAAGGTGTAATTCTTAGAAAAACACATAATCTAAATGTGATTTTTTTTTATGCTTGAAATTCTGATAGAACACTATTAAACTGCGGCACCTTACCATTGTAAGAATGTACTGAAGAAGAAAAAAGGACTGCAGTATTGTTGCACACTTTTCACTTTTTTAATAGTTTGTATCTGTTAGTGTTGCATTACATGTGTATCAGTACTGTTTTTATTGAAAAACTGATTTCTCTAATACTATGACTTCAATGTGTGTTGTATCCCTGAATTTTGACTTTAACAAACCCAACTTAATTTATGTAGTTTTCTCAAACAGACATCAAACACATTACATCAATATATTTTTACCACTACAAAAAATAAACTCAAATATGAATATAAGAACTTACACGACTTTTGTTTAAATAGAAAAATGGGACTCTCTTATTAAATACTAATTTCGACAAACTTGATGTGTATTTTGGACTTTCTTTCACCACTTGTCTGAAAGACAACATGGTTTTGTTGCCTTAATTATCTCCAATAAATACTTATGTAGTTTTTATTGTACTCCAATGATTAATTATCTCACTTTTTTAACAGTTGGGGACCCATGACAAATGTGATAAGCTGTGATAAACCCAAAAGATTTCGCTATAACGTAATAAGGATTTACATAAATCTATATAAATTAACATTGTGAGAAAATGACTTCCCTTTTGAGAGCACTTTCACGGGATATTTATGTTTATGTTAGAGGACTGTGTATGAACATACACTGAAGAATTTTAAAGAGCCAGATAGTCCCTTTGTTAGAGGGACTAAACAAAGACAGCAGCATAACCATCATCATTTAAACTTATTTCTTTCTCTCTTTTTAAACATTTAAATGGAAAACGTGAGGCTAAATTTGGCTTTGGTAAAAGCTGTTCACCACAGCTGAAAGTTTTCCAGTCAGAGGAAGCTGACCGAGTGCTTCCTCCTGCCTGCGGTGGACGCTTGTTGGACTGGAAACCAGTGTGTTTTATTATTAGTCCTTTATTTATCCAGGTAAGATCTCCTTGACATTAAATGACAAATTCTGATCTATAATGATCCCTAGGTACTTGTAAGATGTGACCATTTCAAATTCAGTTCCTTGAATTGTTTTAATCTTAGGAGACGTAGCTAACAACTCTTTGCCATTTGAAAATAACATGAACTTGGATTTTTCTGGATTTAACACCAACTTAAGTTGAGTTAAATGGGACTGAACAAAATCAAAGGCAGACTGCAGAAATTGCAGGGTTTGTGCTACTGAAGGAGATGAACAATAGATAATTGTATCATCTGCATAAAGATGGAATGTAGCATTTGATAAATTATCACAAAGGTTGTTTATGTGAAGAGGAAAGAGCAATGGTCCTAACATGAATCTTTTGAAGCCTTAGCCTATGCTAAACGTGTCAGTGACATTCACGTACTTTCAGTGAACCCATCATGTACTCAGTTTTCCCTGGGGCAGACCAGAGTGTCACTGAAGCCAAACCCGACCTATTTGCCTTAGGTGGTTGAGGCATTTGTACCCATTGTCCTGTCAGTATTCTCCCTGCTCCCCTTCTCCCCTGAAGAAGAACAAGGGCTGCATACGATGTGTCCTGTTCGAATTTTGCATCCATATAGGTGAGCTACTGGCCTTTGCTCTGATTGCTTGAGATAAGCTTGTCTGGCAATACAGGAGTTTCCATTTCCCATAGTGAGACGTTAAAATGAATGCTAGAAATGAGATCTTTAGGTTACTTGCGTAACCCTGGTTCTCAGAGTACCATGAGTGAGACATCTCACCAGACAGCCCTTCTTGTTGGGGCGAAGCAACAAGAGGTGCTTATCTTAAATAACGACTATGTAATAGCGCAAGCTATTTAAGGTGGGTGGCTCTGCACGACTTGATGATTGCAATCACCAGCTAATCGGGGTTGGCAGAATGAGATAAATGCATCTGAGGAATATGCAGGGAGGCGCATTCCATAGTGACACATCTCACTCATGCAACTCTGAGAACCAGGTTTATGCAAGTAACCTAAAGTTAACACCGTTCCTGTCATTCAGCCACACTTTGCTCCGCCCCCTACTCACTGCTTCCTGCTCTACTGTGTTTAGTTGGCCTGCGGTCACGTGACTAAGTGGCACTGAGTTGAGCCCTGAGCCCTGTGCAGAGCTACTTCCCTGCTGTAAATGAAAAAGTTGCTAAAGGTGATGAATGTTGGACAAAGATTCCCTGCTGTGCAAACATCATCAACTTATGTAAACACATGAAACACTGTAAAACAAGAAATAACTTTAATCCTTGGAAGGAAAAGGGGAGGAAGGAAATCCCTCAGACACGCTGATCCCCAGCACAGAGACAGAAGCCACTTTCAAAGTCCCTCAAGAGAGGCAGATATTATCCAGGTAGCTCATATAGTGGTGAAAGTAAAGTTTCAGTCATGACTGATGTCGTCCTTCAGCATTACTTATGTTAAAGTGTTATTAGTCATCATAGCTGTTACTTTAGCAGGCTGACTAACTGTGAACTGCATTCAGATGTTCCAATAATAAATTCAGTCCACTGAATTGTGACAACTCATTTATTTTATTGAAAACAACATTCCTCAGACATGAACTGTGAAAAATGTCTGATTATAATGACCCCTAGTGTTGACTGACAAGTCTGTTACATTTCTAACACACATTTAAATAACAGGAGCCGACCCATGGTGTTTTAAAGAAAGGCAAATTTGACCTCCAAAAAAAATTCAAAATATTTCGAAATACCTGTGAAGGTGAAATTTGTGTTACCTAATTATTGTGGAAGGTCAAAAGATCACAGTGGTCAAAATCTATTAAAAATTGCAAACTGATGATGATTCATCTCATCAGTCATGACACACTGCTCTCCCCTACATCAGATGCATTTATACGTTGAAAGTATTGGTATCTGTACTTGGTATGGGATCAGCAAAAATTGCATTACTCCACACCACTGTCAGCTACAACTGCCTGTGCTGGGATATTTGTTCGTCAATACGGTCACGCCCCCCAACTCCAGTATCCAGGCAGATAAACACTTGAAAAGTTTTTATAAAGACACCTCACAGAGTTTTATGAAGGGGGAAAGTATGTGCCAAAATAAAACAATGGCTTTGGATCCCTTTATTCCCTTTCCCCCTTTATTCTTGATATTTTCACTTGAAAATCATATTTAAATTTAATTATAAGTGTAAAACAAGCAGTAAACCTAAAGCAAAAAATGATTTAGGATTAATTACAGCAGCTCTAAACTAAAGCACAGTGTGGCATGCTGGGGAGACTTAAAAAAATGAATCTTTAGGGTCCTCTTATGAGCCACAAAAGCATTTTGTGATTGATCAGGAGTTCCCAGTTTGATTCCAGCAGATGCAAATGTTTACTGCGCGTACATAATTTTTTAAAAAACTTTTTATTTAGTAATTTTTGTGGTAATAAACAACCAAACAAACAAGCAACATATTAACATTCTCTGACATAAGACCATTTAAGAAAAGGGGGGGGGGAGAAAAAAACCCAGACCAAGATTAATACAATAACATGTCGTAGGGGACATTTATAACTTTATATTACAATGTTCCAGAGTTCTTGTTCGTTCACCCAAGTATCTGGTCACACAGTTCCATCTCTGGTAGAAGATATCCATCTTCAGTTGCAAGCTTGCTGTTATTCATTCCATTGTGTGAACTCTTTTCAGTCTCTGTTTCCATTGTGTTATGGATGGTGAGCTTGTTTGTTTCCATTTCACAGTTATCATTTTCTTAGCTATCAGTAAGAGTATCCGCAGAATATATTTTTCATCTATGGTATACGTCTCTCTATGTATAACATAGATGAAAAATATATTTTTCATAGCAGAAAGAGAAATATGGTTGGGTTTAGTGGAATATTTACTTGTAGGATTTTCTCTATTTCTTCTTTGATTCTTATCCAGAAACCTTTTGGACGGTCCCAAAAGATATGTGAATAGTCTCCTATTCCCCCACATTTTCTCCAACATAGATCTGCATTAGGTTCCTTACAATATGAGGAGATAACAAGAGGTATATTAAAAAATCTAATTTTAAATTTCCAGTCAAACTCTCTCAATAATTGACTACTTATTCCCTTGTGACAAGTTTCACACATCTCTTCCCATACATTATCAGTGATAATAATATTTAGTTCTAGTTCTCATTTCTCGTTAATATGGTCTGTATTTTGGCATGTCTCATTTATAAGCCTTTTGTAAATATGAGAAACATGTTTCTTAGTTGGGAGATGTTTTTCTATAATATTAATAAAGTATTCTTCTATGCTGTTAGGAAATTTATTGATCAAGTCTCTTTCTTTATGGTTTAGGATATAATGTCTTATCTGAAGGTATCTATATAAAACTTTATGAGGAAGTTGGAATTATTCCTGGAACTGGCTAAATGATTGGAGCTCTGTTCCATTAAATAATTGATATATTGTGTAAAGGCCTGCATTGGTCCATCTACTAAAGCCACTATCCCACACGGAAGGCAAGAATTCTATATTGCCTTTCACTGGCGTGGCTCTCGAGATGGACAGTTTTTTTCCTTATTGTTATCCACACCTTCAGAGTATGTTTTATCCCAATCATTCTCTATTTTTAGGTTTTTGATCAATTTTGCATTAATGAAGGGTAATGTTAATAAGGATACGTTCTTAGCTGTGCTTTGTTCTATCTGAACCCATCTAGTTTCCTGGTCATTTCTAATCCATGCCACCACTGCGTTTAGCTGTGCAGCCCAGTAATAGTATTTAAAGTTTGGCAGTCCCAGTCCCCCTTTTTCTTTTGAGGTCAGCAAAGTTTTAAGTCGTATTTTGGTTGTGTCTTTTTTTGCCAAATGAATGTGGAAATTTGTTTATTTAACATACTGAAGGTAGACGCCGGAACTCTTACCGGCAATGGTTGAAATAAAAACAAAAGTCGATGTAAGAGATTCATCCTCACCACTTCAACCCTTCCAAATAAGGAGAGGGGTAGAATATCCCATCGGTATTTATATAGCTTTCTTTATTTGTCCAAGGAGTTTGTTATAATTAGTTTCTTATAATTGCTTAGGTTTTGCTGTAAGTGTAATTCCCAGGTACCTGAATCCCTGTCTAGGCCAGCGAAAGGAAACCCTTTCATTTAATTACATAGGTCACTATGCATTCTCCAGATATCATCATTGCCTCTGATTTATTTTCATTAATCTTATATCCTGAGACTGACCCATACCTGTGTAGGCGCTCCATAAGTGCTGGAATGGAAAGAAGTGGGTTTTTAATAAAAAGTAAAATATCATCAGCAAAAAGAGCCATCTTTTGAGTTATTCCTCCTTCATCCTCCATTCCTTGGATTTGCGTATTACAACGTATGGCCTCAGCCAATGGCTCTATACTAATCGCAAAGAGGATGGGTGACAGTGAATCTCCCTCTCTCACACCCCTTTCTATCTTGAATAGATCAGCATCCGTTAACCCTGACCCTTAACCTTAACCTTTTAATATAGAGTATTGATCCATGTAACAAATGTTTCTCCAAATCCCATCGTTATCAAGGTTTGTTCAAGGAATATCCAGTCTACTTGATCGAATGCCTTTTCCGCATCCAAACTAAGGAACATTGATGGCATTTTATTTCTTTCTGCTACTGACTGTAGATTTAGAGCCTTCCTTATGCTATTAGTACCTTGACAGCCGCTAATGAATCCCGTCTGATCACGTTTCACTAATTCCTTTATATAATTTTGGATTCTAGTGGCTAGTATGGATGTTAACATTTTGTAGTCCACACACAGGAAACTTGGTTGATAACTTGTACAATTTATGGGGTCTTTTCCTTCTTTATGTAGAACTGTAATAATTGCTTCTGACCATGACGTTGGAATATCTCCTGAATTTAGAGCATAATTATATACTTTGCATAGTATGGGGGTAAGTTTGTTCGCGAATATTTTATAATACTCTCCAGCATATCCATCTGCTCCTGGTGATTTGTTGTTTCTTAATTTGGCTATAGCTTATTTTATTTCAGTTTCACTAATGGGGTGCACTACTTTTATTGCTTCAGCATTTGACAATTTAGTTAATTTGAGAGCACTGAGAAATTTAGTACTATTTTCCTTCTGGTGTTCTTGAGCTTCTCCCTTTTATAACCCTTCATAGTATTTTGCAAAGGCATTTGATATTTCCTTAGGTTGCGTTTTAATACAATTGATCTCTGGGTTTCTAATTTTAGGAACTATACGAGTGGATTGAGTCTTTCAAAGTTGGAATGCCAGTAACCTGCTAGCTTTATTTCCCATTTCATAATATTTCCTATTTACGTATCTAAGATTCCCTTCTGCTTTGTTTGTTAATATCTCATCTGATTGTTGTTTGGCATGTTTTAGTTTTTTTTAAATATGTCATCTTTACCTTGTTGTTTATGTTCCTTCTCTAATCTTCTTATTTCGTTTTCTAGTTCTACCTGTTTTGCAAGCCTTTGTTTCTTCATTCTGGCTCCAATAGAGATAAGTTTTCCCCTTATTGTGGCTTTACTGGCATCCCATATTACTGAGGGAGAAATACTGCTATCATCATTTATAGCAAAGTATTCAGATAGAGCAGATTCTATTCAATTCTACTTTTTCTGCATAATCCATCATACAAAATGTAATCAAATGGAAAAGTCTCTTTTTAAAACTTGTTTTATTAGTTTTAATCTTTTAACTTTATGCATCAAGCAAAAACTTAATTATATGCAACATTCTCTGACTGGAAGAAATTTGTTTAACATTTAAACCTATTTTCTGCACATTCCAGCACATAAAATAAAATATTTTTTTGTGTTTACACTCAGTCTTTCAAATAAATGCAAGTGAAACACAGCAGAAAATAAATAAAATCAAAGACTCAGCGGTCCTGTTGCTCTATTTTCACCTGTATAGCAGGCGGATGTTTGCCCTGGTGCAGGTGTGCCGCAGCGGTCAGTGGAGGAATCCGTGAGTTTGTCTGTGAATTTCCCATTCTTTGTGCTTGCTCGGAAGTTAAGGGTTTTTTCGCTGTAAAAAGAAGTTTTCTTCCCACGCAGTGAACAGCGGACGCTAATGTTTCCGTCACTTTTTACGGAATCAAACTCAAAGTAAGGTCAGTACTTCCACGCTTTAAACGCTGCACGCTCATACTCTCTCCCGCACTCGATATATTATCCATTGTTGATCTCCACACATCTGTTCCCACGAACGTCGCACTCGCTTACGTCATTGTCATGAGACACTCTTGCAAAAAAAATCACGGTGTTAGTAATGCAGTAACGCAGCGTTCTTACGGGAAAGTAACGGTAATCTAATTACCGTTTTTGCAATAGTAATCCCTTACCCTACTCGTTACTTGAAAAAAGTAATCGGATTACAGTAACGCGTTACTTGTAACTTGTAACGCATTACTGCCCATCTCTACTTAGAACACAATACTTGCTGCATGATCCTGTCTTTTATTCCTGTGTCTAGGAATCTCACTGTGATCAATCTAGGAGGTGCCGCAGGGTCTGTAGGTCGGGGGCCAAGTGAGCGATGTGCCCTCTCAATCTTAATATCCATCTCCGTTGGAAGTTTCAGTGATCCTCAGAGCAGCTCACTGATAAATCCGATCATATTGTTTCCTTCACTTCCCTCTGGGATCTGAAAAATCCTTATATTGTTACGTCTCAGTCTGTTTTGTAAGTCATCGCATTTAGCGGAGATGTCCAGGTCTCAGTGGACCAGGTATCTCAGCGCCCTCTGGTGTTGCATAAACATGTCTTCTGTTCCGCTAATTCTTTCCTCCATTTGTCCGAGTCGCTCTTCATGTTTGGCGACGTGGTCTCTAATATCTGTGACTGCTTGCTCCAGTCTTTCGAGCAACATCTTTGTGTGATTGTGTCCATCTTGATTCTCTTTACGTAACTTTTTCAGTTCTTCCAGTAGCATTAGGTCTGGTTGTTTCTGGCTATTGTTAGCGGTGTTTAAGCTAGCTGGACTGCGTGGCCTCTGTTTATCTTCTTTTTCCTTTCAGCTATCTTTCAGCTTGTATCAGTTTTCTGTTTACCTGGTTATTTAGCTGCTTGCCAAATTCAATTGTCACCACCAACATGGAGTGAAGTAGAGAAGGTAGTGAGGCAGGCAAGAGCAGCATCGGCCCCAGGACCTAATGGCATCTCATATAGGCTCTAGAAAAACACCCCACGAGTCCTCAAATACCTGTGGAAGCTGATGAAGGTAGCGTGGCAGAAAGGAGTGATTCCAAAGGCTTGGCGAAGAGCAGGAGCCATTCTGATCCCTAAGGAGAAGAACTCCTCATCCATCAGCCAGTTTCGCCAGATCAGCCTGCTGAACGTAGAGGGAAAGATCTTCTTCAGTGTCTTGGCCCAAAGATATCTACTTTCCTGCAAAGAAACAACTATATTGACACATCAGTGCAGAAGGCCGGCAACCGGGGCTTCTCGGGATGTCTGGAGCATGCCAGCGTCATCTGGCACCAGATTCAAACTGCCAAGAAAGAACAAAGAGACCTTCATGTGGTCTTTTTAGACCTTGTCAACGCCTTTGGGTCAGTTCCACACGAGACCTTGTGGATGGCCTTCAACTGTTTCAGCGTACCAAACCACATGACAGGACTGGCCAAGACCTACTTTCAGGATTTACAGTTTTGTGTAACAGCTGAGAACACCACCATAGCCTGGCAGCACCTGGAAATTGGAGTTATGGCAGGCTACACGATTTCCCCTCTGGCATTTATCATGGCAATGGAGTTGGTCATGCGGGCATCCCGGTGGGTAATGGGAGGTGAGAGACTCAAGAGTGGCCTTCATCTTCCTCCCATTAGGGCCTACATGGATGACATGACCATCATTACAACAACAAAACCATGTACTAGGCGATTGCTACAGAAGCTCCAGGAAAACAGAATGGGCAAGAATGGAGTTTAAGCCAAGTAAATCTCGCAGCATCTCCATTGTAAAAGGAAAGCTGACAGCCGAGCAATTCTATATCAGTGGAGAACCAATTCCAACAGTCTTAGAGAAGCCCATAAAGAGCCTGGGATGGTGGTATAATGCAGACCTCAAGGATACGTGGCAACTAGAACAACTAAGGCAGAACTTGGCTGATGACCTCAAGCGGATTAACAACACTGCACTCCCAGGGAAACTGAAGCTCTGGTGCTTCCAGTTTGGGTTATTACCCAGACTACTGTGACCGTTGACAATGTACGAGGTCTCACTCAATCATGCCAATCGACTAGAGAGACTAGTGAGCTCCTACGTTAAGAAGTGGCTCGGACTTCCCAAATGCCTCAGCAGCGTTGGACTCCACAGCGACGGGATACTGTCATTGCCTATCCCGAGCCTGGTTGAGGAGTTTAAATGTGCAAAAGTGAGGCCTGAGATGTCACTCACGGACTCCCGGGACCCCATAGTGAGAGGCACTGCTCCCAACCTAGCAACGCGGAGGAAGTGGACCCCAGCTGCATCTGTGCTACAGGCGAAATCCGCGCAGTAACACCTTGGTGGCAACAGGCCTCTGTAACCGAACGTCGAAAAATGGTGGTGGAGGAGGTGCGTCGACAGGAGGAAATAGCCAGACATGCCAGAGCCGTGGCACTGGCCAAACAGGGTCACTGGGTGAATTGGGAGAGTGTAGAAAATAGGAAACTGTCATGGAGTGAAATCTGGGGCATGGAGTCTAATAGACTAAGTTTCATCATCCGAACGACATCCGATGTGCTACCTTCCCCAATAAATCTGCAGCTGTGGTTTGGAAAGGACCCATCCTACCCCCTGTGTACAGTCCCAGCAACACTCAAGCACATCTTGGTTGGTTGTAGGACTAGCCTTACTCAGGGCAGATACACATGGACACACAACCAGGTCCTCAGGTGTCTAGCCGAGAAAGTTGAGTGCAAAAGAAAATCCATTAACGCTCAACCTTTCACGAACCAAGAGGAGCGTCAGTTTTCATCAACATTTGTCCAGGAAGGAGACAAGCCGAGGACAAGCCCCTCAAACCCAGACCTGGGCCCGCTGAAGGCCGCCAGGGATGGGCAGATTCAAGTGGACTTGGATCAGAGGCTGATTTTTCCCACAGAGATCGTAACAACAACTTTGCGACCAGACCTCGTCCTTTGGTCTAACTCCCAAAAACTTGCGTACATCATTGAGCTGACGGTACCATGGGAGGAAGCAATTGAGGAAGCGTTTGAGCGTAAGAAGCTGCGGTATGCCAACTTGGCAGCTGAGGCAGAGGACAGAGGCTGGAAGATCAAGGTGCGCCCGGTGGAAGTGGGGTGCAGGGGCTTTGTTGCCAGCACAACAGCAAAGCTGCTTAGAGAGATTGGCATCAGAGGACAGGCGCAACGGCAGGCTATAAGAGATCTAGCTAACACTGCTGAGAGGGCCAGTCACTGGCTATGGTTAAAAAGGGCTGACACCACTTGGGCAGCTAAGGCAGTCAGCTAACCGCGAGAGAAAAGAAATATTCCGCTCTTCTCCCCTCTGCTCTTCTTCCCTTTTCTGGGAGGCAGTGGGGAGGTAGAGTGTACAGCTCGATCCAGCGGGGAGGTGTGGGAAGCCAGATCGGGCACCCCCCTTCCGGCTCTCCTCTCTGCTCTCTCCTATCTTGTCCCTTTTGTCTTACTTCTCTCTATCACCTTTTCTATCCCTTTGAAGAAGTTAGGCTCCATAAATGCTAAAGAGGTAAGTATTATTTCTCAGTTGCAGTGAATAGATAAAAAATAAACTGTAGGAAACTAAACAGAAGAAAGAAGAAGAGAAATAACAAGTTAACATAAACCAGTGACACACTCCAGGGCCTGATCAACCCTGGCAGGGCCTCCTTGGATGAGGGTGTCTAGTGATACTGGCCGAAACACCCAATGAATCCATGGTCCACTACTGACGATGTGTCCCTAATTTTGAAATGATAAGCTAGATCAGATCTCTAATCCTTAAACCTAACCAAGGAAGGAAAATGGCAGATTAGCTTGGGTAAAAGACCGAAAGTTGAGGCACACAACGATGCGTGCTGCTGGCAAAGTTTCTGGGCTGCCTTTCCTCATGACAACCATCCCTCAAGAGTCTCTCCGTCTAAAGCAATGCATTATCAGGGACTGTAACATCTAGTCCTTTTTACTGAATATGCCTTGTGTGGCGGAGCTTCGTTGTTTTGCTGCTTAGTCTAACATGGCATCACTGGAAGTCAGCGCGTAAATGTTTTTTATCGGTGTAATTCTGGGTTGTCCATCTCATTTTCATGTAGTCTAATTTAAGGGGCTGAGACAAAATTCCCCCAGTCAATAAAGCAGAAACGCAAAAGGTTAACAGCCCTCAATTACAGAAGTGCTGCTCTGCCAAATGAAATATATTACTTTATTTATATATTATACTGGCAAGGTGTAACTGTTGAAGTGTCTGAGCCTATCTCAGCATCTTTACAGCCTTAGATTTGGAGCTAGCATCCAGTAATCCAAGAAATCCCCTATTAAATGTACTCAGTATTTAAATGATTGGTAATCATATATTACATTTATAAATATATAATATACAATTCTACATGTTTTTATGATATAATAATATGCAATTATATTTGTAATTTTATTTTATAATTCTGTTTTTATGACATTATAGTGACATTATGTGAGCGATGATGAAATGGGGGTGTTTGATAAATTTAGCACAGTGAGCAGAAAATTACAGAAAATGTCAGAGTTTCCTAACTTACTTCCTCTTTCTCAGCTTTATAAACCCACACTCGACTCCGTTCACTCAGACTTTCTCTCTTGCATCCTCACTGGTCCTCAAAGATCAAAACAACCATCACGATGATGAACAAGCCACTGCTCCTGCTGGTCGCGCTGACTTTCTGCTGTTGCATCGCATCTCTGCATGGTAAGAAAACATTACTGCTTTAGGGCAAAATACACCATTTGATTTTGAGGTCATTATTTTATTCATATTTATCGTCTTTAAATGTATTTTTTCTTGTCTTGGTTCATCTGATGTCATACTTTAGTTATTCTGTTTAAAAATACATTAGATAGATAGATATATAGACAGACAGATCGATAATTTATTGATCCCACAAGGGAAATTTTTATGTTACAGCAGCATGATAAAGAGTGGAAATACTACAGTCTACAGCACTCAGCAAATAAGATAATTAAATAAAAGTGCCACAGGCGCCCGGTGAGGGGCTTATACTGAGATATTGCAGGCATTTATATTTTTACATCAGTGATAAAACAACAAAGAAAAGTAAAAAATAAAGATAAAACAGTAAAAGTAAGACTGACATTGTGTAAGAAAGAAACTACAATTAAAACAAAAAATTACTAAAATCATTAAACTTTTTCCTGTAGTTGAAAGTAAATATTGTTTTGAGTGTTTGAAGGTTATTACCCGACCTTGAAAACTGCGGTTTTAGCAACAGATGGATGAAGTCCATCTACTGTTTCTTCCTACAATAATATAAATGCTTCTTTTCAGGTTTTACTTTAAATACCTGCCGCTGTAGAAAGACGACCATGAGACCTGTTTTTGCTAAGATGGTTAAGAAGATTGAGGTGACTCCTGTTTCAGGACACTGCCCCCGAACTGAAATCATGTGAGTATTTGCCAATGATACGTTTTATAACGGTGCTTTTTACTCTCTACTGTAATGCATCACAGTTTATATTGAAAGTGTCTATAAAGATTGCAGAGCACAATAAAATAAAACTTTTTATAGAAATGTAGTGGAAACTTACAAAAATACATACATTTGAAATACTCAAGTGTACTATATTTGCTTTATTGTTGAGAAATATACTTTATTTCTTGAGTATTTTATCTTCATATCTTTAAGATGTTTTACTTTTAAACTTTTTCACTGTTCTGTGAACCATGTAAATGTCAATAAAGCCCTTTTAAATTTTGAGCTTATTGTATTATAACTTGCACTGGTCTGATGATGATGCAAGTTTGAAGTTACCTGCTGACACACAGAACTGTAAACTAAGAGCAAAAATGAAACTTTCACTTCATGTCTTAGTTTTGTTTCTGCTTCAGTTTTAATCAAGTTTGTGCGGCGTGATAATTTCTCCATTTTTAAGTAATGTTTTCAATCTTCTGCTTTCTCAACAGGATCACTGTGAGGTCTGGTGCTAAGATTTGTGTCAATCCAGAGGCCAAGTGGTTTCCGAACCTTCTCAAAACTCTGCAAAAGTGAGAATTTATTATCAGTCATGCGCTTATCACTTTTAGAATATATACGAACATTTCATAGAACCTGCATTTTTAACGTTTAGCTAAATTTCTACAAAAATCCCATTAACTGAGTTTCTGTATTTACCGTTAGATTATTTCCCAGTAGAAAAAAAAAAAGGGGGCATTTTAGAACCAAAACTGATTTGCTTATTTAGAGTTGTTCTGATTATTAACTCCATCGTTTTTATTTTTTAATTACAGGAAGAACGCCGTCTCAACCCCTGAGTCACGCACTGCTTCAACACCTAGCTTCTGATCACACGGCAGATCAATTCCTCCCTTCATCAATCTGAATTACCTGCAGCAAGCCTGTTGTATTCAGCCCGAATACAGTTTCATTTTCTCTAGTGTTATCCTTTGATGACAAAGGTGTAATTCTTAGAAAAACACATAATCTAAATGTGATTTTTTATCCTTAAAATTCTGATAGAATTGATAAAAATACCTTTAAACTGTGCCACCTTACATTTGAAGAATGTACTGAAGAAGATTGTTGCACACCTTTCACTTTTTTAATAGTTTGTATCTGTTACTGTTGCATTACACATGTGTATTTGTACTGTTTAAAAAGCTGACTTTTTGTAATACCCACTGCTATGACTTCAATATGTGTTGTATCCCTGAATTTTGACCTTTTTTTTAAAAAAACTTAAAAATAAAGCACAGACAAGAAGAGTTTTCAAAAAATGACATTTTATTGCCTACAGAGTTTGTGGGTTGTCGGGGGAGTGTCTCTGAATATTTGTTTATAACTGACAGGTGATGCTCACATATAAAATACAGATGGAGCCTTTGCAGAAGTCCTCACTTTACTCATGTAAATATCACAGCTTCAGGCTTTTCTGCACGACTGTTTTTGGGAACCGTGTAGCTTCAGAGGCCATTTCATTTCCCACAGTCTAATGAAGCAGGTTGAAACATTTTTGTTGACACATTGGATTCATTATTTATTTATATGGAATTATGGATCATCTCAGAAAATAATTTAAACAGCCAAAAATTACATTCAGCATGTTTTTGTTGCTTTAATTATGTCCAATAAATGTAGTTTTTATTGTAGTCCAATGATTAATCATCTCAGTTTTTTGAGCAGTTGTGGAGCCATGACAAATGTTTCTAAGGATAAGCTGTGATAAACACTAAAGACTTCGCTCTAATGTAAACAGGATTTACATAAATCTATATAAATTAACATTGCGAGAAAATGACTTCCTGTTTGAGTATGTTTATGTTAGATGAACATGTAATCTCCAAATTTCATCAGATTAAATAACTTTTTACATATCTTGGAATCCTGTGTCTTGTGAAGTTTTCTGCCAGAATCAAATTCGTGCCTTTCCTTGATTTGAAATCCATATTTAAATTTTAGGAGCCAACAGGAATTCTACAAAGGAAAGATCTGCATTTTTGTCTCTTTTAATCAGAGGAACTAAACAGAGATGACAACGTCACCCACATTATTTAAATTTATTTTTATCCTTTTTTTTTTTTTTTTTTTTACATTTAAATGCCAAACATGAGGCAAACTTTGGCTTTGGTAAGAGCTGTTCACCACAGCTGAAGGTTTTTCTTCCAATCAGAGGAAGCTGACTGGGTGCTTCCTCCTGCCTGCGGTGGACGCTTGGACTGGAAACCAGTGTGGTGAAGAACTGCATACCACCTTCACTGATAAGATTTAAATGTGGTTCTTTAAAAACTCTCGAGAGCTAGAGTAGCACCTTTGTTGGTGACTGCTGGTGGCACAAAGACGCACGCCCAGTTTTCATTCTCTTACCTCACATTACTAAAACAACAATGAAAGGCAGAAACTTTAAAAATACTTTAATTCATTTTGCAGAAGTAACAGAATTGCATTTCTGGCTTTTGTCATTTATTTTAATTTTCTAAAATTCGGATTTGAAAAATGAAAGTTGCTCTTCAGCTTTGAAAATCTGTGGAGCTCCTGACTTTAATTAATTCTTTCTTAATTAATTTTCCACAGTGAATTAAAGGAGACCGATTCTGCTTTTTCCTGTCTCTCTGCCATTTCTGTACTGATCCAATGTTCATGCTCAACATGGCCAAAGTCTCTAATAATGAGGTCAGAGTGTGTACAATACAAGTTCAGGCTTCAGACTGATACAAACATCCTGTTTCAGAACATTTTGTGATGGCAGAGAAAGTGAATATACCCAATATGGTCATCTCAGGCACAGAAGCCCCACCCACTTGCAGCTGATGAGGGGCACCCAATCAGTAGAAACTGGGCTTAAAGGGAGCTAAAATACCTGAGTTGCTGCATCAAGGCTAAACATGATGTAAGTAAGGATTACTTTCAATCCACCTGAAGATGCTCCAGAGTGGACTGGATTAGGAACTAAGCATAATAGGTCCCCTTTAATCGATATAATGAACATACTCGTGCATAATGCCATTTTTCATTAGTCGTATTTCTTAAATTCTGTGTAGAGATTCTGCAGTGAGCTGGCCTACAGCCATAAAATTCAGAGTACAAATATGACAATGAAATTAAAACGTCTGCTTAACGCTTAATCCCAATCCTCTGCGTGTTCCACCAGTTACTATCGCCAGGCATCGTATTCACCAACAAAGACTAATGGCCAGTAGCTGAGACAGTTTGAATTAACAATGGAACGAAAATAAAACCAAATCGACTACATCAAACAACAGGATTTCTACATTCAGAAACTCCACGTGATGGTTGTGATGATCTTTGTCCTAGCAAGGAAACCACAAACAAGTGAGAGTGACCATTTTACATAATGTAACAGAAACTGAAGGGAAAAAAAGTCCTGAATTCCTCCCACAATCTCACCACATGAAAAGTTGGCTTGGAGGGATGGAAGGATGGATCGAAGGGTGTTGGCTGGATGATGGTGCTGGGTTAATCTCTGAGGGTCTTGGTCTCATGGGCAGTGCTGCTGTTGGAGAAACTGTACAAACTAGGCACATTGTTTGTAGAAAAAGTGTATGAGGTGCGTCTACAAGGACAAAATTAACAAGTGAACTGCTTTCAGGTGACGACAGTTTGGTATTGTTGTGGAATAACTGGGAACATAACTGGTGTTTAATGTGTGTGAAAGCAGAAATGACAGGAAAACAAAAGAATTTTAAACTTAGAGCAAGGGAGGCTTTGAGATGACACTGGAGAAATGAAACCCATATAGACGAGCTGCTTTTAGACCTAGAACATTTATGTTTTTTCTCCCCCAAAAATATTGGTAATACTGAGTAGTACAAAGTACTAATTGAAAGACTGCTTGTCGGAGACAGAAAATGCCCGTAGTTCAAAAACAAGAGCTGGAAACAGACACGTCCGGTCTCTACAAGAGCATCAGAGACAAATGTGGAGGTGGTATTCACACACGAGATCTTTAGAAGAAAATTACAACACCAAGTACACGTTTGAATTGTGAGAAAATTTTACGCCCCTTTATCAGGAGAATGGTACATTCCCCTCACAGATGTGAAAGACACGCCGTCATCAAAGACAGATTCATTTATGTACAGCTGTGGTACAAAAACCAGGAAATAAAAACCCTGTGAGGTTAGTTCAGGAGTGAAGTATAGGCCTCTAAATGCTCACCAGGATCGAATCCACCGAACCCAGAGGTGAACTCATTAGCGTTAAATCATGTGCAACAGAAGGCCAGTTAAAGTGAAGAACCTGCGATTTAAAGCTGCAGCTACATGGTTACACGCCGCACTGTGCTGACACCACGTATCCCAGAATTATGGCTTTCAAACACAGGAAAAGCTTAGACTGGTTTAACTAATCCGGGTTTACTAGACACTGCAGTGTGAAATATGCCAGATATGTTTATCACTGAGAGGCACATCTGCCTGCACAGACAGGACTGGGTGTCAACCATCATGCTGTACCAGTTAAAATGTGTAGAAAAAGCTGGTGTTTAATATCAGATGTTTTGAATTCATTCTTTGAAATCAGATGGTTCCTGATTTAAATAAGCTCAACTTTTCTGTGTTCAGACCAGTGATTCCCAGTCTTTTCAACTTTTCCTCTTCCAGTGTAGAAATGAGGGGTAAAAAGAAAATAATAGGACACAATGTTCATAGTAAATATGTCCAAGGTCCAAGGTTTCAAATATTGAAGTCAACATATGTACAAGTAACGCCTGTGAGCTTAAATCCCGTGCTTCAGACTGCTTCAGACAGTTTTTTTAACCCTCGTTTCTTTATGAGGCCAAATAGAGAAGACTTGCCAAATAAGGTCATGCTGGCACAGAAGCGCCACCCACCAGCTGTTTTTGAGGGGCAACCAATCAGAAGAAATTTGACTTGAAGAGAAGGGGAAAGGGAGCTAAACAGCTGAGTGGTGGCATTAAGCTTAGCTTTTCTTGATTGAGGGCTGCAGAGACACATTTAGATAGTTAGGTTCATTATTTTTGTCCTGGTTTTTAAATTTAATGGTATTTAATGAGGTGATATTTCTTGGCACCAACAGTGTCTGTTATGACAGATACAACAGAAGGGTTAAAACTCAAGAGGAAAGCTCTTTCGGTCTCCTCTGTGCTGCTTTATGAACACTTTACATGTACTTCAACTTTCCTTGTTACTACGAGCTGCCACTGGTCCACATGCCGTACTTGAACTCAATGAGAGAGGAGCTAAAACTGGTCGTTTCAAACAGAGGAGGAACTAAGCGGCTGCAGTAAGGCCCAGTGTAAGATAAATAAGGATTATTCTGAACAGTAATCATACAAAGCTACTCTGGTAGATTGAGCTGGAAATACATAACATCCACTTTAATACAAGCCATGTCCAGTTGTCTCAGTTTGCATAGCTGAATTGTGACCAGTGTATTGAAAGAGTGATATTCTGTTTTAAGAATTTAACAGCTGACAGAAACCACACAACGGGTTAAAAAGGGCAGAGACTAGAGCAAAGTTCCCAAAATAAACAGGATACAGATTTTAGTGTGTGGATTTGGAGCTGCTGGTTTAAACATTTGAGATTTTTTTGAGAAAAACCCCAAAACATTTATGTTCCTCCCTCTCCATCTTAAAAAATAATTTCTCATTTTCTTTGTACTGGCACTGAAAACATGTAGTACTGACACCCAGTCCGATCCCTTTCATTCATCGTGTCAGCCTCTCTAAAGGCCTTAAAGCAAACTAAAGTCTTATTCAATTAAAACTGATCAAATATGCTTTATTTGTACCTTCTAAAATTAGGACAAATTTGATTTCCCAGGTTAGGAGTAAAAGTGCATCAGTATTTTATCAAAAATGCACAAAGACCTGGGACTTCTATAACGACAAGATGAACAACAGCATATCTGTATGCAAACACATACATTACCTGTGCTTTTTCAGAACAGTAGCTTCCTGTTTGGTTTTGCTCGTATGACGTGACTCTGAGAGTCTTTAGTGTGAAAGGTCCTGCTGGATGCATAGCATAGCCCTGAGTTACGACTTACAGAATAAAGAGCTATTCCTTCTAATCATCTGACACAAATACACAAAGTTTAGAGTCCACAGGGATCTGGCATTAATCGGCTCAGAGAACCAAATTCATAGTGAGCCTTTTTAATAAATACATTCAGCCTCTTGGTCAGGAAACATCGACTAAAACATTAAACGATATACGTTTTCTCTCTGGCACCGATAAATAAAGGTCTTATTACTGACGGAGGACATGTCACGTGCTGTGGGGGATTCTTTGGCCAGGCAGATCAGGGGTTTAAAAACCACAGCAGGAAAAGCTAAAACTGTGAAGCAGACTGTTTGTGGATGTCAGGAAAAAGGCAGTGTCTGAGCAAATCTGCCTGCAATGCTTAGAAAAATATTCGAACAACTGATTGTTTTATTACTTCAGAGCTGCAGAGAACAAAAGCCTTTGCAAAAAGAAAAAAACCTTTTATAAAAGACATGTACCGCACCGAGGTAAAGTGAAAGAAATTCATAGAATGCTGAGTGACATCGGCCTAATTCTAAACATGGATCCAGGATGACGCATACCTCAATGCTAAATAGCATTATTTTTTTTTAAAAACACCCAGTTTGCACATTTTATCCTTAAAAATTTGCACCCATTTCCCTACTTATTATCAAATTAGTTTTTTGAATCTCAAATAAGGACCTTTTTGCAAAAAAATTACCAACAGAAACAATCCTTCTACATTCTCCTATAACATCCAAAAGTTTGAGGGTTTTGTTTTTGTAGTGTTGAACGCCCGTTCAATTAAATACCTGTCAGTTAATCTGTGAGTGAAAGCAGGTTTCAGCTCTATAAACTGTGCAGCATTAATACGATCACGTGTCTGTACTCTAAAAATTTCACAGCTGTGTGAAATGACGCTTACATTTGTGTAGTAGATTTACCTTAAACAGTTGTTAGTATTAGTTTGTTGTTGTGGAATCTTTAAGCGGCCATGATTACAACTAAGCCAAAAACAAAAAAACAAAACAGACGTTGGGAAATGCTTCATCCCAAGCCCAACATTTGGTATCAAGCCTTTTCAAAGGGAGAAAGGAAAAAAATAAAAATATACAGTGTGCAAAAACATAAAAAGGAGCAACACCCGGGGCAAATACTTCACTCCTTTTGGGGTTAGAGGCGGTCAGATGGTGTCCGAGTTTAACGTGATCGGTAAACTGTACAGAGTCCTGTATAAAGCTGGAGGGAGGAGGAGGGTGGGACAGTGTTTAAAAGGTGGGGTAAAAAGGGGTAGGCGGGGCGCTCTCTCTCATTCTCAGGCTGCACTACCTGTGGACCGGCAGGTGCAGCCCGTTGAGGGGGTTGAGCGGGTGGGGCAGGGGAGGGTGCAGCTCCAGCTGGGCCAGCAGGGAGAAGTGGTCCGAGGGGATGTGCGGGTGGGGGCAGCCCGTGATGTTGTTGTCTATGAGCCACTGGCTGTCGAGCGGTCCGAGCATGCCCAGGACGCTCATGTGGGTCTTGGAGAAGAAGATGTAGTCGATCACACCCTGCAGATACACAAACGCCACCTGATGTTAACTCTGTGTGGGAGTCACTTAAAACAACACCAACAATTTAATGATCCACTGCTTCCCCATTTCCATGGCAGCACATCCTCAATTCCTCTTCTCGTGTTTTGGTCTCTCGCACCACAGATACGAGCAGAGGATGCGAGGAAGAAAGCTTTTCTCGTTTCTCTAATGTGTGCCATCCATCTCTCTGTGACCTCAGCACACCTTGCATAATGCAGCAGGAAGGGAGAGGAGAGAGGAGGATGCAGGAGGAAATATCAGTGAGAATGCACAGGGAGATTTTTACCATCAGTATATAAAAGAGACGTGGCCACAGCTGGAAGAGACGAACCATGGTGAGGAGGACTAACACAATCAAACCTCCTGCTTTCACTGCTTTTCAGAGTACACCCTTAAAATAACCGAAACAACACGTTTAAGACGTATTTCAAGAGCCTTACCATCAACATGCTTTTTAATATTCAAGTTTGTTTTCTGTGATATAAACATATTACGTTACAGGTCCTCATGCAGCTTCTTTCAACAGGATGGAGGAGACAAGGAAGCACAAAGTCTGCCGTTTGTCATTCGACCGTAAAACATTTCAATCTGCCAAGATTCGTACAGAAAGCCTGAGCTCTTTCTAGTAACTGCGGAAAAAGTTTAAAAAGGTCCAGCTGGTCTATTTTATTTACCCTTTTCCTCACTTTTCCACACATCACTTCCTGTCCTCTTTTCCTCATCACTGATTGGCTCTTGTGTTCCTTTCTTTAAGGACACCACCCTTTTCACCGAATCACAGAGAAGCAGCTTGGGTGAGTTTTTGATACTTGATCTTATTAATCTTATAGCCTGTATTTGTATAGCGCTTTACTAGTCCCTAAGGACCCCAAAGCGCTTTACACATCCAGCCATTCACCCATTCACACACACATTCACACACTGGTGATGGCAGCTACATTGTAGCCACAGCCACCCTGGGGCGCACTGACAGAGGCGAGGCTGCCGGACACTGGCGCCACCAGGCCCTCTGACCACCACCAGTAGGCAACGGGTGAAGTGTCTTGCCCAAGGACACAACGACCGAGACTGTCCAAGCCGGGGCTCGAACCGGCAACCTTCCGATTACAAGGCGAACTCCCAACTCTTGAGCCACGATCTAGTTTTTCTTTGCTTTCCAGAGTAAACATCATTTAGCACTGGAGTCCAACGTGGCAGGATCCCCTCGATGATACAAATCTTTACCTCTGAGCCTCCTACTTAACAGGTGGCATAAAATAACTAATTCAGGATGTTGCTCAAACTTCCACGAGTGGACGAGTGCGAGTGTCGTGACTAGTAATGTTCTTGTTGATGCTGTGCTGAGGAGATGTCCAAACTTAAGTGTTAATTGATATTGTGTTGTTTTTAATCTGTTTATTACATTTTTGTGTCATTTTATTTCATAATGAGAAGGAGCTAGTTTTGTTTTTTGCTTCTTTTATGAGTGTTTATAGAAAATCCCTGTTTGATGTAGAGCTCCAGTTTCTAATTTAGTTTCTAATGAATCTATTTTTCGCGTGAACACATTAGCTCCTCAAATGAGTAATCAACGCTAAGAGAAGCAGCAATGAGTCAAGCTCGTTATTAGTACAAACATTAATCACCGAAAGTGTTGCCAGTGACTCCGTGGGATTCAGCCAGTGATATCGCCAGTGGGCAGAGACTAAAATTGTAAACAAGTAGATGAGCCTTACAGACACAGGGCTAGTGAGAATGGCTAGACTGGACTGTCGGAAGAGTTAAGTCAGAAAAAGTTCAGTATATGGAAGGTTTATTAATGGCTGGCCGTAGATGCCTCATCTCTGAGGGTATCACTGTGAGCTTTAGCTCCCTGTGGATCTCCCCGTCGCTGGCTGCCTAGGTCTCGCCCCCACTTGTACCCACAGAGATCCCCGTGTGGAGGCCGGAGGGACTAAACATTGCTCATGTGAAGATTACAGTCAAAAACACCCACCAATCTGGGCTTAAATTCCCCACCAGAGAACCCACTGGAAAGTCTGTGCATGCATGCATGCATACATATATATACATATATTAAAAAAATAAGGTAATAAATAACTGTGTTAAATAACTGACGCCCCAATACTGACTAAATTAACCATTTGTAAGACAACTGGGGAAATTTATTGTCACTGATCTTAAAAGTAGGAGCAGAAAAAAAAAAGAAGAAAAAAAAGAATTTGAGCATGAACTGTCTGGCTCGATGACTCATTAGAAACCGAAGCTGAAATGATGTGACAAATCAAAACCACAAGGCAGCTTCACACGAAATAAAGCGAAGACGAGTTTTTGCTGCGGAGCACGCTGAAGGGTAAAAATCACGGCTCAGAGGCCGCGATGTTCAAAGTTTTCCGTTCCCGCTGACAGCTCCCACTGCAAAACTCAGATATACAAAAGTGAAACACAAAGTAACACAGTATTTTTTTTTTTCTCGACTGAACTTAATGCCCACCTATAAGTCTGTGTAATTCACTCAGAGTTCCCAGCACCAAATTTAACGGTGGCAGTAACAAATTAGCCTCAGTACAAAAAAACCCAATTTGACAGAATTCATCGTTGACGTTAAATTTGTCGCTGTAACACGTTTATCTACACGACTGAACCTGCACCTGAAACAGCGACATTATCCACAATAAATATAACAGGTAGTGATTTTCTGTATTTTAACGTGGCAGAGACGACCAGTAATATCACGTTTTCAGCCCAGCATGTCACATGCAGCCCTTATGTCTTGACGACACCCTGTCGATGCAACGGCTACAGCGCTCGACCAATGAAGGGTAACGGTCCATCTTTGGAAACATGCAAAGTACTCATTAGGAAGCTGGAGGAGAAGCGGAGGCATGATTTGCCAGTTTATTAGCTGGGAAAAACCACTCGGTTAAGTTTAGGGACTAAACATTTCTTGTTTAGGTTTAGGGAAACCTTGCCATCTGTTCCCTGACTCACAGGGTTATGGTATTAGTGTGACAGCTTCATAATGCCTGAAACCGCAAAGGTCACAAAGCACCAAAATGAGCCATGGCGGTGGTTTTTGATAAAATGCTATCAAGTGACGCCTCAAGGATGAAAACGAGCTTTGCGCATCAGCATCCGTCCCAGTGTACATGGAGGCTAATTTTATTCCTCTCTCTTACTTTATTTCTTCCTTTGGAAAGTCCGCGCTGCAAGGTGACACGCATAAAAAACTTTCAGCATCTGTATGCAGCGAGGGTCTCCTCAAAACCACAGACCATCGACATGTTTTACATGATAAAGACGCTTACAGCACAGTGAAAGTTAGAAACAGATACAAATTAAGATGGTGACAACAGGATGTGAAGGCTATGCTGCATTTTGTATCGTGATATTACTCCACACCAGCGCCTGTTATAACATGTCCCAAAGATAAGATAAGATAAGATAAGATAAGATAAGATAAGATAAGATAAGATAAGATAAGATAAGATAAGATAAGATAAGATAAGATAACCTTTATTAGTCCCACACGCGGGAAATTTGTTGTTACAGAGTTACATTTGTTAGACAAATTCTTCAATTATCTGTGAGACGCACAGGCAGACAAAAAAACAACAACAAAAAACAAAAAAACCTCATTTGTGCCTTTTAATTCCTGCACACATCAGTTTTTGTGTAGCGAGGAGGAAAATAGTGGATGTTAGTGAAAATATGAGCATTATTATTACTAGAGCAAGATGATAAAGTCAGGACAAAAACTGATATCTGTACACGGCAGCTCTAAAAACAGTATGCTAGCTATTTGTACAGTATAATCACAAGCTGCCATTCACACACTCACTGATACACTCATTCTTCTTCCTGCTTCTTCCATCTAAAGTTTGTACTGTTAACCGGAAATCATGCGTGACAATCAAGCTCATGTGGATTAATGAAAAACTGATGGAATGACCACTATTTCTTGGTAGCAGCTTCCTCTCCGATGGGGTCTCTCTGGTTCACATGTGTGAGATCCCCACCATGAATAATTTCTCAAGAATAAAGACACAATTATTACCTAACCCTGGCTTGCTTAACATGCAGAAACAAGACTAGTTGGCAGAGTGACTCACATTTCATGATAAATACGATCCAGTAACGTAAAACTTTACATTTAAAAAGAAAGTAACTGGTAAGCATTTTTTTCCTAAGAGCTTCGCTCTAAGTGAGCGCACCCTGTCTCACTTAACTTACAGAAACAGATAAGCTGACTCACACTTCATGTTAAAAGAGTTACAGATTTACAAAAATCGGGCACGACCCACCAACCAACTTCCGCAGGCCTACAACAGTGAACCCGTCAAGTTCAGTTGCTTTACTCAAACCAGGATAAGGTGAGCTGTCAGATCACTCAGGAGTAAAAGGGGAAAGAACATCTGCAGCAGGACATCTGTGTCCTCTCACAGAAGCTGGTTAGAGTCAATGTGACTCACTGCACACGCTAATCTTTGACCAAGTTATCACACAAACAGAGAATGGAGCAGGGAACAGGGAACGTTTCAGGTGGGTGAAAACAACTCCCCCTCTAACTTTTCAGTCAGACACATTTGCGGGACCATAAATTCCCCTAACAACCCCGACCCTGCTCTACGCCCCTCTCTGAGTCTGCTTCTTGATGTTTCTTCCCATTGAAGGTTTTTTCCTTCCACGGAGGATGTTTGGGGGTCTCGGTCAGCCTGACGTTTGACATTTTGGGCGCTATATAAATTACTGTTATGGCTTCAAATGGAAACGAGTTTATTTGTGTTTTTGTTTTACCTTGAAGTCATATGTGTAGTTGGTGTAAGGCATCAGATTGCTGTCGTAGGCGCTCTTAAGCTGGAAGCTGTGTGTGATGCTTCCATCCGAGTTTCCGTTCTTGCCGTTGCAGTTGAAGTTGGTCAGACATTCGCTGTAGCGTAGCTCCTTAAAGTCCTTGTGGTTCTCGGCCACTCCTCCGTTGCTCAGATACTCCACCACACCTGCGTCAAAGAGCAGGAACATTAGCGAGATATTAATCAGAACTTTATTTAATTATTAATTCCTTTAATTAAGGAAAAGAAACTCATGACATCATTCGTGGCTTTAAAGGGAAACTGATGATGGAAACCATGCTGGTAACAAATGAATATACAGACACTTTCCCACTGTCGGTAAAAACAAAGAAAAAAAACGAGATAATAAAATAAAATAATGAAGGTTCACATTTTTGAATATGGATCATTTTAATCAAGCTAAATCTATTTTTCTGTGTCAAGTTATCAGGTGTTCCAGAGTGGATCAGGTGGGAACTTCAATCAGGTTTGGTTGACTTATATGGAATGACCCTGGTTCCTGATAAGTGACAGAGCCCTACCGGAGTCAGGCAGCGAGTTGAGGTCAGCGCACAGGACGATGGGGATTGAGGACGGGTCAGAGGTCGGCGATCCCGTTGCCACAGAGCCCGAGGCCCTCTCAGCAATGCTCTTTAACTCTGACAGGAACATCATGGTTTGGATCAACTTAACGTCCGAGTACTCGGGGTCCCAGTGCATGTGGGCGTTGGCCACCAGGATGAGCTGCCTCTCCTGAGGCGGCTTCATGCCTAAAAAAAAAACAAAATTTTGATTTACAGATTATTTAAAAAAAAAAAAAAAAAAGATACATGTAAAAAAATTGTGTCACATTCTGTTTTATAGCAATCCTCTCGTGCTCTTTTTTAAAATCACGTCCTTTTCCTTCTATTAAAAGTTCAAATTCACTCCCCAACATGTTCACATGCATTTATATAAACTATAGTTCACTGAAATGTAATTAAAGCCCAATACAAACTTCATGAAAAATACTTGTTTCCCTTAAAGTTTAAAAAAAAAAATTGTGACCATTTGTACTCGATCATGTGACATCCTAAAAGTCTTCATGAAGAAAGCCCTGAAAGGAAATATTTTCCAAAAGCAGCAACTTCCAGAAAAAACGGCAGACAAGCCGAGAAGCTTGACTAAGCAGCAACTTAACAGAAACTTAAAAGCATAAATCAACATTTTACAGCCCGACACAAAAACAACTTTTACTTTGCACATATAGTTTTCACATATGATCAATTAATTTTATTTATGCTTTTACAAACAAAAAGTTCTATAAATAAGGCCGTGAAAGATGCATATAAAAAGTACACGAGGAAAGAAATTAACTGACAATGATTCTAAATCTGAGTTGTGGTATTTTTCTTCACTTATTTTGAGAATAGGGCTTTAAAATATATGAATTACACAATTCTACACACTTTTACTGGACAGACATTTATAGTTCCACAAAATTATACTGGGGAAAAAAAAACCAGACGCTATGTAAGCAAAATAGTGCATCACTTTCACTGACACATGGAAAAAAAAAAAAAAACTAAACTTGTTTTTGTCCTAAAAATAAAATAAATAGGATGTAAAAGTCCCCTGAACAAATCCTCATCGTGGTCTTATTTCAGATGCAGTAAACCACAGAACTATGAGGCAACTTCAGAAACTTAAAAGTGCTGACAGAGTAAAATAATTAAAAAGGAAGAGTGCAATATAGTGAGCATCAGTGAACGAGACAGGAAACGACTACAAACAGAAGTTTCACTGTAGCTCACTGGGAGTGGAAATGGCCTGTAGATGTCTCTCACCTTAGTAAGTTAACTAACTAATTAAATACATATTATCTTTAAAGCAACGACATTATGTATCATCAGCCACAGTGAGGCAAAACACCTTCAAACACACAATCTGCATGGACACAACTTCACTAAAACACATTTTCTGTAGGACCCAACAGCAGGACCTGTATCTGTGCGCAGGAGGAGCACTGCCAGCGCCCTACACAGTGACCTCCGGTGGGCTACTCACGGGCAGGTTTCTGACCAAACTGTCAGGAACAGACTCCATGAGAGTGGCGTGGTGGCCCGACGTGCTTTATGAGGACCTGTGCAGCTCGACTGGGATCCCTGAAGTTTAACTCGCTTTGTGTTATACTGTGATAATCGAGTGTACCTCAGTTTATTTTTTAAACAGCGTATATTCAGTTCAATTTATTTTGTCTTTTAAACATTACATCTTTTCTTTTTCTCTTTCCATTTCCAGCCTTTGTTGTAACTTCTTAACTCTCTTTGTAAAGCACCCTGAAGCCTCTGATTAAAACCCAATTGTGACACCTTGTGGGAAAATACATTACTGCAGTTTTACAATTTTCAAGCTGAAAACAATCAGATTTTTAAAAAATCTTGCTCTGTAACTACTGAACTGTGTGCATGTATCACATGTAAGTAATGATGCTGGTTTTATAACCTTCTAAATTTCCAAGTTACAGAGGCAGGCGAGTTAGTTTCACATGCATGGTTATATTGTCATGGATAATTTGATAATATAACAAAGCTGGAGCCATTTTTGGGTCAGGAGAAAACAATTTGGAATTACCTAAACTGCTAAATTACAAAATCAGTCATTTCTTACCCCCGGAGAACATGTCCTTATTGACCTCGAGCAGCACGGCCACCCCGATGTTGTCTTTGGTCATCACTCTGTTCAGCATGACCTCTGAACCCTCAGAGTTAGCCATGGCTACCTGATTGAACTCCACAGTGTGTTTCTGGATCAAAGTGAACCTGTGAGAGAATCAAACAAGCAACAGAAATGTCCATGAGGGCTTTGAAAATGCACTAGTTTCATATGAAAAGTTTTTCCTACTTTAAATCTGCTCCTCATCCTTCATTTTTCCTGGCTCAGAGAGAGCCAGGCTGGGCGAGTACAAAGGAAAGTAAATGTAATCAGGCTGCGATGAGTCTGCAATGCAGTCTTACGCATTTCCCTGTTGTTTGTGACCATTTCTAAATAGATTACATGAAAAATCCTACATGAAAAAAAACAGCGAGCTGAGCTCCATCTATGGCACAGATTACAAAAACGCTGACATTATATTTATAGTAATAATATAATTATAATAATGTAATAAATGTTATAGTTGAAACTGCAAACATGAACTCAGATTTTAATAAGAGGACATTTTTCTTCTCTAGAAAAACTTTTCATCAGATGTATTCAGCCAGTTTCAAATCATCACCACCAACATAAAGGCATGTTTTGTAACGTGTATAAAATAAAGCTCTTAAACCCACTTCTCAGTCTTGAAGAACACGGCACAGCCGTCCACATGTTTCCTCTCCTGTTCTGAAACCAGTTTGGCACGAGATTTTGGACAGAAGTAGCCGTCGTAGCCGCGCTCCTTTAGTGTTTCCAGAAACAACGTGTAGTACTGCTCTGTCTCCACCTCCTGCAAACACACAAGGTAAGAAAAGTCATGTAAAGGAGCAGATGAGATATACAGGGAACGCACACAACATTAAAACACTGACAGGCGAAGTGAACACGGCTGATCGTCTCTGCTGGGAAACCTTGTAAACTGGATAAGGAAGGGCTCAAAATCATAACCAGGGTTCTTGTACTATTTAAAGATACACATCAGTGCTTTTAAAATCTAAGTAAATAAAACTACTTTCGGCTATCAGTGTGGCCCCTCAGTCTCCGAGTAGATACAAGCTCTGAGTTATCACATTCACAACTGTGGGTGTCCACACAACCCACCCGGGTGATGACAACATCCCATCAACTTTTCACGGTTGTGGGGTTAAAAACTAAGGATGAACATTCTGATTCCTTGAAATTCACTCATGACTGTAAGTGTACTTCTTTCAAAAAAAGCCAGTGAAGTCTAAATGAGCAGTCAAAGCTGTCATGATTTACTAAAGAGATGAACGCTGGTATTTTTGCTGTGGCTTTATCGGAGTTTCCCTTTAGAGCAAAAAACTTTGAAAGGCGAATTAAATCATAGAAACATAATTTGAGAAAGCAAAATTTGCCATGTTTGATGAATGAGAGAGGAGTGTATCATAATGAGTAAATGGTGCAGGTGGATGGCTCAGAGATATATGTGCAGCGCATGACTTTTAGCTCCATCCTGTTCCTCACTTCTCTCAGATCCATACAAGATTGAAACGGCTGCCAAAAACCAGAAATTAATGGTATGCATGTGGTGCAGTCACTGTATCATTTTATTAATATGCAGCTTTGTCAGGGTCTGATGATAAATAGTGTTTTGTTTACCTTCTGCATGTCCTGCAGGTTAGCTGTTACACAGGTGGACTAGTAGATAATATACAGCACTTCTCAGGGAAGTTTCCACTCAGTGGAAACTAAAGCCAGCTTTGTATGGGCAGGATTAATCAGTAACATCTACCTCTTTATCTCCTTCAATACACAATGGCTTGGTTGTGCTGACAGGTGAATGCTGGATACTCTGGATTGATCCAAGCAGTTTATAGCAGCTCTGCACACAGTCTAATGATTAGAGCGGAGAATAGTCCGAAGAATAATAACAACCTTTGTTGACACGATTGTGGGGGAATCACCTCAGGGGATGGACAGATGGCGACAGAAAGCAATAGCACCAATTAAAAATCACAGCCAGCAGTCCGATCCCAGGATAACAAGACTGGTTTTACGAAAATGTAGTGTCACATCTCTGGTGGAGAAGAAGCCTGCGCTAGTGCATGAGGCTGAATACCTGAATACTCTTTGTTTAAGGTACGCTATGGCTCCACCACAAATACTCACTAGTAATATGCCACAAAACAGTTAGTGAGGAAGATTTAAAGTATCTTACAAGGCGGCGCTGGCTTTACCTGTAGGCTGATGATGTCAGCGTCACAGCTGGTGATTTCCTCCATGATTCCCTTCTTCCTGTACTCCCAGTTTAAGGCCCAGGATGGACAGTAACCATACAGCTGTCGCGTGGCATACTTGTCGCACAGCACGTTGTAGCACATAACCGTGAACACAGCTACAGGGAGACAAAAGTGAAGTTTGCTAAATTACAGAGTCATCCGAGAAAAGACACACGACACATCTGACAGTTATGAATGTAGTTTACCACGAACAGCCTGAGTCAGAATACTTTATTAATCCCTAAGGAAATCATGTGGTTACAGTTACTCCAAGACAATAACAGTAACAGACTGAACTAAATTAAATTACACAACATATTACAAAGTTTACAAAATATAAGAAATAGCTTTACAAATAGCTCAGAAAGGATCATCAATGGACTTAGCTAATGTTAACTTTAAGAAATCTGAATGTTTATCTCAGCTTCAAATTTATGAGCCAGTTTCAGTTGAAGCTGTTCCTGTCAATCAACGCAGCCATAAAGCTAACTTTAAGCCTTACCAGAATCCAAATGGGGAAGTTATCAAAAAAAAAAAAAAAATCTCTCCAGGTACAGCTGTTTTTCATTCCAGGCTGTAAAGGTGCTTTTTAATGCTATAAAAATGCTGCTGGACAGTATGCCAGTTTTTATTTTATGCATGATATCAATTTTTACTGCAGCCATACGGGTGATTATAGAAAATACCCACAGTGGCTTATCCAGATTTTCAGATGTACATTTATATAATTGTACTATAACACGGCATGCTGGGTAATGCTGGGCTTTACGGATAACCTAAAGAGCATAAGAAGCTATCAGCTCATAAACGACTCTCTCCCAGTGCCAGGTTATTATATGAAGGAAATTTACCGGTGGGGATCATTTGGTCTCGCTCTTTCAGAGTGATCCAAGGTCTTTGGGGGAGCTGCTCTGGGTGCACTGGAAAAACAGGCCGGGATTAGTGCTCATTTGTGCATGACAGACACAATGGTTTACCTGCTATGATATACCTGCAGCGCTGAGGTCTACAAAAAACTGTTTGCTAAAATATGCATGAGTTTTGATAAACAGATGAGGGGTGAGGTCATGCGTTGACGAGCTGTTTACCTGCTAGATTGTCGAGCATGTAGTTCAAAAGCTTTCTGGTTCCATCTGGCTCCTGGTACAAATTGAGGATGTCTTGGGACAAAGGATTTCCTGCAAAAGAATCAGTATTGGTGTTTTTTTATTTTTTTTGTTCTTTCTTCCTACCTTATAATTGGCCTTTGGGGGAGGGACTAAATATATAAGCACACGGTAAAAGCAATTAATCTGTGTCAGCTCATTGGAGTCTATGCCTTTGCTGGCTATTTGTGACCACTGAATGTGCCTGAGTAAATGAACAAAACTATTGGCTCTCATTGAAACTCTTTGAGGGAAGCCAAAAACATTTATACGAAGGAAAAAAAATTGTCTGCGCACTCATTACAGATCATTTTATTTATTCAACAGCTATCATTACGGGAGAAATTCTCAAGTTTTTTTGGTAAACAGCAGTGATTCAGTACTCTTATATCGCGTTTCCATTAGTACCTACTCGGGTCAGGTCGGGTCATGAGAGCGTCTCCTTTGCGAAAATAAAAACACACATTACTGAAACCCAATGGCGAAGTCCCAGAGTCTTGACGCTCACTTTTGTTGTAGCGCTCATGTCGCATACAAACGGCAAGACACTTTACCCTACCGCCTACTGGTGTTGGCCAGAGGGGCCGATGGCGCGATATGGCAGCCTCGCCTCTGTCAGTCTGCCCCAGGGCAGCTGTGGCTACAACAGTAGCTTGCCTCCACCAGTGTATGAATGTGAGCGTGAATGAATAATGGCATTGTAAAGCGCTTTGGGTGCCTTGAAAAGCGCTATATAAATCCAATCCATTATTATTATTATTACTACAAATGATGTCACGGGACGTTTGGCTGCGTTGCTATAATGACCCCACAAAAATTAGGTGGTACTCGAATTGAATGGAAATCGAATACAGGCTAAGTGGTACCGTCTAGAGCTGTGCCGAGTAGGGACTAATGGAAAAAGGGCTTCAGACATTCATTTTTGTTGCTCCAAAATCGTAATAATGAAAGACAAAACTGACCTTTTAGCCCGAGGGTTTGTAACTGGAAAAGCCTTCCAAGTTCGTAAGGCAGAACTCGTAAAAGATTATTGTTTAAAAGCAATTCCCTGCAAGAAACGAGACAAAAGACATCAGTGTTTTGTCTAACAGTTTGGTAATTCCTCATCACTGATGTGGTTTTACTGGCGTCCAACCATCTTCCACCACACATTCTTTTGTTGTCACATCTTCAGTCTCTGCTTGACAGCTTTGTTTTTGTTTGCGAGATGCTTTTATCACCCCCTCTCTTCATAATGTTCCCTGTGTTTTTAAACATTGTGTTTATTATGATCACTTCTCTTCATTGCTTTGAGATTGTTCTGCGTGCCATCCCTTCAGTGACTCTGAAGAATTATTCATTCTCAAGGCTAAATACGCATGTCTCCTTAAGTGAAGTTAGAATTTTCCTTCAGGTCAACTTCAAGCAGAAATATGCTAATGTAAAGCTCGGTTAGTTATCGCCAAAAGGACTAAAAAATTATTTCTACCAGCAGACAGCCTACCTGAGAGAGACCATGTTGCCCAGTTCGGCGGGCAGACTGCGGAGCTTATTGGACGACAGGTTCAGGTAGACCAGGTTGGGCAGCTTGGCGATGTCTGGCGGGATGCGGGTCAGGTTATTGTCATTGATGTGCAGCGCCGTGAGGTGGGTGAGTGTCCACAATGAGCTGCTCAGGCTCCTCACCCGCCCTGCATCCAAACAGACAGACATCAAGTCGAACATGAGAACAAAAGCATAATGTGGCTTTTAAAGACTTAACTAGATGTCCGTAAGACATGAACTACTCATGGTGAAGTAGTTCACAGTGTTGGCGCACAGCATGTATGTTGGGATAGTTCTGACAGGAAATACAGCTCAGCTTTGATTTGCATGCACCCAAAAACACCCCCCCAAAATTAATAAATTCCAAGAACATTCTCATTAAGATGAGAAAAGTTAACTCTCACGGATTAAAACACAGTAGTTTGACTCTGACATGAGCTGAGATTTAAAATGTTTCCAACATTTTCAATGCTTCCTTCCTTAAGGAATAGTTTTAGATCTGAGCTTCAAGGCCTCAGCGGGGATTTTATTTTTAATGGAAGCGGGCCCAGAGGGAGTGAGTGAGACTGACCAGATATCTCGAGCTCGGACCAGTGAGACTTCTTCCCACTTGCCGCCTCGTCGGCTGGCATGATGGTGTAACATCTGCGGGGATCTGGAGGATCATATTTTTCCTTTGGCATACCTGTTAATCTGAAAAACACAGCAAGAACACGGCGGAGATGTGCTTTAGCTTTCTGCATTAGAAAGAGCAGGACAACACTACCGACTAATAACAATAATAATATTATTTGATTTTAGAAAACAAATTCAAAGAAATCATTTTATAAATAGGAAAAAGGAGTCAAGAAAAACCACCTCCAGTTACAATAACATGATGATAAAATTACTACTAATAATGATCATTAAAAAAAAAAAGATATAAAAAACTCAAATTATTTATAATCAAAACATTAGAACTGCATTTACATTAATAAATAAATATATTTAACAGTATTAAAATGTTTTAAATGGATAAATAAAAACATGATAATAATTAAAATAAAGAAAACAATTATGATAAAATTAACAATAATGATACTTCTATACAATTGCAAAGTAATCTTATGAATATAATATTTAGCAATTACAAGAACTGTATTTTTAAGTAAACTGATAAAAATAATAAATAAATGTATAAAAAATAATTAACATTTTGATTTAAGTTATTTTATATTAGATATCTGCACCTCACAAAATGAACCACTGTAAACTTATATTAATGCCGTTTTTGCAAAAATATGATGATGACACCACCATAATAAATAAAAAAACCACCACTGTGATACCAGTCTCTGCTGTCATCACCACTATGGTCAAAGCACCATTAATAAAAGAAACTCTGTAAGATATATCCATATATAGAGAAAGACTAACAGATAAAATAATATATTTTAAAAAAACCCAAATGATTAAAAACTCTTAAAGGAAAACACAGCCTGTTTGCAATGTAACCGAGTTCTCTGGGAATAGAAACAGACCCACACTTCTTCTCACATACACCAGTTTATACGTTTATTAAAAACTTTTTTTAAATACTCTGCAAAATATTTTCCCTCTCATTCACCCCACCCGCAGCAGTCAACCGTTTACCATCAGCAGCCTCAGAAAGCTTTTACCGGCACGTCGCTGCTAGAGATGACTTCCCACCCGTAGCATACCACAATGTCTGGACCAACACGATGCCAAACCAGAAAACCACAGAGGGAGCACCTGGAGGAGAACTGGCAGCGACACAAAGAGCCGATACTCTGACGTAACTCTCCCAGTAGGTTTAAAGAAAGAAAAAAAACTCAGCTAGAGACATTTTTGTAATAAAAGCATCAAATTTCTGATCTTTGAGCAGCTGACTGAAAGCAGTTTCCACCCTTTTGACCAAACAGGATGACAGTAGTGGGTTATTTAGAGCAAGAATCAGACATTAATTCTAGCAGGGGTTTACCTTACAGCCTCAAATCAAGGTGCCAATCAAGAGAAAACACAACACTGTACTTAAGCCCTCTGTGAAAGGCAAGTTTAAAGAAGGAGGTCTGTAAAGGCATTTATTGAATCCCTGGTCTCCTGCTGTCTCCAACAAATACAGGCTGAAATTTTGCCTTTTATTTTCTCTTGATCTCAGAAACAAAAAGAGAAAAATGTCCATTATGTTACATTTGGCTCTTGTTTAGTTTGACCAACAGTCCAAACCACAGTTTAGTATCATACATGTGAGGAAAAAGCATTGCATTTTAAAAGCTGAAGCCTACAAATGTTTCTGGCTGATTTTACTTACATGCCAGATTTTTGTTTTGTTTTGTTTTTTTATTTCAAAGCTATGAAATATCCATGTTTTTAATATAAGTCATCACATGTATCCATGGACCACTTGGCTTTAAAAAAAATTGATTCACAGAGATTTCCGTTTTGGAATCATCTCAAAGTTTGATTAAAATGGCTCAAAGTTCAGTTACAAATACTTGCACTGAATTAAACAACTACTACTGCAGTTTCTTCTCAGACACAAAAACACTATAGAAACTGCTTGTAGAGTTTAATTCTTTATCTGGTTTCTGTGCTCTTGTTTTCCTCACAAACACTAAACTCCCTTTCCTACAGAATCTGTCAGTTTTAGTTCACGTGAGGAAAAACAAATATTACCATAAGTGGCTGGTTAAAGCATAAGAAAGGTCTCCTTTTTACATTTTTTAACCAGGTGCTTCCCTAACCGTGGTTACTTCTGTGCCAAAATAATCTTCCAGTATAGCCTCCCGTCCCACATGGTGGCATTACCCTTCAGAATTGAAACAAAATGCACTTTTTTGTTTTTAGGTTTTCTCCAATGAATTATCAGAAAACTTCAAAGTTCAAATATCCAGGGTACCTTTTCTCTGTTCCTCTATGTCACTGACATGAAACTGATGCAGTTATGCGAATTAAACTATGACATAACACATAACCTGATGCTCAAATTTATAGAAGCAAATATGTTGTAATAACACAAAATTTGGCTTTAGACTGTGACACTCTGAACAGGTGTAAAATTAATCTGACTGTGGGGTATTTCCTGCACTTAATAAGTTCTGATGAATAAATAAACCCAAATTTCCCTGAACTTCCAGGGGCTGTCACTTGGTAAGATTTTCAAAGTGTGAAGGTAACATTTTGTATTGCTTCATTAAATATACTATGCAATTAAAAGCAGTTGATTCTGAGGGAGTCAGATGGGACCTTTGGCTGATTTTATATGACCACATTACAATGCAAAACCCTGCCTAAATAAAATAAAAGTGTAGATGAACCCTGTTTTATTCTACTTTCATCCAGTTTCTGTTTTTATGTCGGTTAACTAAAATGTTTTTGCACACTTGGTTTAGTTTCAGTTTGCTTTAATAACCTTGGCTGACCGCTGCTTGAAGCAGGAGCGTGCAGGTTATTTAAACTCCGCTCCAGTCAGCAAAGCCATGCATGCACAACACTTCATAACTTTTGAGCAGCGTGTATGTCAACATGAAAAGTATGCAAAGCCGAAAAGACGAAGGCGCACGGCTATTATGCAGCAGCTGCCGTGAGGGTTGGCAGAGGGGAATAAGTTTGGAGAAGGACTTACATAACGTGTTTACACACTACTACCAGGTCACAAGTGAGCAGTGACAGATATATAGCTTGCTGGCATCGATTCATATCACAACCATATGGAGACAGGCACGAATCTGCAGCTCCAGCAGAGACTTTTATCACAAGCAGGAGGGGATTTCAATAGTTTAGGCTCCAGATGTTATCGCACACAACCGAAATAGTCTGACAAAAACCACCTTTCAGGGACTGAGGAGTTCTTATTTATTTTATTTCATTTTTTTTTTAATATAGCGATGGCAACTGTTTCAACAGCTGAGTATCCAAACATAGCCATAATGTCAGAAGTGACACGGTCGGGCCCGTTCAGGAGAAGTTCGGCCCACCGCCCTCCAGCTGTCACACCTGACAGCGAGGTAAACACACCCTCTGGATGTGCACACGCCAAGATATTCCACAGCTCCATATACTCAAACAGCTCCAACACGAAGCCCAAACACGGCTAAACCTGCAGCGCTCTCCGAGCACGCCGCTGGATTTGTTTGGCTAGCGGCTGTGAGGCGCGAGCCGCCCGGGCAGCCACCGAGGCGGACTGCGGGGGAGAGGACTTGGCACGAATACGAGCGGATTTAAGTGCTATTGAACCCGGGAGAGCACGGAGAAGGTGGCAGCAGCACAGAAACAAAGTGAGACCTGACATTACCTTCATTCGGGGGCGGTAGAAGACGGGTTATTGCGGGAATTGGCAGCAACATGCAGACGCGGCTGTTGAACCCGTTTAGACCCTGAACGTCTCGGAAACAGAGGGAAGAACAACAAACGCCGTTTCCGCTCGTGCTCGCACACACACCGACCACGCACCCGCCCAGGGCTTCTTCTTCTTCTTGTTAACTTTGGTGCATTAGCGCCACCAACTGGTATGGACTGGAGGCCACAATGTCGCTCAAAAAACAAAACTAACTAACTAAATAAATAAATAACTTCAATCCAATTTTTAGAACTAAATATGACCTGATAACTTTCATTTCTGAATTTCCATTGCAGTAAATCGATAAGATCTGTTTTAACTTTGATTACACTGACTACCTTCTCTCACCCTCATATTTCTGACATATAACATGTTCTCTGGTTTCATCATTTCAACAATAGTCCCATTGCATTTACCTGTTTGGTGTTTTCTGGCTATGAATGATTAATTGTTTAAACCACTGTGACTAAATTCAAGTCGTGATATAACCCAGTCCTTCCTGTGTTCCTCTCATGTTCCTTCTTGTGTTTTCTTTTGAATCCTGTAAATCCATCATCCTCTCATTTCTCCCTTCCATTGCTTTTCCCAGTTTTCCGTTCGCTGCCTCATTATACCTCCTTTGCAACCACATTTTTGGGGTAGCTGTGGCTCAGGAAGTAGAGCAAGTTGGAGGTTCGATCCCTGGCTGTTCTAGTCTGCATGCCAAAGTATCATTGGGCAAGATACGGAGCCCCGAGTTGCTCCTGATGCATTCAGGAGTGTGAATGTGTGTGAATGTAAGACAGAAAAGCACCTAAATGTAAAAGAAAGTGTTTGCATGAATATGTGTGAATGGAACATGTTGCATAAAGTGTGTGAGTGCTTGAGCAGAAAAGCACCACATAAGAACTAGTTCATTTGCCCTTTTATTTCCTTTTACTCCATAATGTGCTGATATCTATGAAAAGGTAACTATAAGCCCATCATACTGATTCTGCATAGCGACTGCTGAATCTCTGTTAGAGTGTCTGGTCTGCTGTCTGATGAACTGCAGTGTTACTGTACCTGCAACACTGCTGCTGGGTTGTTTAAAATGCACCTGTGCAAAGCCTTAAACCCTAAATGTAGGTAAACTTTAGGAGAGATGTTTTTCCTCATTAGCACCAGGATAAGATGAACCTTCAATAGAAAAAAATGATTTAACCCTGAAAATGATGGACCACCTGCATCATCAAACTTTATGGCAGTGAAGATACTGTATCCTCAGGCAGAAAAATCATGTGTTTGAACACCAGATGGCAGCACGGGTCAAAAATATGTTTCTTATGAAAACTGACACACTATAAATACACCAGAAACTATTCTTGTGAAGGGTAAGAATATCAGATGTAGACTGAGAGCATTATTGTACAACGGACTGACTCAAGAAAAATAAAAACATTATTCACTGAGTGTTGCCACAGTTTCATCATAGTCCGGAATAAATCACTTAAAAAACAGAAAGTCAGTGGGCAAGTACTAGAACTAAGAACACTTCCTCTATGGTTACACACTTTTTACTGTGTAGAAACCTACAGTGAAAAGTGGATGCGTGTTGTCATATTTTACCGCTTTTTTGTAATTTGATGGCAGTGACACATCTCAATGACGCTGGGCCAGGTTTCCCACTGCGTTCCCTCTTCTTTTAACAGCAGTTCTTTTTGGGAATTGCTGAACTTGTGGGAGAGGAATGTTATCCGATTATTGATTAATGTACTTTATATCAGTATTGGTATATATTCTTCTTTCTGCATCTGTGGCTTATTTTAGATGTAAATATTATAGCTTCCAGTTGCTCAACAGTGTTAGATATTCTTTTTTAATGATGCTCCAAATGTTGTCACCTGGTGAAAGGTCTGGACGGCAGGCAGGTCTGTTCATCACCAGGACTCTTCTACTGTGTCGCCATGCTGTTGTAATCAGTAAGTGATTTAGCACGGACTTTCTGAAATATGCAAGGCCTGTCCTGAAAAATACACTGGGGGGAAGGCAGCATATGTTGCTGTAAAAACTCTATAAGCCTGTCAGTACTGATGGGAACTTTCCAGATGTTTAAACTGAGAATTCCATAGACACCGATTCAACTCAATACAGCTAATCTTTTTGCATATAATAATTTTTGGGGATCCCTAAAGAAGTCTTAATTTGATCCAAAGGAAAAGCAGCTGTGTTTTAATCCTACTTTAAACAGTTTTTGTGGGGGTTTCACTCATGAAGCATGGAAATGATATGTAGGCATGAACCTCTTTGCATTTGTTACAGCTAAATTTCACAGTTCTGTTTTGTAACCGCAGCCTGAATTCACTACGACAAGCTTTATTTTCTCTCTCACCACAAGGTCATCCTGCATCATTAAACTGAAGGCCGCTGCAAATCTGGAAGATTGATTTTTTTTTATTTGTTATTTTTCCCTGCCCACTTGCTCTTCCTTAATAAATTCGCTGAGATGTTTCTCTTTTAACCTGCACATGACATGCTGAAATAGTAAATACATCAATACCTCCCCTGTAGAATGATGATGAGTGTATTCAGTATGCTGGAGGAACAGGTCCACCACCTGATTCTTACAAATTTGCACTTTGAAAGCAATTCCTGATCACTGCTATGCTCATTATCCCATTATCTATTTTCTATCCAGTAAAATGATCAGATACTGGAGCTTTTGTGTTTCCTGACTTTTGTCACCCCTTTTAGCAAGATGTAATTGTTCAAAAGGACAGAAAAACCTTCGCTGTGCAAGATAATGATAAATGTGTTACTTCCTTTTGACCCACACTAAAACAATATAATACTACATCTGCCTTTTCTCTTGCATAATCACAAGAATTGTAATTTACATACATGCCCATCCTAATGTCTGTCATCTTAGCAGTACAAATAACCTGAAGCTGATATTTATTGGTCAAAACAACATTAGAGCTCCATTTTTTAGTCTTAAAATGTAAAAAAAAAAAAAAAAAAAGTATCATGATGTCAGCTCTTGTGCAGAGTGAAAATCTTTTGTTTTTGGTGATCAGACTTTTCAGCACCGCTCACTGCTTTTTATCCTCACTCCTCTGAGCTGCAGGACTGAATCCTTTCTAACCAACATAAGCATTGACAAATCAGATCAGGGACATTTGGTAGCATTGGCTACCACTGAAATATGATTGGGCCTTGCTGGTGCCACAGTCAATAATTAGATCCAATAATATAATGTATATGATTCTGAAATGTGCCACTCTAAGAATTTAATGACTTTAGATACTTTAGATACTTTAAAAGCATTTTGATTGTACAACTATTAAGCTTCTTATGTAGAAATATAACATTTATTTTGGTAAAAAGTTGATATGCTTGAAAGTATTAATTCAGTGCTATAAAGTACTCCTTTTCCACAGTGATTTTATTTGTGAGTAAATATGCAGATGTCAGAGACACCAAGAAAACAATTCCAAACCTATTCTGAGCTGATATTTATTACTTTCCCTTAATTAACTGCTTTACATGACAATTTCTTTATTATTCATTCAGTAATAGATTAACAGTTACAGCACAGAGGAGCCATTTCTACTTGATTAATTTCAAAGATTTCAGAAAGGATGCACATTTTAATGTATGCTAAAAACTGCTGCAATGGAAATATGTGCAAATTAGATTAAATATTCTACACGTGGCTAGTTAATCAATAAGACAGAGAAACTGCACCACCAAATCTTTATTTTTATTACATCCTTCTTCGTGTGCAAATTTAAGAAACAGGGTTACACAGATGCTGTATGGCTAGATTTTACAATTGAAATAAAATGACAGAAGCTTCTATAAAGTAAAAGAAACAACATGTCAATCTCCAAGATATTTTTTTTAGCAGTCGTCTTGTAATTTCCACCACAATCAGAATTGAAATTTACATTAAAACTTGAGCCGACATCTCTCAGCTGACCTGGCTATAAAATTCGCAGTGCTTCCATACAACATCTGCCTTTTACAGCTGTCTAGCTGAGACTGTAAACAAGTTGTGATTTAGTAGGCTGAATAAACAAAAAAGAGAGGCAGACGTGAATGACACAAGCGTGAAGGAGAAAGCAGGTTTCTTCTCGTCTTCAGGTGAACCCTCGGTTAATCGTCTCCTCCACAGATGGCCTTCACACACTCACAGTGGTCGCCCGACAGATCTGACTGGAGGACACATCAACACAAGCAAAGAGTCAAGCATCCAAAAGCACATCCCACATTCGGTCTGGATCACTGCAGTTTTTTTTGTACCACACTTTTGTTCTGGTTTTTGTGTCAGTGAGATCAGTGAATGTGGGGTAATCTTTCATTGCAAGAACAGAAACTCCATCCACCTGTTGTTCAAACCTTCAAATCAGAATAAATAAGCTTAAAGGAACGATCGTCTTAAAGACAGAGGAGCTAAAACAGCTTTTTTCAGGCAGAGGGTGAACTGAGGGGCCCAGTACAAGATATTATACTGGATTATTTTAATCTCTGAATCATGGCAAACTACTCTAGTACAGTCCAAAAAAGTAAAATATGTAGGTGAAACGGACAAAATAGACCACCTTTAACTTCTTAACATGTGCCAGGGCGTCAGAAAAGTGTCAGGGTCCAATGTAACCACATGATGAATAAAAACCGTTTCAGAAGACTTTCAAATCAACTCTCTTGGACAAATTTCGGCTGTAGAGATTTTGTATTAATAGATGCATTTGCTATATAATTTCATATAAGGGGGCAATAATGACCCTGATTGGCCTGTCTCAAACTCTCTGTGTTTTCAGGGGCACAGCAGTTCATTAAAAAATGATAATACTTTTCTGCAGTGAAGCATGGTGGTGGAATCATCATGATATAGGACGACTTCTTTGCAGGAGGAACAGGGAAATATTAGGAAATGATGAATGCAACAAAATACAGAGAAGTGCAGCAGCTTGAGGCACTTCCTGGTGCCTCTCTGGTTCCAGGAGAAGATGAACTCAAATCTGACTGTCCTTAGGTGTTCTACAGAAACTCTGTAGAGTATGTCAAAGATAGTATATAGAGCTTGAGGGGATCTGACAGGAAGAAGGGGATCAACTGCCAAAATCTAGGTCAAGCTGGCAGTTGTTAAGTAGTTAAAAAAGTTAAAAACATGTCTTCACTATTTAATTATGACCAGAATTGACAGCAAATGTATCCAGTAATATTAAAGTCACAGCGCAAAGTGTGAAAAAGATCAAAGGCTCTGATGCTTTCTCAGGAAACTGTGTAAAACTAGTATCTTTTTTTAAGTATCTGGGACAAGTCCAAGTAAAACTTGGTGTGTCAGAACAAGCCTCAATTCCTCCAGGAACTCGTTCCAGGCCAAATCTTCTTCTGCTGTATTTTTTTTTTAACACATCAGAGAAATGACTGAGCCAAGGATTTTACCTGGTTACAACCTGCTTTTCCTCATGTCAGGTCTTGTGTTTTGGCCAAACAGTCTAATTTTATGTCATCGTTTTTATAAATTTGCTTCAAGTTCTTTGAAATCTGGTGACAGATTTAATATGCATCTGAGAAAGCATCATAGTTATTGGGAGGCTCTGGGGGTCCAGCGCCTTTTACTGAGGTCACTACATGTGTGGACTCACTCCCTGTCACATACATTGAGTCAGTTCGAGACACATGGGGTCTCATCCCTTGTATACAGACTGGCTGAGCCCCAAAATTCCTCATGAGTCTTGGCAAATAATACAAAAGACACACCATACATAACCAATTTCTTTACAAATAGTTTTTATCCTCTGTTTTGAGATGCAAGCGCATCTGTTCACAACAGAAATAATATCAATGTATGCCTCTCATGCTTTATTTGTTTCATGAAGCAGTAAAGTTATATGAGCAATAGTGAAGCTTGCAAAGGAGGCAACGGGACTGCTTTAAGTTTGTGAAGATGTTTTACTTCTTACCCACAAAGTTTCTTCAGTTCTAAAAACAAACAGCAGCGTGTCCCAGGTATTTAACCCCCGAGAGAGGCATGTCGCCTATCGAGGTGGTCATTTACCTAATATTGATCATCACATGAGCCAAGCTGTGAAAAAAGGCCTGGGTCATTATCTTTGCTGGGGGTTAAGGGTCAAACCACTGTAAGACCTTGCTCCACCATATCAGGTGACCTTTTGAGGTCACCTTAGGCAAGGTGAAACTACACAGGAGAAACCCAACAGCCAGTCCATAAAAGCATAGATGTAACATAAATGTAGATGAGCCACGTCAACAGGATGATGTAATCCTAAGATCCCTTTACAGACACTACACACTCACACCGTGCCTCAGGTGACCTCAATAGGTCACATGACAGGGCAGGGTAAGATATCACCGTGGTTTCGCCCATATGCCTGAATTATATTTGAGTGAGAAAGCTGAAAGCTTCCACACACCCTGATGTGAGAAATGTAACCATACGTGGGGTTGACAGAGCAAACAAATAATGTGATTGACCTCCTCAACACCAGGCTTTACTAAGATTCCCTGCAGAAATCTAAATCAGGCCTTAACCCCAGTGATGGGATTGACCCGCGACCTTTTTCACACCTAGGCTCATGCAATGACCCACATGATCAATATCAATGGGTCGACGAGGACCTCTGAAGAGGACAACCTACACGAGGGGTTAAATACCTGGGACTCGCCACCTTTTGTTTGTACAACTGAAGAAGCCTCTTGGGTAAGAGATGAGACGTTTTCACATCGTAAAGAAGTCCAGCTGCTTTCTTTTTCAACCTCTTAAGACCTCTAAGACCCGGATGACCTACACAGACAGATGTGAGCCACAGTTGGCTGCCCATTCAGTCCTTGTGCTCCGGAGCATCTCCTGCTTTTTATGTGACTCCAACCAGAAAATCAGAGAAGGATATTCATGATGCGTGCATGGCTTGTATCAAATAAAACGCAAACGGCTTCATGAAAACTTAAATGACTGCATAATTTACTGGCCTAGAAACATCAGCTGTCTTTATAGTTGCCTCTGATGATACAACATGTAGGTGGCGTCTCTTTTAATCTCCAATGAATTAAGAGGTCGCTCTTTTGTGGACTTTTGGAATCTGACGTGAAGAAATCTTGCGACACTTTCTGATTTCTCCAGTGATCCAGCAGATGAGTCATTTTGTGTCAGTACTGTCTTTGTGTGTCTCTGAGGGCCTCCAGACTCATTTAATTATTCAAAAATATTTGACTTTGCAGATATCAGAGTGATTCTCCAAAGAAGCCCGAGCTGCCGTTACTGTACGTCAGTGAAATTAAACTTCAAAGTCTGATGACGTGTTAAACCTCAAAGAGTGAATTAACAGAGGCCAGTATGAGACGGATCAAGCTCAATCAAGTTTAGCTTCAGAGTGCATAGAAGTCCTCTGATCGTGCTTGAATTTATTATGAATTTATGTTGCTGCAAACTGTGGATCCCTAAGATGAGCTGTACTGGAGTGAACCCAGTCCAGCGTGGCTATGGTAGCATCAGGTGGCTTTATTCAGACTTCATTTGTTGAATCAACAGAATTCAGAGTAAAAAACTGAAAAAAGTGGCACTAAAAGTTAAAAATCCAGTTTCTCACCTGAATGGCAGAGAGCAGCGAGTGTTCGTAGAGTTTCTTGAACTCGGCTCTGATGTCCAGCAGGTCGATCTCAGACCGGCTCACCATGATCCGGTTCAGAGTGGACTCATCAGTTCCTCCACCCTGAAAACGAGATTCACTCAGTTAATTTACAAAATATATTAAAGCACAAGGTGGTAAATGAATCCAAAACTAATTATCCTTCTTTCTGTAACATTAGTTTGTGTATTTTATTTTTATTTTTGTTTATCGTGTTTTACATTTGAGATAATATTGTGTGTTTTCTACAAACTAAAAGGAGATTAACAGGCCTGTTTAAAGGGTGGGTGGCCATAAATGGCAAGGAGCTAAAAAAGATGATCAGAGGATGAACTGAGTGACTGCGCGAGTAGTTTATGGTCAACATGCTGGTTGTGTTGTGCACCAGCTATCAAGTTACCACAACCCCATCACACCTTATACTGGTGCTTGAGGCATGGCGCACTCGAAACTTGAAATAAAGAACTCGAAATTAAGAGCGCTTGTACAACAGGAGAAGGACTCAAAACTGTTTTTCCACAAAGTCTCTGGAAAGCTGTTTAAGGATCAGGGAATCTCTGGACTCCTGTACAACCACATATGTGTTCTGAACCCTGCCAGCACAAACTGAGAGAGCCACGAGAGGCCGAACTGACACCAAAGCGCAGCCACTCCACGAGGGTGTAAGGTATGAAATGATTACTTTTAACTTATGCAATGTTACCTGGATAAACTCCAAGAATAAAAATGGAAATAAGCAGAACAGATCCACTTTAAATGCCCAATACTGTTTGGTTATAAAACCTTAACTGTTTGATAGTCTATTAGTCGCATATGCATACTTTTTATATGATAATTGATAAATCAGTATATGCACCAGATAGAATTAGTATGAAACTATAATGATTGCAGCACAAAACTTGTGTTGTAATTTAAATTAAATGACTGGATCAACAGAAACAGTGTAATCACCTTCATGCTCTCATGCAGGAGTTCTGCAAAGTAACCTGGTACACTCTTCACACATTTCACTGGAAGAAGAATTAAAAGGTTTGAACAGAATTAAAAAAAAAGAACATTTTACAAATTATGCTGACCCCCGCCCCCCCCCCCAAAAAAACCACACATACACATATTTTTAAAGAAAGACTAGAAAGAACGTCAAAGAGAGGACTACAAAGTATACTGGGGGAAAAAGTAAAATTAAACTCATAACACAAAAAATAAACAGAAAATGCTAAAATACTGACGTAACTGAGAGCTACCAAATGAATAAAAGGAGAATCGTTAGATTTAAAGCTGCTGCAACATTTTTCACTGTGTCCTAATGTATTTGGACACCACCATATTGAGTTTGTACACGAGTTTGTCCACATACCTTTAACTAACCACTAACCCTGACCCTGCAGATCAGCTTACCAACAGCCACGAGCAGGTTCTCCAGGTCTCCTGACATCTCCCCTTCAATGCTTTGCTGCAGGGTCTTTCCACTGATGTTCTTGTATTCAATCAGAGCTGCATAAAAAGAACCAAGTCACTTTATTATTGTTTCTTACTGAGAAAAAGCCTTTACAAAACACACGATGTGACATACTTTGTCTCAGGTGAGGAATGCTTTTATTGCAGAGGATTTCAATGAATTTAGCTTCATCAGTGCCCCACTTCTTCTCCCCGGCATTGTAAAGAGCCTGAGCAGAAATACAAACAAAGCTTTAAATACATACATGGCATAAAGAGAAGCATCGACAGCACGTATGACACACATGAAGAATACCCCACCTTGGCATCTTCTCTTGCCTTGTTGACATCCACTGTGGTGCTCTCATCCCGCTTACCCTGAAAACGAGAACAATAGCAAAATCAGTTTGAACCATTTCATCGTTCTTCTGTCTGAGTGATGACGTTTAGGTTCAGGGGACTTGTTTCTTTTAAATCTTCTGTTACTTTTATTTCATGGCTCACATATTTTGTTTACATATTTTGCTACGTTAGCTGTTTCAGATAGATTTGATATCCACGAATGAAGAATGGAGGAACTTAACAGAAAAATGGAGCAACGTTCAAGCCAAGCTGCTGAGTTTCAAGAAAAGAGAACTGATTACAAGAAGAAACTGCAGAACCGGAGCAGCAAGTCTGCAAAATGAATGACGGCGCACGAGCAAAGGAGACTTTATTTCTGTCCAAAATTGCTCCAAGCGTGCTGTACAATGTGGATGACATCGTGGTGATTACTCATCGCGTAGGAAAGGAGGAGGAGAATCCTACGGGGCGAGTAAATCCAGTTTGTGAAACGAAAATGTAGAAATGAAGTCTGGACGCTTTCCAAAGACTGATGCAGGCAAACAAGATGGCAGATGTTTTACAGATGATTTGACTAAAGAAGACAAAGCGGCTGTGGAATCAAAGAGATCATTAGAAGGGAGCAATATTTTCAAGGTCTTTATGGCTTCATACAAAATGTACAAATATTTGCATAGAGGGAAATGGAGCACATGCAGTCCTGTGAAAACCTGTTCCCATCGGAGCTAAGAGGAAATTAGAAGCTAGGTAGTGCTAATAAAAACCACTTGATTAATTTGTTATCAGCCAGTGCGAGCACCTCCTCCTGCAAGCAGAAGTTTTGGCAGTTTGCTGGCCTTCAGCTTTCAGACAAATGCCACATTCTTCCCAAGGCTGGATGATTCAGCAATTTCACCCCTAGGTGTGACCGTACAATGCTCACAGAGACTGAAGAACTACGTCTCAGACTCTACAGGACTACATCAGCATGTTAAATGTTAAAGTTCATGTCAGTACTATTTGGAAAAGACTTAAAAAGTATGGCACGTTTGGAAGGGTTGCCAGAAAAAAGTCTTTTCTGTCTAAAAGGAACATGGCGACACGGCTTAGGCTTGCAGAGCACCACCTGAACAAACCACAAGATTTCTGGAACGATGGCCTTTTGACGGACAAGACCAAAGTGCGGCTGCTTGTCCATAATGCACAGCACCACATCTGGAGAAAACCAAATCCAGCATGTGAGCACAAACACCTCATGCCAGCTGTTAAGAATGGTGGTGGATTTCTGATGATTTGAGCTTGTTTTGTGGTCCCCGAGTTCACCATGAGGTGAAGCCATCTGAAAGAACCACAGCACAGGATCCTCTAGCTTTGGAAAGGCAAAGAGGTTCCTGTGTTAAAGATGTGGCTCGCAGAGCTTACAAATACACTTCACCTTGAAAAAATAAGATATACCATGAGTGGCAATGTGAAAGATTTTGAACTAATTTGGCGTCCTTTACTTGCACATCTTGGGAAAATGTAACTTTCTGGCAGTCAGGGGATTGGGGTCCAGGGTGGGTTTGGGTTTTTTGGGGGTTTTTTTTCCCTAAGACATGTTGGGTTCACTTCAACGGACTTGAAGTCTACTCTAGATGCCATTTAAATCATCGATTGGTGGATTTTTTGTTCTTCCGTTCTTCTGTTTATTTATTTATTACTTATTTAATTATTGGTTTGTTTTGTCTTGTTTTGTTTAGAGAAAAAGGGGGCATAAGTCCTATTAACCTGTAACAACTGTGATACTTGCTTCTAATAAAAGATAGATGATAAAAGTCACATAAATAATGACATTGTGGAATATGTCATGTGTTGCTTTATCTACTTAATTTTAAAAAGACCAGATGATTTAAAAAAATGTCTTAATACATAAAACCCTCGAATTGCGTTCACTTCTCGTGTAATAACAAACCAGAGCCAGGAGGAGCAGCGCTTTGGAATAGTCTCCTGAAACTTCACTCTTCAGGGCAGCTGTCAACTGTTTTTTGGTTTCTGGGGAGGTAAGATACGATAGATGATGCTGATGTTAGAAAAACTATCACAAAACAGGATGCTTGTAATGTCTGTGGTAAATTATTTTTTCTGCTGTCCAGCATGGGTAAGGTATATTTTGTTCTTGTGACTAAAACATATTAGTTTTAATATAATTGCCAAAAAAAGGATCAAATATAACTTTTACCTTTGAAATAGACATCACTGAGAGCTTTAATTTGTTGATTAGATCTGGAGGCAAAGATTTCAATCAAGACTTTGTCTTTGGTTCCAGCTCCCTGCAACAACATGCAGTATTACTCAGTTACAGTGTATTCTTTACTCTTTAGTCTTACATATCAATCAATCAAGAAAGCAATTAATGAATTCCAGTACCAATAAGTCCAAAAGTTTTTAAAGAAGTAACAAGTACTTTTCACTGAAATTCTCAACATAAAGCACAAAGGGATGTGGGTGCAAATGAAGGAAACCAAAATAAACCTGCAAAACAGCAACTTTACAACATCTGACACAAAAAACACAAGTCACAGAAACTCAAGGAGGCGGGTGTATTATTGTCAGAGTCTACGATCAAGAGGTTTTATATCAATCGCAATGACAGCCTGAAGTCTTGAACTCATGGACACCACCAGATGCTGGATTTCCTCCTTTTTAATGCCCTACCAGGCCTTTACTGCAGCAACTTTCAGTTGCTGTTTGTTTGTGGGCCTCTCTGCCTGAAGTTTAGTCTAACAAGTGAAATGCTCAGTTGGGTTAAGATCAAGAATATTCCACTTCTTTGCTTTAAAAAACTCCTGGGTTGCTTTGGCTGTATGTTTTGGGCCATTGTCCATCTGTATTATAAAGTCTCTGAACACCTCACAGTTCTTCTTCTGAGGCTGCTTTTGTCCTGTGTCACATCATCAACCTCTGTATTTACTTTCATGCCGTCTTCTCTTTATGGTACACTGGATATCGATACGCTGACCTCCTGGAGAGTGTTGTTCACTTGGCTCAATGTTGTAAAGGGGTTTCTCTTCACCATGGAAATGATTCTGCGATCATCCACCACTGTTGTCTTCCATGGACATCCAGGCCCCTAAACAAAAGCTGAGAGTCTACATATTATGTCCATGTCCATTATATAACTATAATTGGAATATCTTTCAGTAAACAGGTAACTTGCGTCAGTGTCCAAATATATATGGACCTAACTGTATTTGGATGATGAAACCGAGATAAACTGAAAAGAAAAGCATGGAGGAGTGAAACAGCTCATGATCAGAGCGTACCGTATCGTCTGTGAACCATGTTGTTGAAAATGTTGTACCTTTGAACGGGTCAGTGGTGTTTAGTAATGTCTGAAGTCTACAGGGTTGCACTCTCTGCTCAGATTCAAACAAACGCTGCAAAACTGATCCCACTGAGCTTCACAGTGCAAATGGATAATGACCCAGAGCGAAATGCAAAAGCAACCTGAGAGAAATGAGATACTCTTCAACGGCCAAGTCAGTCACCTGATGCCAACTCAGTAGAGCAGAGGAAAGCGGTTTATGGATGTGCATGGATTCTAGACTTCAGGTAGGCGTTTATTGCAAAGGACTTTAATCCAAGTATCAAAAACAATTCTTAATTTTAAAATTATGTTAGTTTGTCCAGTTATTTTTGAGCCCATCAAAATGTGCTTGCTGGCTGCACTCAGCTAGAAAACAACTTCAAGGCAGAATTCATTGAGAAATGTCACCTTCATGGCCCGCATTACTTCATGGCAGTCGTACTCAGCAGGAGGAGTGATGAGCGCCATGAGCAGCTCCTCAAAGTCCCCACTGGTGTCCCCTTTCAGGTCCTTCACTAATGTCTGGGAGTTAAACACAGCCCCGTGAGTTTTCAGACACTAGCACACATGATCCTGCAGCATTAAACCACACCTATGTAAATACACACAGATCTCCACCCTGTAAGCTAAACAGAGACTTATCTGGCTAAACACATAAACCATGATACTCACCTGTCATGTTAAAGATGAAAAAGGAACTATTTGTGTTTAACACAGAGGTACACACGCCATCAGGCAGACGGCGTTTATGTTATTATAAGAATGCAGAAGCTGGCTGATCTTTGCATTTCCAAACAACAGTGAGGTCCAATTTCTTTAAACCCTGCTGTTCTACAACTCTTTTCATTATAATTTGTTTTATAAAAAGAACATTGACTTCAATGAACTATTTCTTAGCCTGTTCCTTCATAATAAGATACAGGTGCAGTCTTAATAAAGGAAACAGATTTGTTTTCGTACTCTGCTGGTGGCTTTTTCATAAGCTTTACAGATGAGCTGTCTCTGAGCGCTGCTTCTGGTGGTCAGAATCTCAATCACAATCTTCTCATTCGTGCCTGAGACATTACAAATGAAAAGCAAAGAGTCAGACTGATAAACACAATAAAAGGAACGCAGCGTGTTAACTATGCTAGCAACCTTCAGGTTTAATCTAATAATCACCTCAATTTGCAAAGTTTACTTTATCAAAAATGTATTGATAGTACTTTCAAATGATGGAAACATGACTGTGTGCATTTGTACCAAGTCCTTCAATGGCCTTTTTCAGAGCTGCAGCATCCTGATCTGCATCAAAGTTTGCTTTGGGCTTGATGGTTCCTCGCTCTCCACTCTGAAGAGCACAGATACATTCACCTGTCAGCATTTATTTTGCTCTCTTATGTAATTTCTGTAATTGTAAGCCCTTCAGTGACACCTGACGTGAGGGTAAAGGGTTAGTTTGACCTACTTTTGCTGAGAAAGAGGAAGGAGCATCCACAAGGCTTTCCAAGTCATCCTGCAGAGCACATTAAATAAGTCAAACCCTTACTGAAATAATAATAATGATGATGAAAAAAAACACAGGACATGTCTTACCCATAAAGATCCCATGATGTCTGCAGATAATTTGTCTGCAAAACAGCAACAGCACATTCACTGTCTTCATATGGTGTGACATTAAACACTGGCTTAAACATGAACATTTTATGTACAATGAGCTTATGCACTATTCTGAAAAATTCACCTATTAATCCATCAGTCCCTGAAAATGCAGGATATCTGAGTCTTTAATGTGGGGTGTTCTTATTTTCTCATGTTTGCTGCGATGTCTCAGTAAAGCACAAGATTGAAAATCATTGCCCTGTTGTCACATCTGGGCTTGTCTATATGAATATATGTTCTAAACAGAAAGCAAATAAACCCTTCAGTCTGTGATACTTCTTATTACTGGAGTCACACAGCTGCGAAAAAACTTTTACAAAAACTAAAGATTTACAGAGAAACAGCTCCAACCTGCTCCAGCAGGATACTGAGCAAACTGATTATGATAAAGACTGGAAATGTAGATAAACTGTAAGACTAATAAGGAGTTCAGGAGAGAAGTAACCATCTCTAATCAACTCTAAATGAACAGTGTCTAACGTGCTGCAATGAAAGACGATAAATAAATGAGAAAAAGCTCACCTAGATTTCTCTCTGAACCGGAAATTTTACCTGCTGCACCTCCTGGTTACCTGGAAAAAACGACGAGCTACCTGAAAAGCAAACCGGCCACTCCCAATCTCTACCAGTGACTGCACAGTTTTACAGTCATTGGTCTCTACAGTCAGGTGATGCCTTCAGGGACTACTCGTACACGTTAGAGATCTGCAGCAGGAAGCCTTCTAAATAAACAAATAAACCATCTTTAATACTGAACCTAATAATTTGCCTAAATGATATCATGACTTTACAAAGTAAAATATAGAAAAAATTGTTTTAGTCTTTATCTGTTTGGTCAGATTTTTTGGTGAATTTGAAAACTCCCACAGTGGGAACTAGTTTTACCTATCCCCATTGGAGTAACTGGTTTAGCAGCACTGGGCTGTTTATTCATTAAACGTGGAGCATAAAAAAGAACACAGCAATAAAACTACAATGTTGAAAAGACAAAGGAGGAAACAGCAGCTGGTTTAAAGGGATCTTTACATCATGGAGGTCTTTTTCTTCTTTTATACTTTTCCTGTTTGAGCTTTTTAAAATCTGCAAAAATAATAAATTAGTATAAAAAACAATCAAACAAAATTACACAATTTGCTAGAAGCAGGAAGCAGAATAAGAAAGAAAGACATCTACAGAGTAGAGTACACTGTGAGATCTAACCCAGTGTCTTTGGTGAGTAGAAGGGTCTTTGCCTCCCGTGTGCAGGCCGCTGTCATCAGGGTCCAGCTGGTGTTGAATTTGGAGAGTTGACAAAATAAATGAGAGGCTGCTGTTATTCTTATACAGCCGACCTCCATCTCATACAAGTTATTTGGTGAAGTGTTTAAAAAAATTTAAAGGATATATTTTCCTTTTCAATTTCAAACTCTTTTAAAGTCACTCAAATAAATTTAATGACACTTCTACATGCTAAGACGAACATCAATAAAACTCACTTTATTAGTCTTTAAAAAGATGTCACAGCAGGTAATTGCTGCCATCTCTGTCCTTATTTTTCACAAACATACTGTTAAGGTGGTGGGTGCTCATAATGATGTCAGTGTATACACAAACACAAGTAAATCCCTATGAGCCAAAGGTTTGCCTTAACCCTCACCTCATACTAGGGCCTTTTTGTGCCACTTTCTGGTTTTAAATTCAAGCCATTTCCACTGTGTTCAGTGGAATATAACCAAACTTGCCAAAGGATTTTTTTTTTTTTTTTTTTTTTTTAAAATTTCAGTGTGAATTTCTTAAATCAGCCTAAAATGGCTGAGCAGCAAAAAAACTTACACTCATTATCCTAGGGCCGTTTTCTGCCCCATTGACAACCATTATAAACGCTATTTTTCATGCAAAAATTATTAGAACATAAATTAAGGCATTTCTTTATCTTTGCATGTCAATGTGGACTCAGGGCCTTGAAATTGTAATTTTTTTATTTGTCCACCAGGTGGCGCCATTTTCCCCCTTTTGGGCAATTGAATGAAATGGAGTAAATTTCCGTATTTATTCCATAGACTTTCTGCTCAAAAAATGATAATCCTGTGTCACTAACAGTCTTAGACAATGGCGTGTATGTTTAAAAAAATAAAATAAAGGTCTTTATGCCTAAAAAAAATTAAAAAAGAAAGAGAAAAATAAGTGTGTCTGTGTCTAACTTCAAAAGTCTTTCCTCTCTTAGAAGGCCACACTGCAATATAAACAAAATAAACATAAAAGCAGGGGCCAAAACCAAATTAGACTTTATTTTGTCTGCGGGCTCAAATTGTTTATGCAGGTGCACTGCAGCAGAGGTTATAAGAATGAGCAGTAGAGCGGGAGTAGTCATTTTCAGGATGGCAAGATATTATAGCACAGATGAAGTGTTGGAAATGGTCCTGGACTCTGAGTGCCAGGATAGCTCCTCATCCTCCTCCGAGGATTCTGGAGAGGAAACGGATAATTCTGTGGAACTAGAGCAGCTGGAGTCCAGTTCTCATGAAGAAACATCTGACACTGAGAGCGAAGGGGAGATGGAGGAAGCAGCTTCGGAATGGACTGCAAAAAATGGCAAAATCGTTTGGTCCCCCACACATACAGAGACCCTCTGCTATGTTCCTGCAGCTACAAATGTCACCCCAGGACCAACACACTACTCCGCCGCCCGAATCAGGGACCCGGCATCCAGCTTTGCACTCCTCCTCACGGATGAAATTGTGCAGCACATGGTGGCCATGACTAATCTGCACGGGAGACGCGCAGTCGCCGGCTGGCGAGACATGGACTGTGATGAATTGCGTGCTTATGTTGGGCTGCTCATCTTGGCCGGTGTTTACCGGTCAAGACACGAATCGTTTCTCAGCCTCTGGGGTGATAAATCCGGACGGGATATTTTCCGAGCCACCATGTCCCACAAGCGTTTCCATGAAATCGGCGGGGCGCTTCGTTTTGACGATAAGCTTTCCCGACGCCGTCAGGACAAGCTGGCTGCCTTCCGCAAGGTGGGGGATTTGTGGACGCATCGTCTGGAGCTGCTCTTCAACCCAGGCAGACATTTGTGTTGACGAACAGCTCGTCCCGTTCCGAGGAAGGTGCAATTTCAAACAATATATACCAACGAAGCCAGCAAAGTACGGTCTAAAAATATGGGCTGTATGCGACGTGGAAACTTCCTACGCCTGGAGACTCCAGGTATACACCGGCAAAGCTGGCGATCGCGCGGAGGTCAACCAGGGGATGCGGGTGGCCCTGGAGCTGACAGAGGGGCTCCAGGGAAACGTGGTGACATGTGACAATTTTTTCACGTCCTTTGCCCTGGCAGAAGAGCTGCTGAGGAGGAAACTGGCCCTAGTTGGCACGATTAGGAAAAATAAGCCCGAGCTTCCGCCTCGATTGCTCCAGACAAGAGGGACAGCGGTCTTTTCGTCTGCCTTCGCCTTCACGCTCACCCACACTCTCGTCTCTTATGTCCCCCGACGTGGCAAAAATGTGCTCTTGATGAGCACAAAACACCGCACTCCGGATGTGAGCGAGGAAGGGAAGCGAAAGCCAGTAATCATACAAGATTACAATCGGTGCAAAGGTGGTGTCGACAACCTTGACAAGGTAGGTGGCATCAGTTACGCACAGATTTATTCATTCTTGCTCATATATTCTTGTGTAAAATATACATAGGTTTGACATTTTCTGGTTTTTGTGTGTGTGGGGGTTTTTTTTAGGTTGTTGGCACCTATTCCTGTAGGAGGAAAACAAATCGCTGGCCAGTGGCACTCTTCCACAACCTGCTGGACGTGTCACTGTACAACTCCTACGTGCTGTGGACAGCTATCGACCCATCCTGGAAACAGCAGAAAGATTACAAACGGAGGCTGTATGTTGAAGAAGTGGGTGAAGCTTTAGTAAACCCACACATACTGAAGCGAGGACGCCTTCCCCGCTCATCAGGTGCTGCAGACATCGTGACAAGTGCGCAAAGTGGGCAGAGTGCTGCTGCAGGCCCCGCCCTGATCCCTAAATCCAAGGGCAGGAGACCGTGCGACTTCTGCGATGAGAAAAGGAGACGCGTCGTCGGCACCTGCTGCAAATGCGGGAAGTCCACATGTAAGGACCACATTCTGTTCATTTGCAGCCTCTGCGTCAACTGAGGACTCTGACACACCTCCACATACACACCACACCTCCACACACCTCCACATATGCTCTTCCCCTCTCCCTCGCTCTTTCTTACTAATATCTTTCCCGTTCCCCAAAACATAAATGTTCATGTTCATTGTTCTAAATAAAAGTTTTTTTCTGGTTCAAACTGATCTTGTATTTTCATTTACATATTTTTTTCATTTTATTTTAGAACACAACAAGGTAAAAAGCATTTAGTGGGGAAAAAGTGAAAAACCATAATATACCATTATATTGAATTTCCTGTGCCCCTGCAAAAAAATAATGCTGGATCAAAACGAATGTTGGTGCCAATCTTTGGACCATCCAAAGGCCTAATTATAATAAAAGTCAAATATTACTTCAAATGTTTTTTATGGAAAATATTTAGTTTTTTTGTTTTTTGGGGCTAAAAAAACGGTGCGCTCATGTAATGAAACTGCGATTTAAAGGGTTAAAACCCATCCATCCATTCACTTCCGCTTATCCTTTTCAGGGTCGCGGGGGGCGCCGGAGCCTATCCCAGCTGTCATAGGGCGAGAGGCGGGGTACGCCCTGGACAGGTCGCCAGTCTGTGGCAGGGGTTAAAACCCCCGAAATATAATTAAAACTTTACATGAATATTTCAGGGAGAAGTAGTTTTAAAAGACTGGCTAATTTAAAGTGGAAAAAAATATGAATATATAATATTTTTATAGCACTTTTTGGGGCGTGGCAGAAAACGGCCCCTAGGGTGATGAACGTAAGTTTTTTAAAGGATGACATGAGGGTGCCTTAAACACAGTTTGAATTTCTAACATGGTGATTTGCAGGCACACAGCTTTGAGCACATGCTGTTCAAATCTGTGGTTTATGAGGGCCAATGAGAAGAAACTTGGCTTAAAGCATGGTGGTCAAATATACAGAATGGAGCCCAGAACTGGCCTGACATATAGGTTCAGCCCACTGGATCATTTTGGGAAATGTAACAACTGCAAATCAGACTCGTGTCTCTTTTACAGCGTTCTCACTTATGTAGAGGTTGTGCATGGCCTGAAACAATGCACCAGTAGTGCTATCATGAAAAAGAAAATTCAGTTTCATTCAGTGGAAAAAAGTATTTAAATACAACCTCAAGTGAACAATATGTATATTTACATATTACACTGTGTCATTATTTATTTAAATCCAGACCTCAACCCAACTGAAATGCTGTGATGGGACCGTGAGAGAGTTGTGCATAAATCAGGGCCTGCAAACATCAATGAGCTGAACCAATGTTGCACAGAAAAGTGAGCCAAGTTCCTCCACGATTATGTGAGAGACTTATAAAGTCACACAGAAAACTACTTCGACTTACTGCTGCTAAAAGTGGTTCTCCAAGAATTTAAGCTTAATCTTTGTTAAGTATATAAGTTAATCGTATAGGCTCATGTGTTGTTGTTCGTTTGAGTTTGTATTTATCTAATTATAAAGGAAGGTTTTTATTTTCTTCTTTGTGACCATAAGTAAATAATAAACCATTAAACTACAAAAAAGGGAGGTTTTCTTAATTATTTGTACTTCACTTAATACAAGTCCACCTTTAGCTTCATCAGAAATTTCATGTCTCTGTCGTAGGTCTTCAGTAAGAAATGGGACTTATTTTTTTTGTGAATTAAGTTTTTTTAAATTTTTTATTACAGCACATCCAGGTAATGACCCGCTCCTAACTCTATTTTTTTTTTTTTGCATTGATTTCTGAAAGTGTTGCCGACAGAGGGAAAAAAACTGAAACACATTTTTACAATTGCAATTATTTTCATCATCAGTTTTATAGTAAACGTGTTCTTAACCCTCATAATGTCCTCCCGATTTCCATACAGCTGTTGTCCTCAGGGGTCAAAAATGTCCCCACTTCATTTGAGTGTTTTTTAAAGAATAAAGTATAAATTGTCAATCAATTCAGTGTTACATCTTAGTTTTACTTAAGACCAACACATTAACACAAAATTTACCCAACATTACACATTTTAGGGCCACCAGACCTTGTTTACAAAAAATACACCCTGTTTTTTAAGCGGAAATAAAACAAGAAAATAAAATATTTAATTGTTTAGATAATTTTGACTATCTGACTAACTAAAGAATGCTGTATGTTGAACTTTAGTGAAAAATTTGTTTTTGAACCATTTAACATTTTTAAATGGCAGCACATAATCACACCTGTGGTCCTCAGGGGTCAAAAAATGTCCCCACTTCATTTGACTGTTTTTAAAATATAAATTATAAATTGTCAATCAATTCAGTGTTACACCTTAGTTTTACTTAAGACCAACACATTAACACAAAATTTACCCAACATTTTACATTTAGGGCCACCAGACCTTGTTTACATAAAGTACACTGTGTTTTGAGCAAAAATAAAATGAGACAATGTAATATTTAATTTTTTAGATAATTTTGACTATCTGACTAACTACAGAGTGCTGTATGTTGAACTTTAGTGAGAAAGTTTTTTTTTGAAGTGTTTATAATTTTTAAATGGCAGCACATAATCACACCTGTTGTCCTCAGGGTCAAAATGTCCCCACTTCATTTGAGTGTTTTTTAAAGTATAAATTATAAATTGTCAATCAATTCAGTGTTACACCTTAGTTTTACTTAAGACCAACACATTAACACAAAATTTACCCAACATTACACATTTAAGGGCCACCAGACCTTGTTTACATAAAGTACACTGTGTTTTTGAGCGAAAATAAAATCAGACAATGAAATATTTAATTGTTTAGATAATTTTGACTATCTGACTAACTAAAGAATGCTGTATGTTGAACTTTAGTGAAAAAAATTTTTTTGAACCATTTACATTTTTTAATGGCAGCACATAATCACACCTGTGGTCCTCAGGGGTCAAAAATGTCCCCACTTCATTTGACTGTTTTTAAAATATAAAGTATACTTTGTCAATCAATTCAATGTTACATCTTAGTTTTACTTAAGACCAACACATTAACACAAAATTTACCCAACATTTTACATTTTAGGCCACCAGACCTTGTTTACATAAAATACACTGTGTTTTCGGTGGAAACAAAACAAGAAAATAAAATATTTAAAAGTTCAGATAATTTTGACTATCTGACTAACTACAGAGTGCTCTATGTTGAACTTTAGTGAAAAAGTTTTTTTTGAACCATTTATAATTTTTAAATGGCAGCACATAATCACACCTGTGGTCCTCAGGGGTCAAAAATGTCCCCATCTGGTTTGATTGATACTTAATTACTATGAAGTGGATTTTTCCCCACTTTTAATTAAAACTTAATTCAAACATTCTGACACATTTTTTTTTATTCCATTTCAAATTTAAGTCTGTTAAAAACCTCATAAAAATGAATTTTTCTTTTGTTTTCGGTAAAAATAAATCAAATCATCAGTTATTGTGATTATCGTTTCACAACCAGAGTCAGTTGCTTTAGCAGATGATCACAGACGGTATATGTCAAAGTTAATTTAGAAAGCTGTTTTAAACTACTTCAAGTTTTTTACTGGCAGCAAATAATCACATCTGTTGTCCTCTGCGCTCAAAAAATGACCCTGTTTGCTTTGACTGTTTATAAAGCCATAAGTATAAAATATCATCCATCTCTGTGTTTCAAGGTTTTATTCAACTTTATTCCAACTCATTACCTGACAGTTTTCTATATTTTGGCATGGTAGGACACCAGGGCATGGGTCTGAGTGAAGGCAAACTTTCATGTCCATATTTGACACAAGTGCAGGAGGAAGCTCAGGTTTATTCCTCTGCACTGGTCCCATCATGGACAGCTTTCTTTTCTGCAGTTGCAGGCAAGGGTCATATACAGTAAACAAGTTGTTACAGATGATTGTTTTCTTTTGAAACCTGCAATGTTAGGGACAACTCGCGTGTCCTGACTGCAGGCCAGACGTTTGCCATCGGTACACTAGCATGTTCCATGTACAGCTGGACCTGGCATGACATACTGCCATGTTTTTATCTCATAGGTTTACTTGGGATGTTCTGTTGGAATGGACAGAGTCCTCTGAACGGGACTTTGTGCTCATACAGTCACATCAGTATCAGGATCTTACATCACAGCAGGAGAAACACCCACTTGTTCCATACACCTCAAATGGGAGCGCGTTTGTGTCATGAGCGACAGGGCTCGCAAAAATCGCTAGCCCAACGTCAGCGGAGCTAGTGATATCTCCAGTCGGGCGATCATATAGCCCGGCGGGCGAGCCCCTACACGATGATCATCTATTGTGTCTTTATCAAGAAATTATATCCTTTTGCGCTTCTATGATTAATCTTGTGTCACCTTTAAAACTGCTCTACCAGACTCAGGATGTCATAAACTGGCAGTAGCGACTCCACTGGATGTAGAATCAACATACCCACATAAGACTACAGCTGCATTCGATCCATTTTTTTCCCTCTCGTTGTCCCTCCTTGTTCATCATTGAGTTGGCTGTAGAGCAGCTCATCTGCTAATTGGATGGTTGTTGGTTCAGTCTCTGTGTGCTCTAGTCTGGAGTTCTTACCAAGGTGTCCTTGGGCAAGTTACTGAACCCCAACTTGGTCTCTGATGCATCCATTGGCATGTGAGCGTTAAAAAGCAGAATACAAGCAGAACACTGTGTATAATGCGTTCAGTGCTCGAGTAGAAAAGCCAATGAAGGAGTATGGGACCTGGCATATGTGCTTGGACTGTGAAAGATTATCTTTCTCTGTGGCACATGAGAGAGTCATGCATCGTCTGTCATTGGGATGTTAGAAGACCAGATCAATGTTTCCTCACATTACTGCAAATATTCCTCCGTCTCAGCTGACTCCTCTTTCCTGCTTGATTCTTTGTCTTCATCATAATTGAAATGGATGATGTGCAGTCCTCTGACACATCTTCTATTCCAGTTTCACATTCTGAAAACTCAAGAAACTTCAAGAAGCCCAGTCACTTTCTTTCCAAGTTCCTCAGACTACAATGCCCTGGATGCCCAAGAACCTACTTGAACATAGTTCAGATTCTTCATCACTTTTCTTCACTTCATAGCCTTCTTCCACTTCTGCAGGTGGGTGATGTGCTTTTTCAGAGAAAGGGTAGCATGTGCTCTAAATATTGACAATATTTTCTATATCTTCTAACCCTGGATCTTCCTGAACATTGATTCTTCCTCCTCATTATACTAGAGGACAATATGTGCTTTGTCCTACTGGTCATTGCTTTGCACAACATGGTAAAAAAAGTATGCTCATCAAAGTATGCAAATCTCTAGTGCAATGGAGGCTTGTGAGCATACTTTCTGTGTATATTATTATTGTAGGGTCGACCTTACAATGAAAGCACTTTGATGCGACTGTTGTTTTGATTTGGCGCAGTATAAATAACATTTTATTGAATATAGAGCACCTGCCTCCTCATTGTGTTGCCTGTTGTTGTTGTTGTTGTGGTTGTTATGACCAGTGCTTGACCCCAAACATCAGTGATCCAAGATCAAAGATGTTTGATAGCAGTATGTTGTGAAAATCGGCCTTTTGCAACACTTTGTACTTTAGGGTCATTTTTGTCCACGAGGACAACAGGTGTTATAAAATCGAATAAAAACCCCATAAATAAATCAAATTACTTAAAACTTATTCCAATCATGCATAGTATAGTAATGAATAACTTCTGTTATTTTCAGACCATTTGATGAATAAAAAACATATTTTTGATAGCAAAAGATTTCTGTAGAGGACAAAAATGACCCGTGGACAACACAAGGGTTAAACTCATTTATACTCAAACAACTGAAATAATTTGCAGTTTTTAGGTTTTAAAACGTTATTGAGGAAAGTTTCTCTTAAAGTCAAGTAGCTGTATGTCGCTCATAAAGTAAACTGTATTGGATCCCTGCCTTAAATAGATAGGAGGTAAGATGGCTTGTTTCAGACAGAGGATGGACTGGCCTTAGTATAATGGATTATTATGAACTGTGAATTATGCTAAGCTACTCAAGCAGAGTCTAAGAACAAAAATGTGGTTTAATCTGTAATCTTTTAATTTAATGGTTCAGGTAACAGAATCTAATAATAATAAAGGAAAGTTAAATCAAAAACTCGCTGAGTTTCAGATTATTTTTTATTACTAAAAAAAGGCACCAAATACAGGCATCAGTATTGATAGCATTGTTGTCATTTTCCACAAAATGATAGCACCAAAAATATAATGTCATTTCCCATAATTCCCCACTCCCGTGTTGTTTGATAGGCACACAGTGGGAAGATGACAGGAGGTGGGGTCAGCGAGAAAGACGTATCACACAAGAATAAACGTGTTTTTCTTCAGCAGTGCGCTCGAACCAGTGTCATACACTTAAAAAAATAATACAGCAACATTGCAGGTACATCAGTAGCTGAGTGGTAACATAATACATCACAGGAGGGTAACATAAAAGTACATAAATGAATAAAAATAATTATCTGAGTGAGGTGAGAAAATGGATTCTGTGTCTTTGGGCAGAACAAAGGCAGGTAGACACGTATCTCCTATAAGTGATTATTTTCATTAGGACAACAGTAAGGCTGAAGCAGTCGATCATGTGGACGGGATCAGTGAAAATCTACGTACACTGTCACAGAAAAAAACAAAAACTTTGGGTGATTTATTTTGAAATTCATGAGGAAAAATACTGCATGGCACTTAATATTGGCAGCTGTCAGAGCACAGTACAAACTCAAAAAATTAGAACTGGTGTTGAGCAACGTGACAGTACAAATGTCTCTAAGTAAGGCTTGAAGAACAGGTTTATTTTTTTTTAATGCAAATCCTGCTAATGAGGGCAGAAATAACAAAAAGAGATGGCATAATTGCACTTGAAAAGGTTGTCATTCATTTTTGTTATTTACACTCATTCATTCTCGGGCGATAGCAGCACACCAGACGTGCCAAACACTTTAACAGCAGCTGTAGCTCATGTAGAAGTTTCTGTGAAGGACGTTTCTTTTTTGTGGAGCCAGAATTTTGATGTTTAATTCATCTGCAGAATCAGTGAGCAATACTAGTAATACAAGGGGGATCAGAAAGTTCCAGTTTTTAAGCCAAAAAACCCCAAAACATGAAAACAGTGCTTTAAATTTGGCTGATCTCACATTAAAGGTCATGTTCTAGAGAAACCCTGATTTGAACATGAATAAACTCGTTATCCTCAGGTATAGAATTCAAAAATCCCTCAGTGAAGCAGATAATTCAGAGACGGTAAACCTCTCCCATGAGATGGAAAACTGAGGCAGGACGGGAGTGCCTGGAGTCTTGATGATGGCTCCAAAAGCGAGTCAAACCCATCGACCTCCATGCAAAAATGCCCACCTTAACAGCATTAAAAGCACATTTTCAGCCTTGCTTCTATTGGTAGTTTTCCCATAATAAGATGCCAATTGTTTTGTGTGTTTTTGGATATTGGAATTAAGGGCGTGGCCACTATGACTGACAGGTGTCCTGACACAAGCAGCTCTCTACTGGCTTTGTGTCTTTGTGAAGCCTTTTTAACGGATGATTTGACTCCTATTATATGCGGTGTGGTACAGACCAGATGAGAAGCTGAGGAGGTTTGGAGACTGCCTGCCAACTATTGGAGGTTTACTGGGCACGCCCAAAACTAATTGGAGAGATCCAGCTCAGGAACGCCTTGGGATCAAGCAGGAGGAAGGGGGAAGTATTTCAGAGGAGAATGATGTCTGGAAAACCCCACCCATGGTGGTGGTGCTGCTGGAGACGAGAGCTGGGTCTCTGGTTTTAACTCGTCAGTTTTTATTACGTTCCTTTGCATTTAAAGAAAAACACAGCTCTTCATGGCAGGAGCTGACTGTTTGAACTGTGTGTATGCGGAAAATGGTGAATGTATTCAACAATCAGGCACTCTTTTCCTCAACAACAGGGCTGCTAGCACTACTGCTAGTCATCACAAAGTTGCAGTCTTACTGTGAAGTTGGGGTAGTTGCACGAGCATCCGGGACTGCAGCACTGACAGTTTATGGTTTGGAACTTGGCAGAAGCACTTTTCTCATTGACTGTCTATTCTTTTCCTGGTCGACCCCCAGACTGGTCATTGATATTCAATGAATTCCAACAATTTTCCAACCATGCTACATTTCCAGAGAACACGGCAGAGTGCACTGAAAATGCAGGAGCTCGATGCCCACATCTACCCAAGGGTGGAGATCCATCAATCAGGAAATACATGAACAGTACGTAGTGATGCAGCAGGAGCTCTAGGAGCAATTTTAAAATAAAGATTTGGATATGCTCCAGAAGATGATCTTGAAAGGGAGACATTTAAAAGGCGTTTTCTAGGACTTTCTGATCCCACCGTGCATCTGAAGGAGGACTTCTACACTGGCTACCCCTCCACAGCAGTGACATGAATAGCAGTGACGTGACTAAATGCAGCAGAAAGAGTTTTTTTAATGTGTTTTTTTTTTTTCTTCTTACAAAAACAATCACCAGTGTCTGAGCTACGGTTCACCGTCTTGGTGCTAAAAAGGTTGCAAATGTCAAGTAACACAGTAATGAAATGAACACAGTTTGAGGTGAAGTTTGGCTGATCAGATGCAGATGTTTTGGCTGTTTCACACAGCTGTGTGTTTTATGGATTCCTGAGGTAGCCCAGTCGCCTGCGCGTCACACTCTTCCCTTTTTCAACGTGATATAAAAATACATTAACGTCTCATTCCAATAAGTACAAACTTTCTTTTAGAAAATACCTTTTTTTAAAATTCCGCTTTCACCTTTTCCTCGCCTTCCTCGTCACGCGTTTCAGACCTCAGTGCCGTCGTTGAGGTTGTTGTGGAGTTTGACCTCCAGGTTGACCTGTTTGACCTTGGCCTTGCTGTTGGCCTCCTGGTTGCGGTTCAGGACGTTGATGTTTCTCACTGTGCAGTGCTTGGTGCCGAAGTTCTTCTCCACACACTTGTCCATGCACACCTCCACTTTGGTGTTGAGCGGATACTCCTCATAGATTTTTGGTTCCTTCTTCTTGCTCTTCTTCTTGGCCAACCGTCGGCAGCGGCGGAACAGGAAGCAAGAGGCCAGCAGGACCAGGACCAGCAGGGTGATGGCGGCCACGCCTCCCCCCACGGAGCTGCCCACGTGGGCGTTAAAGGTGGGGGAGGGCCCGGCTTCCAGGTAGAGCGACTTCATGTTGGTGCCGTTCTTTATTTGATCTCCCTCGTTGTCGTAGATGAGCGACTCGTCAAGCGTCAGCCGGCCGCTGCGATCCACCAGGTCGCGTTTAGAACGGCTGAGCTGATAGGTCACAGAGCGCTGAATCCTGGGGTTGGACCGCGACTCGGGGCCGATCACATAAATTACCTGCAGGTACCACTGGTGCCCCGCCTCCACCTGTCAATCCCCAGAAAGAGAGGATCACGTTAGCTGCACAGTTTGTCGAAAAAGTACTTTCAGTGTTCACTAATTATTATGAATAATATGCAGATCAATAAATCTGGACCCATCCAGCTGGTCTACGGTGCCCCAGAGGTGGGAAGTAACAAAGTACAAATACTTCATTACTGTACAAAAGTAAAATTTCCAGGTCTGCATACTTTGAGTCTTTATTTTTTGACAACTTTTTACTTACACTTTAAAAACAAATATCTCTACTTTCTACTCCTTACATTTTTAACACAGGCTCGTTATTTTAAGTTTAACACACTGAGTGACGTTTTTATTTTTCCAGCACTGCACAGCTTCAAACATCAAAAGGAATTAAATTAAATGGGGTTCAAACCAACTGAGCGGGGCAGAATAACAAAGACAATCCTATTAATGCACTGGTGATTATCACACACAACAAGAAGAGAGAGATGCATCTAACTAGACCTACAGAAGAGGAGTGAGTGCAAAGAGTGTAATGTTTTTTATGTGGCAGGTAATTTCAAATGAAACTCTAAAGATAGCTTAACAAATATCAGCGAAAACAAACTATTTGTGTGACATCTGTCATAAAATGTGTCTGCTGCAGCTTTTTTACAGGGAGAAAAAAGTGTGAGTTTTAACTTCACTCAGAGATGGAGAATAATATAAGAAAGACAGGACAGGAGAAGAAGAATAGAGGTTAAACTGAAAGGTAAGAACAACTCAGTGACGTTTGATAAACTGGAAATTCAAAACGTGCAATGTTATAATTGATTTTAGAGCTTTTTTGACAAGATATTGTTTCCATACATGGTATGTTGCTAAATTATTTTTAAGTATACAAATTTTTTGTTTTTCACAGGTTGCATGTAAACACTAGGCAGTTTAGTGCAGGCTGCACTGGTTAGTTTGCAGTACTGTGGTGAAACTTAGGGTAATGAGTTATGTTGGATTGGTGCAGAGCAGCTGTGGTGTTCATGGTCAGTGTTAAGTTACATCAAGGGTTCAGTTAGCTTTGCACAGAACAGCTGCTACAAATATCCTTCAAAGAGAAATGTTTTACTTTTATACTTCGATTACATTTCAGAGACTGTACTTTTTCACTTTTATTTGAGTAAAGAAGTTAAATCAGTACTTTAACTTTCCCCAGAGTACTTTTAACATAACTATCTGTACTTTTACTCAAGTCTACTGCAGTTCCCACACCCACTCTTTTTGTGAATGTTGCAAGCCTCCTTCTACACGTTGGTCAAGCTAAGATATCTGAACAGTGGATAAGATTTCCTCTTCTGTCTGCGGGTCACGGTTTATGAATGCAAAAGCTTAAGGAACGCTAAACTGTCAGACTTTAGCATTTCAAGAAATTTATATTTACCAGTGGAGCTTTTGATATCAAACTTTCATCACTTGCCCACAGATTCTAAGTATTCTGTTACAATATAACTGATCTTTCATAGCCATATCAAAAAGGTCTATCTGCCATACTTCTTGTTACTGATTGAGATTTTATCAAAGTAACTATTTTAAGCATCTCCAAAAGTTCAAAGCTGCTGTGGCTCATTGAACAAGAAGACTTTACTGTCTGGACTAAATCTTTATTACTTTCTTGTAATCAAACCTACATATTCACTTATGAATTGCTTCATTCTAGTAGCTTAATCATGGTTTTGGTATGCAGCTACTTCTCACATCAGATATATACACACATACACACTCACACACACACATATATATATATATATATATATATATATATATATATATATATATATATATATATATATATATATATATATAGATATAGATATATATATAGATATATACATATATATATATATATATATATATATATATATATATATATGTACATATACATATATATGTACACACACATATATATATATATATATATATATATATATATATGTACACACACATATATATATATATATATATATATATATATATATATGTGTGTGTGTACATATACACATATATATACATATACACATATATATACATATATATACATATGTATATGTACTAGGCCGCTAGGAAAGCTGCAACCACCAAGTACCTGCAGAGGGTCAGGCAAGTCCTGAGGAGTCAGCTGAGCGGTAAGAACAAGATCCGGGCCATCATCACACCACGCCCTGCCCATGATCAGGTACCCTGCTGGGGTAATAGGCTGGCCAAAGGAGGAGCTAGAAGCCACTGACATAAAGACAAAAAGCTCCTTACCATGCATGGAGGGTTTCACCCCAAGTCCAGCACCCTGAGGCTGTGCGCTAAGCGGAAGGAAGGGGCCGGGGACTGGTAAGTGTCAGCACCACAGTCCAGGATGAGACAAGAAACATCCACGAATACATCACGAAGATGGCCCCAACTGACAGCGTGCTCAGTGAATACCTCAGGCAGCAGAAACCCAAGAAAGAGGAGGAAGGCGAGGAACCATCATGGAAGGACAGGCCCCTGCACGGTATGTACCACCGGCAGATAGAGGAGGTGGCTGATATCCAGAAATCCTACCAGTGGCTGGACAAAGCCGGACTGAAAGACAGCACAGAGGCACTAATCATGGCAGCACAAGAACAAGCTCTGAGTACAAGATCCATAGAGGCTGGGGTCTATCACACCAGGCAAGACCCCAGGTGCAGGCTGTGTAAAGATGCCCCAGAGACAATCCAGCACATAACAGCAGGGTGCAAGATGCTAGCAGGCAAGGCATACATGGAACGCCATAACCAAGTGGCCGGCATAGTGTACAGGAACATCTGTGCCGAATATGGCCTGGAAGTCCCGAGGTCAAAATGGGAGATGCCCCCAAGGGTGATGGAGAATGACCGAGCTAAGATCCTGTGGGACTTCCAGATACAGACGGACAAAATGGTGGTGGCTAACCAACCGGACATAGTGGTGGTAGACAAACAGAAGAAGACGGCCGTAGTGATCGATGTAGCGGTTCCGAATGACAGCAATATCAGGAAGAAGGAACACGAGAAGCTGGAGAAATACCAAGGGCTCAGAGAAGAGCTCGAGAGGACGTGGAGGGTGAAGGTAACGGTGGTCCCCGTGGTAATCGGAGCACTAGGTGCGGTGACTCCCAAGCTAGGCGAGTGGCTCCAGCAGATCCCGGGAACAACATCGGACATCTCTGCCCAGAAGAGCGCAGTCCTGGGAACAGCTAAGATACTGCACAGGACCCTCAAGCTCCCAGGCCTCTGGTAGAGGACCCGAGCTTGAAGGATAAACCGCCCGCAGGGGGGAGATGGGTGTTTTGTTTTTTTTATACACACATACGCATATATATACATACACATACATATATACATACACATACACATATACATATATATATATCTATATCTAGCACTGTGTGTGCTACACAGCGCTGTACCACATGTGCTGCTTCTGATTCCACACACCTTGTAGAGCGCATCAACCTTCATCGTGAAGCCGTCAACACCTGGCATGGCCGTCATGGACTGCAGCTCCGGGATGTCTGAGGCAAAGTGAGCCTCGAAAGGAACGTCGTGGAAAAATCTGTCACAGACATCGGGCTGTTTACGATCCTGCAGAGGAAACATGAAGAGAGGAAATGATAGCACATGTCCGGCTCCATTTTTACAGTTCGTGGCTTTGAGTCTAAGAGTCATGTAGACTGAGAATACTGAATCAGCGCATGATGGTTTGTTCAGGATGACAAGAGGAGACAAGGGGAGAGGATTTTACATGGGGAAGAGTGTCGGTGATTTAAATAAGCCGCATGCTTTGAATAATAAAATCTGCTGTTATCCCACTGAGAGGTGGTACTGGTTGGACTGGTTTGGCAGGTTAAAAAATAAATCAAACGAGAGCGTGTTATTTGCTCGGTCCAGGAGGATATTTAAAAACCATAGATAGAAAAACACACAAACAGCAAGAAACCATTAAAATGGTTTATACACACACACACACACACACACACACACACACACACACACACACACACATATATATATATATATGTTAAAAGATAAAACAGACACCCACTGTGAGGTTATAGACTGCTTGATCTCTATGAAATAAATAATGCGACAACTGAAACTGAAGGATGCCACCCACTCTCTTCACAATAAAATTTATTCAGAAAAGTAAAAGTTGACAAAGGATTTATTAGGACTTCATGGTGAAAATGTGAAGCTTCTCCGGCTGCAGTGGCTTTGTTTTTAAAAAATGTAGGGTTCAGTCGATGCTGCCATATAACTGCAGGTAACTCGAGGTGTTTAACACCTTAAGATAAGAGAAAGCTACACTGCCATTTGTTTTGAATAAGCTTTTGTTAAAAGTTTTTTTCTGGAGGAATTTTACACTTTTATTATAGCAAAGGAGTGGAAAATGAAACGCACTAAAGGGCTAACCAGTTGTTCACTCTGTGACTCATACCTGGGCTATAGTCCTAAGTAATGTGGTTAATTATCTTTGAATACATCTGCTCATAAAATTGCCACAGGTCAGAGTAACAATACATACATAAATAATAAACAAATCAGAGAACTTAAATAAATCTGTACCAGCAGCAGGAAGCGATGTTTGAGGTGTTTGTTGGGTTGAATGCAGCCGTACTGCGGCCCCTCGTTGTACAGAGTCCCCGTGGGGTCGAAGAAGGGAACGTATCCATCCCTGCCAGTGCACAGGTAAACCTTCTCCAGCTGCAGTTTGTAGGCTGCGTTCAGGTTCTGCTCAGGGTTCCACAAAACCCTGCCGTACAGAGTCTGACCTGCAGGGGGCAGCAGAGGGACAGGTTTTCTGCTGTGTACTGAAGCGTTTAAGGGTGTTACCTTTAGGGAATTAGAGTGACTCAGTTCATACAATAGGATTGTTTTATTACATAATGAAAACATGTTTCTGTATATAATAGCAACAGAAAAGTATGAGTAATGTCAGGAAATATGTTTTGTAAAATTAATCATGTCCACCATTGAATATTAAAAAACACAAAAACAGATCAGCATGTTCTTTACATTTTAAAGATAAATGTCTCTTACTTTATAAAAAAACCCCAAATTTGTACAATAAATATTCATTATTTATTAATAAAACAAAACAAAATAAAAACCGCTGATTCTGAGGCGTACCCATGGAGAACGCTCCCTTGTAATCCATCTCAGCCATGGACACATCAGCAGTAGCCGGGTCCATCATGAACACCTTCTCATTGTTGCACAGCTGGAACTCCGTGTTGAGCGAGTAAACCACAGGAACAGGCCTGTTGGTTTGTTGGAAGGCAATCGGCACCAGAAACCTGTTGGAAAAAAATTGAGTTCAAGCTCCTTATGCAGTAAATCACTATGAAATTGATTGAAATCTATTGGATTTAAATAAGAGAACGTTAATTTGAGAAACTGTCTGCGGTAAATCTCTGCAGCTGTTTGGTCGTACTTCTCTGGAGCGTGAGCTGTGCAGGACAGCTGTTTGTCACCGGGATCAATCCACGGCTGAGTTGGCTGAACAGTGCAGGGGACCAAGAAGACGGTGTACTCTCCAGAATAGTCCTTCCTGTTCAAGAAAACACAAATTTATTATTATTATTAGACACTCAGTGCATCATGGGAGGTCAACACAGCCTGAGCCTATAGGCTGGTTATGACTGAATGTACTGACCTGCTGTAGGAGCTGGTAGCCCTCCACAGCTGGTACGGTGAGTCAAAGGTTTGAGCGCTCCACAGCAGCTGGATGTCAAACTCGATGCCTCCGAGGTGGTCGGGGGCCATGAGGCGGGACTTGTGGCCCGGCAGGGTGTGGTGCTCAAGCACAAACTGACCTGGAGGGAGAATAACAGCAGGGGAATAATATATCCCACATCCTATTTTTACACATCCCATAAGGCTTTGCAGTCAAAAGGCACCGCAATACCATTTAAACGGGCACAGTAAAGGCCTCTGAATGCAATTCTACAAACACAGCGAAAACCTAAAGCTAAATTTAAAAAACAACAAATGTTTGACCATATAGGCTCGAACTGTGGGATAAAACTGAATGCAAAACCTTAAATTGTCAGTTTAATTCCCTCTCTCAGTGGCCTCATCTATTGCTGTAATAAAAGATGGATTTACATCGATTTACCTCGATCAAAGACTGCTCTCTCATTAGCATTAATTTCTTGTATTAATAATAATATTAAGGCAGACATAATAATCCTATGCAGTGCTCTTAGAACGTGTGTTTGTGGACTGACCTCTGAATTTGGCGTGCGTTTTAAACTCAATTACCAGCCGACCGTCTTCCCTGATATAGATCCTGATGATCTGCAGTCTGGCTGAGAGGACGCTGTCAGTCTGGATACCTGCAGACATGAAAAGCCAGCCAAAGAAAACCTCAATTAGAGCAGAAGTACATCGCTAATAATTTGTTCAATAAGAACTTGGATACTTGCAAACAGTCAAATCCCTCCACTCCAAAAACGGATCTTAAATGATTTATTTCTACACTGCATTTTCATCATTATCCCATTTTTCAGAAAGGAAATAAACATCGTTACCCTGCACGATGAAAGTAAAACTGCAATGTGAAACCAAAACATATCCAGTTACATGTTTACATCCAGGACTGTAGACAAAAATAAGGTGTTCAGAGTTCATAAACTCCTGACCTGTCCTCCAGAGCACGGTGTCATAGAAGAAAGAGAACTCCATCTCGGTGTGGTGCTCCAGAGAGGCCCAGCCTCTTGGCGCTGTGACGTAGATGTAGGAGACATAGAGAGGAACCTGCACCGTCAGGAAGGACTGAGCAGAGTCCCGAACCTGAAAGAATAGCAGCAGCCTTTAATGTTAATTCTCTCAGAGGGTCACAGAGAACTTTATTCTGTTTGTGAGGACTTTACACACAGTACAGAGCATTATTTCACCATCAAACAGATGCACTATGATTACATGATGGACGTCCACATCCCAACACAGTCACGGTCCCAGGTTCTGTTTCTGGGGCTGTCTACATGTGCCCTATCCTGCAATCACTCCCGTGCATATTTTAGACTTTTCTCATGTCTCACTTCATGCAATGCCTTTATCTCTGCCTCCTCATCTCCTCTGTTCTCCTGAAAATCAATCAGTCTGACATTGACGACTGAGGAGAGAGGAGGGTTGCAGGAGCAGCTACAACCCCAAATATAAACCCATCGAAGTGCTTTAACCTGCATTTGTGCACACAGAGACTTCTTTAAATCCTTTAATAGTATGAACTGTAGATGATGAGATATTCAAAGTGTTTGCAGTTTTATATTGAGGAAATTATGAAAATTGTTCCACAGTTTTTTGGGAGTTTTTTTTTGCAGATTGTTGAATCTCTGCCCATCTTTACTCATTAGAAACTTCCTGCGATGTTCTTTTTACACCCAATCCATTACTGACATGTTGCCAGCAAACCAAAATCACTTTCCAGCATTCTGTTGCTCCTGTCTCAACTTTTTCGAGGTGTGTTGCTGACATCAAAATCAAAATGAGCTAAAGTTTTCTATAAAGTAGTGAAATGTGTCAATTTAAACATGTGATGTGTTTTCTATGTTTTATTGAGAATGAAATGGGTTTCTGGGATTTATAAATTCTGTTTTTATTTACATTTTGCACAGAGAGATTAAACAATGCACGCAGCATGCACATGTGTGTCCTCGTCAAGAGTGTTTTTGCATTTAAATATAAAAACCAAACTACACCTGCACTGGCAGCTGTGTGAAATGTCATCGGTTACTGAAAATGAAGCTCCTAAGCAACGATTTCTCATTTGGGTAAATGCACGTTGCATTCTCTCCTCGTATCGCTTGCTCGCCTCCTTCACTTGGGTCTCTGGAGGGAGGGACTAAGACGTGAGGAGAGAAGTCGATGATGTGCAGTCTGGGGATAGTTTTGTCTTTCCTTAGTCAAGACATCTGTTTTCTGCTCCCAGTGGTCTTCTTGTATTCTTTGTGTTTTTGTGTTACGCTTTTAGATTCCTTTATGAGTAACCTTTTTTTTCCCATATCCCCCATTTTACATTCTTCATCTTTGCTGCCAGTGAGTTTTATAATTGATTTTTTTAAATAAAATGTTTTGTTTTTGCACGTTTTTGCACACAGAAATAACTCTTCTGCAACAACTGATTAAATTTATCAAGAAGACTGAAAACGTGAAGAGCCACTGTTTTAAAGACTGCCTTTGACCGTCCTACGCACCTGGAAATCCGCGGTGACTGAGCCCCCGCACACGTCGATGAGTTCTGTCATGTCGTAGTAGGCGTCGAAGGTCCAGATGCAGCTCTTGAGGTTGAGGTGCTTATAGAGCTGGAGGCTCTTGCCCTCGCGGACGTTGGGGTTGAACTGGTAGGGGCGGTCGTAGCCCGGCCCCAGAGAGATGCTGTCATACGATACATCATCGAGGAAGCCTGACTCTGTGGAAGAATGTTGTCAAAGAAAAGTAAGAAAACTACACATCTGGTTTAATAATTATTTTTAAATCTATCAGGAAATCTCGCAAGCTATCTAACTTATCTGACTGCAGCAGAAAATTAAAGAATTTTAATATACACCATCGTGGTAATTCAAACTGCCCCAAATGTAAGCACTAGATACTGTAAATGGTTCAAATGTGGATCTAATCACACTGCAGGCTCCTGAAGATGACATTTTCAGCTGTACGGAGGTCCGGCTGTGTTTGTGGGATGAGTTTGTGTGACTGACCGGCGATCCCCTGAAGGTCTTTGAGGGTGACCAGATTGGAGCAGACGTGCTGCTGCCTGTAGATCGACTCTGACAGCAGGAAGTGAAGGTTGTGCAGCGGCATGGTGGAAACCAGGGGGAGCATTCCATCCTGATGGGGGATCTGGACTGAGATGTGGATCCTAAACCGGGACATACAGAGAAGAGCAGAAATTAGCATAAACTCTTGGTGAAGATGCTTATCTGTTTTAAAAAGCCGCTACGGACCGGTTGGGGTGCTCTTTGTGCTTGACGTCTAAGTATTTGAGTGTGGCGATGAAGGACTGAGCCTGGAAGCCTCTGGCGGTTCCCGTGGTGACAGGTGTGTGGCAGATGGAGCCCTCTGTGCCGATGGTGGCGATGTTGCTCCTCAGCGGTGTTCCCAGGTGTCCAGCTTTGTCTCTGGCCTGAGCTACGCAGCGAACGTGGAAGCGTCGGCTGAAATAAATGCTGTCCAGAACCTGAGAGACACGACAGTTTCCACACACAGACGATACATTTTTAACATAATTTTATTGTCTTCCTGCCAATAAATCCTATTAAATAACAAATGAATGTATTGGCCTCTTAATAAAAGATTTATTTGTCTCCTTAGTTTAACTCACCATATGGTTGACGCTAGTATATGGCGTTGTATCTGTGACCGTCTCAAAGGGGGATCGGGCGCCGCTGGTGTCAGTGGGAGCCGCCACTTCCCACGAGAAGTGAACTTGGGTCTGGTTGATTCCCGCCTCCTCACAGCGCTCCTTCATCACAGAGTACTTGGGGTAGTGAGGGTCACAGGGGGTGACACACACCAGAGGGTAACCTGGAGAGGGAGTCTTCTTGCTGCCCTCTTTGATCACCTCCTGGACATGATCGTAGTCAGCGAGAGAGACCACCTGAGCAGGAAGGAGGATGGGAGATCGTGTAAATGAGAGGAGTTCAGCTTTTTCATTTCAAGGGGCTGGCGTACAAAACACAGCATGAGATGAGATTCCTCCTAAAAAGTCTTTTGGGGTAAAATCACCCACCATATAATATTTTAATGGCAGCTGAATAGATATATTCATTGTAAGTGGTTCTGGTAAATGCATAAGAAATGTAAAAGCCTATAAACAAGTGCCTGAGGGAAGATGCTGCCCACGTTTGCTGCTGCTTTTTTGGAGTTCCCTGAATATGTATTTGGGGAGAGATGTGCTTTTGCCAGGAGTGGAGACATTTCAAGTGACAGGTTCTCTAAGTGCTGCAGAAAATAGACAAAATATTAAGTTGTCAGCTGAATGCTAAAGTTCTCCTAAAGGTTGAACATATCCTCCACTTCTACTATTCTACTGCTCCTCTTCATGTATCCTCCAAGGTTCCTTACAATAGGTGGGGCAGGTAGGATGAGACTTCCTGCCGCCTCCTGATCCAGAATGGTCACTGTGGCCATTGTGATCTCCCCAAGCACTGCCTCCACCGGGTCATCAGGCCCAAGGACCAATGAGAAGGACTCGTGCCACTCTCTGTCCTCATTGGACAAAATCTCCACTTTAAAGAGGATGTGGTCCATGCCTATGGAGAAAAAAAACATATTTACTCCCAGTAAAATCATCCTACTAACACTCTTCCCAAGTCCCAACGAGGAGCATTTTCAGCACTTACCCGGGGTGAACTTAAGCACTCGACTCTTGGGATTGTAGTCGACTCCAGATTGGGCCGATCCATCCCGGGTGCTGCAACGGATCTTGGACGTTCGGTCCAGATCTCCTCTGCGGATCACTTTGATGTTGAGCACTTCGATGCCATCTGGACCGGGAGGCTCTCTCACCTGATAGGACGCCTGCTCGAACTCAATGGTGGGAGCTGGAGGAACGGGAGAAGTCTGACTGTCAATCATTTGCACACATAAAACTTTTAATCAGTTTCCAAAATAACAGGTGCATCCAATTAAAACTTATAGAACAGCGGTATAATAAAACCCACCTCCATTAAGGTTTTACTCGTTAGTTTTCTTTTTTTTGATGGAAATAAATAAATACAAACATCAGGCACCAGGCGATAATTAAAAATTAGCCTGTCAGGCAATCAATTCGTGTCACATACATCTGTGCTTTGGGAGCATTTTTTAACATTATTTTGTATATTTTAAGTATATTTGTTGATGTTAACCAAAAGTAAAAATAAGGAACATTATCTTAAAATTAGTTTGGAAACCAAGAGCAAGTTCAACATACTCCGGATATTTTTTCCATACCAGGCTTCAGTTATTCTAACATCAGCAATTAGGCTGAAGGGTCACACACTCGAAAAAATAATTCTTCACCCACAATAAACATCAAGCAATAATTTTGAGTAAAGTGAGGCTGCCTTGTTTTTTAAAACGGCTTCTTCACGGATATTTCATAGTTCAAAAAGTGAAGGTAGACTGTGATATACCTCAAATATGCAGTCAACAGGAAACAAAAGGAATGGTGACGCTATTTTCATTGGTTATTAAATCTAAATAAACCCCATCACCCAGTAATTCACAACTTAGTTTTGAGAGTTTTGTTCAGGAACCGTTTCAATATTCGCAAAAACAAAAAAAACAACAACAACAACAAAAAAGTGGGAATGTCTTTTTTTTTCCAGAATTCTAAGATGAAAGTCAGAATTCTGACTTTTTTCTTAGAATTCTGGAAAAGAAAAAAGAAAAAGATGTGCCAACTTTTATTTCCTCCTCTTCCGCACCAGCCGCCTCCTATTAAGAAAATGTTTTTTCAAAATAAAAGTCCTCAGCTTCTTTCATGTTAGTATCAGATAAAGGATGTAAAATGTATATATGTAGCTCTTTTTATGATAAAAAACTATCAGTATTCTATGACAGCATATCAGTAAATTCTGTTTAATGTGAATCACATGGCGATCAAGCGCCTGCTTACCATCTTCATCGTTGGTGATGGTTACAGTGACAATATCGTTAGCTCCCACCATGGCGCCGCTCCAGTGGTCACTGAGCGGTGTACCGAGATGCACCTGAAACTCCTCCTCAGGCTCGAACACTGAGTCGTCAGTGATGTGAACTGTGCAGTTCTTCACCTGGAAAACACACAATCGAAGCACCCTGATGAGCAGAGTCTGAGAACAAGGACACAAACATTAGGTCACATTTTGACTCAACATTTTTACCTTCTCTCCTTTGAGGAAAGTGATGCGCGACTCATCTGCATTCCTTCTCTCCTCAAAGTCGTCCATCACCATGGCGGACATGGTCCGGGTGAAACAGCGCACCGATGACTTGAAGGAGAGGTCGCCGGTCCGGATGATGGGGATGTGGAGAAGGTTATCTTTCTCCTTCACGGTGTAGGAGCTCTTCTCAAACTGCATGTTAGGAACTGAGAGAGAGCGAGCAACATCTGATCAATGAAAGGTGTTTGACATGACACACACGTGTATTAAAGCCTGTGATTGTTCTGTGAGGACGTACTGTCCTGGAACGTGTCCGTGATGATGACGTTGGCTTCGTAGGGCTCTTGAAGGACAGCACCCTGAGGAGAACTGAGGAACACCACGAAGGACTCAGACCCCTCGATGGACGGGTTCTGGATGTCATCCATGATGGTTAAACTGCATGTCTGTTTAAAAAAGGGAGGTCAGATCAGATGATTTGTAAGGGTTATACGGGTGAATGTGTTATTTATCGGGGAATAAAAACACCTTCCTGGTAGCTGCAGTAGAAACTTGGTGAGCTCGGCTGATGTTATAAAAAAATGTTCATCTACTGTATGTAAAGATGTCAGTGTTGAAGAATTAATTCAGATCCAACTGTGTACAAGTGCTGACACCCTTCTACGCATCCCAGAGGCAAAACTTCATACAGCGTATCCAATTTAAGCTGCTTTATCTGCTCACAGTCTACAAGCTGCTGTTTTAACCCAGCATCCCCGACTGTCCTCCATCCTGTTTATCAATTATGTGATAGCCCATTGCACAGCTGGCTCATGTGTTTTTCTTTGGGACGATAACATAACTGTGACATCTGTGCTGGGGCCTTCGTGCTATTTTCACTCTTGTAGCAAAATCGTTGCCACTCCTAAAGTTGGACAAAAGTTGACCTACCTGAGGCTAACTGACTGCTGTGTGAGGGTGCATTAAAAAAAGAAGGATGATGGATCTTTTTTTTTTTTAATCACCCATCACACAGAACTTGAAGAACAAGAGAAACAACATAAATGTTTCATTCTTAAAATATAAACTATAGAATTTGACTGTAGGTGAGAAGTCTGTCCTTACCTCGTCAGTTTTTCCAGGTTTGAATTCCACTTTCTTGGAGCTGGGAATGTAGTCGACCCCAGGGCTGGCTGACGGAGGGTCTGAAGGTCGGGTCGCGCACCACACAGAGGTCAGCGAGGACAGGTCGCTGCCATGACGCAGCACTGGTATTTCAATTGTGCCTGAGAGAGGGGAAAAGTGAAATGCAAGGTAAAAAAAATGTGAAATGTGGAAAGTTGCTGTGTTTTTGAGGGGGTTATAAGATATTAATAACTCTAATTTACAAAGTTGTTTTGATCTTTACATTGAAAGTAATTTAAATCCTGATCTAAGAACTAAGTGACACAGAATCTGAATCTCGCAGCTTCTTTTTGCTGCAACTAATGATACTGTCTGTTCAACACTGTGGGGAAGATACCTTTGTTTCAAAGATTAAAGCTACGCCAGCGAGAAGAAGGAGAAAAAGAAAGAAGTAGAAGCTCAGCAGAAAGATGAGGCGCAGTGTAGCTGTCAGTGATGCTAATTATAAGGGAGGAAACAATCTATTCTGTGTCATGCTCCAAAACACGTCCCCTGTTCCTAAATAAATGAAACAAGTAAAATATCACAGAGTGCAGTGATCTAACTGACAAATAAGATAACTGACGATGAGAAATGTTTCTACAAAACATGTGTAAGTGCTCGGGGATGCACGTCAACTGGTTACACTAATATTATTAAATGCAACCATTATGAAACCTCCCATACCAAAGACTACCTTCTAACAACTATTGGAAATGCCCTAAATTCCTAATGGAGAGCATAGGTATCACTTCAAACAACTCATATAAAAGTAATAAAGAAAATATAACCATTACTTACAAATTATGTAATTTTTTTAATATTAAATCATTGTAAATACTGTCATGTTAACAAACACCTAATATTATAATGTATGGTAACAAATGTGTATAAAATAATTATTTTATAAATTTTACATGACTGATGATAAAAATTATGTTCTAATGACAATGCATATAACATTTTATATTTTACATTATGTATTTGTTAATGATGACCTTAGACGTTATTGTTGTTTGATTAAGGTTTCAAAGGCTTCATTTAAAGCTGCTGCCAGGATATGCAGATGGATTACCAGTGAAACCAGTGATACCAGTCTTCCACCTAAATCCTAACATGACCCTGGCCTTCTCTCTTCTATTTTATATCTGCTTGTGTTTCGTAGCCTGTTTAGGCCCTGTCCAGGACTGGAGCTTCTACTTCCGCTTTCTGCCATCTCCTCCAGCTCCCGGCTCCCAGACTGTCACTGTGCTTGATTGTTCTGGTACCCCAGTCCCTGCTCCAATCAAGCCGCACCATCAATCACACCACCTGCTTAAAATGGGCAGCAAAGCAGAGCTTATTACTCAGAGCTGCTTTGATTCTGCGTGAGCCGTCTGCTGCCATGCCACTCTGTCAGTCTGTATTATTTAGACTGTACCTTGACTCTGTTGTTTTAAAGGTACTTTGGCTTTCTGCTGTTTTTAACTAGCTACACCTGTACTTTATATTTATTTGCTTTATTTCCAACTCGGGCACTAGCTTCTATTTTGGCTGCATAACCTCTCAGTGTTGCTGGAGAGTGGAGCAGTGATCATTTCCAACATTCACACATGATATAGGTTTGTCTGTGAAGGTCATCCATCCATCAGTCATCCAGGTCATTGTAGTCTAAGGGGCTTGGAAAGAAAAGCGTCTGGACTTCTTTAAGTTTCCTTGAAGACGTTTCATCCGAGAAGCTTCTGCAGTTCTAAGAGCAATTGGTGGAGAGTCCCAGATTTTAAGGCCTATGAGAGTGTCCCCAAGAGGGTCATGGGCCCCCTACTGATCCTCTATCTAATCCCACGAGCCAAGGTGTGAAAACGGGTGTGGCTCACAATCACCCAAGGTTTCGGGTGAACCCATAGGTTGTGAAACCTAGTTGGGTTTTTTATTTGTTATTATTTGTGATGAAAGTGAAACTACGCTGTGAGTAGGCTCACAGGTTTTATGTCAACCCAAGTGCCAACTCTTACACTCTCGTAATATGTATCATACTAACATTAATGTTTATAGATAATTTATACAGTCAATAATAACCATTTAGAAAAGTTTTCTAATATTTGCAATTTTACAATAAAGATTTAGATGTTCGTACTTGGTTAACAAACTATTCTTAACCAGTTAGGAAAGATGATTACTACTAGTTAGAATGCTAATAATAAATATGTGTAACTTAATTAACTACCAATCCATCATTAACTATCAATGATTATTGTGAAATGCTAGCTACCAGTGCTCTAGTTTTTAATATGAAGCTATTAGCCGTTTGAAATACTTTTTTTTAACTTTAATTTAATTTAATTACGCAATAAGAAATATGAATACATAAAGACATTACGCGGGTGGATGCATGAAAAAGGCTCATACCAGCATCTTCACTGAAGGTAAACGTGGCGTTTCCAAGAGAAACAGTCGATGCATCGTTGGGTCCGTCGATAATGACCTTGGCCACCGACACGTCGCCCATGCGTGCGTTATCGGAGGCGTCTGAGAGCACCAGCTCGAACTCCTCGGACAGTTCGTACTCGCTGTCATCGATGAGCTTAACATCACAGGTGGACATGCTGACTCCAGGACCGAAGATCACTCGGTTGTCGGTGGTCATGCCGCGGCTCTTGTAGTCAGAGCCGGACTCCAGAGCGTGGAGGCTGCTGCCCTGCGCTAACTTGGCTACGGTGTAGCAGAGAGCAGAGACTGTGCTGGAGGTATCACCTGAGCAGAAATGAAGTGAGACAACAAGGTCATACAGTGTGTGCATGAATTAAAGTGAAAATTAAAAGAGGTTATTTGATAAATCTTTACCACTAAACAGGTTTTAAATTATGAGAAAATTCTTATGAAATGTTCATGAAACATGAAATGTTAGAAACCCCTCTGCAGTGTGTACCTTTCCTTTCAATGGGAGCCTGGATTAAGCCTGAGCTTTCATTGACGTGGTAAATCTTCTTGTCAAACTGCAAAGTGGGTTCGTCTTCTGTGTCGTTGATGTTGACGACAGCGCGCGTGTTTCCACCCAGCAGCGCATACACGGGCATGCTGAGCTCCACATGGAAGCTCTCGATCCCCTCAAACACCTTGTCGTCGTTAATGACTATAGTGCACACCTTTGTGTCCTCACGCTCATCAAACTGCACCTGGAAAACAATGAGAAGGAGGCAGAAGTGATTACAAAACTTTAACTTAACATAGGCTAGTTATAGATGATACGCATCACTGAATGTCAAGTAAAGCAAAGTGTCCCAAATTTACTGAATCTTTTTCCTCCTCAAACCTCCGTGTACACAAAGGAGTACCTCAGGGTTCAATATTAGGACCACTGATTTTCTTCCTTTGAATAAGGATGTTTGTAGTACAAGCATTACGTTCCTGTTGCACTCCACTTAAAACTGATGAAAATGCAAAAAGATTCCAGGTTCACGTCACTCCCAAGATGTTATGGTCAAATACTGCTTGATGCTGTGGATCTGTTTTTATGCTTGATCCTGTGGTCCACAAGTTCATGAAGAGCAAAATAAGACCTAATCTTGGATTATTTTGTTGTTATTTTGTTGTCACAAAGACAAATAGGATTTTAGCAGCATTTAGCAAATAATTTGCAGAAAATTACTGGTTTCCAAACTAAATGAAGAACACAAACTCACAGGAGAGAAATAAAATCAGCAAAAAGAGAAATGTTCATTTTTTAAATGTGGAATATCGAGTTTCTACCTGCCCAGCGTATTCCACATAGTCCTGCTGTCCGGGTCGGGATCCGACGCTGCTCGTGGAGGTGGCGCTGCCCTGTTCAGTGCGGCAGAGCACGATGGCGTACTGGTTGAGATTACCGGTTCGCTTCACGGTCACCGCCACTGTGCCGGCCTTCTCACTCACATTGTAGCTGTGGTGCCATTAGAAGAAGTAGGAAGGTAAAAGGGTGGGTGTCCAATGGGTAATCATCATAAAATATGTATTTTTGGGGGGAAATGGTGCAGACCTTTTGTGCTCAAAGCTGATGAGGGACCACTGGATGTGGAAGACGTTGTCATTGACCACATTTGGCTTGCTGTCTTTGACCAGGAACTTGAAGTTGTCCATGGTTTCCTGGACGTTCTCCTGATGAAGCACGTACCGGATCAGACCCAGATTGATATCGGCTACAAAGAAAAAAAAAAACATTAGTAACAATCAAACACTAGCATTGTGCATTGCGCACTAGCACAAGACAAAGATGACTGGAGCAGAGAATTTTTACATTTGAAATCTCGCTCTGACTTCTGGTTTCATTGGATTACAAGATACTCCAAAATGGACTGTCTTGTAATGAATAAGGCACGGCACTGTTTCATTTCAGGTCAGACACACGAATACAGTTTTAACTAACAGGGTTATCTAAATTTATTTTTCTGTTTGAGGTTTTTAGTGTTATTGCTTCTATTAGTGCTTCTTCATCAGTTCATTCATGTCTAGCAATTGTTTTTCATGTTTCAGTCACTTCTTGTTTCAGTAGCCGTTTGGCTTGATTTATTACTTTGTTACCACCATGTTTTCTTCTACCCAGCGATGCTTTTCTGATCCTCCAGAGGATCCCAAGGAGATCTCAGGCCAGATGAGACATAAAGTATAAGCTCTCCAGTGGTTTCTGGGTCTTGCTCATAATTTCCTTTCAGTTAGGTGTGCACTGATAATCTCCAAAGGGAAAATATCCAAGTGAGAACCAGCTGGATGTCTTAGAACCTTATTTTAGCCATTCAAACCCAATTTTAATAAAATAGCATTACTAAGAAGTGAACTGACTCAGATCAGGTCTGATGGGAGTCAGTCAAAAATGACCACGCGTGTTCAATATAATGTTTTAAATATGCCAAAAATGTCACAAAGCACTGCAGCAGGTTTTTAAATCAGCAGGAGAGTCAAATTCACACAATGGTCTTTAAAGACAATTAGTGCTGATTTTTATGCTTGCACACAATTTTACTGTGAGGAGGGGGACACCCAAAAAAGACTGATTGAATCTTAATAGTAAAAATCTTTTGCAAAGAAGGCATTTCTTGGAAAATATCACTTCCATAATTTGCAGCCTTGGGCCAATTCACAGTACTTGGAGAAATAAAATAGCTTGGAAATGAATGTGAAAGTTATTATTGGCCCTGGGTTTCTGCTCATTTACACCTTCCACAGAAGGTTGTAGAAAAGGAAACACTTAGATGGGAGCCCCACTGCTTCAAAATTGGCCAAATGACCTTCAGGAAGCTCAGCATAAACACCACAGAGATGAAGACAGTACTAAATTATGCATTAATATCCAGAATAGTAATATCTCAAACATATTTTTAGATTGAGTACAAGCATTTGGCAGAATATGGGAGCAAATGCTCACAGTCGGGATGATGTTGACAGTTTGTACTAGAAATCTCATCTGTTTTATTTATTCATATTGCCTCCGTCGCTCGCGCTCAGGCTAAGGGTTATTTCAGTTATTGGAAATTTATTATCATTAAGAAAATGATGTTTACAAGCTTCAAATTGAGCATGCGACACATCAAAGTGGCTGTTTACACTTGCTCTCTGCAGCCTGGAGGATCAACATTTTACAACAGCAGGCTGACACTGATCCTCGTCTGCAGCCTTGAGGTGAACATAAGCAGGCTCATAATGAGGGCACTGCTGATTTAAACTGCAAATTAGCTGAGTAAACGCACGCAACAGAAAATACAGCAGACACGTGGTGTCATTCAGCGGATAAATGATCAGAGCGAACAATGTGGGGTCAAGCTTTTGTCCCACCTTCTCACGATGAAGGCAAAATGTAAAGGAGTCTTTTGTTTTCCCCTCCTCTACCTTCCAACAGGCACAGTTTTATCTGCAGCGGCACGAAGGATGCAGGATGAACAGAAGAGGGCACCGATGCAACACTGAACTGGGTACAGTGAAGGAAACAGGTGGCTCTTTATACACTGATAGAGAAGTCTTTGTGGTTTATGTCATCCGCTGAGGGAGTTTAGAAGGAAAGCCCAGGAGCAACGGGTTTCCAATTTGTGAGTCCCAACAGCTCTGAGGCATAGCTAATCCTCAGGCATTAAAAGGTCCTTCAAATGAAACTATCACAGAAGAGAAAAAAGATTGAACTTGAAGGGAGTCAGAAAGCCATGGCTTCATTTTAAAGAGTCATACGGGTTTGATTTGGAAACATAAATTGGCACTAACTGCAGCTGTACACAGTATATCCCAACTATGTGGTGATCCCACACTAACCTGATAAGATAACCATTTCCTGCATACCTTATCAAAAAGTAGCCTTCATTTCCTTTTAATATCATACACCATCAGCCCATTGATGTGAGTTTTTAAAATGCACATGTAGTATATGGTTTATTAGTATTCACTATGACACAAAAAAGGAAAATTATCCTAATTTTTTATGAATATTTGAAGCAGGAAAAGCAAAAAACATCAAAGCTCACAGGAGGAGGGGAAAGGCAAAACTTCACCCACTCTTTTGCTCAACCTGTGGTGAGCTGATGGAAATTTTCTTTGATATAAAATGCAGTTAAATTAAAATTATTGGTAGATCAGCAATCAGACCACTGCTTCCACGATAAACTGTGCTCATGGTCTTAATTTAATGTTAACAAACATCTTAATTCAAAGGAAAACAGTAAAAAATCTGACACCAGGGAACAGTGACACAAATATGGACACAGTTCACTTTTCTGTTAGAGTTTGTGTTTGTCCAGTGTCCCATTCTTGCCCTGAGACATCCTCCCTGCAATCCAAAGTTGGATCACTGGATGTTTATCTCAACTACGTTACTGAATCTGAGGGAAACCCAGAAGGTTGGCCAACATCTCCTTACACTTAGCAGCAACAAAGTAGCTCACGATCAAATCATTTTCAAACTTTTTAAAGGAAACGTCCCAAAATCATGATGATGGTTATTAATTGTCCTGAGTACAGGACACCAGAGGACATGCTGAGCATTTGTGTGTGGTGGGGAATGTTGAGAATCCCATAAATAATTTATATTAATATTTCTAGGAGTAAAAAAAAAGATTTACAGTTAAAAGAAAAATTCTTCTGCTTCCTGCACGTGTTTTAATTTTGTACCTATGCTGATAGAAATGCAGCTTCATGCAGTCAAAGACAAAAGTTTCAGCTATGACTTTTTAATTTGCTGATCTCTGACTGACTTAGCTATCACATTTGCCTTGAATTGGTGCTCCACAATGCTCAAAATGGTCAAAATAAGATGATCTTTGAGGACACTTTAGTGGATAAGCACAATCGTGTGGATATCAGCTTCTGGACCAATCAGGATTTGTTGCAAAAGTTACAAAGACGAAGGGTCAGCATTATAAATACAGACTCTCTGGATAAATTTGATGAACTGACTCTTTTTTTGGACAACGATTGAAGCTGTCTGAGGAGGAGAAGTTAAGAGGGATGGGTTATCTTATAAGTTAAAATGTTGCTGCTGCAAATATAAAGGCCACAGAGAGAGCTTCTGTACCTTGTGTGAATGCGGTAATGGGGTTCCCAGGTTTCAGCTTGCTCTCCAGGAAGCCGTGCTTTGGCTCTGTGGTGATTTCATAAACCAGCTGTCCATCATCTGTGTCCGGGTCCATGGTCAGCAGCTCCTTCTTGGTGATCAGATTGGTGGCCTGACAGACATCAGACAGAAATGACTCAAATTTCCTGTTTTTCAGTTTTCACCGTACAGAAATCATCTGTGCTTCAAAGCGGAGCTCTCACAGTGCAAGAATTCATTACTGGGCATTTCATTCACAATGTCACACTATGATTCAGCTGAGCAGGAAGCTTTTCTTTTCAATTTCAGCTTCCCTGATGTAGCTATCATAGCAAAAATACAGCTGTTAAGAAGCGTCGCCTCACTACTGGCTCAAAAAACAGAAATCAGCATATCCAACATCACAACGCAAACTAAAAAATGTGTTTGCTTCTGTATCTGATCTCGACATTGACATTCAGCCAACAAAAGTTTAAAGAGCCCCTCCTCTGAAAGGCAAAGTAGTTGACTTTTCTATTCTGTTAATGGACAGCATCTGGTTTATGTGAGTTATAAACTCGCTAATTGTTCCAGTGAGTTTGGATAAATTAGTGGGAAACGCTATTGTACACACTGATCTCCCCACTTTAGTACAGATTAGCATCCACACAGTTGTTATTTGACTCTTAGTTGGATGAAGGACTTTGGACTGATCTCTACGTTGTCTTTACAAGTTTTCCAAAGTTTAAAACCACCAGCTTGCACATCTGGAACGTGTAAAAAAAATAAATCCACCAGTGTTGAGAACCATTTGTTTCTAAAAACAGATAAAATCACCACAGAAGGTGATGCGATGGCTTAAAATGTTTTTTGGTGTGTCTCATATATTTTAAAGATGTTTCATTTATGATTATTACAAATAAGTTTCAATGTATCCAACAAACAAAGTTCATGTCAGCTGTGTTTTTTAAGCCGTTTCTTCTGCAAACCACTTTGCAACCAACCTTCTTTTTCGATTTGCCAGTAACTTCTATGTGGACGCTGGGTTGGGAACTACAGTTCTGGGAATCCTTGATTTGAACATTTTCAGGTTCAGGTTATTTTATTTTTAACCGTAGGTAGATTTGTTCTAGCAAAAAGTTAGAGGCAGGGTAACGATGCTGTAATGCATGCCCCGCTTTACCTAAATAACTAAAGAGGACCACAGTTAGTAAACGAAACATCGTGTTGTATTAAATAAAACTCAGTGAGAGTTTTGAAATTGCCTCCCCCTGCAGGCCATAACAAAAACTGCACTATCATGGGACCACCTTCTTGCTCCTCCTCAACCTCAGGCATGCTTGCACATGGAAGTGTAGGATATCCCAGAACACAGCTGCACCTCCAAATATTAATGAGTTCAGATGGAATAATAATTTTCTTTGACCAAAGGTCTCCTGCCTATATGATCAATTGGTAATGGTCAGGTTTTGCTTTCCCCTCCAGCACTCAGGAGAAGATACAGTTGTGTAACAGTATGATAATTTGGCTCAGTGATAAAACACCCAGGACTTAATTACCTGCAGCGCAAACACAGCACAGGCTGAGAATAAATGAACGATGTGACATATTTACAGTGCCAACAAAACAAACCTGTGTGCTGCATTGTGATGAGGTGTGCAAGCCAGCAGGTGGAGGTGGAGTGGCTAATTTCAGAACAAACAGTGATGGAGCTTCTCCTTCGCACTTCACACAGACACATTTACTCTGCTGGAGAATATTCAGGCAGAGCAGGGTGTGCTGGCACTTTTTAAAACATAATTTGCTCAGAGAGAGTTCTGCTGAGCAAACACGCAGCTCATTTAAACACATCTGAATTATCCTGATGTTTCAGTCCTCTGCTGGTGTCCAATTAAAGGTAATAAATTAGAAAAAGTTCTCTTCAGTGTCCGCTGTTCTCACTTTACGGCTATTAAACATCACAAATAGTTTAATTATATTCGTTTCCTAAATGCCTACTCACTTGGATTTCTGCAGAATTTATTTATCACCACACTGTGAGACCTGGATTTAATAAATATGGGAAGGACACCAGGTTTTATGCATGTAGTGTGTACAATAACAAATGCCTACTACCTGAAATCTAAATCTTTGGCTATTTCTGTCCATCCAGTGTTGTCCTCGCTTCAGTCAGAAGCTAGAGCACACATCACCGGCTTCTGCTGTCCAAATTTGTTTGGGTGTGTGCCGGTTTTTCACAGAGGGGTCAGTGTCCCCTTAATCAGTGCATCGCTACATGCTGCATTTTGGTTTGCTGGTTAGTAGCAGCAGCAGCCACGCTCAGATAGTCAAGCTAAATTTCTGACACAGTGTTATTCCACACCACACACTGTGATGCAGGACCAGGACTGAATTATAGGAACTGAGGTGTGATCACAAAGCTTTGAGAGCAGCTCCATCAAAATATAAAAATATCAGCCTCTTAGAAGCTGTACCTATGGAATAAATGTCAAAATCCTGCTTTACCTCAGTCTTGAGTCACAAGACTTGGACTCAGACCTTGACCTTGAGATCGAGGTCACTGAGATTCAAACTTTTGCGAGACTAGAGGTATCTATGGTATCAATTAGAAAAACCCCAAATTGCTTCATTTTCAGGTTATCGTATTCACAAACCTGGGCATCCATGCCAACTGCTCGAGGGGTAAAAAGTTTAATGATTTAAAGACCTTTTGTTCTTGCACACCTCTGGGCTGCTGTTTCTCCCACATTACTCCCTGGAAACGATGTCTTCTTCTACTCTCACCTCTGACACGTGCACTGGATCTCCTCCAGTGTGTCAAAACATGAAAGACATCTTTAACATCTTTAAACTTAATTTTTCAAACTTTATGTCCCGGGATCATATGAACACATAGTCTCAATTCCTGCTTTGCCTGTCATGCATGTGGTTATCTCTCCTCTGGTGTGTGTGTGTGTAATAGAATGTGAGACTGCCTGAAACTGTGTGTGTTTATTGTCTGAGGGAGGTCATTTACTTCATCATCTCCATCCACAAAGCAGACCAGTCTGCAACTGATGCTGAGGATGTAAACATCAGTCTTACTGATGATGTAACAGCCCAGGTTTGTGGCATTTTTGTTCAATCATCTCTTCTCTCTAAGAGATGACGTTAGACAGTTGAACATGCCTGAGAAGATGAGCTTGACCTTGACTTCAAACTTTGAATTACATAAAGCTTTTGATTTTTATGGATCTGTTCTCTTTTAATCAAACCTCATATTCTTTTTACTCATGATGGAAAAATAAAAATGTGTCCCTGCAAAAAGAAAGCCTTGTACCTTGTTATCCATGTACTCCAGCCACTGCAGTCCCAGGTTGGTGAAAATTAACGGCGTTCCATCATCAACTGGCAGGATATCTATCTTGAACTTCTGGGGAGCGGCTGTCACTATCTGGAAAACCCCCCCAAAATGAAAGAAATTAAAAGATATTTTTAAAGACAGCAGACATGGTTTAAGTGAATTTTAACAAGTAGTAAAAGCTACAGTGTTAAAAGCTACAGCGTTTCTAATTTTCTTGTGTTTTCCTGCTGGCGACTGATCCAGTGTAACTTCTGAGCTCCTCCTCGTTCAGGATTTCAACTCAACTAAAACAAAATCCCCTGCATCTATCGCTCATCCCAGCTGATCCAAAGTAAAACTTAATTAATGATAATACTCATGTCTGGCAATACAACAGACATGACAAATACAAACTGAACTATAGCAAACCTCAAATGCACTTTGATTAATTACCATAATACCCTCATAATCTGGAATTAGAGCGCTAACAGTAATCTACGTTCTTCACACAACTCGACATGAAGCAGATTTTATTACAGCAGTGTGATATTCAGAGTGCAGCTGTGAGTTTAACAGGCTCTGGCTGAAAATTCTAAATATATCAGCAGATTATGGAAATAGAAAAACACACATAATTAACATAATTATATGATCGGCGCACTTTGTCAGTTTTGTGTATTGATTGCTTTTAATGATGGTCGGATGGTGCGTCACTGTGAATTATGGGATCTTCTCCTGCCAAAGGAGATAATGAAGGTGAGTTGAATCACCTTTTCTCAGTATTTAGACAATTCGACCAGCTCTTATTATGGCTGCCACGCACTTACTTCTCTTCACTCAGTTAAAAACGCTTCTAAGAAAAAGTGACCACTCAAAGGTATCCTTGACCTTTAAAATGAAGCAGGAAACAAACAGAAGATAATTGACTCTGGAGATGAGCTCGAGCATGATCACAGACAGTGAAGCACAGAAGACAGAAGCAGATGAACGAGACGGAGCACAGACAGGGAGACGCTGGGGACGCTAACAGAAACCAGAGCTCAGAAACACAAACTTAAACATATTAAATAAGTGTTTAAAGCTCAAAGAAAGCACAAAAACCTAAACTTAGACACCCAGCTATTAAAATACGCCTTCAGACTTTGGAGTACATTCCTCTTTTTGCAATGTCCGGCTGCAAAAAGCCGTACTAGAGACATGCACAGACTTCACTGTAGGTTCCACTTGAAGTCATTCTCATTGACCAAAGTTTTGAAAGCTTTGTGTTCACAATGAATCTTAAAACAGCAATCAAAATGTTCTTAGGAACTATTTAAACGTTCTGCTGGGTTTTACTTTATTGATTCAGCCGCTTCCAACAGCAATGGCAGGCTAAATCAGATAAGTTACTCCAGTATTCACAGTTACCGCCTTCTGTCTGAGGTGCATGAGGGAGCAACTAATCACCACAAGAGAGGCTAATAAGGCCAACTTTGACACGTGCCACTTGAAGGCTGAGCTTGTCCACACAGTTTACAGCAACTCATACATTATTTAATAACACAGCAGCTCCAGTGGGAATGAAACCACAACGACGGCAGAGATAATGCCACGAAGCATCTACTGAGCTGCAGAGCACGTGTGGCTGTCGAGCCAAATGTCCCCAGGTGATGGAAAGATAATAAACCCAAGGATGGGAAGTGTGTGTTTGTGATCGGGGCTGTCAATACCTACATGCTGTCATTCAGTTTAATCACATGGGCTATTAGTAATGACAGGTGGTGGAGCTGAGGGGGGAAAACTGACAAGCAGAGGAGTCAATTCACCCTGAGGCTTGCTCATAACCATAAAGCTGACATTACCATTGCACACACATTCGTCCTTCTGTAGTTGTAGGGACCACTGTGTGATGGTTTCTGGTCTAGCTGTGAAAACAAACCACTCGCAAGGATGTCAAAGTGCAACCAAGGCACACATACGTGGAATAATCCCCTCCTCACGGACCATCGTACAATCCTCGATAGTGGCACCGGGTTAATACATTTCTAGAGACAACATAGTGTGCTGCACTTTTGTTTGCCCAAGTGGCAACTCCTCAGCTGAAGAATAGAGAAGTGTTAAAATGTAGTTCCTCTGATGTCCACTAGAGGCTGGCTCTGAAAGCGATGTTTTACTTCAGAATTGTTACTGTTTCCATTTAGGAAACATAAACCACTGTTTATCCATTTCACCTGCTTCAGTGCAAATGACAGTAACAGTTTTTAGTTCTGCTTTTTGCCAGTGTCACTGCTGGTAGCATTACGCTGTACCTGCAACCCATTCGGGCGGCAGATTGTGGCACATCCATACGGGCCAAAGTCTCGCAGCACAGCAGTTTTTCATGTTTTAAGTAAACTGTCCATTGTGTGGCCCTTCACTGAATCTATGTGAGTTTTCAGGGTAGCAGATAATTAAATACCGCACATTTAATAACACCAAACTTTGTGTGTCTCCGCCCTGTAGGACTCTAAATATTATTCAAATGAAATGAGCTGCAAACATAAAGCTGCTCCTTCCATGCTACAGAAATATCCTGTCCTTCCAAACATGTTCTTTGCAAAAATATTTTCACTCTCTGTTTCCGGAGGTGCCCACCCTTTGCAAACGCGCCCAGCTTCTGTCCTCACAAAGACAGAAGCACATGAATACACCCACAAATTCACGAAAGGTCAGAGCACGCACACTCTCGCAGACATGCCCTCACTCTGCCATTTCAATCATCCCACTGTAATAAAACTGTCCAGAAGGTGCCATTTTACACACACACACACACACACACACACACACACACACACACACACACACACACACACACACACACACACACACACACACACACACACACACACACACACACACACACACACACCTCTTTGCCGTCGTCCTCCACCATGAACAGCAAGTTGGTGCTGTCGGTCACGGTAAAGGTGAAGCGGTCTTTGAGCGAGTTGGAGCCGTCGTGGTTGTAGCTGATGCGGTTCTGGTAGATGTCGTCCATGGTGAAGCTGCTGGTCTGTCGGTAGTGTTGGCCGTTGATGGTGCGCTCGATGGTGCCGTGTCGAGGAGCCTGGACGACGCTAAAGACGATAGACTCCGCCTGGAGGAAGGTCGTGTTATAGGAGGGAAAATGCAGGGAAAGGAAGGACGGCTCAGTGATATCGCCTGCAATGTCTCCCTAGGATGAAGCTACATAAAGGAGCAGTGTTTGTTCTGCACAACAAACAGCCAAGCATGCAAAATAGTGAGAACTCAAATTCAGGAATCAGCTTCAAAACATCTATAGTGGTGAACCTTTACATCACTTTCGGGTGTTATTCTCTAAAATTCTACAATAAAGCAGTAGAAAATAAATCTTCAAGTTTTTACTGACAATTACAGATTTATGGGATTTATGTTGGATTATCCCTTAAACCAGCATCTTAGTTTAGTCAGCTTAGGTAATGATCTCAAAATAAATATTCAGATTTCCTGCTCTTTTCTAAACTGGTAACTGTACTGCTTTGGGTTCATTCCAAACATGATGCCAATTAGTTTGCGAATCATACCAAGCTTCAAAGATATTATCTGTTTATATTGTGCAGCTCATAAAGCAAATCAGATGCTTAAAGAAGGAAAAGGGCAAAAGAGCTCATTGAAATTACTTCATATAAACTTTATACATATTATTAAGTCTATAATACTGTATATGCAGCAGAGGATGGAAAGCAACATTTGCCTTAGTTTAGCCTTAAGTAAAGCAGAAGTATGAGTGTGCATGCTGCAGAAATCAGTCCTTGAATGCTTTATTTTGACCTCAGTTACACATTTGAAAAGTTTTTTGTTTTGTTTTCCTTTAAGACCTTCTGAAGTGCTCAAAGCGTCTCTGTCACAGTTCCCTCTACAGAAGGTGACACCTGATTCTTGTCATGATGTCACGCATACACTGTAATTAAAGCTGTGAAAGATTTGCAGAAAACGTATGTAGCCAGTGTGTTACCTCTGTGTCCGCATCGGTGGCTTTCAGCTCAAACTCAGTGATGGTCTTTCTCACACCCTCCTGCACCCTCATGCCAGGGACCTGAAGAAGAGGCAGGGAGTCGTCCACAGGCTTGATGGTGATGTAGAAAGTCTGGGCAACCTGAAGACAAAGAAAAATAATAAGATGATGAAACAGTCTATGAGCAATACACACGTGTAACCAAAAATACATCCTGCCATCAACTTCCTACTTTCCACTGAGAACTTTCTCAACAATTCAGCAAATAGAAAAGTCTCATTATGATGACAAAGTTTAACCCCAGATGGCATAACCCAAATACCACAAACTGTATTAATACAGAAACTGTGTATTGGTATGCCCTCAAGTAATCCCATCTCCTCGCAGGGACAGAACAATATTCTGCTTTGGTATCATTAAAAATCCCCCCCCTTCTAATCTTAAAGCAAAACACTTGATTATAAATATGCAGTAGCTCTCCAGCAGGAAACAGAACAGGCTTCTCAGAGTTAGCAAAAGTACCAAAGGGCTACACAACTTCACCAACTACCACAGTGGCCACAAAGCTTCCACACATTGCAGTCAGCCAGGCGTGAAGGCCAAATGACCTTTTTCACATGTTTACTCGAGTCCTTGTGATCCTCATTAGTTTGGATTAGCAAGGCAGATTTATGCATGAGGTGAACCGGGAAAGGAAGCTGCCACTTTCTCGCTGTTATAAAAGCTGTGGAGTTTGTTAGATTTCATATTTCTTTCATATCTTTCAATTTTATGACATCGTTAAGGTTTTTTTAATTAAGCTAAGCTTTTAAGAGATCAGAAAACATTTCTCTTTCTGGTTTTCTTTCTTAATTCCTGTTAACAGCTTGTTTTCTGCACCATTTAAGGTTGTTTCCCTGCACTTGAGCTTAAAGGTCCCTCTTTGGACACACAAGGACTGCTGACTTATTTCTAGGCCAACCTTGGAACAAAGTTATTTTTAAAACCCAATTGGTCTTTAGGAAGAACAAATAACATTTCAGAGCTTCTGTTGCAGTCAGTAGATATCTGCATCAAGACCTCCTTCATGAATGAATTTTAAAATGTGTTAAGCTACCAGGGTATCGTAAAAATCTTCTGCCATTCACCTCATTTGTCCCGTCGGACACGGTGAAGGAGAACTGGTCAGCATGTTTCTCTTCTTCACTGGTGTGGACGTACTGGATGCTGCGTGATGCCAGGTCAGCCTGCGTGAAGGTGCTGATCCTGGTGCCTAAAGAGAAAAAAGAGAGAAAAGTAGTCGTTAAGCCCAAAAACGTCCATTATGTTTGTTATTTGATCTTTCATATTTTGGTATGAGATGGTTTTACACTGCTAAAAAAATAGGTTATGCTTGATGATCACAGCATAACACAAAGTTGGTTATACTTAAGTCTGTCCAATTAAGAAGCAGAAACCACTGTGAGTCTATTTCAAACTCGTTAGTTTAATATTAAAGCGACAGCAGGTGCAAAACTACAAAACTCTGAAACAGGGAATGGCTTGGCAGACCGTTGCTCTCTCCTGATCCCTCCTGACTGATTTTTGTCTACCTTTGATTTTCTTTGTGTCCTTTCTGGTGTCCATTCCACCAACTCTGGTGGTCTCGGGCACATGCCAGTTCAATAAAGTGAGAAACTTCAGAGATGAATTCTTCTGCATCTGTTTCCGTTATGTTGTGACATGTGTTTGTAGGCCACCATGGCGTTTTCTGACCACACACTGAGTTTGTTTCCTCAATTTGGCTCTTATCAAATTCACAAGGGGATAAAACTAAACTGAGACTAAAGTTAAACTGAAATAATAATGCTTCTCTTTACTCGGTGTTGCCTCTGAAGATTAAAACCCAGTGGGAAACATAATCAGGTTCGTCTACAACACTCCAGCATCACTCAGCGTGAAACACAAGAACAGAATTTTTTTTGCTTCCCAGGAGTTCTGTTATCCTCGCTTATTGTGGATGCAAAGACCTGATGCAGCCATTTGTAAGACAACGCATTTATGGTTATTCCTGACACACAAAGTGTGCAACAGACACATTACACAGTTATCTATGATGTGCATTAATGAGGAAAAGGACAGAACTTCTTCTGAATTTCCATTTTCATTGATTTCCAGCTGTGATATTTCATTTTCCAACATTTTCACATCGAACAGTTTAACAAACCCATAATATTATCGCATAAATTGCGATATTAAATAAAACAACGAGTCAAACAGAAAAACAAACAAACAAAAAAATGGTTTTAAATCCTGATTTGTATCAGCTACCAGTTAACTGGTAGCTGATACAAATCAGGCGCAAGAAAATGAGAGAAAGAGCGCTGAATTCGAAAAATTAGCCTACCAGCTTCAAGAAAAAGGAGGTATTATTGAGGAGAAACTTAAGGTTATGTATATAACCCCGGTTCTCTGAGTAGCATGAGTGAGTGTCTCACTATGGGGAACGCCTCCTACGTGACCTCATCAGAAGCTCAAATACCATTACGCCAGCCCTTACAGGCTGGCTAAGTGACGCCCATGTCAGGAGGGGCTAGCACCTCCCTATATAATAGGCTGACATAGCGTCAGATGTCATTCAAAAACCTCTTCCCGCTTCTCACAGAAGCCTGTAGACAACTGTGCTATTGGGTGCTAAGCTAAACTGTCCACAGATTCGAGTGAACAACTCGGTCGCCGGGCGCTTTGTTCCCCGCATTTCAGTTGTCCACTAGCATACAAGCAGTAGCAATACTGTTCTGTAGCTAGTGCTGGTGTCAAGTAGCAATACTTTCACCCTGGGAAGTAGCAATATTTTCCCAAAGCGAAGTAGCAACACTTTGCTAATAAAGGTACCACTAGCTTCACCATCAGGTAGCAATACCCTTCGGCGCTAGCGGTTTTTACACATTAGGTAGCAATACCTGTAGAAAAGTAGCACTACTTTTCACCCCACGCTAGCTGAGGAATAGCAATATTTTCCACACTCAGTGTCGGTCTCGCTAACGTGCGCAACCCTCTAGCTAACCATGGCTACGACTGACAATGCAGTTGCAAAACTTTGTCCTTGCGGCAAGAAGATTTCTGCCTGGGATACACACCTCGTGTGTGCGGCATGCCTGGGTTTATCTCACGCTCAGGCTGCCTTGACACCCGCACACGACTGTAACTATGGGGCCTCCAAGACAAACAGAATCAGGAGCTCCAAGAAAAACTTGGTTCTGCCATAGGTTTCTCCTTTAGGTTTCTTTCATTTTAAAAGGAGTTTTTCCTATCCACTGTTGCCTTGTGCTTGCTCAGAGGGGATTGTTGGGGTTTTCTCTCCCCTCTCTCTTTCCTTATTTCTATCCCTCTTTTTACCCTCTCTTATCCCTCTCTTTTTCCCCCCTTCTACAATCCCTTTACCCCCTTCTTTTCAACCCCCCCACCTCGTTTTTGATTTCCTCCATCATCTCCCTCCCTCTTTAGGGAGATGGGGGGGAACAATAAACACAATTGGCCACATTTTACATGTGTTTGAAAAATGTTTTCATTCAACAACAATTCATCTTAAGTATAAAAACAAAAAATGGGTAATAGCTGCATGTGTGTTTGTGTGTGTGCATAATATACATACTTGTATCCCAGAAGGAATTCATACTAGATGGGTAGAGGCAGGTTTTAAAGACTAGAAATGAAAGCATGTGAGTCCTATAATCTAAGCTCGTTTCACCAATAGGTGATGTTACATTTTAAATTAGGCACTTCATTACAGACTGTCTTTGTACGGAGGTACATTAAATAACATGAAAATGGATTTCTCGTGCCGCAGGTGACCTCGCTGCAAAGGTATTAACTTGTTGAATAATTTAGTTATTTCTCACCACAGAGGGGAGGGAATTTCACAAAGTTAAAAAAAATTAAAACTTGTAAACATTACACGGGGAAGGCAATAACTCATTCAACATGCCAACAAGGCTTCGAAGAAATAAAGACATCTCAGTATCAGCTGTCTTCATATCATCTACTGACAGCAAAATGAGCTCAATTCTATGGTCTTCTTGGCTTTTGGCATCTATTCCTCAGCTGAAGGTTTATACATCATTATAATCAGGACAGGCAGGCTGGGAGACAGATCCAATATTCTCAGTCAGTGATGAAAATCAAGCTTTTTTTAGCTCCATCATATTAAAGCAAATTACATTTTCATTTCCATTTATCCTGACAGGAAATAGCAGAAAATGCCACATTTTGTTTAAACATGGGCTGAATGCTATGCAGGTTAATATCTGAGCTGATACTGTAGTATAACACAGCAAAAATCATTCCTATTTTCACACGTGAAGTCAAAGCTTTCTGCGAAGTTGAGTATATTGGATGTTTAATGGTAGAAACTGACTTTTTAGACTTCTACAGACTGACTGATGTTAGTTTAAGTCTGAATTCGATCTGCTTATCTGTCTAGTTGTGGTCTGCACAGATGTCAGGTTTTTAGAAAGAATTAAAGGGCAATAGTGTGATATTTTGTATCTATTTATTTCCTTTTCTTTGTTCTTCTTTAAGAAATTTGTATTGAAATAAAAACAAGAGCAAAGGTTTTTATTTTGTCCTGCTGAAACCCACTTTACTATACTTAACATAATTTTTTTTTATACAGATATGCAGATATACATGTGTAACATTCAGTTCATTGTTTAAATGTTTAATAATAAAGTACATGAATAACTGGAGCTTATTATGTGTTATAGTAAAGTATATTTCCTATTAACTAGGCAGGTCATTCTCTTTCTCTTGACAACGCTGTCTTTAAATAAAAATATATAATTCCCCATACTCCTATCTATTCCAAACAACAGTAGTAAGTAACAAAGTTTTAAATTTGTCTTTCACTTTGACTCTTAATTTACTAACCATGAACAAGAGGTCAGAGGTCAAATGTAGCATGATACCTTAAATCCTTCTATGATACTTTCTGTATGTGAACCAGAGAAAGGCAATAACACATAATCCGATTACTTTTTCAAGTAACGACTAAAGTAAGGGATTACCAAAAAAAGGTAATTAGATTACTATTACTTTCCTGTAAGCAGGCTACATTACTGTGTTACTAAACCTTTGTGATTTTGTTTGTGAGAGTGTCTCATGACAATGACGTAGGAGCGTGCGACCCCCGTAGCAGCAACAGACGCGTGTAGATCAACAACGGATAATATGGAGTGCGGGAGAGAGTACGACCACGCAGTTTAAAGCTTGGAAGTACTCACATTACTTTGAGTTTGATTCCGTAAAAAGTGACAAAAACATAAAAAAATCCATGATAGATTACGCAGAAAAAATAGAATTGGGCTGAAAGGTCTATTGCTTTATTACGTATTCAGGTTGTGTATAATATTTTTTAAAAAGAAACAAAGTAACTAAGTAATAAAGTAACTAATTAATTTTAAAAACAAAAAATCAGTAAAGTAACAGGATTACTTTCTTGGAGAAGTAATCAGCAATTAGTAACTAATTACTTTTTTTAAAGTAACTTGACCAACACTGATGTGGACAATCGTTTAATATAGTCATAGTTTCTAAGTTATGAGTCTTTGGAAGGAAGCAGTTCACCCATCAGCTGTGGGAGGTGAATATTTCTACTCTAATGAGCAACAACCTGACTAAAGTTAACCTGGCCGATGGATCCGACTCAAGTCTTTCCTTCTTTAATGTGGCAGAAAAATGGCTACACAGCTCAACTTCAGGACAAGCTTTATCAGAATTTTAAATTTTAGGATCAAACAACAAAAGCTGTATCCACTTCTGTCATTTATTAGGAAGCTTGAGCGACGCCTCAAACTAGTGTCTAAAACAAAGCTGCAAAAATCATCTGAGGAGGTGAGGCAGGTTACCGTCTTCAGCATTTTGCAGGACAGGTGCCTTTTGGCAAACACTCAGCTGGAGTGTAACCTCAGTCATTTAATAAGCCCCTTGAAAACGCTGGCTTTGAGAGAGGGAGCTGAAAGGGAGCATTCATCTCTTTGTGCTGTTACCTTGACATTCCTCGTATGCTGACAAGCTTCCCATAGGGACAGTGGGCTAGCTGTGCGTGTTAGCATGGTGTGACAGACTGGCTGAATGACTAGCAGTAATTATCCGGTGCTGCTCTGTGGCTCAGAGGTGATCTGATGCTTGAAGATCGGGGAGCAGTGTTAACATCCAGCTCGTTAACATGCTGCAAGCACACTCGTGTGGGGAATCCGTTCAGCCGGGGCTGAAATCCTCAACAGCACGGAAGCTAATAATCACCTCTCTGTGATCGGAGGATGCATCAGCATCTCCATTTCCTCCACATCTAGATTCATATCAGTTATTCCTTTTTTGTTTTCTCTTTATTGCATCACAAGATGAGAATTTTAGTTATGGCTGCAGTCATTTGAAGTTTGTTTGTGTCACAAGAAGCAGAAAGACAGAGTGTGTTAGTGTGTCTGTTTTGTAGAGGGCAGCTGGAATAGAACAGAAATAATGGATGGAGGAACTGGAGCAAGCTTCATTACAGCTCCGTCTGTGTGTGTGGTGTCAGTTATCATATACAGAAGGGAACGATTCTCCATCTACAGAGTTTGTGATGAGATTTGGTTTTGGAAAGTTTTTGGTTCCATTTTCTTCTGTTACTGTAGTGAAGTCGAGTTTTTGTGATTAAGTTCTTAGCTCCCTGTTTTAGTTTTATTGTCATCCTCCCCGGTGTTCCCCTGACTCTCTTGGTATTTCATGCATGAAGGCTTCCTCAGCTCAGCTCTCGTGCTGCCACACCCTGTCGTCACTTTTTTAAATACTTCTACTTCCATCACACCAACAGGCACTTTAGAATCAACAATTGACAAGCATGTCTTTGGACAGCTCAAACCGGAGAGGTGATCAATGCACCACAGCGCTGCACACCCCTGGCAACTTTGGGGAAAAAGCCATTGGTTGGTGGTGGTTGCCAGGTGAAATCAGGGTCTGCTGCACCAAAAACATCATTGTGATTGCTTTGGTTGCAATCAGATTGCGACAGTCACCTGCAGTTTGCATGCAGGATGCTAACTCACCAAGCAGTTGAAAAAGTTTGGTTTGGTTTAGTTTGGCTGTCACCTTTGCTTTTGCGCCCTCCTGTGTCTCATTGTCTAATCAGCCCCTTGTGCATATGTAATCTCGCCTTTCCCTGCGCTTTGCCTCACAAACAGCATGCACACCTGACTTTCTGTACTGTATGGAATTAGCTTCTAAAAACACTGACATAAAGGCCTGCTCTACCTGGACTGGCAGCATGCTCGAGGTGCCCCAGGCTCGTCTGTTTGGTGACACGGTAGATGAGCTCGCCCGGCTCGCTGTCCTGGTCGCTGGCTGACAGCTGCAGCGTGGTCAGCTTCTTCACTGAGTTTTCATCAAGCACCAGGCCTTTGTTTACCACTACAGATGGAGGGAGATGGTCCTCTGCAAGATAAAATAAATAAGGTCAGTATAAAAAGAAAAGGAGCAGAGAGAAGAAAAAAAATTTAAAGTCCCCCCTTCAAGCAAAGATTTATCAGTAAAACCTGACTTTTGGCAGCGTTTGGGAAAACAATTCATCCAAAAGGAATTCAAAGTATTAAGAATCAGTTTCTTATCCTGGTAAAAGGGAGAAAGGATGGTGAAAGGAGGAGGTGAAAAAAGCTGAGATTTATATAGAACGAGACCGACAGTGGAGTTTCATATCAGGAGGTGTGAAAAAGTGATATAGGTTTGAAAGATGTGAAGAAAGGATAGAAAAGATTGAGAGAAGGGCAAAGAAGTCATCAGAGGGCAGTACGGCAGGAAGAGATATGGATGGAGAGCTTCCCTGTAGTCACATCTGAGAGGGTGCAATAAACAGAAAAGTGAAAAAGGTGAGAAAATAATAGGCTAAAAAGAGAGCTGCAAAAGATATGAGAGAGTCGGGATGCTGCTCAACCGTGAGGGACAGGCAATCCTTCAATATCCAGTAGCTTCTCATGAACCAGTGCAGTAGTTTGGCTTTATCCCCAGAAGGAAGCGAGAGGAAGCTTTTTAGATGGAAACGGTGACAATAAAAATGTGCACAGCTGAGTTTTCAGGGTTTATCATGGCTCAGAACGGGTCTTTCGGAGTGACTACCCACAACTGCAAAATAAGTCTGTGTAATTTAAAAAATGCATCTTTTTTTTCCTTTTCTCACAATCTCATAAAGAATAGTGTCATTTATATATGACTAAAAATTGCCAAAAATAATTGCATTACAGTGATGATAAGAAGAAAATCGCTGTAGCGCGCACAAAATGAAATTTACAAATTTCTGACAATGTCGATTAAAAACCCAAAACGAGCTCATTTAACATGTGAAAGCTAACAAGCTGTAAAAGTGGGTCATAAACAATGTTGGGTAAGTTACTTTAAATTAGTAACTTAGTTACATTACTAGTTACTTCTCTAAAAAAGTAACTCAGTTACTTCAAGTTACTCGTTACTTTCAGAGTAACTAGTTATTAGTGAAAGTAACTTTGGTTTTACTCAGAATTCTCTTGTTAATGTGTTGCTTCCCTAACTGGATACCCAGCAAGATTGCCAGTCTTCTAGCTTGCTTACTTGCCACAAGTGCACTGTGCCACCTACCAACAGAAAGGAAAAAATAATGTGCACATTTCCACGAGAGAAATCCGACGCCTGGACCGTCGTTGACCGCCGCCATGATTCTAGCCTGCTTTTTACATCCAACACAAAAACTGCAGTCGTGGTGCTTTTGATTGTACTCAGAACTTGGAAATTCTGCCTTCTGAATAGGAAGATGTAGGTAACACCAGACTGCAGATGAGCTGCATACAGGGCTGGACTGGGACAAAACAATCAACCCGGCATTTTGACTAGAGACCGCCCACCATTATAGGAAAAATCATAAAGCCTTTGAATGAAAACAAACACTGTTGTGACAGTGATGTACACTGTTCTGATGGTATATATGGATCAATCTATCAATCGTTTGTTGTAAGACTCAGATAATTATTTTTTAAAAGCGAGACATTTTAAATGAGAATAATAAAGAAAAGTATTTCCTTGTCCCCCCCTTTCCCTGTTAATGCCCTACCTGGCCCCCTGGCAACACTTTGCTAGACCCGCCCCTGCACAGTTACCAGCTGTCAGCTATGTAGAAAAGGATCCTGGTGTTATTTGTCTCTCAGAAACAGTTCATAACTTCCTTCAACTCATTCATGTCACCTAAAAGGTAAACCTGTTTCTCCATCACCTGTTCAACTCTGATGATTCAGTAAGGACATCTCCTGGTTTCATCTTCATGTTTCCTCTCACCAGATAACCAAACCGATATCATGACCAGCAGCTTTACAGCTGTGGCTCCAGCAAACATCAGCTGATACTAGAAATTAATATTAAATAAATTCTAACAACAGCTGATCAAGCTTAAACGTGCTGCTGTTGTTTAACGCGACATCCGCTGGTTTCCTCTTTCTGGCGCAAAGTGGGCAATAAACAAACAAGAGAGAAAGCCGATCAGCTGATCATTGATCAGTTTCGTGATTGAAGTAGAAACGGGAGAGGAGAGAATGAGAGAAGAAGAGGCAGCTGTGCAGCTTCAGCTTTGTGTCTTTTTCATTGTAGCTGAAGTCCGGGACAAACTGTGTTCCTTTTCACCTCAGTACGAAACGCGTAATATTTTCTCTGAATACCAGACGATTCTGTTTTTAGGGGACGGTTGGCAACTCTAATAATTAACCGTATGAACAAAATAAAGTTCAACATCAGTAACATAGCACCCACACAGCTGTATAGAAACTCTGTCATGCTAGCTAGCACGCAGTACGAAAATGTCAGCATACCGAAAATAAACTCCACCTAAACTTGGTTTATATCTGACCCAGATAGACTGCAGGTCATAACTTCTTACCTGAAGTTCAGTTCACCTGACACTCGGACGGGCGGCCGCTTCGGGTCTCTCCTCTTGCCTCCCTTTTCCTTCATCCACCTGCTGGCTTCCACCACTTGCTGATGTTATTGAATCTGTGGAAGCTCCGCGATATCCACCACACGAAGTAACGAGTAACGAGCGTATCTAAATCCCAGTAACGAGTAACGCGTTCCTGGTTTTGGCATAATAACTAGTTACCGTGCTCGTTACCACAATAATAACGTAGTTACTGTAACGCGTTACTTAATAACGCGTTAGTCCCAACACTGGTCATAAATAACATGACTGCACACAATTCGTATTCAGGACGTATGCAGGATGCAGCATCACATCAGTAACCACGCCTGAGACGGAGGGATAAATCTGCAGTAATTGCCTTCTCTTCTCCACCAAATGAAAGAACACTTCAGTCCCTGCTTTGCAGAGGGTGGAGGAAACCCTACCGAGCACACTGATGAAGAAGGACTGGTCGATCAGTTTGTTGCCCTCTGGATCGACCAGGTTGAACTTGAACGACAGGCTGCCTCCTTTCTCCCCCTTCTCGTGGCTGTAGTGCAGCAAGCCTGCAAGACAGAGACAAGCACTCCGTGTCAAAGCTTCTGACTTCATGCAAGAGTGTAACTGGTAGAAATAATTAAACCCCAACGAATCACACGACCTTAGAGCTGAATTACTGTGAGCGAAACTAGAAAGCACTAACAGCTTTGAATGCGTCTTCTACGCTTTTATTTTGTCTTATCACTAAGTTTTTGAATGTAATTCAAACAATGAGTGAACTGAATTTAGCAGAAATTTGGTTTAAAATTACATTTTGATAAATGTACACTGCAAACCACCTGTGACATTTTCTGCATTTTGTATTCTTGCCCATGTCTGGGTGAAAGCAGAGCAATTGTTACTTTGCCATCGAGCAGTGCAAGTTGAAAGTTAGTCAATAAATAACCTCTTGCTTTTCATCCCACCCTTCTGCCATAAAATTCTGTCACCTCCAACAGCATAACTAAGAACTAAGATACTAAACTGTATACACAGTTAGCTGTAGCCACTGTGACATCACCTCTTGGTTGGTGTCCTGTTGTGAAAAGTCAAAGTTAAAATGACCTGCTGTAGCAGCTGACGGGGTATTTAACCTCTAAGGTGGTCCCGAGACGTCACGTCAGGACACGTTTGTGACTTAAGGACGCGTGCGTTGAGGTATCAGTCGAGGTTAAATTGCTCTGAACGGGATCTCAGGACTGTGTTACACGTGACCTTTGTTCAGTGATGGTCATTCACAGCGGACATAGATAGCTTCCTTTAATGCTCTCTCAAACCTTTTCTTTCTCTGTCTTAAATGTGAACCTCCGTATCCTCAAAATAGTCTCTTGTCTCGTCCTTTCCATGCACAGGCACATCTGAGTCTTGTATTGAAGAGCTGGAACTTCAGGCTCTCCTGTATTTGCTCTGCACATGTGGAGTGGTTGTTTGCTCTCTCCTGTGTATTAGATCCACTCTTCACTGCACTGCACAGCATACCAACATTTATCAGTCCAGCTGCATCTGACTCAAGAACTTTAGTCTACCATGACCCGGACGCCCGAGCTGAAAGTGTGAAAGCAGACCCCGTTTTATCATCTATAAAAGGGTCCATAATTTATAATGTTGTATTCATTCAGTCTTTAAACTACAGGTCAAGACCACCTTTGTCACAAAGGAGATGAGCATTTGGTTAGATGCTTGAAATAAGGTCTATAACAGTAGCTTTGATATTTTTACTTTATGTTCTACAACATAAAATACTGTAAGTAATTTGCTAACAAATGGCTAATTGAGACTACAGAAGTCGTTGTAACAGCCAACATCATCGCAGCAAATGCAGGAGTTTTACTTCATCTGTAGCCTGACGTGTTTTTTTTAAACTTTTGCTGATTTATGGAGATGAGATATCCTTATATGTTGCTAACTTCCATATAGGCCTGCAAAAGACATCATGTCACTTTATCTGCTGGTTCGTGCTGGTCACTGGGAAAAATGAAGGATTAAAGCAGTCGTTCCACACCTAGAGGGGCATCCATCTTTTATATACAGTCTATGATAAAGTAAAGACCGAAAACTGCGGGACATCTGTGCAAAGTTACAACAATAAAAATTAAAGCTGGCACCTTTGTTGACGTCCTCCTGAGTGAAGGTCTGAACGGGACCTTTCACAGAAACTCGCTCCACTCGGCTGCTCCTGTTGAGCTGCAGCTTGCCGACCGGGGGGTCTTTGGTCAAGATGTACCGGAGCTTCAGGTGGTCTGAGTCGATGTCAGTACCTTTCAGATTCTGCTCTGTGATCTTAGATGATGACCCTGAAAAAGTACAGAAATCTCAGTGATCAGATTTTACATTTATTTGATGACTTGATTTATTTGATTGGATACTTTTTTTTTTCAACTGAAAATACAAGAGCTGCTTAAACTCACTTGAAGAGACTGAGAAATACTCTTGAAACAAAATCCTTAACATGGCCCTAATTTGTCTTTTAACGTCCCATAAAAACCCCAAATACTTTCCCACACACGAAAAGCTGGACATAACAAATAAAATAGGAAGAAAAAAGTGGAAAATATTAAAAATGGGGCACTACAATGTATCATAATACATTCATATGAATACATACTAATCAGCTGAGGTTTTTTAATAAAAACAACACTATTTTAACGTAGTTTCTCACTCTAAGCAGGGGAACTATGAACAAACTGATTTAGGAGGAAGACGAGAACAACAAGAGGCTATAAACATGAAAAGAAAAACTACTGAGTTTATTTATGATTGTAAAAGTATTATGACTGGTGTCCCCGGGCGTCTGGTTTAACCTGAGATGAGTCAACATCTCATTAAACACAGACATATCGTTTATTACTGCTTTTCTTGACTCTCACCTGCTGGAAGCTGCAGTCCTCTGTTGACGGTCATTCGAGGTCCCTCGCTCCTTGTGACGTCCATCGTGAACTCCAGGCGGCCCGTGTGGGTGTGAATGCCATCGGTGAGGGTGAAGGCCATCTCGTCTGCTCCCCCGCTGACAGTTTCAGGCGTGTAAACCAGCAGCTGATCCACCACATCCTGATAGGTGAAGGTGGAGCCCTGCGTTAGGATGCGACCGTTCTCCAGTGGCTGGGAGTAGAACTGCCGCCTGCGGAGCTTGCCTGGGGGAATAAAACATAAACCAAGCTCAGATTGTGAAGTGGGTGTAAGTGGGGGAGTGGTAACTGAATAAGTACATCTGTTTAAGTGCTCTGATTATCTCAGTCAAATGGAGGATGTTTGAGTTTTTCATGCAGCACATGAAAGACAAGAAAGCTCTTTGTAGAACCTAATGAGACATTTTAGATTCCTCTAAATTACCCTGCTTCTTAAATCAAAGCCCAGGTTTAAATAGGATTTAAGTCCAAATCCTGCAGCATGAAGAGGGGACACACAGACGTACACCCTCATTTATTCCCTCCCACACATTCCCTCTTCTTCTTCTTCTTTTTTAAACGTCTGCAATGAAACGTTTCTGCACTGTTTAAAGCAGAAGATGAACAAATCAAACACTTCCACCAATCCTCTATGGAGGATTGAAAAAAGCCAAAAATCATTAATTAAATAAAATACAACCCAAATTTCCATAAAATGTTGGAATGCTGTGTAAAAAAAATGAAAAAATGATTTGCGTATTAAACCGATAAAAATATTTTCCTCTCCAAATATTTTCAGAGCTTGCAGTCAATTTATTATCTATTGCCCTGCAGTATTTATTTTCACTGGATTTGCTATATTTTGCCTTTTTTAATTTAATTTTTTATTTTGTCAGTGTAAATCCATCGTTGGGGTATCCCCATGTTATTTGCATAAAGATTAATTCATAGAGTTTGAGGCTGTTTGGCACTAATTACCTGAAAATTATGTGCATTTAGAAATTTCTCATGGCCTTAAACTGGTTCGATAGCAGAAGGTTTACAAGCGCGTGTACGTTTGCTGGAGTGTTGCTGCAACCTGGCATCTTTATTAGGCTTGAAGGGGTCTCTCATACTTTCTCTAAGATAAATCGTTGTAGGTGTGTGTGTGTGTGTGAGGACAGTGGAGAGGTGGCCAGTTAAAAAGACGAGTTGACTGGGAGTCATCGCCACGTCTGAAATCACTCGTCTCTCGCTCTGTCCCATCAGCCGTTCACGCCGGTGGTTTTATGGCGGTGGCACGCTTGGTTTCACCAGCTGCTTTATGGTGCTTTAACTGAGGAGCGGAGGGGGGTTTGTTATGAGGAATGTCCCAGACCAGGTGTCTGTGGGGTGGGTGAGGAGTATGGGAGGGGTGGTGGTTGAAGACAGCATCGAGTTAGTATCAAATGGACATCTTTGGGGGAATAATCCATACCACTAATTTGCATGATCAAGACCAGGAATTCAGAAGTGTCAGTCGGACATTCCCTTTGCATTAAAAAAGTTCCTTAAATCCTTAAATACAAAACAGTCAGTTAGAGAGAATGCCTTAAAGTTTTCTCAGCCAGTGATCACAAAACAGCAGTTTTCCAGTTAAAACTATAGAACAATGAAAGAACACTGATTCTGTATTAAATTAACTTTAAGTGGATGCCACTTATGCTGATCAGTACATTTCTCTATCAATATTAGAAGAAACATGCTTGCAACAGCTCAAATAAGTAATTCAAAACTAATTGAAGTCATTTTATCTTAACAGACACGTTTTGAGTTGGGTCATTACGGCATTAAAATAAAAATCGTAACATGTAAAGAACAAATGAGAACCTGTGAAACAGGGTTTATATTCCGCCGTCTTTCATGACTTTTTAAACTTTGCTAAAATTGGGTTAGAAGACATTTTTGCTGTGAATAAGTGCCGTATACTTGTCTTAAAAAAATGTGTTTTTCGTGAAGCAATTTCTTTTGGTCTACCAGACTGTGGCAGGCGCAGAGAAAACTCAATTTGGGACGGTGAGAGGGCGTCAGAAAAACAAAGTGTTTGGAGGTCAGTTGATTTGAGTTTGTGTCGTTGTGTCATGTGAGGAATGGCTGCAGTCAGCATGCAGCGCTGCAGCGGGCGGCCGCTGTGTTTGTCTTGTTTTAAACTGTTTGGGTGTCGGAAATAAGAGTAATGTGTTTATGACTCTGTGTGTGTGTGTGTGTGTGTGTGTGTGTGTGTGTGTGTGTGTGTGTGTGTGTGTCTGTTCATCTCTATCACGTCCAGAACAATTTACTATCAACATGCCAGGTACCTCAACATAACTCTCTCCTGAGCTCTGTGTTAGGTCGTGTGTGTGTGCAGATCTAAAGTATGTGAGATATTTTAATATACTGACTTCACATCACTGCATATTTTTCCAGTGTTTACCTGCTGGGTTGCTGCTTGTGTTAACATATAAATCTGTTTTTGAAGCGTCTCTGTTGCTTTCATATTTGAAAAATATATATGATGCCATATGAACTGGTGAATAAACAAACGGACGAAGAAGAAGAACTAGAAGTATCTGAAACTAAGTAACAGTAAAATTACATAACTTCCTCCGGGATTAATAAAGTATTCTGATTCTGAAATCAAAGGTACTGTTCTAATCGCACTTTTCTGGGTTCATAATTCCACCAATTTTGACAAAATCTCCAACATCACTGGCTGAAATGCAGCTATGAACCATTAAAGAGCTGGACGTATGTAGACACTCACTGTTGTACCTCTCGCCTGACCTCCTCCGTACATCCCGATGATTATTTGAACCAACACTTCCGATTTGCATTCATTACTCAGGCAACTGACTGATTTTTATTCTAGTTCTTGTGTAATCTGCCCTACCTCAGCTTTTCTCCCCTTTTCCCCTCCTTAAAGGTGGCTTCTTCACAGCCACCCTTCCATTAAGACCACTGATGAGGATTCAGTGAACAGCAGATGGATCACCTGAAGGGTCAGATGCATCTCTCAGGTCCTGTGTCAGCTTTTTGCTGTATTTTCCTGCTTCTTGAGGAGGATGAAGTTCAGATACTTTTCATCTGCTGTAGATCGTTTTTTTTAGGCCTGACACTTTCCAGTTTCCTCAATTTTTTTAAGGACACACTGCACACCATGCAGAAATATCCCAACCTTTCAGGTACAAGCTCTTTGTTAGATCAGAATTACTATTTTATGCCATTATGTGTTAGCTTTGGCATTTTTAATGGGAAAAGTTAAAGAAATGGGAACAAATTTTGTGTTTTTGTAGCTTCTAAGTGCCTAAGGATACAATTTAAAATTGGTTCTTTGCTAAATTCTCTGTTATGTGTAGACATAACAGAGGTTCATACCTTGGGTTGGCTGCCTTTTTTGTGCTTGAATGATTTATAGGTCAGTGTGTTAACAAACAAACAAATACAGTCCTCTGAAAACAGCCAGCTACAAAAGACTGTACTGATGAAAAATGAGTGAAAAACCAGCCAATGGCAAAAGAAAAACCCCCTAGAAAGCCCAGAGAACTACCGTTCAAGACCACTTAAAAAAATACAAGAAAATCTTGCTCCTTGGAAGAAAAACATAAAGAAATGAAGGGTGGATATAATAACGGAGAGCAAAAAGCAATACAAATGTAAAGTTTATATAGATAAACTCAGTTTTAGCCAAAAAATTTTGCTAAAGCTGTAAATCACTTCAGCTGTTAGCTAAGTTAGCAGCTAGCTACATGTGAGTAATCAAATCAAGCCTTTAGCTAAAAATAATGACTTAACAATGAAAGGTGCAGTTGAAGAAGAGCCTTTACAGGCCAATACAGTCTGTCTGTGCTCACCATAGCTGGGAATTCTGATAATAGTGAAGAGGATCTCGTTCTCTGGTGTGTCCTGATCGTGGACGCTGAGGGACGAGTTGGTGATGACAACTCCAGAGTTTTCCTCTATATGGATGCTGCTGACGGACACCACCGGCTCTTTGTCCTCTTTACTCTGCTGAAAGACAATAAAATAAAGACATCTTTTAATATTTGTGGAATAACTACATTTTTCCTCACCAACAGAACACCAGGTTCACAAAACAGATCTCAAACAATTTATGTTACATTATTTTCCGTAATGGCAGATTATTCCCATTTCTGCTGATTTTATTTTTTTTAGTCAATGTGGTCCAATTTTTGTTTTCTGTCCTGATGCTTTCACATCTCCCAAGGTCTATAATCTATAATCTTTTCAGGTCCCTTGTTGGGGTGATGTTTTCCTTCAGTCAGCCAAGTGGAACAACTCACTGATGCCTGCAGACTTTTCTTAACTGCAGACTCGTTGGCATATTCAAATTTTTGTCTTATAAATGCAGATTACAGTGCGGTTCTGTCTGGTTTGTTTCACAAAGCCACAATGTTCAGGTCTTAAATATAACGGTTTTGTGACATATCTGCGGTTTGTTATTGCCAACAAAGTAATAAAGCAGAAAGAACGTCCTCCCGGTGTGGTGATTTCATATTTTTTGCCAGGGGTTGTATACTACCACCTCTACATTAATACACACCGTGAAAGACTTATTATATACAGGTCACGTGTCCAAATACACACACTCAACAAACTTAACAGCTCACTGACAGCCCCATCAATCCAACTCGAGACCTAAAACAGGCTTAAGTGATGGATTTGGATGCTCAGTTTGTTTATGTGTTTATGAAGGAGAAAAAAAACAGGGACAGCCTGAGGCCATAGCAGTTTTTCCTTGGAGGAAGCCTTGTGCTGCTCAAGGACAGCAGTAAAAAAGAAAAAGAAAAGCTGAGTAAGACCTCTTTTTAAAAAAAATTACTAATAGAGCGTGGAGCTGTTAAGACCTTGTTTCATCTCTTTTCATCAGCACAGACACAACTTAATCAGCTCAAACTTTTATGGGTGTGCACCAGCTTCAATTTTTGAAAAGTGTTTTGGGTCTTTTTCAAGCTTTTATCATCTTCTTTTGAAGAAACGAAAGCATCAACAGGGGCGACTTATCTAACTGAAACTAATTAAACTTGGTGATTTGGACTGATGGAGGTACAGGGTGAAGTGCAACGGTTTCCAAAATGAAGCATTACAGGCATGAAAAATGTGTTACTTATAAAACAATGGTTTGAAACTGATAGACAGAAGGACGCATTAACTTTACCTCAGACCTAGAATATTATGGAGTCCTGTGAAAAACTAAGTACATACCATGGTTCAATAGCTTCATTCAATAGCTTTTAAAGGTGCGCTTGAAATCATTGACATGTTAGACGAGTCATTTTAAGCCAAACTTTAGCTGTCAGCAGTCAGATGACCTGACATTTGACTCTAAAATACTTTGGTTTACAAACAAATTAATGGTTGACTCAATGTCCAGGGTGCCCAGGTCCTCTGGGTCCAAAAAGAGCCCTAATCCTCGCCCCTCCACCACTGTGCTGACAGTTGGTAAGAGGCCTTTTTGCTCATATGCTACGTTGGTTTTCACCACTTGTGGTGCAGTGCATCATGGTCAAACATCTCCACTGTGGTCTCCCCTCAGCAAAGGATTTTATTGCAGAAGTTTTGTGGTTCGTCCAGATGCAACTTTGCAAACCTGAACTGTGATGCCTTGATGGTCTTTTTAGAAAGAAAATGCTTTCTCCTGGTAACATTTCTAGTAAGCCATTCTAGTTCAGTCTTTCTGAGAGTGTAAACTTAACACTGTCATAAACATTTAACATACTAACTGTGTAGTGTAAGACTGAGCTCTCAGTTTTTTGTAATTTCTCTGAGCGTTGGGTAGAATTTGTTGGAATATCCACTCCTGACAATTGTTTACTTGTGAAACATTTGGGAATGGCCTTAAAACTCTTCCTAGATTCATGAGCTGATGTCTTTCCTCCTAAACACACCTACAGACCAGCAAACTGCCAAAATATCCACCAATATAGAGGTGCTCACACTTGCTGATGATCAATTAACCGAGTGCATTTGATTACGAGCACTTGACTACGACTTACCCTGTTAATTCCCATGGACGGAATAAGCATATAGTTAGTTTTTTATTTATTTAAGCAGCAACCTCTGTGGTTAGAAATGGATTTTGCTGAACGATTTCCGTTCTAAACTAGCTAACTGATTACTGTTCTCCCTCTTCTTCATCACATTTGGATAAAAAAAACAAAACAGTAATGCCTTGAGACTGCAAAATGGGGCTTCTCAAACCAAGGCGTTGTGTCATTGTGGTTACTTCTGTCACAGAAATGAAGGAAAGTGCAACAGTAACACAAACACCTTCAAAATTAAGAGAGTTGAAAAAAAATCTTCAAAGGCAAATCTCAAGAAAAACAAACTTCCTTGGTTTTGAAATACATTTTTAATTATGCATTAATCAATGTCACGTATAATGATAGTACTTTAGTAGTAGTAGTTTTTTAGTTTTTTCTTACCTGGATGTCAATTTCCACACTGAAAGCTTCCGTCTGGCTGAGCCCGTCACTGATGTAGACGCTGAAGATGTCCTGCTTGGTTTGAGGTTTAAGCTGGCTCTCCTGGACGTAAGAGATATGGCCGGATGTAAGGTCCTCCACAGAGAACGGCACGTCAGGGGTGACGACATGTGAGCCGCCAATGGAGCTGCCTGATTGACGAGAGAACAGAGGAAGAGATGCAACTTAGAAAAAAAAAGAGCACTGCATTCAAATTCAAAGTGCACAAAATAATTTTATTCATTAAATCAATCTAATTTTTTCTTAAATTCCTTCTTTTAGTGTAAAAATGACGATTTGTCCTGTTGTCCGGCTGTGGCTACACGCTGAAAAAGCCATTTCTACACTGGATCATTTATTATACTGCAACACAGAACTCATAAACCTCTCAGGTGACCAGTTAGCAGGCCATCACTTATATCATCTGACAGCTGCAATGACAGCAATATTTGTCTTCTCCGTCCCATCAGGCTTTTCATTTGACTTCAGCCGGAACTGTCTGGTAGTTTAGATGCATGGACGGTCTTTACAATCCTCCAGAAAAGCACACTGGCTGTGATGACACGACCTGGCTGTCCTCAGGTTGAAGGAGAGTTGCCTTGAATACTTAACATCAACCTTGAAATCTCTGAAGTTTGAGAGAAAGTATGAGTTTCTTTCTTGCAGAAGACGGATGACTCCGCACTGAGCTGAGTCAGGGCTCTGGAGGGAATAGCTGGTGTGTGTGTACTTGTATTTACTTTAGTGTAGCCGTGTAAATCAGGGCCAATAGTAAATCGCATCACATCACATCGCATCATCTGCCTGTTTTACGGTGAGCATCGGGAGTCTCTTATCTGAGCGGGAACCCTCACAGAAGTGTAATCAAAACAGGAAATCACCTGAAGCCACCGGGGAATTACAATTTTTCCGGAATAATTTTTTTGGTTGTTCTGTTCTCACACGTGGCGTCTGCTGATCTCAGATTCACAGCAACACTCCTGCAATCACGCCGCTGACATCTCTGTGCATCGCTGACTGAACAAGGCTCTGAAAATGAATATGGGTCGAAAACAGAACCAGTTGTTCAGGAACGTGACGCAGAGAGCTAGCAGGCTGGAATATTAATCCCAGAATTGTTTTTTTATTAAATTTCATTAATTTTATTTTAGGATTAATTATAGTTACAGGTGATTCTACACTAATGGGATCTGAATTCTAATTACTATAGTCCATCCCTACTTCTCTTTTAATGCTGGGCTCATAAAAGCACGATTATGATTATGATGAAAGTAAGTAAAAGGGTGCACACAGCAGTTTATGGTTCCTATTTTGTTTACAGGGATCCGGTTGTACTACACAGCAGATCGTAGTATTACACAGATAATTGCATTTGGAAATGGTCCAATGGGCACCAGCACCACAGGTAGTTCAGGTCTAGTTCAACTCAGAACAACTGCCAGTGTCAGCACACCTGTATCTGTAAGCAGGTATGCCCTACCTTGGACCTTACCGATATCCGAATGTGTAAGATATAAAACAATTACCAACCATATACTCATGAAGAAGGTGCAAACCATCTATAGATGATAACACTGCTCTTTGTTCCAGGCTGTAGACTTATTGGATAAAACAACATGAGTCAGTGGCGACTAGTTCACTTTTGGAGCCAGCCTCAAGTGGCACCTAGAGGAACTGCAGGTTTGCCACTTTTACATCAACTGCGCCCTGGTCGCTATGGTAACGCGTAAATATTTCTTTCAGAATAACACAACTACAACATGGGAAAAAAATCCAGGGAAACCGAGTTGACGGTAAAAACCCTGAAAACCACAAATTGCACACCAGAGCCTCAACTCTCGCGGCCCGGTACCGCTCAGTGGCCCGGGGGTTGGGGACCGCTGATCTAAGGAGTTTAAATAATCATGGGAGTGAGTAATCAGAATCATCCATAATCCATAATCCATCAGAATATTCCATCCATCCATTTTCTGCCACTTATCTGAGTCTTACACAGGGTGAGCAACTGGGGCAGGAACACTGAGGCATTCCCAAACCAGCTGTACCAGATGTAATATCTCCTCCTGCCAACAGGACATGGCTGAAACACCCAACCTAGGAGCCACCCAGGAAGTGTCCTAGATGTGGAGTAGTAGTGGCTATACTGTAAGCTTTGAGTTTCTCACTTTCAAGTTACCTCCTTTATATTACAAGGTAAATAAGTTTAGAGAGAAAAGGCTAAAAATCAGACAATCTCCTACAAACAGCAAATGGTGATGGTGGGAAAAAAGAAAGGAAGAAACCACCATCAGAACCAGGAAGGGAGCCACTTTTGTGTCTTTCCATTTCCTTTCCTGACATCTATGAGAAAGGCGAACACAAGGAGACAAAGCAGCATATAAACACATGGGGAGTGACAAAGATGGGCTGGGAGTTGTTTCGTTTTCCTTCTAGGACCTCAGGGGCCAAACTGACATGGGCTGTATTCCTTCCATGTCCGCTTTATATTAAAGTCATTATTTAAATTCACATTGGAAAATGTCTATACTGCATTGCAGTATGTGTGCCTGCCTCTGTGCTAATCATCAAACTATTATGTATTTTGTTAAGGGAAAAGCCATTTTCTGCATAAACACTGCCTATGTGTGAGAGTTTAGTTTTTTCCATGTGCATGTTTTGAATTTCTGCATTCATGCAAATGCACAACATCAGCATGCGAGTCAGTGTCTCTTGTGTGATGGTGCATCTGCATATCAACATTAAAAAAACCTGTGCATGTTGGTTTTGTTGCCAGCACATTGACGGTGACACTGACTGGCCTCCCCTGTGCCCCGGTGACAGCAGAAATCCCATCACCCGGCACCGCTGACTGATGCTGCTGAATACCAACGACTCCAGCTGCCATCAAGGACGGGCCGCCGGGACACGGAGAGAAAAGATTGGCGCCAGCTGGTTATCTACAGCTGCAGACACTATAAATATCTGACCCCACAAATTTATCCTTCATTATGTCTGCAGACAATACTTTCCTGCATGTATAATGGAGAAGCCCAATTATCCCATTATTATTACAACTATGGCTGCACACCCATTAAAAATGAACAGTTTCTTTACATATGCAGCTCAGTATGATGATTTTCTGCTCTTAACTGCTAAAATCCTACCAACAATGTGATACGATTTACTGGTTTTAATGAGATTTTATTTTTACAGCAAGCTGAACTTCTAAAGTTCAAAGGTTTCTCCTTGGATTTGGAGTTTTCACTCACTGCCTTATTCTGTGTATCCCCCCCCCACCAATCAGGAAATGGGTGGAATCATTCATTTCCTGATTGGTGGGGGGGAGTAAATCCATGTTTTCTAAAAGTATTGCAGTATTCAGGTCATTTACTGTGGGTTTTGCAGGCACAAAAGCCACTTTAATATAAAGCGGACATGCAGCCGATATCCTGAATGATGCAGATAATGCAACTCCAGATGCTTTCTTTGAGTCTCCTAAAGATAAACAGCAACCGTGTGTCACACAGCACATGGATGCAGCTCTCTAACCAAGGTTGATAGTCCATTCCATTCCCATCCGCTTATCCTTTTCAGGGTCACGGGGGGGACAGCCTATCCCAGCTGTCTTAGGGCGAGAGGCAGGGTACACCCTGGACAGGTCGCCAGTCTGTCGCAGGGCTAACACATAGATAAAGACGACCATTCGCACTCACATTCAGACCTATGGGCAATTTAGAGTTTCCAATTTCCAAACCTATCCTAACTGCATGTCTTTGGACTGTGGGAGGAAGCCGGAGTACCCGGGGAGAACAAGCAAACTCCACACAGAAAGACCCCGGCCTGATGGTGGAATTGAACTCAGGACCTTCCATCTGCTAACCACCGTGCTGCCCAAGCACATGAGCACGGTGAGCAGGGTTGATAGTGTCAGCTATCTTTAACTTTAATAATTTAAATAATAATCCAAATGTTGAGGCTTTAAAATATGTCCAAAAAACAATAGGTCATCTTTTATTTACAGGCCCTGCTTGGACCCAATAGTCTGTGGATGTGCTTGTTAAGGTTTCAGACACACAGAATAATCCCCTTCAACGTAAAAGTTGTACCTTTTAAAAACATGTTGGTTGAAGCAGTAAGACTGATTGCTCAGGAAATACATATTTCTCCCTAGTGACCAGATATTGCCAATCTGTCTCTAAGCCTGTGTGACTGAGGCGTGTAGGTCAGATCGTATAATAACTTTTAAATCACAAGGTAGTCCCACCCTGAAGGAGATGCTTTATCATCTTTTTGGACACTAATCGGAACCATATTTTATAAAATAAACATCATTAAAACTAGAGACTGAGACCATACACTCATCAGGAAAAAGTTTACTGAGAGCTTGGATTAAAGCAGCCAATTGTTGTCTCTCATTCACTTCCTTACACCCATAATTGTCTTTGCAACCAGAGAAGTCACCCTGGCCATCAGAAAGAGGAGAAAGCATTAGATTCACTTTTCCCTAAGCTACGCCCAGTTTTGATTACAACCTGTTCTTGCTAATGTGGGCTCATAACGTCACATTTGCATCAAGCGTGATTTCTTCTGGCTGAAAAAAGAAGAAAGTCAAAAACAATATTGTAACAGCTAAAATACTAAAAACGAGGCTTCACAATCCAGTGGGTGACATCACCGCTCTGTCTATTTTTTATATATAGACCAAAATTACAATTACAGCAGGATATACCATTTATATTATTCATTCTCAATACTCTGACTTTTCTTCCTTCTGTGTTTATATCTATTTCATTTCATGTTATTTCAGCTTCTGCACTTGCAATGTTACAGTTTCCCAGAGGGAATCAGCTCCTCTTCAACTCTTGTCACCTTTTTCATTTTTCCAAGCGCTTCCTCTCGGGAGCAGAAGAAAGAGCAGCAGTGGTTGAGTGAGCCTCAACACTGTGAAACTTCAACAATTGCCCCATCTGTACCTGGCTATCTGGTGGCTCTAATCCACAGCACAATCAAGCCGAGACAGATGGCACTGGTACCGCGGGGAATTCACCCGGCATTGTGTGCACAGGAATGTGACGCAAATTGAAATGTGAAAATTATTCAGAGTAACAGTTGCAGTTTGTCACATCATGAGCCAAAGTCAATTCAGCTTCCTGCAACAGTGACCACACTCCAAAATATCTGCATACCGTCACACAGGCACTTCTCACCTCTCCTGGTGTTCTCAATAAAACCATATTTAGGAGGGCTGACGAGCCAAATCAGCAGCTCCTTCGGGGGCGTGTCCACATCTGACACTGTGATGTCATTGGTAGATAGCTGCACACGACCACCTTCCTCGACCTAGACATGGATAATAAGCAAAAATAAATTATTTCATAGAGTCTCGTGGAGGATTTAATTGGGAGATCCTAGTTTTCTCACTTGAGTCTAAAGTATAGTTACTACAATGTAGTCTGTTTAATATTTTAATCATATTACATATTTAAAGCCCTGAGAAAACTCAGTGTGGGCTCATAAAAAAAATCTGAATCTCAGCTCCAGAAAAACAAATCCCCTTTCTACATTTGAACGTGATTAAAAACTCATGAAAACTGGAAATTCAAATCTTTACAAGAACCTTGAAGGATGAGTACACAGTAGATGTTAAATTATTTAGTGCTCCGTGAGGCTTTTCCTCTTTTCTACCTTTATTGTATTCTTTTAATTTACCCAAAAACAACACAAGCTGTGAAACCACGGGAGAGGTCCCACTTTGAGGTGTATTTACTGACTCAGAAAATGAGTTTCTCCCCACACAGCCAGGAAATAAATATATCCAAGAATGAGACATTTCTTGGAGCGAGATTTCACTTCGTATCCTTCATGAACGATGGAATTTGTGGAGGGACATCATAGCCTGCAGATGAGGCAAAGCTCTTTCTCTTATCATATTGTTATCTTGCAGTGAAAGACAGAAAATGCACATTTCTTTAGTTTAACATAGTGAGACTGACAAATGTCCACACACATACACATTGGAGAATATGTTAAAGATAAAAGCATGCTGATGCCATATTCTGCTGCATTTATATTAGCCCCTGGACAGTGACAGTGCATACCTTTACCTTTATCCATAAGCCTGTAGTGTGTGGAGTTGAATGGCCAGTTAGCTCAGCAGGATAAAACAAAGCAAGCAGACGTAGAGGAGTACGCATCCTGTTATTCCCACTCACAGAGGACAATACTCAAACATCATGGTACATAAATGCCATTTGCTACATGTTCATGAAGGAAATCCAGCAGACATCAACGCAACTTTCAATTTGGAGCTATTTTTCAAACAAAGACCTCGCTACCTGATGGAGATCATGTGACAGGATTCCCTTGCTTCTTTTGTCTCAAATATAAAACGGTTACATTAAAAATGATTTGATGCTGTACTTAAGATGTTCTTCTGACTAAAGGTAAATATTGTTTCAGCTGGCCTGCTGTGTGCACCTCCGTTAAGTGTGTAAGATTCTTACTTGCACATCTGTATGCAGGACATAGTGTGTGCATACCTTGATGCTGCCTCGGACAGTGACCACCGGCGGCTGTCTTGGTGTGGAGGTGATGGTGATGGTGCATATCTGGTTGTCAAGGCGATTGTTGTCTCCATCGTAAACAACAAAGTGGAAGATATCAGTCACTGGCTGACTTCCCGTCTCTATCGAAGTGATGTACCTGCAGATGGAAACCTGTTTCAATCACAGTTTCTATTTTCTTCATTCATCCTTCCATTTTCTTATCCAGGTCTGGGTTGCACAGATGCCCCAACTTCCTTCTCTCCAGCCTTTAGCTGAGAGACACATGGCCAGATTTACTAATGGTTTATTAATGAGGCAAAAATCCTTCACCTCTAGTTCTTCTGGAGGACACTGAGGTGTTTCCAGACAAGCCAAGAGACAAAATCTCTCTTCTGAGCCTCAACTAGGAGGCCTCAAGGAGGCATCCTGGTCAGATGCTGAATTCAACTTGCTCCTTTCATTGTGGAGTACCAGCACTTTAACTCTGAGCTCTTCTCGAATTACTAAACTCCTCATCCTATTGCCCTAAAGCTGAGCCCAGACGGCCCTTGGAGGAAGATCATTTCCATCACCTGTATCTGAAACTGCAGGATTTTGGTCACAACACACAGCTCCACCCCATAGATGAGGACAGGAATAAAGATGAGACCATAAATATTTAAAAAATATATATATATATATATATTTATATATGTATATGATGAACAGTTGAGCTAATACAAGGGAAAAAAAGACCTGAAGCCAAACAAAGAAACAAAAGTCTTATTTTTCCATTTCAAAGAAAGTCGAGAGGAAAAGCCTCCCTCAGAGAATCACTCAAATGCAAATGCTGCTAAACTTTAAATCAAAATCTCTGACATTTACAAAAATTCTTGAAAAAGGTTTCTTAATCTTTTTAGTGTGTGTTTAATAATGACTTTTTGTCTGATACAATAATTCTCTTTTAATGGGTACATAATTATCTGTTTATGTGTTAAGTCGTGGATTGACAGAGGACTTAGCACAGATTCGCTTTAGCCCTCCCACAGTGATACAGCTGCTAATCTCTGCAGAGCACTAATAAAACTGAAAGCCATGCCAGTGTAATCTCCTCTAATCCCATTCAATTCTTTTAAAACAATTCTCAGCTCCTGTTTGTAAGAGCCAGCGCCAAAGAGACAAAACTAATACAGACGGTTTGAAGTTTGCCCCCAGAGATCGGCCCGTGCTGCAGCTAATCAGGGGCTGCGTTATGGAAATGAAATAGCTAGTACGTGAATATTTATGCTTCATTTTAGTGCCTCTCATAGGGGGACTTACTACCACTTGCAGGTAATATCAGAGCCAAGTTAATTGGCTTTGCTTATGCCAACAGGCTGATTCATTGAACGCAACGGGAGAAAGACTATTGAATAACTTCCAGTTAATACGTTTGTTTTTTACCGGGTTTTGGTTAATGTCTGTGGAGCTCTCATTTTATGAGAAGAAACATTAAGATTAAAGGAAAGCAAAATGGATCTGCAAGCTGTTACAGTGTCTTCTCCAGCTTGAAGCTGACGGGGAAAATGATTCCCGCTGACTCGAGCTGCAATCAGAGAAATTGATCGTGAGTACGACTGCAGACTGAAGAACCCGAGACGGTGTTTTATCGCACAGAGTGGCCTCGACACCAGGCTATTCCTTTACAGCTGCCTCTTTATTAGAGGCTTAAAAACCCACATGTGTGTTGCTCTCATCCTGGAAAAAGTACTTCACTTCAAACATGTCTAATATTTTTAATTTTCCTCGATTCCAGCTCTCCATGGACCAGCTCCACAGCATGTTACATATTCCACATTTCACCTTTAGGTCCTTCTCTCATCTAAAAACCAAAAGTGCATAGGCTTTTTATTTATTTCTTTAAATTTATTCTACCCCCAGCCCGTCAATTTTCTACTGCTTATCTAGCTTAGCAGTCCAAGGAGTGATGCAGATGCCTCGCTGTTCGATGCCACCACCTCCAGCACTTCCAGGGCGACACCAAAACCCGCCAAAGCAGCTGAAAGGCATTTTCTCTCCAGCATGTCCTGTGTCTGCCCATGCTTGCCTTCTGGTTGAACCCAGAACGTCTCAACTCTGAGGCATCCAAGTAAAATGTCCGGACCCAATTCCCTGGCTTCTCCGATGGTGGAGCAGCAGCTGCACGGTGCTCTGAGCCACTGCTTGTCCGAGAATGTAACTCGAACAGTAAATCCTGCCTGCTATTGAAAACCAGTCTAAGCATCTATTTATTATTCTTATTGTTGTCATTTTTGCTTTCTCTTTTTTAAAACTTTTTAAAATATGTTTTTCTTTCATTTCATTCTTGTTTAGCCTTTACATGTTTTCTACTTTCTCATATTCTTTTGCACGACTTTAGACTTTTGGAAACGTGTGTACTTGTGTATACTAGATGAACAGATATTACTTCACTCCATGTTGTTTTTAATGTGCCACATTTAAAAAAACTGACTCAACCTAATAAAAATAGATGAAACCAGAGCAGGCCTGCAGGTGGAGGTGATAAGACCTCAGCTTTTACATATAACTATTCCTAGTTACTCAAACGTTGTCCCCGTGAGGGAGCCGTTAATAGAAATGTTAACATTTTTTGTAGACTCCCATGGAGCTTTGTGAATCTTTATCGCATTTTCACTGACTGCTTCTTGGGACAACCGAGGGTTTTTGAAAGTCATTTTTAGTTAAAGTGCAGATGTTATACTGATATTACAGTTTTGTAAGTCTCTGAAGTAACATTTAAACCTTCACAGAAAGCCGTGATTAAACACTCGTGTCTTTGAGGTGGGGTAAAGTGCTTCACAGGTCACATAAAACACACCACTGCAACAGACTAAATAATTTACCGAATGCTGTCCTCGTTGTCTGGATGATTTTAAACGTCTTAACTAGTCCCACTGAGTAGCTGTTGCTACCCATACCTGATCCTGTGCTTGTTGATGTCCTCCATTGTGAAGGAGGAGTACTCCCTCAGCTCCTGGTGCTCCTGCTGGGACTGGCTCCTGGTCAGGATGCCGTACATTGGCACCGACACCAGCTGGACTCGAATCTGGTCATCTGGGGATGTGTCATCCTGAGGGACCAAACAGACTTTTGTGATATTGTACCTAAAATGAAAACAACAAGTCTCACCTACAACTCTTCATTCACAAAATTATTCTGTGCTGTAAAATCTGGATAACAAGGAACTATTCTGACATTTTGATGAGCAAAGCACCTCCTGCTCCCGTTCATTCTCTTACTACTCTCCGGTTTTGGGATTTCCCTCATGTCACATAGATAGGATACAATGCATAAAACATTGCCTATGTTCCTCGGGTCATCCCCAGCCCTTGGATGGTGGTGCGCATCCATCCTCTGCTTATCCAATTCAGGGTAACTGGGAGGTTGGAGTCTTCCCAACTGGACAGGTCACCAGTCTTTTACAGGGCTATCACATAAAGATAGACAACTATTCACACATGCTGGTAATTTAGAATCACAACCTGCTGTAATCTAACCCCATGCATGTCATTGGACCGCACGAGGAAGCTGGAGTACATCCAGGTTTGGTTGTGGGATTGGTCATTTTTTGCTAGCCTGCTAAAGAAAACTAACCTTAGCTATACTGTAGGTGGCGTCAACAAGAACTGGGCTCTGTTTGTTAAATAAGGGTCACCCAGTCACATCAAAGCTGACTTGTGGCTTTCAAGGAAGAAGGGGTCTACAGCTTGTTTCAAACAATGGATCGACTAAGAGTCAGGTGCAGCTCAGGCCCCTGAAGATTCTTATCTATATCACACATTATAAAATCATCGGGTTGTCCATCAACATGTAGCTTTATAAAGGCTTCATATTTTAATTTCACAACAATAACATCTCATTTATTTCCACAAAACTGGAATGTTATGATATAAATGATATAAGGCCTTCATGTTGCCTTGCAACCACTTAGCAAGGAACTAAAGTGAGATTTATAGAGTACAGCAAAACCTCAGCCTTGCAGGGGAGACACAAAAATTGGCAAATTTTTTTTAAACTAAGAAAAACACATAAGCGTATTCTTTATTTATATTTACAACATCACTCTATATATTTTAAATTTTTCTCTATGCGACCACATCAAACCATACTGCAGCACAGGCATGTAATAGCACGATAAATGAAGATGATTTTAAACTGTGAACGATGCAAAGTTTCTTCAATGAAGTCCAAAAATAAAAATATGGAGCTGAAAATAAGCTGAATATATCTCTCCATCATTGAATGCCTACGCCTGTCTATTATAGGGCTGATATAGGGATGGACAGCTGGACTTTGAAAGATAGCACCAGGCCACAGAAGCAGCAAACAGGCCTGGAAAGGCCCTAAAATCAATCCATAGCTCGTGCAATGTCCATTCGCTGGCTCATGTCTCACAGAACTGCGAGCATAGTTTCGAGTGGGTGCGATCAGCTCCGGCAGCCGAGTCCAAACCAGGACGCGACACAGCCCGGGGACAGTCCGTTATCAGATCCTACTGTGGATTTTCACGCATGTGTTGTGTGTTCCCTGCTGCTTGGATTTTTTTTTTAATCCTGTTAACGTCATGCTTCATGTTTTGCTTCATTTCCACTTTTCTGCATCACCATATATATTCTTCTTCTTTTTCTTCTTCTTCTTCTATACACCATGTCTTTCTTTTTAATATTATATCTTTCTGAACCTGCCTGCACGACCTCTCCTCTCCACACATGACACTTGCATTAAACATAAACCAAAGCTCAGCGTAATTCAAACACTAAACACTCTCACTGGCACGCAGCTCTCCTAACTCACCGTGTAAGCCAGGTGTGAGCGTCTGATGACAGTGCTGCTTTTCTCGCCCACTTCCAGCGAGAGCGTGGCGATGGGGTCCTGCTGTGGCCCGCTGCCTCCAGCGCCCAAAACCACCACCTGCACTACCGTGGCAGCCATGGAGATACCGTCGCTAACTGAGAAGGTGATGGCATCATCTTGGGTGGAGAGTCCGGAGTGACGGTAGAGCAGGACATTGCGGGTGACGTCGCTGAAAGTGAAGGTGTCACCTGAAAAGACGGAGAAAATGTGGATATTACGACTCTAGTTTCATGTGTTGATTTTAGTCCTCCTGCTTTTCTGTTACCTTTCCACCAGAGACGCGGTTATACAAGCAGGGAAAAAGAATAAGTGAGGACAAAAAAAACTGACAATAACTAAATTTTTGAGGCCATAAAAATATTCTTTCTTCTTAAGCGGGTGGCCAGGCTTCTGTTTCACATTACCTTTAAAGCTGGTGAGCAGTTCAACTCAAGCTGAGACTAAAGTAAGTAAAAATGACACAAGCCCTACGAGCCAGCCTCGTGTGACTATGCTGTGTTAAAATCTATTAGCTAAACATCATATGATATGATAATTTACAGATCCCTAAAAAAGTTTAAAAACAAAAATCAGACAAATAAATGTCCGTCCATCCGTCCATCCATCCATGCATCCATCCATCCATGCATCCATCCATCCATCCATCCATGCATCCATCCATCCTCCTCTGATCCCAGCAGTGTCAGTGTGTTGTACTTTACCATTAGTCATGCGAATTTTTGTGTTGCCGTCAGTCTTTATCAGCTCTCCATGGACGGGAGCTTCTACCACCTCGAACTCCAGGTCATCTGGAGCCGTGTCAACGTCGCTCACAGCCAGCTGCTGACCGCCTGCACGCGCCACAGAAATGGAGAAGAGTTAGAAGCACGAACAGCTGGCCCTCAACAAGTTCTCTTCTTAAATAGTTTTTGTGTTTATATAATCTTACCGATGGCAGCTTGTCCTCCGAGGCTGACCTCCAGCAGCGGGTCCAGAACCTGAAACACCGGCGGCTGCTGGTGGTTTGTCAGCAGCAGGACAGCAAAGTCCAGCTCAGGCGTGGTGTGCTCGCCATCTGACACTGAAGCACACGCACGCAAGAAGGAGGAGAAGAAGAATATCATTAAAGCAACCACACAGATCATAAATGAGACAGAGGAAACACACAGACACAAATTAGTCCGAAAACAAACACACCTCTAACACATCACTGCTAATTAGCTTCCCAGCTTCTTTCACTTCACAAAGAAAACTTTTTAAGGAAATTTAATAAGCTACAAGTCTGGATTATAAAAAATAAAGCACATCATAGAGGCTGAAGTTATTAATTAATTTAAAAAACAGAATCAGTCCAGTTATAAGCCAAAAAAAGGTGTTAGAGTGTAAACTCTACTTGATGGGTCCACTTGTCACTTTGCATTAACACATGATTTAAAATTGAAACAGCAACAAGCCAACTGTCAAGTGTCAATTGTTTCACCTGGACATAAATGAGAGGGAAAAAAACAGCTTCATATAAAATTTTATTATGATTTTATTATTTTGTTGCTCTTTTGTTTTACCTTTTCAATAAATTCTTAAATAACCTGAATTAAAAAGACAAAATTCCTGAGAGTTTTCGCCACTGTGTGCCTCTGATGGTGTAGCACTTAACACATTTAACTGGCAAGTAAAAGGTTGCTGGTTTGATTCCAGCTGGAGACACAAATACCCTTTGCGTTTGTGTCAGAAAGGGTAAAACTCGAGTGGCAACAGAGAGCTATTTTATCTGCTCCACACATTTCTGTTCATTTCTTCCTTCAGACTGAAACGTTTAGACTTTAGATGAGTGTTGCCGTGAAAGTAAGTGAAGGGACGCAATTGAAACAACAGTCCCACAATAGTGCTGAATTATGCTAAAGCCCCAAACAGATTGCTTTAACTTTTTCATGTCTCTGACATAAAATGAGAAGCTACTTAGAGAGATTACTTTATTGTTAAATTGTATTTATTAGAAATATTGTTGTTACCAAATTTCCTGTTATTGTTAATAAAACTTTGTGTTTCACTGTAGAGCAGGGGTCTCAAACTTAAATGAGCTGTGGGCCACTGCCGGCACTCTCATGTCAGGGCCACTTTAGTGTTCAACTTGTACAAAAAAACAAACAAACAAGAAAACAAACACCCACAAATATTTATGAAAAAGTCATGTTTTGTTTGTTTTTTAAAATTTCAAATATTGCATAACAAGACAAAACTGCAAATGTGAAAGCATTTTTTGTCTCACTCTTAACCAACTGAAGCCGTTCATTGAACTACCAAATAAACAAACTGGTGCTCTCTTTCTGGCCGGACACTTCTGCTACAATTTTGTTCGTATTTACCAAAATAAAAGCGCAGACATAAGTGTACACATTAGTTTTTGACTCTCTCATTGAACTAACACAGCCAATCCCTCACCATGTTTGTGCTCTCTGCTCATGTTGCCTTCATATCAAATAATTTTTTGCTTATTAAAGAACTTATTTTAACATTGCACTCAACAAGAAACAAATGCTACCTAAAAAAGTAACTTCAAGGAATAAATTGCTTTATATTTCTTCACGTCAATATACAGGCTGCAAGTAGTGGTGACGCGGACCGCAAGTGGCCCCCGGGCCGCGAGTTTGAGACCCCTGCTGTAGACAGACATGAATATTCTACCCAACAAGACACAAGGGGACAATTTTCCCTACCCATCGTAAGAACCAATTCATTTAAAAGCACAGGTTTATACAGCTATGGAGGAACGGCATTTCAATGCAGATACAGATAAAACTAATGAAAACTTTTAAAACAACATTTATTTGCTATAACTTAACCACAGGTACAAATTCTTAGAATGAAGTCGCATTTTTGTGTTTGCTTAAGTAATGATGGTTAATTTAAATGTCATGTAAAGGTTATGTTATCAGTGCTTAGCCTGATATGAGGCAACTCTGTGCTATAAGGAGCTGTTTTTGTTGTCTGCATGTTAAAAGCTGAACCAACATTATTATTTTAAATCATTTATTATGAATGAAGACAATATAAATGAGCACAGACACAAAGTACACGGTTAAACTGATGAACATGAATGAACTCATCAATCTGATTAAGATTAATCCAATAATGACTGTTTATGAAGTGTTTTATCCACTGTTATTAATTTTAATGATGAATAAACTTGCATCACTTAGAGTAATTGGAATAACTGAGAGGGTGATTTCTCTGAAACACCATAAAATCGTGATATTTGATGAAAACTTATTAGTACAGCTCAGCCGACTGAGAGCTGTAATATTTATAGTTTACCATAGAAAGAGTTTGTTTGCACTTACAGTATAAGTAGAGTGACCTTTGTTTGAACTGAGTTAAACTGCAATACAGACTTATTACAGTCATTTGTCTGTCAGATTCAATACAATAAAACTGGTGTTATTGCTTTTTGGAGGGCTGTTTAGCTGTTAGCTGCGCTGTAATTCACTGTAATTAGTCTAAACTCACAAGTGGACTTAATTGTTGTGTGTCTGTTTAGCAATTTTCTGTTTTATTTTGGAATTGTTAGTCTGATCACACAGTTGTCAGTTTACTTCCTTTATGACTCCTTTATTTATATATTTATTTATCATATATATTTGCAGCATCTCTGTGCTCGCTGATGGATCATCTTTCCCGCTTGTTCAGCCAAGCCTTCCAGCAGTCCCGTTTTTAGTTATATTCCTCTGAGTTCACACTTGAGCTTCTTGTGTATGACCTCTCCTGGATTTTTTCCAGGAATTTTCCTTTGTTTACTCCTTGCAGATTTGTTTGGCTCGCTACCGCTTCACATGTACGACCGGTGCCTGTTTTTGCATTTAAGATGTTTTCGGTATTGTTGATTTCTTTGTAAACACCAGAACAGAACAGAAACAGCACAGTGAGTGAAAGTTCCACTTAATGTCTCAGTTTAAACTGAGAGCTGATGAATAATTTGGAACGGATTAAAGCCAGAAAACTGCCACAGTGTTTTTGTTGTTCCACACACTGAATTTGCAAAAAAAAATATTTAAAATGAAAAGCAGCAAATGCATGTAATTACCAAAAGCTGATCACTAATGAAAGGTGTGCTTGTAACTAATCAGTTAACTGGCTAGTCTGCTGATTACATAATGAAGAAGAGAAGAAGTATAAACTTGCTAAAAAATGTAAATGCTCAAATTAAATATAAAAACAATATCTGAGCGCGTACAGCAGCTGTTCCGGTAAATGTAATTTATCTTCTGCACTGCAGATCAACAACAGTGTCCTGATAACTGCAGCTGAACTTTAGGTAGAGGTCATTTTCCTCTTTTAGGGGCCTATAGAAGCCACTTAAAGTCTGAACTGGAGCAGAGGCTGAAAGCACTGTGTGCTCCCGAGAGCCGACACTAAAGTGAAAAACACTTTGGTGACACCTGTAAACACAGACTGCTGTTGGAATGGAGTTAGAGAGTGGTGGCACTCTTCCAAATGTTGAGTAAGCCTTGTTTTTATCTTAAGGTTCAAGGTCAAAGTTCGAGAACAGAGAATCATAAAGGATCTGAAGACTTCAGTTGAAGTGGATCAGTGTAGTAATGACAAAGGAGCGAGGGACGAAGAGGAGAAGAGGATGATGAGGAGCACTGGGTGTGAAAAGAGGAGAGATTAGAGGGGTGATGAACTTAAAAGATGAGAGAAAGATGAATAGAACAGGAAAAACAAAAGAGGTGAGGAAAAATCCAAGGGGAGGAACATTTATGGGGAAGATAAAAAGGAGGAGAGAGGAAACAGGAGTAGGAGAGGAGCAAAACAGAGAGGTGAAATTCATAGAGAAGAATATAAACTGTACGGTGGAAAAGAGGGAAAAGGAGAACTTTAGGACTGAAAAAGGGAAAGGGATATAATTAGGTAAGAAAGGAACTGAAATAAAAATGGAAATGAGAGAGAAACTAATTAAATAAAGGAGACATGGGGAGGAGAGAGAAGAAGAATAGGTGGAGAAAAGTTGAAGGAGGTGAAAAAGGGAAGATAAAAAGGAGAAATTGATAGCAGAGGGGAGAAGACGGGAGGAGAGAATGCAGTGTGGAGGAGGAGGTGAGGATTGAGAGAAGATTTACGATGAAAAAGATGAGAAAGAAGAGCTGGTAAAAAAAGAAGAAGAAGAAAGAGGACTGGGGGAGGAGGAGACAAACTGCCTCCCTTTTGTCTGCTTCCTCCTCTTACTTTTTAAATTCAGCAAGATGAAGTATTTACCTGTGAAATAAACGCTCAGCGACTCCGGCAGGCCTGTTGGGGTTAAAAAAAGAAAGGAGTTACAGCCGGGAGGCGATAAAAGTAAAAAACAGAGGATTCAGGCAGCGGTGACGGCGCGTTTCACTAAAGAGAAAAGCCCATACTGTATAAACTCAGAGGCGATGGGGATGATTTACTGATGCAAAGCTTCCACTGGAGCTCCATAAACCCAGATTAAGAAAATAAAAGTATGCTTTGATGTCGGATTATGGAAGATCTTTTTAAACAGAGGTCTGTGCTTCTGGAAACGTCTTAGCGTCCTCTGATTGTTTTGAAACATTAAAACTCTGCTCTTCCTTGTCCGACCTGTCCACCTCTTCAAATACTAACCAGGCAAGGCTAATTTTATTGTTAAAAGCTTTGCAAGAATAAATGTGATGCATGACTGGCAACAAAAGACAGAAAAAGTAAAGATTACTCAAACTTTAATAATGATTAACATGTAATACTGTAATATAAACATTCAGTTAGGACCATTTGTTTTGAGACAAACAAAATGTGATTGAAGTTTAAGATTTCAGCTTTAATTCGAGGGGTTTAACAATTTTTACACTTAGTCTCCCATTTTCAGAAGCTCAAATGTAATTAGACAAACTATTAAAGCCATTTAAGGCTTTAAAAGCAGTTAACATATTTGTTTTTACATCTGACAGTTAGCCAGTATAGACGAGGTTCACTCTGAGTGGGGCAAAGTCCCAAATTTACAACAAAAAGGTGCGATATAATTCGAGATTAAAGTCTCAAATTAATGACCAGAAACTGCAAAGTCATCTGAGATTTTAAAGGCATCATTTTAGCCCAGAGTGACCATTTTATCAGAAGCATCCAGGTGAGAAGGAGGGAGATGAAGGAAGAATCCAGCTTTGGGAGAGAGTTGGTTGTTAAAGCAAATCAGAAACACTCAGACTTGACACTGACTGTTTACTGATAGCACCTGTGTGAGTCTCAGGCTAGGTAGGTTCAAATGATTATTGAACCTTGGTGCAAATGGCATCTGTCAGTGGATGAGACCTTTCAAACCCTTTATTTTAGTTACAAGCTTAGTTTTTACAACATGAGCATTCGGTTTACTTAGTCAAAGCTCTATAATGGAGTGACAGGCAAACAACAACAAACTGAACCGGTGAAGTGAGACTTATTAGTTTGCAAAATATTAAAGTGCTTTGACAAGTACAATGAGTGTTGTGTGCTTTTAATAAACAGCACAGTGAGTGACAGTGGACGCCACGCTGAGATTAGATAAACTTCAGCTCCAGCGGCTTTGTGTCATAAAACTACTAAACGGACATCGTGTTATAAAGCTGAGATCACTTCTGCAAAGCACTTGTAGCGGGCGAAGTTTAAAATAACTCCTGCTGCTTCACATGAATTATGTTTGATTTTTCAGAAAAACTAATGGACAGATAGTTTAAACAAAAACAAGGACAACAATCAAAGAGGTAAAACAGTGTTATTCAGTGACAGGTCCCTGAACTAAGCACATCTGGTTCATCTGGTGCATAAAGGAGCTGGAGGTTAGTGAAGTGTGAGTAACATCGTACCAGTGAAGGAGTACTGGTAGAGCTCCTGGAGGTGTGACGGAGCCTGCGGCGGTCTGTAGATGATCTTGCCGTTATTCACATCAGCCTGAGTGAAATGTTGCACGTGTGTGTGTGGCCTGTCACGGTGCTCGATGGTCCCTGGAAACAAAAAATCAGCAAATGATGAGATTTTGTTTGAGCATGTAGCAAGTGAAACAGTACAGAGAGCTGACCGGGTCACTAAAAATGCTGAGAATAATGCTGGAAGTATGATGTTAAAGGCCAAGCAGAAAAACAAAATAATAATAATAATAATAAAATAAAGAAATACAGGATGTGATCAAGCATTTTGGGGCTCCATCCATTCAGGTCACAGGGGCCAGCGTCTCTCAGAGGACACTGAGAGAGATCCCAGGATTCCCAGCCTGTGTTCTCGCCCCGGGGTCTCCTCCCAGCTGGACATGCCCAAAATACGTCAGATACGAGGTACCCAGAAGGTTTTTGCACATTGGAGTCTGAGGCAACATTTAAACAAGAATATCACAAAAACTATTAAAGATAATGATGTAAGAAATTTGCTAGTTAGAGTGAATGACCCTGATTTTTCTAGCCTTTAGAGTTCTTGGCAAGATTATAGTTCAGTGTTACAAATTTGTCAATTTCTATTTCATCAGTCTTATTAAAGATATATTTTTGGGGCATTTTTGCCTTTGATAGTAAGAAAGGAAAAATGGTAGATAGAGGAGGGAAAGATGCACAATAAAGAGCTGTGGGTCCGACTCCAGCCCATCTGCTCAACCAGTGAGCTAAACTCTCTTATAAGACTTTGTTTAAGACTGTTAGCTACCTTGTAGTAAAGGAAAGCTGCATGCCATGCTTTAATTGAAACAATAAGGATGCTCATTTCTCCCAAACAGCTCTTCCCTCTGAAAATGTGGTGGTGAAATCCTTTAACTTCCAACTTTATTCTTACAGAAGACTGGAAACTTCAAACTTATTTTGACCAATATACTGTAATTTCACTAAAAAGAACTAAAACTTTCAAGGTTTAAAAAAAAAAAAAATCGTGATAAATATTCCCACAAAAACAGAAGTTTTCCTCCTCCTTCTCATTGGCTCCGTTCACAAAGTCTACACACAAATTTATCAGTCCATTAGCTGATGAATATGACCCATTGTAAATCGCTTTTCCCTTTCATTAGACAGAGAGCTGAAAATGATGCAGCACTCTGACAGATGGTCCAGCGATGAAATGAATGTCTGAACGGCACATTAAATTCAGCAAAAATGAAAGCAATGCTCATTCTTATACACGGAAAGACGATAATGAAATTATTTTGGAGGGCGGCGATGCTACTGAAGCAGACTTAGAAGCAGAAGGTTGGTAGTTTCTGCGACTCCAAGCAGGGAAAAGCCAAACTCTTGCTCTACAGAACATGAGCCCCCTTCCTAAACTTTGTAGTCTCACTTTATTTTATTATACAGTAATAAAATGTAACAAGGTGCACTTTGTATGCTCTTTATCAGAATGGGGACAAACACAGTTGTGGCCTCATAAGGCTCCTTACACATAAATTATGATCTAATATACTGCTGTTCATTCTAAAGTATGCAACACTTGTGCTGGCTTAGCCTTTAAAATAGTGAGTTAAACACTGAGGTTGGTGGGTAACACATTCAATGAGCCTTTATCCACATAGTTGGTTCACTTGGTGAAACTAAAATGAGGCCACTTAAACCACATCAGGTTATATGACCACAAATTCAGGTGTGATATAAATGAGATGGCTGCAGTACGAGTCTGTGTTGATTTACTGGTCCATGTACATTGCTACCCTCGCCTACTGTTGCAAGCTGGGAACAAAACCAAGACTGCTGGTACAGATCAGAGCTGCTGCTGCTCCACATTGAAAACAGCCAGCCGAGGCGGTTCAGGTGGTCCAGCCTCTTGGATGAGGTGCTTCAGGCAACGGAGAGATTACGTCTTTTAGCTGGCTGATATCCCCCCCAGAGCAGCTAGAGGAGGTGCCTGGTGAGAGGGAGGTGCAGGCATCTCTGCTTTGACTGCTATCCCTGCAAACTGATCCGGATAATTGGCAGAAAATGGGATTGGAAGGATGCCACTAACCAAAGCTAAAATCACTGTAGGGAAAATGACTTTCTTGGAGACTAATTTGGACACATTACAAGAGAAGTGTGTCGTAACATGACGTTTATGTACTTTGTTCCTATTTTTCCCGTTCCTTGTTATTAAAAATAACATCAAATAAAGGTCAACATTTTAAAGGAATATTTTGGGTGGCAAGTCTTAAAAACATGATCAGTTGTATCAAACAACAAAGTAACCGTGTGATAAACAAACGTGGATCTGATGTCCTGATAGAGTAATTTCCACTGAGCACTACGAGGTCTCAACCTGCAGGAAAGTAAAGTTTCTTCTAACGAGGTTCAAATAACTGTAGCAAGACTCGTGCACTATGTACCAATATTAAAATGTGACAACATTTCAACTCCTCAGCAAATATTTGATGCCTCTGCAAACAAGAAATTAACAAGAAGTAATGCCTTACTCAGAAAGAACAAGACAAGATTGTCTGCAGTGCTCTGTTATCCTCTAATACCAAAAGATATGACTGTACATTTTAGATAATGTAAGACTTCCAGACAAATATAGAACTCCTGTTCTCTGAACCTATTTGCACATCTCAGGTAAAAACTCTGAGCCTTGGTGCCTCCTCTCATGATTTTCTGGAGTTTTCTGTCCATTCTCACAGCTGCTGCAGTGCTTTACATTTTTGGTCATTCTCATCAATACTAAATTTCATTTTTTGTGGTTTTGGTCATGACATTTCTGTTTTGCAGGCTCGTGTTTTGATTCATTGTTATTCTAGTATGCTGAGCTTTAGTGTGCCTGGATTATGAAGTTCTGCTTCATGTGTTGGGGTAGTTGTGAATTCCTGAATTTCTGCATTCTCCCCCTCAGTTAGTTCGTTTATATTTCAGTGTCTTTTTGCTTCAGTTGGGGTCGTAGCTCTCTTCCTGTTTTATTCAGACAGCTAGTTTCCTCTTGTGTTGATTTGGGTTTTCATTCGTGTCCTGATTGTTTCTGCCTGTGTCTCATTTTCCAGCTGTGGCTTATCACTAATCAGCCTTCTGTGTGAATACACAGTCCAGGCTTCCCAGTATCCTTTGCTAAGGAACATTTTACTCTGTGTCTCTCTGTGCATTTCACGTCTGTTTGGTTATGTTTTTGCAGCCTCGGTAAATTGGCTCATTTTCTGTGACACATAATTTGGTCTAATTGTGTCTAATTTTGATATGACAGCGCTACATGTGGATTTTTCGTCTGTCCAAAATTTGGCTGTAAGTTGTCTATCTACAGTCGAATATGGCACAAAGCACTTCATCTCTATTTGCATTTTCCCACAGATGTTGTGGATGCAAAGAGTTTTCCAGTTTTATAACAACCAAAAAACCCCAGAAAAAAACAGGAAGAAAACTTTGCCTCATTGCACCGCTCCATCCCACCAAACTGTGGATTAACAGCACCCGACTTGTGACTATTTAAGTGATAATTAATGAGGAACAGTATAACTTCTTGACACTTTAATTTCTCCCTCTCCAGTTCTGAGCTGAAAATCAAACACGAACTCAGAAACCTACCCACTGTATCTAATTATAAGGCTCCTGCCCCCTGACAGGAGTTAGATTTTAATCCTTTTAATCTTTTCCACATTATGAGGGAAAAGCTGCACGTGTGTGTCTGTGTGTGTGTGGCTGACCTTGTCCCGATGGTAGTGGTTTGGTGATACTGTAGATGAGCTTATCGCTGGGAGTCTCAGAGTCGACGAAGGACAGCGCTGAAGGCGTTATCTCTGTCACCTGATCCTCCAGAGCCTACACACACACAGACCCACCCACACACACACAGACCCACCCACACACACACACACACACACACACACACACACACACACACACACGTTAAGGTGAGAAACGAGGTAAACATAAGCTTCTATATCCTCCACCTCTGATATCTAGGCAGAAAACAACAGAAAACACACACAAACACAAGAAAGAGTCTCTCCCGGGATCGTGTGCAAAAGCATTTCACCAGGAAAAAAACTCAAAAAGTTGCAAGATCCAAGAAAAAACTTTCGGCTGCTCCTTTTTCAAAGTGAAACTCAAAAATGTGTCAAAACAAACCCACTAATACAGCATAATGTCTCCAAAGCCACTTCACAATTTAAAAAAACCCAAATTATTCAGAGGAATACTTAAAAAACTAATTGTAATTGTAACTAATTGTTGTGTGACTAACAGGATAACCTCGATGTGTGTAGACATTTTGGTCGCACTGCACTCTATTAGTGGGAATTCTTGGACCAATTTGTGAGTTTTTTCTTATAAATATGTGTTTTTCTCGCCTCGTAAATAAAATCAATCTTAAATATTGATGTGTTACCTTTTTTTGGCTTTGCACTTTATAGATATTCCCCACATGCTCGTCTCACATCCAGCTACACGGCGAGAGCCGCTAAGCCCATGATGGAGGACGACTCGTCATAATGAAAGCAAGTTGGTGATTTGATGTTGTGGCTGAAATAATGTGGTTGAAAAGGACGCTGTTGGTGTTTAGAAATGATTTGTATGATTTATTGGTCCCAGAAGTTGAAATATGTGAATTCATTTCCATTTATCATAAATAATTTTTCGTCTCATGAATTCGTTTTTTCTTATAAATTTCTCATCCTCGCTGTGATCTTTTCTCTTGTAAATTTATGAGCTCCTTTCTTTAAAATTTATGAAGTTTTCCCTTACAAATGTACGAGAAAAAAACTCACATATTTATGAGTTTTATTCTCTTAAATGTCCTGTCATTTTTCTCCTCACAAATTTATTACTTTAATCTCAGAATCTGAGGGTTTTTTTCCCCTCCAAAAACTACAAGCACTCCCCAGACCACTTACATTTTCTTTTTACCTTCAAAAGCTCTAATATGCCGTCCGAGTCTCTAATTCTTGCAGCCACTCTAATGTCTCCTTTTTTAATCAACGTGGTGTCGAGTACGAGACTTTATAAATGAACTTTACACAGTCGAGTTTTAAACATGGATTTTGCTGAATTATCTCCCCAGGAAAAAATTTCTGTAGCTGAACCAACATCCAGTGAACAATATACAGCAGACTGCACATTTATTTATGTATAAATTCTTTTTGATTGGTCAGATGGTGACCTCTCTGCCCTCTGATGTTAGCATTATAAACCTTTGGTGCTACCTGGTGGGGTCACTCAGCTCAGTGGAATGAGAAACAGATTTCAGGGTGAAAGGTCACCAGGCTCTCTGGTCACTAACCATCTTCTCATAAGTTTCTTAATCTTCTCAAAAGCAACATTTTTGGGGGGTTTGTTTAACAGGAAAACATACAGCAAGGATGTCAGCGCGATGTTTGAAGACGTGCAGCTCACAGTAACGTGACTTTGACTTCGGATTTGTTTTTTACTCCAGACTAGAACCCAGAAAAGATCAACTGATGGTTATTCAGAGTCAAAACTATTGCTGGGTTTTCACACAAAATCATGTAGTTCAGTGCAACATAAGAAAAAAATGTATTTTACTGTGTTACAGCAGTCAAAACAGTAAACAATACAAAGCAGGTTAGTAAATTATAAAGCTTAATACGGTTAAAATCCTCAAAAGAAACAAGCTCAGAATAAATTAAAGTGGTTTAAGAGGTAAAAATCTAAATATAATGACATTTCATGTAAAAAGCTGAATATAATACAATAAATGGTTCTACAGAGTAAAATTTTAAAAAAGAATATGCATTAGAGTAGCTATATAGTTGACAATAACAACATAATTTGTTATTGAAGCCATTGTTTTCTAAGACTTTCATACAGCATGTCATGGCTTCCATTATGGTGTCTCTTTGCGTGTTTTTCCTCTCACCGTGATCTGTAGGTCGCAGTCGGGGGCCAGCTGTGGGAATCCTGGGATCTGAGGCATGACTCCTATGGTGAAGGTCTGAGCATCGCTCTGAACGACTGGTTCTGCCTCTGTGGAAACCTGCACAGACAAACAGGTACACAGCCTCCTATATGAGAGCCGCTTCTTCAACAAACTCGATCCACGTCAGCATCCTTAGTCTGCCTCTGCTCACTGTAAAGCTTGAAGCCTTAAGTCTCAATTTGCAGCATACCAGCTCAATAAATGTCTTGTTTTTCTACTGCAAAGGTATATTATAATTCATTTCTGAGTGACACAGCTGATGACATACTCCTGAGAACCACCAGAAGTAAGACACAACCGCTTTGATGAAAACAAGCTGCAGTCTAATAACTGTGAACAGGAACAGAAAGTGAGCCTGGCATCAGACTGCACTGCAGGAATGAGCCACAGAGACTCAGTGTGCTTCTTTTCATAAATCACTGCCTACACCGTGAGAATATTAAAAAAGAGACATCAATCTGAGTAAAATTCAGCTCGTGTTTTAGTTCTTCTTTCAGCACTGGAGCAGTTATTACTCTGAAGCCTAAACACTGCTGTTTGCTCTTAAACGATGTTCTGAAATCCACACTAAACGTGTTTTAAGACTTTTAAAAAAGGACGCAGATGGAGCCTCTGAGGGTTTTTGTTAAGGAGCATGTTGCTCTTTGTGTTGACAGCAGTGGACAGCTGTTCTGCTTCTCCACGTATGCTTCAGGCTGATGTGTCTGTGAAGTAAAAACTTAAAGTAATCAATTACAAATGAATGGAATACATATACATATACAAAAAACTTGCATTTTCCAGTGTTTATATATTTAAAATTATTTATTTTAAGTAAGTTCAATGTCACCGTTATTACTGTCCCCCAGGGGGTGTCCAAATTCAGAGGCTGCACCTGAGGACCCGGCCTTCGTGGTCTAAGTGGGCCGGGTCCTCCGAAAGCCGGGCAGGCCAGAAGTGAGCGACTGTGACGGTCTAGCCCTCAGAATTACGTCACGAGATCTCTTTGTGGAGTGAAACTCTGCCGTCTGCTCCTTGCTATCTAAATATAACCGGATGCTGGCGTAAATTCTCGGCCATCACACGCTTCTGTTTATTCAGAAGCGTGTTTGACGTTTATTCAGCTGTGTGAAAACCCCAGAGGAACCCTCTGGAGGGATTAATAAAGTTTTATTTAATCTTATCTAATCTAATAACTTTAATCTCAGCCAAACTGATTTACTCACGAACAAATAAAACACTGAAAAAAGCCAAACAATAACATTTTTAGCTCAGTGACTTAAGCACAATATTATATTATTACTGGATTTTTCCTTAGATAGTTAGATAGTTAGTTTTTGTTAATTTATGTTGTAATTTATGTTAGGTCAGTCTGTCTTGTCTCTGCTAGCCAGCTAACTAGGCCTCTTAGTTAGCTAGTTTAGTGTTTTCTGTTAATTTATGCTGTAAATTTATGTTGCATGTAGCACCTTGGTTCTGGAGAAACGTTGTTTCGTTTTAACTGTATATTTAACTGTATATGGTTGAAGTGACAATAAAGCCAACTTGACTTGACTTGACTTATATATCATGTTTAACCTGAGTAGCGAAAGACCGCGGGGGTCTGAAAACGATGTGCCGGGAGTTCGCTGTTCTCGCCAGCTCAGATATTTGAAGTTTACACAGCTACATTCTCGCCTGAAAATATGCTAAAAGTTTATTTTGCGACCCAGAAAGAGTAATAAGAGTAATATTAAAACTAAGTAGCTGCTGCCATTGTTGGAAACTGGAATTGGCTGGACCGCGCTATGAATTCAGGGATATGGTTTTTCATTTTTGTTGTCTGGGTGGAAAATCAGGAGAAATTCGGGAGAATGGTGGCTCCGGAAGATTTTCGGGAGGGGCGCTGAAATTCGGGATTCTCCCGGAAAAATTCAGGAGGGTTGGCATGTATGCCTCTCTATCCCCTCTCTGATTTTGGTAATTCCATAGATTGCTGGTCCGGAAACCCAAACAAAACACGAAATAAGAGGCTCTAATGTAAGTGTCCTGTCTTTGGTGGCTTCAGTTACTCAATGGACCTTTGTAAGATCTATCTATCTATAAATATATCTATATCTCAACATATATATATGCACACACACATATATACACATATATACATATATATATATATATATATACATATATATATATATATATATATATATATATATATATATATATATATATATATATATATATATATATATATACATATATATGCACGAACATGTAGTGGACTTCCTCTCACGTCCACTTAAGGCTGGCTCCCATATTAAATGTTCAAACTGACAGTAGAATGAAACAGTTGTAGGCGCTGCTCTAGCTCACCTGGTTGAGAACAGGTAACCTATATGCTGAAAGCCTGCAAAGGCCTGATGCTCAAGTCTTCCCAGGACCATTTTCTGTGCGTCATTCCCCCTCACTCTCTCTCACTCTCTCTCTCTAATATCCTTTCAAAACTAAAGGTCATCATATGAAAACTGGAGTTAGAGGCTTGGCCACTTTGATTGATGCTCGAGTCGCTGTCGGTACACTTTTGAATTATTTGAATTACATTACAGCTCACTGTGTTGAAATCTGTCCCTTACTTTTGGTACTTAATTACAGTACTTTATGTATAAGTATCTGTGTATTTGTCAGTCAATTCAGTCTCTAACCTTTGACCTCTCTGCGTGTTTATGAAGCAGCTGATCGTTTCAATTAGAATTTAGGATTTTACTAATTGCTGATTAGAGAAAGATAATAGTGGATCAGATAATCGTCTCTGTGTTCTTCACTGGAACAGATTTGAAATGTAGCTCTCTTCCCGTCTGCTGACGCAACACTTTTGAAAACTTTTAAGCCGATGCACTATTGTCTTACTCGAGCCCTCTAACGTATGTAGCCATAAATTGTTTAGTCCCCTGATAGACATGCAGAGGCAGAAGCCTTGGCTGTTCATTCTAAAAGCCAATTTCTGTCCCCACTTACTTATTCCACTGCAGCTTGTTCCTGTCACATCAGTGGCATTTGCAGGAAGGAAAGTTCAAGAACCTGTAGTCAGCTTTGTCAGTCAGAAGTAATGTAGGAGCAGCATGAAGCCTGGAGTCAGCGGCACCAATCACAAGTAATGTGTTGTCATGAGAGGCAGTGTTGAGTCAGCTGGATTTATTGAAGCTGGTGCTGCTGCAGAAAATTATTGATCATGTTGATTTGCTTCAACATAAAAAGACATACCGTATTTTATAATCTTCATAAGGTTTAAAATCCAATCCAAAACTCAAAAGATGAGACTTCCAAAGAAAGATTCAGCAGCTTTATCGCTGCCAGAATACTGCAGGACTGCTACACCTTAAATGTAAGACTTCTGAGACCTTTCAAATACCACTTGAAATAAAATTTAGGACCACCATCCAACGTGAATACACATCAAAAATTAATATGGACTTTTTGTAGGAAGAAAAAAACATTGGTGTCAGTTAAAAGAGAACAGTAAGGTAAGCACGGTGTTTTCCAGGATTTTTTCTCAGTGGAGTGGGTCATGAAAGAAAAAAAACAAGGCACAAGAGCACACAGGAAGCAAGAATATTTGAAATAAAGTGAAAATTGGCATTGATAAAATTAGGAATGTCTTGCAGGCTCATTTGTAGCTTCACATGAAATTGGCAGATTTACTGTTACAGTTTCTCTTTATTTGTTTCATTTTATTGTAACTGTAGTCTGAGAGTAAAAATTGATTTTCTACAACCTGGTTCTCATCAATCAACATCTTCTAGTATAATGTTGTATTTCTAATAATGACCATTTTCTTAAAACATAGGCTTTCCTTGTGTTTTATTCACATATTGTCTCAAATCTTTTAGTTTTATTCAAAAGAAAAAGATAATGTAAAAGAAAAATGAATTTCCCCTCTCTACTCAGCATACAATAATGACGAGTGCTTTAACCTTTGTCCTTTAGATTGAGTATTTCGGGCAGTCGATGTGGATGAGTCTCTCTGCATGAATCATCTGACAATTTCTCCACATCCTCACATTAAAAGCTAAAGCAGCCTGTGTCACTGTTTCTCAAAATCAAAGGATTTGTCCTTATTGAAAATGAGGTTGACTTTTAACTTTCCCTGAGAATGATTAAATGGTGACTCAGTGGCTCTGCATTGAATTTAAACATACAATTCAGCAATCATTCAAGTGTGAAATATGGACAAGTTAATGTCTTCAGTCCCAAGACTCGCTCCTTATGTTTGTCCTTAAATTTGAGCTGAATTTGGAAAAAAGCGTTGAAATTTGCATGACTTCAAACGACCTCTGATTATAACTAATTTATAATCCTGTACTGTGCATGAGACAGGGCTACTGGGACCTCACCCAGAGCCAGATCCGGGGTATGGCTTCAGGGTGAGGGTCTAGTGACAGGGCTTTAGCCCACGGGGCCCAGATGGGCTTCTGTCCAGCACCCACAGGACGGGGCGTAGACATTTAGTGCGGGCAGTTTGATCCCTGGTTTCTCAGACTGTGTGTATCTGTGTATGTATTTAGTTTATGCAACTACTACTGACTGTACTGCTGCCCACTTTTCTTTTTTGATTTTAATCTCAAGTCATATTTTCCTGCTTAATAAAGATAAATAACTTGCCAATAAATCTTTTAAATTGTTTTTGGAGCTGTCTACTCACTGTGACTGTAACATAGCTGTCAGTTAACTTCCCATTAACAAACCTGATAAACCACGAGTTGTGTCTTTTCTGAGGTTTCTTAAGATATTCCTCAGCTTCCAAACAACAACATAAAAGTCAAGCGTGAGAGAAGAAAGTTGCAGGGGCACAGATCCCGATCCCTCTGGTTTGAACGCGGTTTTTGATTTATGTGCAGAATGCTGCTGAGCACCCTCCGTTCTGAGCAGAGCCCAGAGTTGCAGAACCAAAGTGAATTTCAAATCAACCCATTCCAAGAAGGCATCGCATGCTTTTGATAAAAATCCAGAGGAGGACAATAATACCACCCTGACAAACTGTCAAGTTTAATCGTTACCTCTAACAAACTGCACAAAACCCGCTGACGGGTTTCGCTTCTCTATGCCATGTCTTCACCACTTCCCGGAGAAATGATGAGACACTTTCGAATTTAATTTGAATTGAGCACTGTGTAATTGAAATGCATCTACCCTGATGGATGAAGCCAAAATGTGAGGGGTTGGACGGAGTGTGAGGCATGATTAGATGTAGCTACAAGCTTTTGGCTGCCTCTTTTGTTTTTCTAATGGAGGTGATGTGAAGCCGAGGCTGGCGTGAAAACACTCTAACCGTGGTGTGATGAATATGCCATCGGTTTTAGTGCAATTGTCTTGAATTTGAAAACAATTTCAGTGTAATTTGGTGTCATTAACGCTAATCGAGATAGGCCACTATGGGTGGATTTTAAGTGCCTATGCTTCACACGGAAAGTTAAAACAGAGGGGGAAGAAATCTGCAGTGAAAAAACTGGAAAGAGGGAAACAAACCAGGAGGCATAAATCCAGCCAAAATGCCGGCTGCATTAACAGACACTAAACCAGTAGTGGAGTGTTTGGTGCATAAAACAAATGCTGAATGATAAGCAGGCTGTACTTTCTCAAATAAAAAGCAAAGAACATTTTTATAGCATTCTATAAACCACACAGTCTCAAACGGTTACAAGAATAAAGAAGAGAGGAGCAGAGGCGGTAAGTGGTGAAAGAGAGAGATGAGCTGGAGGGAGAGATGTTGGAAAGGTTGGAAACTTACAAAGGAGAGAAGAGATAAACACAGAGAAACACAACAGAGAAAAAGGCCACAAAAGAAAAAATATTACAAGAAAAATGTGTCGAAATGTGTCCCTGTCATCATCTCCATTTCTTATTTCTTATCCCCCTGAAGTTTCATCTCACGGTGCAGTTCGTATTAATTTTCTTTTATCGGGTTTTGGAAAATATTGATACCTTGCAGTGGTATTAGCACACAGTCAGTGGCAAAAATATCTCAACCCCCGCAGTTCAGTTCAAAAATAATCCCTATTTGCCTTAAACTGGGTTCAGTGCAGCAACTCAGCTGCTTTATACGGTCCTTTAAGACAGCTTTCTTCTGATTGGCTACCCTTCACAAACAGAATGTTTGAATGACAGATGGGTGGGTCTTATCCCTGAGATGACCACATTATTATCCACTCTGGCTTGTGTTACATAATATGACCTTACCATCTAAAATTTTTGTCATGTTCAACATAAATATTCAGAATATAATGAAAAGCATATTTCATGTGTTATAAACATGTTTTTATTACACTTTATTAATCATGTTTTTAATGCATCTGCATATGTTTACTTTAAGTTTGGACACTTGATGATTTTGCTTTGCAACGACTTCATAATAAAAGACAAAATTTGTGATGCTCTGGTTCGAGTTAGTTTTCTGTTTACTTTTGACGGTCTGTGCTGAATATTGCAGCTTTCTTTGTTTCAGTTTTGTATACAAAACAATAAGACACTGCGGATAAGATTATTCATGTGTTTTATTGTCTCCAACACGCATGATTGCATGAATGCATGTAAAAACCGGGACGTTAGTGACACAGTAGCTCATCTGGTTCACGATCCTGCACAATTATCACATCAATGTGATGTTGACCTTGAGCAAAATTTGGGTTTGCAAGTTTCACTAAAATCTGATAAATACCTGAGGAGGAGTAGGAATTCATCTCCAAATAAATGCAAGGACAGACAGACACCTTGCCATGGAAAAAACTGAAGAACAACGATAATAGTCTTGCAATATGTAACTTAGGTGAGCCAACTAAAAAACAAGAATGCAAAAGTTATGGGTAGCTATTCTGAATGTATGTATGTATGTTTCGTGTAACAATCACAGATGGTGATAGATTTTTTTTCTTAAAAGAAGAAAAAAGAAAAAAAAACAGCGACCAATCAGATTTGAACCATTTTTCAAAATAATATTCCATCAAATTATGATGGTGAATAACAAAATCTAGGATACTGGTCCAAATGCAGTAGAAGTACTCGTTTTCTACTTTTAAGAATCTTTGAGGGCGTACCTGCAACTCGAGTGTCTGCTGCTGCACACACCCAAGCTCTCTAAGCATGGCAGCTGATGACAGACGTGACACTGACACACTTGTTATATGAGAGTAAAGGTATCACAAAACCCGCATATTTCTCCTCACCGTTTCAAGCAAACATGTCCTTGAACCTGAAACGTTCAGGTTTTAATGGATTCTGGAGAATAACTGACAGCAGCATCACGTCCCGTCCAACCTACGTTGTAGCTGGCTCTGTGCTCCCTTGTGTAAATTCTGATATTTTAATGGTTCCAGTGCTTTTACTTTGATTTATATGGACTGATTTGGATGTTAATGGGTTTAATCCACTTTCACTGTACATCACAGCCTTTTTCTTTTACACTGTTTTCTTCTGTTTTTCTTATTATAAATAGTTATGTTTATTAAAAGTCTTTGTTTCTTATATTTTAACACACATTACTGAAAAGACAGAACTGCTCAGTTTGTTATTTTGGCTGTGGTTCACCCTGGAGTAATATTGCCTTGTTTATTGTCACATTTTTTGCTCCTCTGCTTTCGTTGGATAATAACTTATCACACTTTGGGAAAATCAGCAGTCTGTGAGTTTTCTGTGAACACTTTAAACATGTTTGTATTAATTAGAGTGTATTAGAGCTTTATCCTCTCCCTGCAGGAGTTAGAGGTTTTTCCTTTAATCTGTCACCTGTAGATGTTTCATCTCAGCTGCCAGGAGCCAAAACAAGGACATGTGTGAAACTGGTCCTCTGTGGACAGGGTGCATCAGCACTGACCTGGAACAGGAAGGAGTCACCGCTGCTGCCGGTGCCAAAGTGGTGGTACCAGACTGCACCGTCGTTCACATCTTGCTGCGTGAAGGAAGTCGTTGCTGTAAAGCTGCGGTCGTCTGTTAGCGAGGGAAGCCAACCCTCTGAGGGGCCGTCAGCCGGCATGGACACCAGCAACACCTCACCTGGACGGAGAAGGTGAGTAAGATGTTATATTTGCCTTAAAAGCAAAATTAGAGCTGAAATTTATGTTTAATAAAGTTTAGAAATTAAATTTGAAGACTCTTTTAAATTATGTACTAACTGTTTGTAAATCTACAATATTACAATCATTCAGCACATAAAACAGCTTGTTTGGAAATATTAAAGGAAAGTGTGACTGAGTGTTAAGGTACCATATTTGGGTTGCCCCTCTGAGGGGAGGATGCTGTAGACAATGTTATCAGTGCTGACTCCTTTGAAATCTGTCTGCAGGTACTTTTTATCCAGTCGCACCATGCCTCCCTCTTTCACCCAGGTCACTGGAATGGACAACATGTGAGGAGAGTCTCCAGGCTGAAAAAACACACAAACATCAAAATATTTTAACATTATCTCTGTGGGAAACATTATAGCCCAGAGAAGACTGTGATTTCTATGTGCTCTAATTTATATTTGGTGCTTTCTGCTCTGGGACGTCCTCTGAAACCTGATGTGGTGGTAAATACAACAATCTGAGTCGGAGCTTCTGTTCAGGTGTTGCCGTCATCCCACATGTTATTTCTGTCATTGCTGGATTTCTTTATTGTAGTGGCGCTTATTTATCTTAATTTAATGATGATAATGATTTCATGTTAATGACGATTGTATTCATTCACTAAATTCCACTTTTACACCACCTTTATACTCTCTATGGCTTGGACATGAGCCATCTAATATTTGCTTATAGCTTGATTAATCCAATTAAAAGACTAAATCTATTGGAGCTCACAATAGAAACTATTCTGACTTATTTCTGAACGATTCCTTTCACCATGTTCATATTCATTTTTTCACAGGTGAAGTCACACGTCTACAACAAGCTCATTTTTTATACTCTTTGTGTTTCTCTTCGTGTTCTCCATAATAGATGTTCAAGCAGACGGAAATCATTAAATTTAAAACTTCAGTTGAAATAAAATGTTAAATCCCTTATATTGATATCATTTCCATACAATAACAATACGATATGAGGTTCGGGTAATTTTAATACAAGTATCTACACTTCTATATCTGGTACGTTCTGTTTTGACCTTGATGTTGACATGTCCTTCAAAGTAACGGTTTATTTACAGTGTAGGAAGTATCCACCAATTAACTGTTACACAGAGAGCTGTAGCCAACCCAGGTGTTTTTATTTGATGCTGTTAGCATCACCCAGTAAGAGTTTTAATGGAAAGGCAGAAAGGAATGCTTTGGGAAGTGGTCAGTCAATAATCTCCTCGTCTCAGGCTTTTAGTAACGCTAAGTTGTATTTTGTTCAAATGGATTACCAGTGAGGTTAATTTACAATTTTAAGGTGACGACTGAACTGGGCTCCCGGTTTGGAGTTGCCATGGTAACCAAAAGCATGCATAAATGGGAAGCATAAAACGGGGACGGCAACAATAAAACATCACATCAAAAGCAGGATCTTTTTTGGAGCTGGCTTGCAAAGCAGCTTGCAGCTGAGCAGGAACTATAAACAGGCTTAAGTAGCTTAATTAGTGCAACTTACATATTCAGCATATCTGCCAAGCTGATTGTGGCCTGAACACTATGCTCAATGTATGACAAACCAGTGCTTTTATGAGTTGTCTTACTGTTTCTGTAAATTTCTGTTTGTAACTCAAAATTTTGGAAGGATAACATCCATCCATCCATTTCTAACGACCATCTAATGGTGGATGGCTCCAGAACCCTGTAAGACTGAAAATATAGTTACGGGGGATCCAATCCCACTAACCATAAATAAATGAAATACATTATCCCCTGATTACCTTTTAAATCTTCACAGATGCCAGGTATTTACTGGAGGTCTTGTGTAAAACTTTAAACAGGTGCAGCGGCATCACATTCGTTTACATTAACTTAGCTTTCAGACACAGTAAACTATACAATATGATAAGTGTCAGTAAACTTTCATCCTCAGATGCAGCTCGATGCCAGTCTCACTTTACTGTTTGGCTTCTTTTAATCCACATCTGTTCTGAACTCAAGTTTGTGAGCCTTTCATGAAGTTGTCTGCCAGCTTCAGCATCACCTGAGTGCAGAGTCTACTCTGAGCTCCACCGATCAGAAATGAAGTGTCACAAAAAAAACTCAATATGTGTTTTCTTTGTTTGAGAAGTTTCAGCTCAACTTCAGAATCAGACTTATTTTCGTGATGATTTATTGATCCACGTCAGAGTTCCCCCTCCAGGAGAACAAAGAGCAGGATTAGCTATAGAGAGCACACAGAGTTGGTGGATGAGTCAATATCGCCTGAGGGCATTTCAACAAAGACAATTCCTGCTGTCGGGGAGGTTTTGAAACTAGACCTCTTGCTCACTGTGTCATGCCGCTGTCTAAATAAAAACAGATATGACACACTTCTCGGATGTCTAGAAAAAATACCTGGCTATATGTTAACATAAGCAATAAATTGTATATTAGATTAAAAAATTTATATTTATAGAAATTGCCTGCACAGTACAGGCGTTTATGGGCCAAATTGTACAAGTGATTTTACATTATTGTCAGCTGAGGAGGCACAACCATGCTTTCTCACATACATTAATAACATCACACTACATATAATATTAAATACTATAGCTACACTGTAAAAAAATAAATATAAAAATATGGTACCACGTGTAATTTATAAAGTGTGAAATGCATTGTGGGAGAAAGAACTAAAAATGGTGGGAAAAGTTCAAGAGAAAGCAGAAACCAGACACTGAAGTTACATTTAGAGCTGGAGAAACTTCATTCACCCAAACATCAAGACTTGGATTTTTTTCAAATTAAAGTCGGGTCTATATTTACTTCCAGCCTCTAGACTTACCTTTGTTAGAAAATAATATTCAACCACGACAAAATATTATGAAAAGTGGGAACTAGCCCCAGTTTTAAAAACATGTTTTGGGAAAAAACAAAAACGGCAAGAACATTTTTTTTAAGAAAAAAGAATAATCAGAATAATCTGGTAGCATTAGGGTAAGGGGTACGTGGATCTTAGAGAGTTAAACAGTCACATTACTTCAGTATCAGGTTTATTTTAGGAAGGTTTTTCTTAGGCTTTAATCACACACATGCACACACACACACACACACACACACACACACGCCACACACACACACACACACACACACACACACACACACACACACACACACACACACACACACACACACACACACACACACACACACACACACACACACACACACACACACACACACACACACACACACACACCTGGCTATTTACTGCAGAGGATAATCAGCATATCAGTGGCATAAACACTGTGGCAGTAGGTGGTAATGCATTACAAGAGTGCACACAGGTGTGTGACGCTGAATGTGCGCTGCACATGTGGGTGTCTGTGTTTGAAGATAACAACCTGCTGACCATCTGTGGCTCCTCTAACTGCCGCCTGGTTGATCCAAATCACATTATTTCAGTGTGGCAGCAGAAGGCAAAGAATCACAGATCAGGAAGAGAAAACACATAAGTCAGTACAGCAGGCTGTTAGCTCACAGCCCACATCATCCACGAGATTATCAAACTCTCAGGCTGAACATCAAGGTCTCTCAAGGACATTCATACCCAGAAGCAGCACGCTTTTCAAAATAAAACCGATCAAAGGTACCTGTTTGGAGTCACGGCTAATATCCCCAGATCTCTAACGTTCTCTGACCTGCAGCTGCACTCCAGGTTGTAAATTTCCCATTTTTTCTTGGATAATACACAAATCTAATTAGTTTTTTTTTCCATGTGGATTTGTGTTGCCCCATTAGGTAGACAGACAATCTAATCTCCTTCAGACAGGTGCAAAGAAAATGACACGCTCATGAAAGTTTCATTGCTTTTGACCTCTGGGAGTAAAGAAATTAGATTTACCTAGCATAATTCACAAACTGACAAAGTACAGAGAAGGTGAAATACTGAGAAAACACCTGAGAGGATGAACTAAACAAACGGGTTTTAAAGTAGGTTAGAGACAGACCTCCATAGTCAGGATCTACTCATTAATCTGCTCATTAAACTTACTGACTCACTGTCTCTGGGTGTAAGTGAGCTGTTATTTAGTTCTGGAAATGATGCCAAATCAATAACATTAAACTGCAATTCTAAATAACCAGCATAAATGAAGACATCTGAGGTTTGAGTCCTGAAAAGTGGACTGCTCTAATAGGCTTTCTATCTGCATTAACACACTGACAGGGTTTTCCTATGCAGAGATTTTTGGAACCCACCAATCGGTGTTAGCCAGTAATAAAACAGCATTAATTTTACAGCAGTAAGTTTTGTTTCCACGTCCTTCACTGAAGCACATTAAACATTTCTCCTGATCAAATGGACAGAGCAATGCATACATTTCTGTCTGTCTGTTAATTAAAATTAGCAGTTAAACATTAATGATGCAAAATACGTGACTGCACAAACATTCACCCCCTTCAAGTCACATCCAATCATCACGGAGCCTTTATGGATAGGTCTCAGACGGGTTTGCACACAGCACAATCTGACTAGACTCGTCTTTTCAAAGCTGCCGAAGCTCTGTGAGGTTTCAGGCCTGGGCTTTGACTCGGCCACCTTGAAACATTCATGTTTGTGTTAAAATCATTTTTGTGTAGCTTTTGCTGTTCATTTCATGTCACTGTTCTTCTGCAAAATCAATCTCTTCTCTAAGACTGACTCAGAATGTCCTGCAGGATTGTATATGATGTTGCTTCATTATTTCACCCTGTACATTTATAAGCCTTTCAGGGTCTGCTGTAAAGAATAGGCCCACAGCATGATCCTGCCACCACCATGCGCCGTCTTTGTGTTGGCGTGCAGCGTAATATATAACATCGAGAACGTTCTTAGACTTGTGACCTCAGAGTGTCCCACATGCCCATGGGGGAATTCTAGTTGAGATTAAATATGAGATCTCTTTAACTGTGGCTTTCTTTTTTCCCCTCTCTGATAAAGTTTACACTGACTGTATGCAGAGTCTCTCCTATTTCAGCTGCTGAAGGTTTTCACTCCTTTAGAGGTGTCTTGGTGTCTCCGGCTTGTCTCCTTCTGGGCAGATTTACACATGTGCCATTCTCCTTTCATTTCGTAATGACAGATATAACTGAACTCCAGGCGGTCCTCGGTGACTCGGAAACATTTTTTTTCTCCATCCCTTGACTTTCACTTTTCAGTAACCTTTTCTCTGAGTTGCCTGGAGTGTTCTTTTGTCTTAATGATGTAACTGTAGCCATGAATACTGAACAACTAATGATCTTCAAGGCGATCTCCACGTCAGTAATTGTAGCAACAACTGGCTGAACCTTTGTTGAATTCTGCTGGGTGCCATATGGATGCTCATCTAACACGAAGGTAAACAGAACATCTGAAGTGGAGCTGTGCACACAGTGGAACCATAGAGTCGATATAAAACTTGGTCGTAGCCACCGGGATGGTATCTTGGTCATTTCAAACTGGACGTGATCATCAATGATGGACGTGACTGAGAATCTGAGAGATGAATAACTTACAAAATTAAGATCATTGTTCACAGGTTCATTATACGAGCCACCAACCACCAAGTAAAATCCTTTAACTTTAGTGGAACCAAATACACACTGTTCACCTGTTTAGTGTGTATCACACTGACATGTTTGCAGGAAGGACACACTATGGGCTGAAATTTGGATGCTGCTTATTAATGACACTCTATAGGGACTCTTTACAGAGGACTCTGCACTCCGAGGTGATTTCTGTCACTACACAGAGTACAAGAGTAATATCAGGTGAAAGAGCACAAAATGCCGACATTTCGATGGATAAATTGCACATATAGAGGGAAAGGTCTGGCCATGAGACAATATGAAAGGCATTTTTTTCTTCAAATAATCTCCAGGCTTTCAAAAATGAGAACACTCAATGTTTTACAAAGCTTACAGTGACTGTGGCACAAAGCCCAAAGCTTTGTGACCCGTTTAAAGTTTGAATGATGCCTCTGCAATAAGGTATGGCCGAGAGCTAGGCCGAGTTTTTCACTCTCGAAAACGAGTTTATTTCAGTGAAGTTTTCCGAGGTACTCTTTTGTAAATTTCAGGAAAAAAGTGATGAAAAAAATGATGAATTGCTATAAAAAGTCATAGACAGATTTAGGTGCATGTTGTGATATAACTTTTGTGGGAGTCCTCTCAAAGCTGCCAGAGTACTTTAATGCAGAAAATATTACAGAAGACAACAAAGTATACACTGTGCATCAATGCCTTTTTATGTCACACCCAAGTACAACAAGACGAAATCCTTAATTTCTTAACACTTTTACAATGAAACTCATCCTACACGTATATGGGGTGATTTGTTTTTTCGTCCCCAGGCTGTACTTGGAAACACAGTCTCAGCTTTTAACTGACTACCAATCTTTTTGTTTCTATAGCTGAGACCTTAAAGATTTACCACAACATGCCAACGTCCCATATGTGAGAGTCAGTCAAGTCATGCCTCAGATTTTAACACAACCTTCTTATTTTGTCGCAGAGTCATTATTTATTTGGACTTCTCCTTGTGATGTAAGACTTGAGCGTTCACTTCAAGATGTTTGGCTTTGTCTTTCTCCTCACGTCTAAAGAAAACGAGTAAACTAAATAAAATAATGATGTTTCTTATGCCTTTAAGGGGTTGAATGTTCAGTCTTGTTCCCCATGCCAATACGGCATGCATCAGACGAACAACTATTCTACAACAAAAGAACAAAACAGTTTTGTCAACAACATTTTTTATCCCCAGCCACAGTATTCACAAGAACAGATGCAGAAAAAGTGCATAATCCGAGACCTTTAAAGGACTTTGAGCCCGGGGGCCTGAGATGGGCCGTAAACAAGGCTTTTGGCCACAATCCACAAAAACAGAAATAAATGACTTTCCACAGATGAAGTCAGAGTCATCCATAAAACATTGGCAAGCTGCCCGCCAGGATGGTCATGCTGTTGTGATGACAATGGCATTGTTGTCTGTCATATTTCCATAATTCCTCTGGGTGAGCGGTGCACAGGATGAGCTGATGGACTTGTTAAACAACGAGTGAAAGTCAGCGAATGAAGACTGAATTCTTATCAGCAACCTTTTCTTATTCGATCTCAGTGACGCGTCCAGCCGTGTTGTAAAAGCGATGGAGCGCTTGGTAAAAGTCAACATGTCGGATATGTAAACAGAAAGAAATCAGGGTGCAATCGCCGAATATGGACTTGAAGCACAATTCGAAAATAAAGTAAATAATTGTATTTCTGCAAACTTAACTCAGCAGCTCGCATCTGCTTCCAGAGCTGGATGGTGAGCAGGAAAAAACCCCCAAAAAACCAAAACTAATTCCCTTCCATTTGAGCCGAGGAACAGAAGAGCCCGAGGGTCTTTCAAAGGCTAAAAGTGTTCTCCCCAAGACAGTAATTGAAAGCCAAGAGTCCTGCTTCCTATTCAGCTGAGCCCCAGCTCAGCTCAGGGCTCAGGCTCCATCAGGAGAAAGTCCATCCATCACAGGGTCATTATCGGCCTGATTAGTCCCCTGCTTTAGAGCCCCGTAATCCAACTTTCAGGAAAGCCTATTGTCCCTGAGACGCTCTGGCATCGACAGCTACGGTTGCTGCCCGGATGGTGGGCCTGGAAGAACAAAGCACTCCACACAGTGCCACACTCCAAAATTAAAAGATTCATCGGCCCGAGTTTGTTAAAATCCAGGCAGAGCTAATAATCACTCAAGGCTTTATCTTTGAACGCTGAAGGAGCAGTCAAGGTTCATGAAGTCTTTATTGAGAGCTTTATCTCTGGATTTAGGCTTTTATTGCCTTTGATCGTTTCTACTTTCCATTTTCTCTGGTGCATCACTACTTTTGATTTTGTGATTTACAAAAAACCTTCCTCAACTCGATGCCTTCAGTGTTTCGGGTTAGTTTAAGCCACGTCTCGTATATTGTTGCAGAAATTTAATATGTAGAGAAATCCTGTGAGGCATCAGTAAACTACACAGAGCACGTTCATGTTTACAACCTAACTGTTTGATTCAATATGTCATAAAAAGGTCACAGAAAGTGATTTTGGCTGGAGGCATACACTTTTACATGTTTGATAATACTGTACTCAATAATACTCGCCGTGTACGAGTCTGGGGATGTCTTGTATACGCTGTAAGGCTAAAAGAAGCGCTGCACTATCTCAGAAAACCACTGTTAATAATGACATTAATTGAACTGCTTTGTTGCTTGTACACTGTGAGCCAGCTTGCAAAGAAAAGGAGACATGTACATGACTGTCCTACACTACTGTCTGCCACTGTTTTATTACAGCACTGTCCAAAAGCCTTGAGCCACACCCAATTTCTTTATGTTTTTCTAGGAAAATGGGAAACAGATGTAGCAATTTATTGAAATGTGTGCAAATACAAATAAAAATAGACTGTATGGTAAAAACAGAGTTTTGTACAATTTCAACAAGCCTGAAAGCCAATATTTGGTATGACCACCTTTATTCTAAATGCTGTCATTTCTTAAGGTAGTCTTCAGGTATGTTTTTGGGATCATTTTCATGCTAAAAAATGAAACCAATAAGCCAATAAGATGCTTTCCAGATGGTACTGCATGGTGGATAAAAATCTGTACTTTTCTGCATTAATAATTCAATTTTAACGAGCTCTCCAACACCACTGGCTGAAATTTAGCCGCAAACCATCACCGAGCCTCCACCATGGCTGTAGACTCTCGGTGTTATGCCTCTCTCTTTCTCTTCTCTGTACATATTTCCAACGATCTGAACCAAAAACATATCGCTCCATCAGACCTGCGGCCACTGGTTTTCAGTCCAGTTATTGTGTCATTTGCCATACCTCTGTCTTTTCTGCTTGTTTCCCTTCTTAAGAACGACTTCTTGACAGCCACCTGTCCACTGAGACCGTTTTTGATTCAGTTCATCCCTTGAATTAGGCGTCTGTTTTATGCTTGAATGATTTATGGGTCATTTATTAAGTGCTTCAACAAACAAACAAACAAATAAATTCCCCTGAAAATGGTCATGTGCAAGGACTGGACTGCAAGTTGGTTCAGAAAGCCTGGAGCTTTATTGCTCAAGAGAACGTTAAAAGGAAAGTATGGTAAATGGCCTGTATTTATATAGCGCTTTACTAGTCCCTAAGGACCCCAAAGCGCTTTACATATCCAGACATCCACCCATTCAAACACACATTCACACACTGGCGATGGCAAGCTACATAGTAGCCACAGCCACCCTGGGGCGCACTGACAGAGGCGAGGCTGCCGAACACTGGCGCCACCGGGCCCTCTGACCACCACCAGTAGGCAACGGGTGAAGTGTCTTGCCCAAGGACACAACGACCGAGACTGTCCAAGCTGGGGCTCGAACCGGCAACCTTCCGATTACAAGACAAACTCCCAACTCTTGAGCCACGATCGCCCCCAAAGTATGGCTCATTGGACGCAAACACTAATATAAAGGATGGCTTTTTGCAAAAAAATGTTATCCAAAGTGTTAGCATAACTACTGCTTGATAACCAACCTGGATAACATCACAGCAAAATACTGTAAATAAAGAACAAGCGAACCAATTTCTACACGATGTGAAATAGAAATTCTGAAAATTTTTGCTTTGAAGTTCATCAACTTGGAAAATGAAGTCCATAACTTTTAAGGCTCAGAATTTAGTTATAACATATAAAACCTCCTCTTACAACTGTACAAGACATGATAAATAAGGCCTTTCTTTCTTTAAAAATGACTGTGGTATCTGGTACTCTTCTCACATTCCCCTGCTGTCTTTACTATGGTAATGTACTCATGTAGATCAAACAGAGAGGAAGTGAGGACAACAATGCAGCCGAGACTCGTCCAAAAGCTGTTGACATAAATCACAGACATTCGTTCAGCTTTCCGTCACACTCTCCGTCCTGCTCTTCCTCATGCATGACAGAATGCAGCATCAGGACATTTTACAGTAAATGGAGACTGGTATGTGTAAGTGTGTGTGGGATGATATTGATTTACAGAAGAGGAGAAAGCAGAGGAGTTGGGCCTGAAGCGTACCATCTGTGCAAAGCCAGACAAACAGAGCTGCCCTCCTAAAATCAAACTGTGGTGACTTCTTCTATGCTACACAAAATGACGTAGGATGTTTGTCTTGTTGTTTAAATTTTTTTTTAAAGATATGACACATAACTATAGAGCACTTTATAAAAATCTTATTTTTTAGAGCCTGACTATTTCTACACAGGAAGGTGAAGTTATCAACTAACAACAACAAACTCTGTTAGTCTCCAGATCTGAAAGGTATGGAAGCTCATTTCCGCCACACAAAAAGAAAAGTATCCACATACATATAGTTATTTTCTCAAAATTTCGACTTATTAACTCAAAATTTTGACAAAAATAACTTGAAATTTTGACTTACTTTTCTCAAAATTTTGAGTTAACAAGTCAAAATTTCAAGTTAGCGCTGCCAGTCAGTAATCTACGTGAATGATTCATGAATCATTTCCTTGTTACCCGGGAGCTGAAGCCCTCAGCTACAAATGCTACAGCTAAGCTACCAGTATTACAGCCAGTCATTAATGGACAAATTGCTGATTATTTTCAGCGTGGCTTCACAAATGATGAAATCCTTGTGTTATTAGCTGAATCACATGGCGTTACTATCAGCAAACCTACACTCGAAAGCGCCAATTTGTTGCTATACATTGGTAGCTCACGATCCGGTTTTGAGTGCACATTCCTCTGTGCCACATCCTTCCGGATAACAAGAAAATTATGTCATTCACGTAGATTACTGATTGGCAGTGCCAACTCGAAATTTTGAGTTACTTTTCTCCAAAATTTGAGTAAATAAGTCCACATTTTGAGTTAATACGTTGAAATTTCGAGGAAATAAGTCAAAATTTCGAATTATGGATACTTTTGTTTTTCAGTAGCGGAAACGTACTTCCATACAGGGAGACAAGTGCTGTAAATCTGTATTCTTTCTAATTGCCAGCAGGGGGCCACACCTCTGGTTGCCAAAAGGAGTCCGATTTATTAGACGTCTGTGAGAAAATGCCATTACTGCTCACTTGTTACACGAACTCAGTAAACACTTTTCTCAAGAGATTATGAGCTCAGTCACTGGTTGCATATCTTAGTTATTACAGCATGGTGTTCATTTTGTAAATGATGGTCCCTGTTTTCCCCTCTGTGCCAACGAAAAGATGTCCTTGGCCTAAACAATCTTCAGAAGCCAAAGGTTAGGGGTGTTTGGACCTCAGAAAGTTAATAATACATAACTTCAAGCCTCAATAAAATGTAAACAGTTGGGTTATAAAAACATTTAACACCCCGTCCAGTTGATATAAAGGAGAAATTAGCCATAGTGAGCTTTTTTTGTACCAGGCTGTAAAAGATGTTTATTTCTGCTGTAAAACCAGGCATCACTTTCCAAAACAATATCCTCACTCTCAAGTTTAAGACAGTACAATGACTGGAGTGCAGACACATGCAGAGATGCACACACTAATATCGCTGACTTTCATCTGTGTAGATGTCTTAGGTATTGGAAGCTTGTGCCCCTTGCGTGCCTGTGCTAATGCTTAGTAATTCAGATGCCAAACCTGTCTCAGGCGAAACACTTCGCTCCCCTTTCAGTCACAACGGCCGGCGCTTTTTGCAAGATAATTGCATCCTTGTCATAAAAAAACCTCACCAGAAGCGATGAAAGAGCAGGACTGACGGCTGAGATTTTAGAGGCCTGACCTGCTCTTTCTGTAACGGTGGTTAAGCATGTGGGGGTCAGACTGCGCCTGCAGGTAACGGCTTTTTTAGACCACACTGTGTGGACAGGTCGAGTGAAATCAGGGTGATAAATGCTAAATTTTGGGCAGCTTAAAATGGTTTAAATAGAAGGAAGGGACATTCACTCTTTGGATGTAATCCCTCTCAATGGGGAATTTAAGAGAAGGTCTCCTTTTTCTCACAAAAGCCGTGTCAGGTGAAGCCTAAGGACTTTGCTCTTTATCTGGCATCTGTGTATAGTACAGGGTAGCAGGGTCGATGGGGTGGCACAGAGTGCTACTTCCCTCAGCTTGAGTTGGGAAAAAACATGCCAGTAATTAAAATAATTTAAGCTGCATGAACATCCTCCAAGTGTGGCGATTCCATAAATTTTTGTGCCTCTGTTGTTGTTTACTTTGTGTTCCCTTTGTTACTAATTTCTTCAGTATCTGTATCTTCAGTATTGTGTATGACTCTTTTTGACTTTTACTCAGTCTTCTTGTGTCCTTAAGTTGGATCCTGTGGGACTGTTATAGGTCCAGATGTGCCCATGGAGGAATAAACAGAGTCTTTGTCTGAACTGAGGAAATCAAATCTGCAAAGCACCACTCTGAGCTTCGTGAAGAGCCGAATTATCTGTTGTAGGACTCCTTTGTCACGGTTCGGAGTTTCTGTTTAAATACTTCCTGTTTTATTTTGAAATCTCCTTCACACGCCTCAGTAAATTCTACTTCCAGCATTGTTTTGTTTCCTGTGTTTTGTACAGTCAGTCTGATTGGTAGACACACCTCTCCATGTGTTTGTTGTCTTCTGTGTGTTTCTAAGTGATCTCTTTGTGCCTCTCTTTGACTTTTTAGGCTTTGCTTCCTTTGCTTTGGGTGTCTGTGCCGGTTTTCTATATATGCACGACCCCTGTCCAGGTTAAAGAACACATACTAAAGTTCCACTTTGCTTCCTGTACCTCACATTCAGGTCCTCTCATCCTTGCTGTTCCTTGGACTCAGTAATTTTGGCTTTGAGGTCATTTTCAAGCTGCAAGATGAAACTGGAAGCAATGACAAGTCTCACTGTTGGTATTGCAATGAAAATATCCCCCCCAAAAAATTCACAGTGCTACATGTTGTTATAGTTTTGATTAAATATCTTTCTCTAACCGGGTTTTTAAATTCTAAACTGCTGAATTAGAGACAGAAATCATTCCTTGAGCTCACACGTAAGGCTTGACGTGAATTCGATCTTAAACCGATTAATATGCATTTTCCTTTGGATTTTACGCTTCCCAACATAAAAGCTTCTCCTGCTGCCAGAGGACAAGTGAGAGTACGTTTCCACTAAGAGAAACTGAACTGTAAAATGGGTGGAAATGCAAATGAAATTCTGTTTACACTGCTGATATCTCAACTCCCATAACAATTTGGATTTTATAAAGCAAATTTTGGAATAGATTTATCCGTGTAATTCTCCACTGATATGGCTTCTACGCCACGAATATTAACTATAAAAGAATCATTTGAGTGTGGGCGCTGTAGATAATGTCTTTTTTTCCACAGCTGCTGAAGCGTATTTGCATTTTAATTTAATTTTATTGCACATTACAAACATTTCTGTGTGTGAAGTCTCACTTTTAGTCACATTCTGTGTGATTTTTGGGGGATTTGACTCAGATGATACGAGAGGATTAAAAAGAAAAAAAAATCAATTGCTCTGGTTTCTCTCAAAGCTACAGTTGGTGGTGAGGTGCTGATACTTCGAGGTGCAGCACACTGATCTGACTCAGCTGTGTGCCATCCAGGAAAGAACTTCATCCAGTAATAACAGATGATCAATGCTGCAGTTTTTACTCTGCAGAGATGTTTGAAGTGAGCCACTGAGCAGCAGGACAGCTTTAAATTAAAACCAGAGAGCCTTTAAAACATCTCACTTTGAATCTAAAAGTATGTCAGTGGTGCTTTTTAATAATTACTTCCTGTTTAAATTTTGAAAGCAACCATGTCATGCATCAAGTCGTGTGCTGAAGTTGGACGTAGAAATTGTAAACGTTAAAATAATAACTGCCTTTGTTTGTATAGCACCTCCCTGCAGCTCAGAGTGCTGTAACGTTTAAGAAACACACAGATTGTATAAAATCAGCAAATATGAGTTAAAGTTAAAGAAATTTAGGGGGGAAAATAAATTAACACACCATAATATATAACAAAACATGTCTTAACTGCCATTAGCTGCACTCGAGGAAGAGCAAACATCAGACGGAAGTCGGTGATGTGGTTATATGATGGAAAAGCAGCACTTTAAGCAGCTGCTTAAAAGCTTTAACACGCAAGAATCCAGGTAGAAAAAATGCTTCACTCTTATTATATAACAATAATGTGCAGCTGTCACTGTCTATTATAGTATGTAATTACTATTGCACTATATTGCTGCTGCTGGCACCTTGTGGTGATAGAGTCACACTTTAAATGGAAAAGTGCGTCACAGTTACATTGTTTGCACTGATAAATACTACTTCCTGCAAGCTACAATCACCAACAAAACACTGTTGTTTTCTACATCATAATAAATATTATTATTGAAAATTTCCATGGGTCCAGGTGGTGGGACAGTAGCCTACATTGAGACCTGTCTCTTCACAGCCACGTCCTCCAAATCTTCAAGGGCCAGACGTCTTAATGTTTGACTTCAAGTCCAGTTGTCACAGGTGTGTAAAATCATGCACCTAGCCTTGGAGTCTGCCTTTACAAGCATTTGTGAAAAAATGTATCGTTTTCTAAAGAGCTCAGTGAATTTAAGCGTGGTATTGTAATAGCATTCCACTGTGGCATCGAGTCAGTTTGTGAAATTCCGTCCCTCATATATTCCTCGATCAACTGTAAGTGGAATTACTGCAGAGTGTAAGTGAAAGAAACTTCAACATCTCACCATGAAGTGCAGACCACGTAAAGTTACAGGGCGGAGTCAAAGGCGGAGTGCGCTGCTTCCCAGCCTCTGATGATGAACCTGACTGCATCACCTGTGACCTCACTAACTTTTTTAATTTTATTTCATAAATTACAGCAAAAACCCCCAAACAAGAACACAGCAGAGCATGCTTTAGGATGTGACCAGCATGCAGTGCCCACTGGTTTCTCAGCCAAGCCCCTGATGTCTGTTTTTAATAAGGCGTCACAAAGATACTTCATCCCATGGGTGCTGTCATGCTGGCTATGTGCACGTCTTCATGTTTCTATATACAAACTAATTAATTATGCCGAACTATGCAGACTAATCTTATTAATTTAATATTTTTAAATCTATATATAAATGTCAAATATCAGGCATGAAGCATAAATCCTTCTCCTTCCCCTCTCTTCATCCTACCTTGTGGTGTATTTGGACTCGGAGCAGAATATTCTTGTAGCTGTGGCCGTCGTTGATCTGCAGCACCGCCCCGTCCTCTGCCCCCTCCGAGCCGTCGTGGATGTATTGAATCTGTTCCCGTGACAGCTCCTCCAGCTTGAATCGGCTGAGAGCGCGGTCGCTGTGGAGACGGGTCAGCCGGCCATGGCGGGGCAGCTCAAGTACCATGACCAGGACATCGGCTGCGTTGTCAGGGTCGTCGACCTGCAGGACTGACTTGGTGATGGTTGCCAGGCTGCCACGGCCCTCCACGGTAAGAGGGGAGAGGGTCACGACTCTCGGGGGCTGGGAAGGATAAAAAAAAAAAAAAAAACGATTATAGGTAAGAAGTAAGAACAGCTTTGAATATAACCTGACAGCTGTGAAGGACAGAGGTAAATTTGATTTAGGAAACATAAAGCTTAGATACATTTTAACACCTCTAAAGGCGGGCTGATAGCAGAGGGGGTACAGCAATTTACCCCAAACATGCTCAAATCATCACATGATGTATTTTCTCCCAGAGGACTGGGACACGGGGGCTGTGCTGACACCAAGGGAAATGAAGAAAATGAAGGTAAAGCGGAGATGAAGCTGGGCGCCTCATTAAGCTGCACTCAGCCATACCTGAAGCCTCACCGCAGATGGCAAAATGCTTCATCTTGCTAACAAAGCCATTTTAGGAGCACCAGCAGGACTGGGAGGCCTCGCGTTGTAAACAAGAGCATAACTTTATCCATATTCTTTTCACTTTTAAAATGAACCGTTCATCTTAAAAAAATAAAATCTATCTAGACTAGATGTCAAACCTCCACCTCAAAATAAAGCATATTTTTAAAAAAAACAACCTGCCATTGTTCTTTCTCTTTAGATGTAAGAAGTACAAGGACGACTGGAGAGTGTCCACCCGATCCAACAGGGAAATCCACTCTTTACCACATACACTTAAATGCTTTTCCAAACAACAGAAAGTATTACTTAAGTTCAGTGAGAAATCCACTCATAAACAGATGATGAACAGTCTGAGATCACCCTCGGTGGACTAGCTCAGGTTCCACACGTACAACCCTGGTCTCGATATTTTTGACTGTAGAGATCTCTTCCTTCTCTTGGCTATGAGGAAATACACAGCACTGGCTTTGTGGAGCTCAAAGCACTTAAAAATACATCTGAACTGCACTCAGCAGGAATCCCTCTTTTCAGAAATCATGACTGGGTTACTCAAAAACCCCACAAACCTTGTTTTGAGAGTAGGAACTATTTTCTTTCTGCTTAACCACACCCAACCCCATCACTAAGCATCACAAGTAAGAAAAGGCCTCTTTCTTAATAATACACGATAATTTTCTTTTAGTTGTTTTCTGTGGATGAATCAATAGAACAGACTTCTCATGTGATTGAGGGTTAGTTCCCTCTTTCTTCCATAGGAATGTTTTGGTCCAATGTGAAATCCGATCATCTTTTGCATCCCACTTAAGATGTTTAATCACAACTTGGTTCTGCAGGAGGTTTCTTCCTGTTAAAAGGGTGTTTTTCCTTTCCACTGTCTCCAAGTGCTTGCTCATAGGGGGCTGCCTAACTGTTGAGGTTTTCTCTGTATTACTGTAGGATGTAGAGCTGACTGTTGTTGTGAAACTTAATAAAAATGAAACTGAACTCCTCACATTTTTGTTTCCATAGGGGAAAATAAACCCAACCCTGTCCTTAAAAAAGGAATCACAGATTCATGTTTTAATTTCCTGTGTTTAAGTATGTGACAAGGAAAACAACACAGCCAGGAAAGTAAAGTCTGGAAGCAAAACAGCTTGGCTAAAGTTCATTTTAATACAATTTCTCCACAAAACATTTGTTAGCAGAACAGCTTGGCAGGGACGAGGTACAGGTAGAGATGCATAGGCTGTCCCTGTGGAGATGCCAGTCTGCTGTGGCCCTAAATCAAACCGTTGTCAGGTACCGAGCTCTGAGCCGCTCAGCCTGACACAGGGCTTGTGTCCAATTCGCAGTGTTTGCCGGTGGTTGGCCGAGCTCCAGCTTTTTAGCATTACAGCAGCAACTTGAGCAAAGGGCAATGCATGAAATAAGCTGGCGCCAGAGAGAAGGATGACTTGTGGGAAAGTCATGCCCACACACTCCCTCTGTGTGTCTTTAAACCAAAGTGACCCCTGGTTGAAATTTCAAGACAGAGAACTGAAACAAAGCACAAAAACACAGGAGGAGCATGCAGTTATCTGCAGCCCCTTGCCCTGCAAGGGGGCCATGTGCTGACAAATTTTTAGACGTCAGAGGAGTTATCTCCAAGAGACAGACAACTTATTCCTCAGGCGCCCACCTTAATCCTGTGTCGTCATTTCTGCAGTTCTCACAGGGGAAACAAAAGGTTTTGGATGTGCTGGTGGGGGCTGAAATTGTGTATGTGTGTGTGCTATTACTTTTTTAATCGTGCTAGGACATGCTAACGCATGAAAGGCAACCGGTAAGATCTCCTCCCTGAGGCAAATGAAAGCAAACACAGGCGCGCTGAGGTGGGAGGGCTAACCTTTCATCCTGCCCTTACAGGTGAAGTGAGGTTCATTTTTGGCAGAGCTGTCATCACCCACGGGGCCCTTGGGGCTCTGCTGTACTTCAAGAAGATGGGAGAGGCTTTTTGTGTGGTTGTTTTTGGGTTTATTTCTCGTTTGTTCTTAATTTGTTTTGTTTTACTGGATGGTGTTCAGGGGAACAAAGTGGAGGAATTTCCAAAGCCAATTTCCACCCTGTGTCTGCCTCATCTGCAGCTTTTCTCTAGTGTTTTTGATGTGTCAAACCATCACAGCACAGACCACTGAACTGCTGTCTACCTGGACGTATGATTAAAAAATAACCGTTTCACAGATTGCCTATAGTTTTGGCTTGGTTATATTTGGGCTTTTTACTAAATTTCATCAGAAAATAAAGGTAGACTGCTTTTTGGTATTGATTGACAGCTAAGCGCACTGCACAAAGTCCACAGCAAAAAGGACTTCGTGCTGCAGATATAGTGTCCGAATTCACACTGTATGTGAGAAACCTCTTCAGTAGAAATGCCATCAGCAGATACTGGACTCTTAGAAAGTTTTTTCAAAAGAAGAAGCCACTCCTGTCAGAGGGGGGGAGGGAGGCTATCTGCAGCTCAGATCTTTCATTCCTGAGGCTATTACATTCGGAGGCCCTGCTGGCTGGCGATCTGATAGGGATTTCAATTAAAAATGTATTTTATTTTGCTTTTAGCTACACAGGGAAGGCTGCATAAGCAGAAATCGTCTTGTTCTCCCTGCTGTATAGTCGAGTTTTTCAACAGCACCCTTAAAAACCAGAGTCAATGTGCGGCGTAGTTTGGTTTTTCCAGCTCTGTATGGGACAAAATAAAAAAAATAATAAAAATTATGCATGGATAATAGGTGCAAGCCTCTGGGCTGCAAAAATAAAACAAATGCTTAAATTCCAAAAACTGCAGCTCCTCTAACGACCACTTGAGGCAGACCCCACAGGGTGGGATGTTAACATGAAATAAAAATTAAATGCAGCCAGTTTCCTCCTGCATAACATTTTCACACAGCTCACCTGTTTAAACGTTATAAATGTGTAAAGTGAGCACGGTCAGGAGCAGGAAGGGTTTAGCTGCCAAGGGGTTTCTGGCTAAGCTTACCTTCTGCTAATCTGAGTCACTAAACTGGATCTATGAACCATGTTTGTGATGTTGGTGCTTTTTGGAGCCCCATTTATCTGGTAACTGTCATGGCTTGCTGTGCAGTAAATTTTACACACTGTCCTAGAAGTCTGTGCTCCAGTTTTGACGAGTGAAATTCTCATATATTATGTCTATGCTGTACATTATGTGTGCCTGTGTGGTTTGTTCATACAATTTATGACAACAAAGTATTTGTTGTATTTGTATTTGTATTACTATTTAGACACTTGTGTTCGAATGTGCTAACTTCTGTCCAATAAACACACAAACTGGTGATGCCCCTGAATGTGACTTCCCAAATCAACAGGTGGAATCACACTAAGAGATCGCAGAGATCGCACCCAAGTTCTTTCAGCATGTGACGCAGAACAGCCAGAAGATGTTGCAGTACATTTCCCCCAGCCTTTTAAACTCACAATAATCCCTGACACACCCACCCTTTACTATCGTAAGGGCAACATCCTGGTGATAAAGAACAGCTATAGCTGTGTAATGTGTAGCTATTAAGACACATGTTCTTCAGATATTATCATATGTACAATATACATTTATTTTTTAATGCTCAATACTTCTTTTGTTGCCTTGTAGTCGTACTGACATTGTCATAGTTTTATTATTGTGAGCAAACTCAAGCATTCACTGATCGGTGTATAGCTTCACTAGACAGAGTAACTGAATACAGTTACTAACCAAACAACTGTCTCGTGACTTACACTACAGTTCTTTAACTGCCTGCACGATGAGGGTGGAGAAAAATCTAATGTGCGCTTTTATGTGTACTTGCACAGCAAGGGACAAAAATAACAGAGCAACAATGCAGGAGTGAAAAGTATTTCTAACTTATTGCACACAGGGATAAAAATATGAAGGTAAAAATCAAACTGTGCTCAGTCCAGAACCAACAATAAACCACTGAGAACATGACATCAAAGATATACCTGACAAAGCAACACGCTTTCTTCTTTTTATCAACAATCCATGATACTAACACAACGCTATCAGCGAGAGAGCCCTGAACACAGATCACCTCCTTCATGCTCAAGCTGAGTGTCTGCAGACCTCAACCGACCAACTAAAGCTTGATTTTTACCAGATGAAGAAGATGAACAGGCCTGTAGGATTGCACATTTCTACCTCTACTCATTCCTACGCTAGAATCGGTTCATTTTTTACTGTAACATCTAAACATGTTAGTAAAGAAAGGCCTTCAATATATATTCTTTACTGTGATCGATATTTAACCAGATATGTTGGATGATAAAAAGTTCAGTGTTATATTGTTAATTACATGGACGATGTTGCAAACAGTAGTCTAACACTGCTTATCATTAATTAGAAAAACACACTTTTTATGGCTGTAGTTTGTTCACTCAGGTAATTTGACCACTCCACTCTTTTGTCTAAATATGGTGAGTACACAAACCAATGGCTGATGTCACAGTGGCTATGTCCATCTTTTAAATATAGCTTCTCGTGTGTGCATAATAACGCTCTCTCTGTATAAAGTATATTATGATTGTGATGACGAAGATAAAATCGAGAATGCATTCAGTATGCTCGTAATCAAATAGCCCTCCTGCACATCTTACCGTTTCTACCACTGAAAGATTTCTTTCAAAGCAAGCCCATAAAGCTTGAAATGTTCTGAAACCACATTGACAGGATCTACTTTCTTTCAAAGAAAACTGTAGTGCACACAACAAAAACACTGAAAGTTACATCAGTGTCTGTGAGTCGCTTTGATGTGGACTGAAAGGAGCAATCACCATGTTCCCTTCTGTCTCTCTGAAGAAGTTCAAATACTAAAAAATAGCGTATTGAGGTAATGTTCTTTCCTAGAAATGTATGTGAATTACTCCCAGAACAAAAAAAGCAGGTAGCTGTCTGCACTTCAGAAATATTGGAGACTGTGTGGGAGCATGAAAGCTGACCACGCACATATTTGCAGAAACTGTACAAAGTCTTTCTTGGAAAATGAAAACTCAAATGCATCTCCATTAACAGCCTCTGTCCACTAATGCCTTTCAGAGAGTAAAGTCATTAGTCATCAGAAAAACACACAAAAATGTTCTCCTTTGTAAGCATAAAGTCTATTTTTGATCATCTTTTCAAAACAGTAAACGCCACAAACACTGTTGGGTGTATGGCATTACTGTGCTATATTCTGTAATCACATTATAGTTACTAATCAAATAACCATTTTCCTTTTATTGTACAAAAGAACAAGAATGTGATGGTTACAAACTGCATCCAGGCCAGAAACAGCCGTTCACTGCTGCTAACATCGTGACATGGACTGTTTTCAAGCATCTGTGCAGACGCCACGGTAACACAAAGCTAAACTAAGAACACGGAGCGACATTATTTAAAACTGAGTGCATGCTGAACCCGGCCCAGCAGCGGGAGCCCGATCTTCAACAGCTAACAGTGATGAGCAGTCAGGCTTGTACCGCTGTAGCCTCCAATTATACCCAGTCCTGCTTCTATAGAAGAATCACTGGTTGTTTTGTAGACCCTTTAACAACATCTTGTGGTAGCAGTATTGGCGAATAGAGCTTGTAGTAAGCAGGGGGAATAAGACAGGTACTCTGCTCACTGGTTTGAAGAATATCACGGTGCAACAATCATTTCAATCCTTTCAATCATTGCTTGAAACACCATAAAAAAGGGTTTTATCAATAAATGACTTGTTATTTTCAGTTACATTAATATAATATTGGTTTAACTTATTCATTTTTTTGGGATTGAGTACTGTATTTCTAATGATGTTTATTATTTGCTGAAAGTATGGTTAAAGCTGCTTCTCTAAGCTGTCAGTGAGGGACTTTTGACTCCTGCAATAATATGTTGTTTTTTTCAAATTGTTGTATTTTTGCTTTTTTTTTTCATCGCTACATCCTAAAGGTGACTGTGGAGGCCACCTAAGTGCAGTGAACTCATTCTCAAGTTGAAGAAACCCACTTGAGGTAATTTGAGCTTAATGACATTATCCTGCTGGAAGCAGCCATCAAAAATGTGGTCATAACGGGATGGACATGGTCAGAAACAATACTCAGGTGGGCTGTGGTGTTTAAATGTTTAAATGAAGGTCAGGTGGCATTAAGGGGCCCAAAGTTTCTCAGGAAAATAACCCTCCCACCATTACATGACCAACACCAGCTTAAACTGGTGATCCACTACAGCAGGGGTCCCCAATCCCAGTCCGCGAGGGCCGGTGTCCCTGCTGGTTTTAGACCTCACCCTGGGTCAACACACCTGAATCACATGATTAGTTCATTACCAGGCCTCTGGAGAACTTCAAGACATGTTGAGAAGGTAATTTGTCCATTTAAATCAGCTGTGATGGATCAAAGACACATCTAAAACCTGCAGGGACACCGGCCCTCGTGGACTGGGATTGGGGACCCCTGCACTACAGGATGAATCCATGCCTTCATGTTGTTTGCAACAAATTGTGATGCTACCATCATGCCGAGACTCATCAGACCAGGCAATGTTTTTCCACTCCTCTATTGTCTAATTTTGGTCAGCCTGTGTGAACCATAGCCTCAGTTTCCTGTTCTGAGCTAACACCAGTGGCACCCAGTCTGGTACTCTGGATACCTTAGTCTGATCTGACCTCTGAAGCCTAAATAAAACACAGGTGGGACAGACAATAACAAAGGAGAGAAGACAAAGACAGGAAGTAAAAAGCACAGGAAAAGGTGAAGCAACTATGGCAACAACAAAAGTGGAAATTTGAATGATGAAGACAAGATAGCAGATGGCAACATAAGAAATATCCGTAAGAGTAACCAAACATTTAAAACAAACACCACATAAAAATCCAGGCCATGTCACACGTATCCTATGGCTTAAATCGCTTTCTTCAAGGTGGTAAATATGTAACATAATGCATGACTTTTTAATAACAGTAATAACTTTTATAACAACTCCAAACACTTGTCACAAATTTTATACCAAAGAATGGGATATCTGGCCTCATCCTACATCTTTTTATAGTCTGATAATAAGTTAACCAGAACTAATTTGCACTGCTGAAGAAAGCAACACGGTGGTGTTTATATAATTATGTACTGTTATCATAAAACGATAATCATCTGCTGCAGACATTAATTAATTTTGCACTGGTAGAAAACTGGTGGAGTGCCAGTCAAAACACAGACACACACAAATTACTGTTCTTTCCTTATCAGCTGCTTCGGCTAATGTTGTATGAGAAAGCAGATAAGATTGCGTAATTGCGAAGTCAACCAAAACAGACTCAAATGCAGCACCACCACTCAATCACCATCTGCAAGCGGCCCCCTGAGCTCAGTGTCTGCAACTTTCATTTGCCTGGGGGCAAATTTAATAGAGCGGTCACGCTGTGTTGGATAAACACCCAACAAGGATACGATACACACTAAAAAACATTTAAAATCCTCATTTAAGGTTTTAGGAGAGTGTCTGACACAAGAAAAATATCCTCACGTACTCGAGTAATTTTTTATCATTAACATTTGTAATAAAAACAATAAAAAGCTGTTTTTTAAGAAAAGGAATTTTGTTTGGAAGACTGTAGCATACACGGACTTTTGTGAGACATTTTAACTTCTTTTAACTATTTCTCTATAAACATCGAGCACAGTAATGCAGGTGCAACACTAACCCATCAACTGTTCTCAGAGAGGGCATGTTAATCCCTTGTTTCTCATTATTTTCTAAAGCTGTGCCAGAATCAGAGGTCAGCTTGACATCAATAAAGGCGTGCTCTCAGGCTGACATTGGCCGATCACCGGGGCTTTACTCCGCGGAGAGAGAGCCTCAAAAAATAGTGAGAAATGCAGATCAGCTGGGATGATGCAGCAGAATGAGAAACAGGCTCACTCTAAAATATGAGCTGACAGATCAGATTAAATGTGGCTGTTTGAGTGGTCGTAGAGTGAGAGCTGCAAATCTCACATTTCTTAGCAGTATATGCATTTAAACATGTAATATAAATAATATTATTAAAGCTTAAACAGGCCTCAGAAAATCTACAATAACATTTCAACAGGTGAGTTTCTTGAATGTTTCAGATACATCTGCAGCTCCTATGTTGAACTGACTGCTTCTAGTTCTCACAGACGCTTTTATACAATGAACCCATTCATACAAGCACTTTTTCTACACTTGACTGATTTCTATCTAACGTTCACACACTGATGGAAGCAACTGAGAAACCTGCTCTACCTCCTGAGCTACAGATACAACTGCCTAAAAAATGAACTGCAACCACCAACCCAGTGGCAGGGAGGCCGTTGTCCTACTTTCACTCTAATATGACTGAGCCTTAAACTAACCACATGTACCTAACTGTAGGATGGCGGTATCCAGTTGACTCGTGCCCTATGACGTTAACAAAAGTTAGTATAGTTTTTATGTACTAAAACTAGAGATGTGATGTAATAAGGAGAGCCACTGAGATTTTGGACCACAGCTTTCTTTAGAAATATGTTTTTCCTCCAGATAAATGGTCACCTGTCACTCAGGAGGTAGAGCATGCTTGCTACTAACTTCAGTCCACAACTTAAAGTGTCCTTTGTCAAGATACTTATTGCTAAATTGTGCAGTCTGCGGCGCGGCTGCAGGGGAGGCGGACTTACCTGAGCAGCATCCGCAATCACGCCTCGCCGGCGGAATGAACTAGGTCCTGTTGTTGTTGTTGATGTGTGTGGGCTGTAGTCGAAAAGCTGGATGCAGCAGATGCGCATATTATTAACGTAACTGCCGCAAATTTCTTTGTGAAAGTGATTCCGATGTTAAACATTAGTTCCGCATGACTTTTCTGCCAGGTAACTTGCGCTCCACCTGTCAGAACTCTAATCCAAGCAGCTAAATCAAATGATTTAGGTGCATGAATGTTTCTTAGAAAAGGTGCTCTGGGTGGTCTGTAGGAGTATATATGCATCACTGCAAACAGGAAGTTATGAATACATGCAGGGATATGAAATACCCCACACTCAGGTGCCCACAGATTGGACCACACTTATCTTTGAATCCTGCTATCATTTGAATCCAAACAGCAAATCTGTAGAGTTTAATGAATGCACCTTGCACAGTTGCTATCGCTAATGCCATCATATTGACAAAATCTGTCCAAACTCACAGCTCAGTCAAAGTCAGGCCTCACATTTACACAGTCCTTCTCAAACTGGAGTCTTTTCTCTCTGAGGTAAACTTTCTCAACAAGGACAAAAGACTTCCAGCATTTTAATTTCACAGAACAAACTTCTACATTTCACACTGAACTAAATTTAGAAACAAATGTGTCCTGGCAGACTATTCCTCTCCCCATGTAACGTCACTACATTGGTCTGCAACGTGAAAACAGCCACCTTTATTAGGTATCTGGATTTGTAGCCTGAAGAACAGATTTATGATACTGCTTTTTTTATGGCACTTTCAAGTCAGTTCATTTCTCTTAAAACTGTTTCAGAAAAAGCAAGTCAGTGTCAATGACAGTAAATAAAGGAGAGTTGAAGGAAATGCCTGCTTACCTGCATGGACACGGCTCGGACTTGAATTGTTTTCGGTTGGGAAAACAGCTGGGGATCAGCAACACGCAAGGTGAACTCACCGCTCCTGCAGGAAGACGAAGAAAGGGGAAATGTTAAATGAAGACAAATCTTGGAGTAGGGAGGTTAAACTTCACTATCCCTTATTTCTGAAATTGCTTTAAAAACTGCTTTAAAAATGTGACAGGCTTCAGTTGGCAGCTGAGGAAAATGGGGAAATGGGTCCCGTGAGGGTAGCATGCTGTGTAGTCATTAGACCTGATCACCTGTGAGTTATCTGTGGGAGTGGAGGTCAGCTATCACAAACACACAAAAGCCCACCCTCTCACACACTCATCATCATCAATGTGCCCCCCCCCCCACACTGCTGCCTTACCATATTCCAAGCCAAGGCTTATTACCCACAATTCCCCAGGGCTGGAGCTGGGAGACATCCAGAGAGTCTGAAGATCAAATAACTGAGCGGGTTGTTTGTTTTAGTGACAGAAAGGAAAATAATGCTATAAGGAAAGCCAAGTGCTTAGGTGCTTTTTGGACTGCAGTAGCATCTTTGAAAGTTGCTGACAAAAGTCTGCTGAAGGTTGTTTTCCTAATAGTTTTAACCGTCATGGTCCTCGGGTCCATGTGTTTCTAGTTTCTCCTGCCTCACTGGCACCACGTTTAATGCCGGTCTTCACATGCTCACCCATCTCGTTTTAGTTTCACTTCCTGCTTTTGGTCTGGACGTCTCTTCCTGCAGAGATGCTGAGATGTTCTCAAGCTAGTGGAGAGAAATAATCCCTGACTTATTGCCAGTAAAACACACCAAACTCTCACTGTGGCTCTACAGTGGCTGAATGGCCACAGAAACAGCCCAGATACACGTAAAGTATGGAGTTATATTAAAGTAACATAGAATATATTTCTGAAAAATAGTCATTGAAGTTGTAAATCTCATTTTGTGTGCAGAGTGTTGCTGTTGCTGGTACATGTCTTCACTTCATTATAGATGAGAGAAAGATTTTTTTAAATGCAGCCTTGAGACAAGTGGAAAGGCTTCTGATCTGTGCAAATATGTGTATTTCTCCTCAGTAGTAAAGTCTACCACTCAAAAAAATAAAATTCATTTTATGTTAGCGTCTTGACCCATGGCATGTTTTTCTCAGGCACTCGTGAATGAAAATAACTCCTTTTGAAAGCTCAAAAGAGTTTGTCTGTAACAGCAAACAACATTTAATCTTTTTATTCATCATTCATCCATTTTTTCCCACCATCATCTGAACGCAGCACATGTTTTTGGGGTTTTTTCTGATGGACACATCTCCTCTTACGGGAATTAAAACCTGTTACCATGTGCTTGCTGTTCTGGGTCTACAGCCGTCATCCTCTGCTTGACATAATTTGAAAAATATGGCAGATTTAATCTCATTTGGAGCTTTACATTTTTCTGTCTCCATTAATCTAATGGCTTAAACCTGAACAGAGGATCACATTTTGCTAATTCGTTGGCATGCTGCCATTTTAGGCCTGACCAGCTGAGTCAGGATTGACCAATACGACTGCTCTGTCCATTCAGACTGAGTGAATGGACATCTGTCCCAAACACAGCGACAGAGGAGAGGCTGCAGAGAAGAATGGGCAACATTTTTCATCCATTAACATAAGACTGCCTTTTCTTTCATTTTCAGCTGCTTTGTTTTCCTTTCAGGATGTCACAGGCCAGCACTCTTTAATGTCTGCTTTCTGCTGTCTACACGTATCTGCAGCTTCTGTGATTCCCGGCACGGAGTGCACTCAGACTGGGGTCAAACAGAAAGAAAGAAATGCAGATTATGCAAATTTGACCACATTAACCCAAACATGTAAATGTAATGCATCTCACATCCATGTTCAGGTTAATAGAAATGAACTTTGGAGCCAAGAAGCAGCATAAATCAAACAGGAAACTTTGACAAGGAGTGAAAAATTAAATGTCAGGGTAGTCATTAACGAGAAGGAAGGAGATGACGAGTTTAAAGGGATAGTTTTATCCAGGCTTTGGGATAAGCTGCCCAGTTTGGGCAATAACAGTTATAGTGATTATGTCAGAAGGATCTAAGGAGACATGCCCAGACCTCCTTTTCCCCAGACACCACCTCCAGCTTTTGCAGGGGATGCACCATACCCCCCTCCCTGGATTTACCCAAGAGGCATTCTGGTCATCAAAGGAAGCTCATGTCTGCTGCGTATCCACGATCTGATTCTTTTGGTCACCACCCACAGTTCACAGTCATAGGTCAAAGTAGGAATGTAGATCGGCCAGTAGACAGACCTTTCGTCACCACAACAGACCAGTACAGAGTCTGCATTCCCCACTGCACTCAACTCTGACTCATGAATAAGACCCTGAGGTACTAAAAGTTCTCCACCTAGGGCAGCAAGTGGAGGGGTGTCCACCCAGCTGAGACCCACCTGATGTACTATTTCTCATGTCAGATGCTTCACCCTCAGCTGAGAACCAGCTGGTTGGGATCTGGAGGTCATCACTCAATGACGCCAACAAAACCAGGTTCTACTAACCGATGTTAAGTTGTTAAGTCGCGTTAGGCTCGCTAAGACATCTTATTACCTTTGCTTTCCCGTTAATTGTTTTTGCACATAAAAAAATGCTTGAAAAAAGAGAAAGAACTACAAAAAAAAGAAATATCTTGGTACCATTTCATCTAATATCTGTCCTTTAATCAAGGTTGGCTAAATCATCCATCCCTGTATGTGTCTTATCTCTGGTTTTGCACTATGAATTAGTCCTTAGTCCTGTCACTGCCTAATGCCTCTTCCACCAAAATAAATCCTCATTACTTGGTGGCCATTTTGGGACAGCGAAGGCACAAAGTAAAGATATAATCAGAATGATCATGAAAAATACCCAGGACAGTAGAAGCAGTCCGTTAGATTACCATCCAGGGCTTAGATTAAGTTAGGTAAGATTTTTGCTGTATATAGATGGAGTTACAAAATTGCACACCGTGGCAAAGCAGCGCCTGCCACCCAAAAAATCATAAATTATCGTTAAACAAGTATAAGTATAGTAGCTCTGTGACTGAATACTGTCCAACTATTGTGTCAAACTCATGTCTCAGAAAAATACTTCCAGGCAAAAGGCGGAAAACGTTTCGTCCGTCTTACTGACCTGTCTTTGTCTTTCTGGTATTGGAATCGGACCCGTCCGTGTCTCAGCTCTGCCCACGTGAACGTGTCGTCCTTCTTTATTTCTCGGCCTCCCGTCTCTTCACCTTCCTCCCCTCTGAACAGGACCAGCCGTCCGTTACTCGGCTTCTGAACAAGCTGAAAGATCAGCTGCTCAGACGGACTGTCTGGGTCTTTCACCTGCAGCAGGGTGGGGAGCAGCGGGGCAAAACCATCAAAGGGAACCAGCAGGGACCCGTTGACATGGAGGGCAGGCGAGTGGGCGTTCACTGAGAGGACCAAGAAAAGAAAAACTCAAATCAATAACCTTATTAAAGCCAAGCTGGTGAAATGAAAGTAAATTCACTTACAGTACATTTTACATCCTTGTTGTGAAATACACAACAAATAGTAAACCTTCTTATACCTGTGGGGAAATTCATCGTCACGGATCCTCCAAAACAAGATTAACGCAAAACTGGATTATCAGCGAGTATTTTTTAATAAAAGAATGGGAACTTGGAAGGTAGGAAAATAATCAGATATAGAAATACTGAGTACAGTTTAAACCATGCACAGCATCAAAAGTACATTTGTGAATGATTTACTGAAAAAAGCCATCAAAGTAATTGGACTAATAACCAGTGTACAATGATAATTTGGTTTCAAAAAGCATCCAATTATCTTCATTAATACATTTTAATGCCTTCTTTAAATATCTGTTGGCATGGAGTTGTAGCTGAATAGAAGTCGGTCGGCGTAGAGGTTGAGAGGAGGTTATAAAGTGAAAATGAAAAAAAGTGCGTGTGGGAGAAATGGCAGACATATCACGAGTGAGACATCTCGGTCTTGGCGTGGCATTTTAGAAGTTGGCTCTAATTGGTGCTGACTTTGTTGGGGAACTTTTTAAAGATCAGCTCTTTTTGAGATGCCACCCTAATCTCATTATACCTCCCGTAATGATGCCAGCAGCCATGCTTAAATCTCAAACTCTGGGCCATGTAATTATACTTCCAAATGAGAATAACTCTATAATTTAAAGCAATAGTTCCTGAACTTTTTTTTGGGGGGGGGGGCTGGCAAAAAATGTTTTTTTTAAAAGAGCAATTTTTTTCTCCATTTTACTTGATTAACGTGTGGATTAGCTGAAGGCTAAAAATGTTCATTATTTTACAAGAAAACGCATTTATCAGAAAGTGCGTGATAATATATTTCTTAATTATAAATATGCTTTGTCACTTTTCATTAAGAACTACAGTCTGCTCCTCGAGGCCTCGGGCATTTCAGCCTGCGGGTTGTTTTAAGATAAAAGAGGAAAAAAATTAAAGTACAAAACTCCTTTAACAACCTAACTCTGCAGACAAAGCCTTCCCAGTCTTATTCAGGAGGACCAATTAATAAGTCACCAACAGGAACCTTCTAATTTCAGACAGATGTTAGCAGTCTTAGCTCCCAGTTCTTCCAGTATCTTTATATTTGACCTGCAAAGACTTACATTTGTTAGCAGTTTTCAAATTTGACTTCATAAGATGAAGTTCTATGGACCTTTGTCACCTCTGCATAGAGTCTGATTGATAGTTTATTTACGTTCCTCACGCTTGCCTACTGCACACTGAAGCTTATGCAAGCGGTATCTGACGTATTCAATGGCATAGTCTCTTATCTTGCTTCTGTTCCCACTCCTCTGGTTTTCAATGCATGGAAGGTTTTTCCTTTCAATAACAACCATCAGTAAAGTTTAGGCCCTCTGCTAAAAGTAACCAAGACTTTTTTATTCCATCTTAAATACTTTTTTTATGGACTGGTAAAAAAGAAAACCAGGAGAACGTATAGACTTCTATTACATCACCACAGACTCTTTGCCTTAACTGTGAATGGACCAATCATAGTCACTCCCAAAAGTTTTAAAAAACAGGAAAAACTGACATGGAAATGAAAAATTGTGGTCCTGACTCAAATATATTAACATGCTCTTTATGTTACAAACATTTAACTGCGGTCACAAAGCCTACCTACTGAAAATATATAACTGGTCTGCTTGGTTGTGAGTTTCTTGTGAAAAATACAATTGAAGCCTTTTAGGTCTGATATATTACTACTACTATATTACAGTAGCTAAAACCTTTATCTTCAACTGGAATCACTGTATCTGTTCTTTTAAATGATCAGGCTTAGAGGGGTATTTGGACACAAATACACTAAATAATAACTGGGTTTTCTTCAGGTATGAAAGGTTAATAATGTCTTTAGTTTTTCCCCATCGAGTTGACAGAAACTGTAGGACCAGGCTTGGAAGAGGGATGGGCTGAGAATGGGGTATCACGTTGGGTATAGTCCACCATCTAACCAATGGATAGGCACAAATCTTTCACACTCCATCCATCCATCCATCCATCCATCCATCCATTCGTCCATCCATCATATGAAATTGAGCCTATCCCAGCTAATAACGTCCTCTCCCTTACAGCAGCCACAAATGTGGACCATATGATCCTGTTGCACTGATGCAAGCACACAGCTAAAGTTCTCAACAGCTGCAGCTTTCTACTATTTATAGCAATATCTATGCAGGTGAGTGTTTATTGTTTCATTCCATCAAATGAGCCAAATATGTTCATGTGTTGGATGAACGTCTCTGGCTCATCTGATGAGATTGAGCCATCAGCAGAAGCATACCTTTGGGAATTAAACCTTTTTAACCTTAATTTTAGAGAATAGCTGTTTTTTCTTATGCAAGACTCGACGTCCTGGCAGTAACTGCAATCATGGCTGTCTCCCCATTCCTTTACACTGATACGGTCTTGTTAACCTAAAATAGGTGCCCAGCACGATACGGATGAGTGCTGTAATTGGTCTAAAAAAAGCTGCTTGCCAAATTTGAAACACAGCACACCCCATGTGTGATTGACGGGTCACTCATTAGCGTCAGAGTGACCATCTGACCACAGTTCAGCACTGAGCTGCACAACGTGACCGAGGACTGCCGTGACCAACTGCTCATTGAGTCGAGTGTGTCACAATAAAACCACCACTGCAACACAAAAGTACGAGCTGCTGGTGAAACTTTATCATGACATTTGTTGCTGTGTAACTTCAAACTGACAACATGTTTTACTGTACAGTGGTCCCACGTTTATCCCGGGAGTTACGTTCCAAAAATAACCCACAATAGGTGAAATCCACGAAGGAGCCATTTTTTACAATTATTATAGCTGTCTTAAGACTCTCTTGTTTAAATACTCTCAAAGTTCAAACCTTCGTGGAAAAAAAAAGTCCAGTATTGTAGAATGAAACCAAAGGCACCTGCAGGTGCCTCTGAGGGTGCAAAACGTTTCGTCGACATTGTTGTGTTTGCTGGGGAGAAAACTTACAAACATACAGTGCAGCACTTCAGAGTCACACTGCTAGCGATAAAAGATTTATGTAAATTTGACAAGCTGAACACATTCTGTACTGTACAGAAGACACAGCACGAGAGTGATTGACAATGGTCTACAGCCAATAAGGATGCAGAACACAATGCGCTGTAAAAAAACAAAAAAAACAACAACAAAATTGCACACACAAAAAATTCAGCGAAACAGCGAGGCCGCGAAAGGTGAACCGCGTTATTGCGAGGGACCACTGTACAAACTTTATTTTTGGAGGGACATTAACATTTTGCAGCTTAACCTCCTCCACAGCATCACACACTTTTTCTGGGAGCAATGTAAATTTGCTTTTATGTAATGTCTTGTGGTCATTTGCATTATTTATGTGGGCATCTTTAGTTTATTTGCATATAAGAAAAAAGCTCCCACTGGTGCAGTGCTTGATACATGATGCTGTGCTCAGTATAGAAACCTCCCAGCTGAGAGCGAGAGTGATCGCTCCAATGTGACCTGGACCTACCCCCAGGCCTCCCAGTTTGGCTGCAAACTGCTGCAGAATTCACCTACTGTTGGTCTTTAAACTGTATTTACACAATTATTCTTTTCAGGGTTAACAGATTTGAAGTCTGGGAGCTTTCTATCAATAAATTAAAGGACTTTTCTGCTATGTAATGATAACTGTTTGCTTTTTTATAACCAACAAAAGCATCATGTTATTACCGTGACAGGTCCTGGTCTTCTGGTCTGCGTAATATCCATGTCCACAGTCGGGAGTGCAGTATCCTTCCATGAGGTAGGTCTGATTACGACAAGCTCTGCAGAGTCCGATCCCGTCACAGAGCACGCAGTCGGACGAGCAAGCTAAAGGAAAATTATTCAAAGGTTTAGAAAAATGTTTCTTTTTGTTTTGCACAAGTCTTCAACTTTTACTTTCGCTGTCCTGAGATCTGAGGTTTTAAATTTCTATTATACGTTTATTTTCAAACTAAATTAATACTCTGATCTTCATAAAAACCATCTTTAAAAGTCTATCACTACATATAGAAATAGAAGAAAAAGACGATGTATATTCTTACATGTGCAAGCTTTGGAAGATGCATCCAGGAAGTAGTTTCTGCCACATTCGAGCACACACTGGCCGTGCAGCGTGGCGTAGGGAGGCTGGCATTCCTGGCACTGTCCAGGACCTCGACAGTCCAAGCAGTGATCATCACAGCCTGCCGCAGAGAGCAAAACACTTGAAAAAAAAGTGATATTAACTGATTTAAAGACATTATTTACTTTATCACCAGATATTTTCTTAATCTGTTTTTTTGGCTACTAGCACCAGTGAAACAAGTAACATGGAGTCACACAGAAGCTGTATTACAGACTGCAAATGCACACATGCATTAATCTGAATTTGCTTAGGCTTGTATGAATCTGTGTGACTGAGTGAATGAGGCTTGCTGAGAGTAGAAAAGCGCTATACACCAGTCCATGTAGTGGATTTGGCCAGTTCATACAACTTCTACATATAAAAGCTCTTTTAAGGAACCTTTTAGTTCAGCTGCAGTTGATTATCTGCTCTATTAGGATTGGCTGCGTTAACAATCGATTAGGAAAAACAACTTCAAATGGACACAAATGTACAAACAACAGTGTAAAAGCCCAGAGGAAGCTCTTTGTGCAGCTACAATAGCACTGACTGCATGTGAAGTGGGTCAATTTATCTGCTTTTTGTTGGACTGACCGAGGCATCTGTCTCCGTCCCGATAGGAGCCAAAGGAGCACCCCTGTGTGCACACTCCCCCCTGCAACACGTAGCCCTCCATGCACTGCAGGCAGTCAGTCCTCAGGGGGCCTTTACAGGCGTTGCAGCTCCAGTCACACTCTGCAAAAAGGATGGACGGTAGCAGAAAAGGAGTGAGAGGAGGAGGTGTACGTGCATGCGTGTGTTGGGACATTGGGATTAGAAGTGAGGGGATTTTAGAGGTGAGAACAGAACAGAAGAGAGGGAGGGCGAGAGACCAAAAGAGATTAATCAACTTTTTTTCTCTATGGGATTGATTTTAAAGCCATTTGTGCTTCTTTCTCTCTCATCACCTGCACATCTGTTGTTTGTCCTGTGCACAATTAATACAGGAATGAAAATGAAGCACAGTTGGGACTCTTCATGCTTGTATGACCTTCTACATTTGTATTAAACCTGAAGATGAAACTAAGCAGGATATACAGTTTGTAGAGCAACTACACATACAGTGAAACACCGTTTGTGAAAACAAACAAAACAAAAACGGATTAAAATGCTACATTTTCTTAAAACATATCAAATATACAAATTAGCCATAACTGTAGCCCAGAAAACTTCTGAACACATCAAACTGAAAAAGGGACCCATGTCCGATTGGCGATTGGTGTCTGGGCATTACTGCCGTTAATGTGAGTCAGTGAAGTGGACCTGACGCCATCTTTGTGGTGTTGGTGCCTTTCAGATCACTTTAAATGAAACGATCTGAGTAATAACATGGCTTGGTGCTTGTCCAAGACATTTTTCTTCCGTTTTGGTTCTAGTAATTGACAGTCTGCTGATAACTCCAGCCTTTCATCCACAAATCACCTCAGTCTTCAATAAAACAAACACAGTGATCCAGTATGCTTTACAAACCTATGGCTAATAACATGGTGGCAACGTCCTTCCTTAAATATACAGTATGCAGCTGAGATGGATGTTTGGACCTACTGCTGTGAAGCTAAGTTAAGTAATATTCTAGATTCCTCATGCAAGTTTTCCTTGAGGCCAATCTTTGATTTTTTTTGTTTATATTATGGCAAAATATATATAATATATATAATTTCGTCATTTTGTTTAAAAGCCACCATGAAAACTGGTTCATCTCTTAGTCTGTCTTCAGCGTCTACCTTTGTTTTTAGGTGATAGTGGGAGAGTGGGAGGCAAACGGTGGGATCTGGGATGTAAATGGGGGATTTCTCAATAGACAAAGATCACTGATAAAGCCGAACAAATGTAGGTTTTGGTAGTGCTTAAGGGTTTGTAAGAGACTCTCTCTGAGAACTTTGAAAGCTCCCCCGAGGCTGTGAAATGAAAGCTCCCAGAGGTTTCTCGAAGCTGTTTTGGTTTTTGAGAGAGCTGTTAGCCGTGGTGCTTTTAACACTCTGGGTGCATCTAAGGTTCAGTGGATTAACCAGCGGGATAAACACCATCATGAGCTGGATGGCTAAAAACCACCTGTCTAAGTAGGAGGCGCTGCTCGCTGGCTCAGAGGGAATCAAAATGTTTATTTAGCCCGGAGCAGCTAGCTTAGCTTCTAAATCCCATAACAGACATGTGCAGCGTTGGTTCAGCCTCCGGGACCGGTTCCTTTGGGCCCCTGATACCTGGAAAAATCTTACTGCACTGGACTGAATCAGTGATAAAGGGAAGTCTACTAGGTGATTTCTGCTTTATGTGAAATAACTTACTGTGAATTAAAGCATATGGTACATCAGCGTAACAACAGGACTGGGCTGAAATTAACTCTTATGCATTATTCTTTGATCCAGAAAAAGGAAAATGGATGAAAAACATATTTTCACATGTCTTATTATTGAGTTCCAGCCTGAAAAAATGCACGCAGGGCTGATTAGTGGATATTTAAATATATAAACAGAGGTGTTGTAAGCAGAGTGAAAACAGGGCAAGCTATTCATTCAGGCCCGGGATCCCCTGAGGCTCATTCATCACTTTGTGCACAGGAAGATGTAATACTGAGCTAAAATGCACACACAATGTTTAGCATTTGCATACCTGGTTCTACAGTTTATTACTTGATTGATGGAGCCTATAAACTCAATGTAGCACACTACACTACATGCAATATGGATGGAGAGCAATTTATGAATATCATAAAGGGTGCACTGCATATCCTCATTATTAATCCCCCTTGCCTCACTGCACCAGTGCATTTTCTGTGAGGTTGTCAGGCGACTTGGCAGCGTACCTCTGCAGGTGCGGGTCGTGGTGTTGAGGTAGTACTGATGGGCGCAGCTGTCGTACTGGCATTCTCCGAACAGCAGCACCTTGGCCGGGTCACGGCAGGACGTACAAACCCCGGGCATCTCGCACGTCAGGCACTGGCTGTCACATGCTGCAGAGAACAGAAAAGGTTGACGGACTAGTGAGGAAAGGCTCAGTGACAAAATGTGAAACAACTGCCAACACCATAAACTGCCTGAATGTCGCTGTGCCAGATGCAGGGATTGCCAAAATTCCTCCTAAACACGTGCATGTGAGGTTAATAAGTGATTCTAAATTGACCTTCTGTGTTAGCACTGTAATAAGCTGGTAGTCTGACCAGGATGTACCCCACCTCTCGCAGCTTAAAGAGGCTTCAGCGCCCTCACAACACAAACAGAACTGAAGGAGTACTGAGTAATTAAAACACCAACTAACTACACATGCACTCGCTCACTTGTTCATTGAGTCTGGGATCTCTGTGTATTGTAAAAATATCGTCTTAGCATTCTTGTGGTGTTGATGGCCCGTTTTCATGACTCCCTGCCTCACTTTCCCACCGGCTTCTCCGCTTCACTCATTACTTTCCGTGTATATTCCACCGACTCGCCATTCATTTTCTGCCAGACGGTCTTTGTTAACTTTCACTAAACTTTTGTGCCATGAATGGTCCTGTTTTGTTTGTGCCTGTTTTCGCCCTCTGCCCACTCTGTCTGGAATTCAATTCAGGCAATTCGTTCAATTTTATCTGCCTGACTTGTAGGTGAACTCGTTTCACGCAAACAACAAGTTGGCTTTTTGGCTTTCTGTACCTGAGTGCTGCATTTAGCTCTGTTTTCTGAGTTGTGACAAGCTAAAAAGCAGCGGTAAGCTAATACCCATCAACTTCCACGTTAAAATGTCCACATTTACAGCAGAAACACGTTTTTACAGCTTTAGGTCTCTGTGGATAGTATCCTTCTTTATAACAACCGTACCAGGATTATTATTTTTAATAACTCATCCAACATTGTTGCCTGTGTTGGAGCTGAAAATCAGTGTGTGGCCCTTGTCTGTAGCCTGTAGCTGTCTGCTAGGCTTCACCTCCACTAACCGGAGTCTCTGAACTAGACTTTTTTGGCTGTGTTTGTGGTTTTGGTGCTTTTTGGGGCATTTTAATTAAATAATTTTACCATTAATATTGCCTGATGTGTCGAAGAAGTTTGTAAATGATTTAATTAGACACTCATTAGCGGTTATATATGCAATGCCATGCAAGTTATGGATTCCCTTGATGTCACCATGGGTATGTCCATCTTTTAAAGACTTCTCAGTGCAAACATAGAATGCAGCTAACAGGAAAGGAACACGGCAAAGACATATTTTTAACATTCACAGTAAGCTTCTTTGTGTGTGTGTGTGTGTGTGTGTGTGTGTGTGTGTGTGTGTGTGTGTGTGTGTGTGTGTGTGCGTGCGTGTGTGTGTTTGCTTTCACTAACCCTGGCAGATCCTTTGGCCATTGTTATAGTATCCAAGGGGACATTTGGGGGCACAAAGTCCAGATGGCAAGAGAACGCTGTTGGCAGGGCAGGAAGTACAAGAGAGCAGCCCAGCCCCACTGCAGGCCTCGCATGATGGATGGCATCCTGGGTAAAAAAAGTAACACCTTTTATGGACATGCAGGGACATAGAAATATAACCCAAATTCCCAAAAGCCTGTCAGACCGTGTTAAATGTAAATAAGAACAGAATGCGGTGATTTGATATTTTACTCGTAGTTTAACATTGAAAACATATCAAATATTTAAAATGAGTCATTTTATTACTTTATGAAGAATACTGGCTCACTTAGATTTTGATGGCAGGAACATGTTGGGATGGGGGCAACAAAAGGCTGTAAACAGCTCAAAAAAAAGGGAAGTGGTGTCTGTGTTTGTGTGATCTCAGCATCACCTTGACGTCCTTGACGTTTGTCGATTGTTTTGTTCCAATTTCTATGGAATTTCTGTGCTGCTAATTAAACCCTCCATGTCAAAGGTTTTAATCCAGCGTGCCTTTATGATTTCTAAACTTCATCTTTTCTCTGTCTGTCTGCCGCTCTCTGTCTGCCATGCGCCCTCCAAACCTCCAACTGCCAGCTCGACAGTCTTTGCTTTTCGGTTCATTCAGACTCAACCCTTTATGTTCCAGTCCAACTATCCCCAGACTGTCCATTCACTGTAAAACTCAGCTTAATCAGCCTTCAAGTTCGTCTATTTCTACTGAAAAAATAAAGTCATTTTTAATAAAATAGAAACTTGTGGCTTTCTATTTAGACTTTCTCAAACCTGTAAACTTTTAAGAGCTTACAAAAAAGATAATCTGATATATTGGAGAAGATATCAGAAAGACAATGATCCAAAAGGATCGATTGTGACAGTAAACGTAGCCCTTTGTTTATCTGTGTTTACTTCCTTAATGACGGCAGTTAGTTTTTAATGACAAACTGTGGTCAATTCTAATGTTAAACATGACCCTGTGGTGAGAATAAAGTCATTTTAGTAGTTTTGACTGTTAAAGAGAGTGCCTTGGCTTTTTCTGAATTGCAATACAGGAAAAACTCAGACGGAAAAGGTTTTCTAAGTTATGAACCCTCTTTGAAGTTCTCAAAAACAGCTGGACACAACACTGAATCATCAGTTTCTTGATGACAAAAGGCAGCACAGTGGTTCAGCTGTTAGCTGTTGCCTTGCAGCAAGAAGGCCCAGAGTTCAAATCTGACGACGCCCCGCTGCTGTGTTTTGTTTTGAAGTGTGCATGTTCTCCCTGTGCTTCTGTGGGTTCTCTCCAGGTACTCCCTCAGTCCAACAGTCCAACAACATCAATGTGAATCCTTATCTGTCTCTATGTGTTAGCCCAGCTCCCCCAGTAACTGGCTAAGAGAATGGAAGGATGGAAAAGACTTTTCAAACCCAAATTGTTGAGTTTAAAAATATTAAGTGTGTCGCGTTATTATCAAGGACACAGTCACTCAGAGTCATGTGCTCCTCATCCTCACACACTGCACAGCCCAGCACCACACACTGCTCATGTTCATCTAAGCACACTAAACACGGCAGAAAAATATGAATCTGAGGTAAAAATTCATCATCGGACCTGAATCAGCACCAGGAAAGAGGCAGATGTGCAAACATGTAGCTAATAAAATGTATGCACCCACCTACCTGTCGTGTACCACATGTTTGAACTGAGAGGTTTGTTCTGTGTCCACGGGAGCTATTTTTATCTATCTTGTGCTTTCTTCATATAGCTGTTGTAGTCAGTGTGTGTGCATGAATGTGTTTGTACGCTACTGCCTGCAGCTAAGCTAAATGAGACTCCTGAGGTTTTACTCTTAAAGCCAGAGGCTTCCTGTTCACGCTCTGCATTTAAACCTGTGCGCAGATTTGCAGCAGATCAGTGTGGAGGCTGTTACAGCTGCACAGCGGCTGAACCACAGGACGAGGAGGAGGAGCAGGAGGACGATAATAATAATGAGCAGGTATGATGAGGATAAGGATAATGGAGAAAATGCGGATGATGGCTTTGAAGAGGATGACGGGATAATTAGAAATTCTTTTCTAGAGCAAATGTTTGTTTAAACATTCACTTTGATTTAAGTGTTTCTCCTGCTGGTTGTTTTCAGGTCAGCAGAGGGTGGAGAAACAAGCCCTCCCAGGTCAAGGAGTTAGCTTTGATTGATGAATAAAACATAAAAGCTTTGATTAGATTTCCCTACATTAAAGAAAGCTACTGCCTGACCTCTGACCTTCTTGTACAAAGGCAGAGAAGTAAAAAGTCCTTACTGATGCAGGCTCCATGCCAGCCATAATGACCCAGAGGACAGTGAGAGACACAGTGATCGCCCAGCAGCCACATTCTTGGCGCTTTGCACCACAGACAAATGCTGCCGACGCCCGTCTGGAGGTCTGCTGTGCAGCGCTGGCAGTCCGAGCTGCACTCTGTGGAAATAACAGACAGAGAGAATGATTTGTGTTTTTTCATCTTCATAATGTAAACAGAAATGTAAGCCATTATCAGTCACTCTTCAACACCATGCTAAAACGTCTTTTCCTAAATCAAACGAGCTGATGTGCATCTGAAGCAAAACAGACGCCTCGCTGGTTTTTGTTTAAATGAAAAGCAAAAAGAATCCAATCAGTTACAACTCGCTGTTTCTGACTACAAATGGCTCATGAGCTCCAGTTTCTCTCCTTATGTCTCCCTTTCCCTCTGTTCCCTTTGTACCCTGGTTACCTATTCAGGCTTTTTTAATTTCTCTAGTTTGTTGAGTCGATTAATTTATATCCATGTTTAAAAGTAGTAAAATTCCTGCATGGCTAAAACAATAAAATTGCTATAAAAACCTATAAAACAAAAGGAAAAAGTAAACAAATGATTTTTTAAAATCCAAAGAATAAAAATTGGTTTTCAAACAGGATTTTAAAATGAAAATCTGTTGTTGGAGGGGTCCTGTTAGGGAGCAGTCTGCTCCACTTACTATCAGTGGTTACTTAAAAAATCTGATCTTTCTTTTGATGAAAACTTCGGGAGCATCTCCACAGTGATGACCTCAGTGATGTAGTTAAATATATGTTAAATTATGAGAGAGACAGGGAGACGCCAACCCACTTTGCTTCCTCCTTCCCGTGACCTGATAATCAATGTCAGTGTGCTATGTTGTCTCAAATCTTAAAATGCTTCTGGACAGAGGAGGAAAAGTACTAACAGAATATAGAAAGAGATCAGATTTCTCCGATATTCCCTTTATTGTATCCCAGTTAAATCCAGAATTGAATTCATAATCCTTCTCCTCACATACAAGGTCTTGAATAATGACACAACACCTTATCTTAAAGACCACTTGTACTGTATCACCCCAACAGAGCACTTCACTGTCAGACTGCAGGTTAATTTGTGGTTTCCAAACGTAGAATGGGAGGTGGACGCTTCAGCTTTCAGGCTCCTCTTCTGTGGAATCAGCTCCCAGCTTGGGTTCAAGAGACAGAGACTCTCTCTACTTTTACAACCAGACCTCAAACTTTCCTTAGTTATTCCGCTTCAGACTGAGACTGTTGGGGGACTTCCCATAATGCACTGCTCATGTCGTCAACTTTTATCTTCTCGCTCCTGTAGCTTGTGTTTTGCCCTGTCCTATACAGTATGGTTTCCATTCCGCTCCTCTCTTTCCCCTCGTCCCCAACCAGTCATAGCACGTTGCTTTCACTCCCTCAGCCTGATTCTGCTAGTGGTCTCTTCCTACTAAAAGGGAGTTCTTCCTCTCCACTTTTGCCAAGTGCTGCTCACAGTCGATCATCAGATTGTTGGAGTAATGTAGAAGTACTGAAGGGTTTTTATCTGACAGAACAAAGTTTGCTGAAGCGCCTGATTAACTGAGGATTTAAAGGGGTGTTCTCTGCAGAAATGTTTTTACTCTGTGTTTTCAAGCCGTAGGAGGACTTTTCACATAGATGTATATGTTCTTTTTCATGAGCAGTTATCTTTGTCTGACATCTTTGATCATAAAACACAACAATAGGCTGTAACAAAGCAATGGATAGACAACACAGCTGCATCTCGATGTCTCTCCTCGCCTCTCCTTCTCACACATCTTATGGAATAAACTAAGACAAATAGAAAAAGGAAAAATAGGCAGGACAAGTCTGTACAATTAGATGTGGCATCTACCCCAGTGTTTCAAAATTCAATTCAGTTCAAGATTCAAAGTGTTTATTGTCATATTTCATCCAGACCTCGATGATCTTCAGCTGCTTTATTCCAATTTCTATGTAACTCCCATCTTTACTGCTGCTAATTAAACCCTCCATGTCAAAGGTTTTAATCCAGCGTGCCTTTATGATTTCTAAACTTCATCTTTTCTCTGTCTGTCTGCCCGCTCTCCGTCTGCCATGCGCCCTCCAAACCTCCAACTGCCAGCTCGACAGTCTTTGCTTTTCAGTTCATTCAGACTCAACCCTTTATGTTCCAGTCCAACTATCCCCACACTCCCCATTCACTGCAAAACTCCGTTTAATCAGCCTTCAAGTTCCTCTATTTCTACTGAAAAAATAAAATCATTTTTAATAGAATAAGATGTGATAAGCTGGGTAAAGGGAGAAAGAGCGAGGGAGCTTCTGCATTCACATTTAAGTTCTCCATTTACTTTGAAAACTTTTGGCTTTCTTTTTAGACTTTCTCAAACCTGCAAACTTTTAAGGGCTTTCAAATCCGTTTAAAAGAAAATCTGATATAATGGAGATCCAAAAGGATGGATTATGACAATGGCCCCATCCACTGTGCGATTCATCCAAAGCAGTCCCGTGTTGTTCTGCGTTTACTTCCTCAGACGATGGCAGCAGGTAGCGGCAAAGGAAGAAATTAACACCAGAGGTATTTAATGCTGCTTGATTTGTATATTTAGTTTCTGACTTAACCGAAAACTGTGGTCAAAGCGAGCTGACATGACTGAAAAGAGTTCCTCTCAGTTTGTTTACATCCTTTCTCGGAGTAAGCGGTCAGAGACCTTATCCAAGAAGCTGGAAAGACCTTCACTTAGTATAATAAAAGCTTACTTGTGGTAAGATGTATATTAAGATGAGGAAAAAGGAGAAACTACTGTTTGGAGCCTAATGACTCCCACTTTGATCCAAAATAAGACAGATGGTAACTCAAATCCTTCTTGCTTCAGAGCAACAGCAATCGGTGCAACATTATGGTGCCCGAGCATGTGGCAACAATAAGTTTTGATAGTTCGAGCGCTTGTAAAACCACACAGTATTTTTTTTTAGACAAATGCTGGTGTTTGGTGGAGAACAGTTACTAAATATCAGCTCATGGCAAACAAAAGTACGATAGAGTTTGTTGCTAACATGCAAAAATTAAGGAGAAATAAGTAGGAAGGATTTTAAAAGCAAACCATTTCTGACTAAAGATATAAAAGGAGAGTAAATATGATTCCTTTATTGTTTTCCACACCTTTAAACTCCAAAACTGTGATCTCGTAAGATAAATGCCAGTGATGGGTGAAAAGAAGCTGCCCCCCACCCGCACCCCCACCCACAGACCCATATATACCCTTAGAACTAAGTGCAGCAGGGTCTCCCAAAAGGCGCCAAGATTAACAGAACAATGAACATCTGGTGGTGTTTTATCTGATGGTATCTTGGTTGTGTCTGGCTGACACAGCGGTGGGTACCTTAAAGTTATTTGTCTGTGATGAGATAACGATGTATAGTGGAAATAATGAGGCAGAGTGGGGAGTTATGTGATGGTGAGGACAGCAGTAAAAGAGGTGGACAAAGAAGTATCACCAACTATTTATCATTTTAATTCTGTTTGCAGATATTACAATTTGATGTGCCAAAAAAACCCCATTAGGTGATCTTTAGCATTTGCGCAACTAAGTACTACTATATTAAAGAAATGTACTTCTCCTGCAAACCCAATTCCAAAAAAGTCAGGATGCCACATAAAAAGTATTAAAACAGAAGGATTGCAAATCTCATAAAGCCACATTATATTAACAGTAAAATCTCAGAGATACATCTCAAAGAAGTTGGGATGGGCAAAACAACTCAATGGAAAAGGAAGCAGCGCTATAAAATAACAGCTGGAAGAACATTTTGCTTCTAATAAAAGCATCTTAGAGAGGCTGGATTTCTCAGAAGAGGTTTGCCAATCTGCAAAACAATGTGTCTACAAATTGTGGAACATTTTCCGAGTAATGTGAAAATGCAAAAACATTGAATATCTCATCATCTACAGTACATAATATGATCGAGAGATTGAGAGTATCTGGAAAAATCTCTGCGTGGAAGGGACATGGATGACATGGATGACCATGATCTTTGGCCCTGAAGCAGCATTGCATTAAAAAACATGCGTGTTTCCGTCATGCCATCACTGTGACCACAGTTCACTGTGCCATCCACACATGCAGTTTAAAGCTCTATTGTGCAAAAGAGAAGCCACGTGTGAACCAGAAACACTGATGTATTTAAAGCCTCACTTTTCCTTTGGCCTTTGTTGCCTTTCCAGCCTTTGTTTGTAATCATACTGGATGCTTTGCTTTGGCATTTTCATGGACTTTATGTTTTTAGACGTCTTCATTGCTTTGAATAAAGGTTTGTTCCTACTCTTCTTTGATATCTGTCAGCTTAAACAAACAATATATTTTTGATGTTCGCTTGCAAATAAAATATGGGTTCATGAAATTTTCAAACCATTACATTCTGTTTTTATGAAGCATCACAACTTTAGAGCAGAAAGAGCACAGCAAAGTCTTTTATGCTTCTGAAAGAGTTTATAAGTGTTTTAATCTGCAGCAGCACAGATGGGAAAAACAGTAAAATATAAGTAAAAGCAAAACTTGATGTAACCAGAAGCCCAGCGTGAGTGTGCGTACTCAACTGCGTAATTCAAAACTCCCAAGTTGCCTGATTGCGTCACAAACTGCTTCTACTGAACATGACCTCAATTTTAAACCAAGTAGGGGAAAAAAGACTCTTCTGCCTCTTTTTCTATTCATGTGGCTAAAACAAGATTTTTTCCTTCCCCTGCAGGCATGTTTTATTTTACTCACAGTTTCCATGGTTTTCTAAACACACGTATTCATAGGCTTTTCTTTCTTTAGATTTCTGTTTTTCATCGATTTATTTTCTGTAAAAACATAGTGCATGTTTGGATGTGTGTGTGTGTGTTTTTTATAAAGATGATACTGCCCTGTCAGTCAAGCCCTGAGGAAAAACGCAGTTTACCTTCAGTTTAAAATCAGCACAAGAGAACTGATGGAAAACGCTGCACACTAATGAGTCAACAGATTTGCATTTCTCCTGCATATTTCCACACATTGCCCTGGATCTTTATTTCATTTGCATTTTGGTCATGTTCAGTGAGGTATATGCGATGCTGTTTGGAACTAAACAGCTAAAAAAAGAAATCAAAGATCTCAAGAGGAAGAAAAAGTGAGAAACTACAAAATAGGCGCCCACTTATGCTAATGCGTTTCTAACCACGCTGGTTCGGTTGTAATTACACTGCTGCATTACAAGTGGGAGGATTTAATGTATGTATTTTCACACATTAACATTATTTCTCGGAAAGTTTCATGTTTTAAACATATTAAACGAACGAATCTCTGGTTCAGTTTCATGATAAGGTTTTACACTGAGGTAACATTTATATTGTCAGATCCATCCAATACATTTGTCAAAGTATAATAAACCAAACGGCAGCCTCTGGGTTTGTTTGTTTGTTTTTCCCCAAAGCCTTTTAGTGAGCACAGATAACTGAGAAACTACGATCACGTTGACTCAGTTCTGTATCTTAATGTTATTTCATGCAGCAAACTCTGGGCCTGAAAATGAAGTCAAGCAGAAAAGAACTGTAGTTCCTCTAATGAACACTTGAGGCTGGCTTATCAGTGCATCCATCTCCATAAACTCTTTAAAACCTGAAAAGAACAACTTGTCTTTTTTAGCTTTTTGAAAATGTTTCATGTTTCATCCAAAAGGTTTCTTTAGTCCTAAAACAACTGATGTGATAATAATAAACCTCTGGTTGGGGCTGTTGATGACACACAATCAATGGTTATCTGCGACTCTCATCCGAGAAGCTTCTTCGGTTCTAGGGTCAAATGGTGGAGAGTCCCAGATTTAAACCCTGTGGGAGTAACCCACCAAGAGGGACAAAAGGACCCCCTGATGATCCTCTACCTAATCACATGAGCCAAGGCGTGAAAACGGGTGTGGGTCACAATCAGCCAAGGTTTCGGGTGAGCTCATTGTGAGACCTAGCCCCACCCTATCATGTGATTTCCTGAGCTCAGATGGCCTAGGGTGTGAGTGCAGTGAGTGCAGACAGTCTCCGCCATTTGACCCTAGAACTGAAGAAGCTTCTCGGATAAGAGGTGAAGCGTCTTCGAGCAACTTAAAGAAGTCCAGACGCTTTTCTTTCCAAGCTCCTTAGACTACGATGACCTGGATAACTAAGAACCTTCACAGACATCATTTTTTGTAATTCTGCCTCATACACCACCAGAGGGGATTTAAAGTTGACCAACATAAATGCGGTTGAGTGCAGACTTCCGACTTTAATTCGGGTGTTTAATTAATGCATTAACTGTTAAGGACTTTTAAACAGTCCCCCATTTTCAGAGGCTCAAAGGTTACTGGACAACTAAGTGGCAGGTAGTTTCATGGCCAGAGGAAGAAAACACCTAAAAGAATAATTTGCATGCACATGGTAGATTGAATTGACCTTTGTAAGTTACCTACCTCCAACCATGTGATGTCCCACACAGATATAATACCTGTCCCACATTTAGTTTGTTCAGACCTTCTTACCCTACACTTATCATCTGCTATATTTAGAGGGGTTAAGGTTTAGGCAAGCCTGTGGTTATCTGGTTTAACATTTGGACTAGTTTTTTTGGTTAGAGAGTTCTTCACCAACTTTGTTCAACAAAACAAATCTTCATAGTTCATGTAGGTTTTCCAAGAGTGTGAGCCAAGGCTCTGAAAAATGTTTGTTCTGTCCACGTCTGACAGCTGTTTGGTCTTCTTACTTATTTCTGAATAGCTGCCTTTAACTCAGAAAGTCCGATTACTGCCTACAGAGTAGCGTTTCCTCTGACAGGTACTTACACTCCATTCTTCTAAACCTGGCATCTGCCTAGGTGAGTCATACTATATTTCTGAAGCAGGTCCAATATTAACCAAGTGTAAGAAGGAAAAGAAGAGAAAAACGAACTTCCCCACTGTCATCGCAGATTCACACCTTTCATATCACGTCACTTTACAACAAAACACACATCAGCATTTTCTCCTGCCAACACTCTCCGGGCGATCCAGTTCTCAGCGCTGAACAAATGGCTTTGTGGCAGAGATAAGATAACTCGGGCGTCAGGGATTATTGACTGTGCAGCCTATAACTGAATATAAAACTAAAATGGTATTGATTTGGGCCCTTAGAGTCCCTCTTTATGGCACAGTTACCATTTTTGAAGCACATGAAAAAGGAATCTAGAGTTATAAATGCCCTGCACACAACCTGGATGGTGGTATTCTTCTGTGCGCTGGATTTATATGAGACATTATCCTATATCATGCTTTCTTGCCCTGCTTCCCCTGCGATACACGAAATAGAAACTTATTTAATGAGAGTCATACAAGAAAATCAAGACACTAATGTGGCTCGGTGGAAGTTAATAAAATGTATTTCTTAGGGAGTCTGAGCGTGGGGATGGCGCCAGAGGTGACGGGAGAGCAAACACGTGACATCATCTTTATTGGAAGTTACAGGTGTAATAAAAGCAGATGGAGAAGCTGTATGGTCCTGTGATGCTGATCTCACCTCCTCTAGACATGGTGCACTAACAAAGACATGGATTTAGACATGCAGCTATTAAAGAAGCCCTACTTCCTTCTTTCCTCTAAAGTTGTGGTTAGCTCAGTCCCCTGAAAACAGTGACCGTTTGACACGTCAGAATTAGGGTGGGGAGTGGTCTTTTAACTGCTTGTGACATACTTCTTGGTGTACATTACTGAGACTATTAGCTGAAATAGCCTGCTTTAAAGCAGCTGTTAACCAGAAAGAAAGAACCCATTACAGCTGTTGTTACCTGCCAGTTTTTCCCACCAATATTAAATTCTCATATTAGTTTCCAGGAGGAACATTTCAGTGTTCCTCCTGGTCCTGAAACACACCTGGAACGCCTCTTTACTGAGTTATGGCTGAGGCTGCATGCAAGTTTGCCCAACCAGTCTATGTATGTTTTATGAACTTGGACATTAGTGACATTCCTATATTGGGTCTATTGTTATGAGCTATTATGTTACGAGGTCCATGTATAATCACAGTAAAAAGGTTTGTTTGCATTGCTGGAACGGCACATTTGTTTCCAGTGGGTGTTGGACTCTACCAGGGCCGCCCTCTGTCACCAATTTTGTGGATATAATCGCTTTTGTACTTGGTCTCAATATCTCTATACCCGATGTGGCAGGGGTGAGAATTATCTCATAAGTGTAGGGTGGAACAGGACTGACCAGCCCGTTGTCACTCCCGAGGCGTAATATAGTGACGATTTGTCAACTCCCGAGGCGTTCCTGAGGAATGCCAAAGGTGACCTTCCGCATTCTTATGCTACGCGCTGGATTATGGATGAATGTAGTAATGTAGTAGAATGACGCTCCCATGTTAATACACGTTCCAGTCATGTATTCCAGCCCTAACCTTAACCATAACCTTATCCCTAACCTTAACCAGCACTTTAATGATGTTAGATAGTGTTTTCCAAAGTGATTTAAGTAAAACTCATGTTTCTCATGTTTCCTCATTTTTCCGATCTCGTAATATAGGGACGTGTTGGGTGCCTGGAAGCGTAATATACTTACGATTTGTCACTTAGCGTAAAATGTTACGCTTTGGGAGTGAGAACGTGTTGTGTTGACAGATGGATTGGTGTAGTGTCGACAGTGATGTTGATGCTGTGCTGACATGTTGTGGTAAAAATAAAAAGAGTGAAGGCAAAACTGTTGATTTGCAGGTTCATCTCCACTTTCACCACAAGATGGATGGACTACCTAAACTATGGTATGGTTTCATGAGCTGGGAAGTCCCTTCAGATGCTCCAGTGTTCCTGTTGTAGCTGCTTCACAAAGCAGAAGAAAAACATTTGGTGATGCTGCTGAGAGCCACTGAACATCATTTGAAAGGAAGTGAGAGGAGTTGCAAATCTGGATATTTTTAGATCTAAATTAAATTAATATAATTTCATCATTTCTATACTTGGTTTTTTATCATTCTTTTGTTCAGTTTTCCTGTTTTAATATAATCAATATATCGTTCGGTTTTATTATTTTAACTACCTATTTTTTTTATTGTTGAACAGTTTTTTGGTGTGCATAGTCTCCGATCAATTTTACTTTTGTCCGATGCTTGAAAAGCATTTTTAATTCCATTTGATTTGTCTGAAAAATGCTAAAGACATAAAGCTTAACCGATTGATTGACTGACATAAAAAACAAAACAAAACACAAGACTAAAACACTAAAACACTGAATCATGAAACAATTCAGCGTCATTTTGTAATGACACTCACAATAATTATAGTATTTATGCATGAAAAGCAGTGCATTCAATTCGCCTGAGCTGTAATTATCTGTGAGTACTTCCCTGGAGCAAAACGTAAAATAAAAAAAACATAACACAATAAAATAATAACCCTTTTCACAATTTCGTGTCAATTGATTTCCACATTTAGCAATTTAATTACAAGCAAATGCTTTTATTTAACCCGCAAAATAACTATGATTCTCTCAGGGGGTATTTCTGCAGGTCACCTATTTAATGTTTTATAATGTAGATATTCAAAAAGACCTCTCTAAGTTCACATGTTGCTTCCTACAATCACACCTCAACTGTTTGCACTGCTACAAATAAAGTACACATAAAATTCAACAGTTCTGCCTTAGTCCTGTCTATTTTCTCCAAAAAAGTAACCTATACGTGAAATGAGAAAGCGGCAAATGTCGATTGATAATAAAAAACAAACCGGTTGTGCATTCAAAGCTGAGGAAAAAAGTTATATTTCAACTAAACTGAGCAACATAATCAGCAGTAACCCATTTTAAACCGTTCGTATTCCTGCTGGCCTTCAGCACTTGACAGATGCTTGAAAAGAGACATTCGCAGCATCTGTCGCTGTAGGCACCAACGTTTCTTAAATGTGTTTCCATGGAGGGATTTTATTCTCAGTTGACCACGCAGAAAAGAAAAGAAAAAAAGAACATGATCCCATGTCTTTCATTTCAGTGTTGGCATGCTGTGTTTCTATGGTGATGCATTCATGTGTGCAGACCTATTTTAAACCTCACATGTTCGGCTCCAGCACAATCATGACGCAAAAAAACTCTCACAGCTGTAAGCTTTGAGTGAAAGCGTTTCACAAACACGCTTTTATTTGAAACTCAGATCTTTCCTCATCACTGGCTCAGAAGCTGATTGTCTTTACTTTACTTTAAAAGTCAAGCTTTTTAAAAAAGAGAGCGAGAGAGCAGACAGCAAGAGGTATCAGGCTGGCCAGAGTGAAAGTGGTTCACTCTGGTTGGGAATCATGGTTGGGAACTCTCATAGAGAGGAACTACAACAAGCCCTTTGCAAGGATCTGAAAATGACCGATTCCATCTGTTTATTATCTTTATGATAAAACAGAGACTGAAGTAAAAGTCTATGGAGCTCCAGATTGTTGCAGAGTTCATTAATCTTCATACCAACAGCATGGCTTATTTGCAACTTTGTATATTTAATTCGTAGACTGTATTTGCCTTCTTCCATGGTTCACAGGTCAACTTAAACATAATTTTGTAGGTTTACATCAAATTTCTTCTGATTGGCTGCTCCTTGCAAACAGCAGGTGCCTGGAGCTAAGTGTGGACCCGTGTTCCTGAGAGGACCATATTAGGATGTCCTCTCCCTGTGACATCATATGGAGCAAAGATTTTTTAAAAACTGCTACAAGAGGCTACAATTAACACAGGCTCAGCAAAACTGGAGACCAGGAGACTGAAAAAACACTGCCTGGTCTGACTTTGGCATAAACAAAGGGGAAAAATAGTAAATATGCATTGAATTTCCTACATTTACACACTGTAAAGCTTAGGTTACCCAGTAGTTTCATGCTGGCAAAGATAGCTGTCAGTACTTTAGTGTTTAAAAGTAACACTTCTTACAGTGTGCAGCTGTACTGCAGATTTAGGTCACTTTCAGAAAATCAGTGTAAAGTTCACCAAACCCACATGCTCTTAATCTCTACACACACCTGACTCATCACTATCTCCCATCATTCACCTGAGGCCACTGGCATATTTTTAGCACCCGTCTTGGCTGAGTCACTGTTACCAGAGTCTGAGTCGCACACATGGAAATTTTAGAGCAGTAACTGTTACAAGTAACTGAAAGAAAGAGGTGAATAACAAGTAACTGAATACTGGTCAGTTTAAAGGAGTTAAACTGGGAGAAACACTAACGTCATTTTTACAGGTACAACCTTTTGGTCTGTATCTCCAGTAGATGCGAACATTTCTGCAAAAACATCACAAATAACTTGCAAAATCTGGCAAATCTAGAAGGAACAGCTGCATATGTATGGGATTGGACTCTCTGTGCTTTTGAATACTGATGAAAGGAGAGTCCCTCAAGATCCAACGCAGACCAGGAGAAACAGAGAGAGTGTGATAGAGAGAGACGGACAGGAGGAGGCATCTCCTTCTGATGGCTGCTCTCGTGTGAACTCACGACTGAGAGGAAAAGCCTCAATTGCCCAGAGGAGTTGTGTAACAGTGATGGTACCGCAGGCTGGACGGAGGTAATCTGAGGCTCCGTGTGTGCGTGTGAGAAAGAGAAGAAATAAAATGTGTGTGAAGAGAAAAATAATGTAAGAATGTTTTTTGGAAGCTGTGAGTATAAGAATTAGAGCTCATAGGGGCAGGTTGTGTGTATATACGTGTGTGTGTGTGTGTGCATGTTTTTGTGTGTGTCCTGACTATGCAGAAATGATGACCCCGGTATTTCTGTGGCCCAGAAGTGCCAAAAGGCATCTTTTATTAACTGGAGTTTGGCTGAGCTTGACCCATTTGAGATTAGGTTGTGTGTGTCTCTGTTTCACCGTGTTTATTTTCTTGTGTGTTTGCGTGCATGTGCGTGTGCGTGTGAACATGAGCCAGCCGTGCATGTCTGCACACGTGCACGTACGAGTGGGGCTAAATCTGGTTGCAGTTTTACATCTCCAAACAGTGCGTGTCATCAAAAACTGTAATTAAAAGTCGATTTTTTTCCCCCTCAGATTTTGTTTACCCCTCCACTATCTCCTCCATGCTGACTTCTCATCTTGTAAATATGCCTGTTTATAATCTATAGCCTGCAGCCCAGATAGGTAAAATCTCATTTCATTAACCAGGAAGAAGGAGGACAACATCAGAGGACACACACACACAAACTAATCTTACATTTTCTATTTATCTTCTGTCAACTTGCCTGCCAAAGACAAGCAGCGTATTTGGGGACAATGAAGAAGTGAAGTGTAAGCTGGAGTTTATTAGCAAAGATCTCATGAAAATTCACCTTTATCTCCATGGATGGATTTTTCTCTGAAACCGGGAGCCACAAACTCATTAAAAGTTTTTTTTTCAAACACTAATGGTAAAAAAAACTTTCATCCAGTAACTTGTAGGAAGGGAAGGATCTAGTTAAGAAAGTGTTTTTCTCTACTTTAAAATTCCTATTTTAACTCACTTTATTCTGCAAATTTAGGTTATGGCCACCATTTTTTATTATTTTGATGTATTTTTTACACCTTGGTGTGTCTCTAAATACTCAGCTTGTTTTCATTCCTGTCAGATTTTGCTGTTTTGTCAAAGCCAATTACACCTCACAGTGCTTTGGCCTCAGTGCCATCATGCATCAGGAATGACAATAGTGGATTCACAAAGAATTGCTCACATACACCTGCTTGTAAGGACCAGTCACTATTACATTTTATACTGAACTTTGTTCACTGAACATTTTTTAAAAAACATTTTATTGTCAAGCATTATGCTTTGAAGTCAAGAGTTAACATTGTGAAAGGCAAGCATTAAACCTAAACTACAGCCGTTTCCTCCATCTGTGCAGGAAAAGATTATTAGTTCCATTTGTCACAGTTTCTTTTGATAAATGGGGATGAAAAAGTATGCAAAAATATATTATATGCATGATAACCCTCAGCTCAGTGAAAACAAGCTACCATATAAAAGCCTTTTATTGGCTAACTAGAGCAGCTGCTATAATTCACATTATAGTAATTAATCCTGCTGATTTTTAAGTTTCAGTCTGTCAGTAGGATTGGGGAGTTAATCAGCAACAAAAATCAGTTGTGATGCACGGCTCGGAGAAACTGGTGTTTTTATTTGTCTACAAGTTTGATGAATTTAACACCTAATGCCAAGATCACCATCATTTAACTCTTATTCGTGAATTTCAGAGAACTGGAAATAAGGGAAAGTCTATTATAAGTGTCTTTTTATTTAGACTAAAGCTCTCTTTGAACATCAGAGGTTTCAGCACGCTTAACAGACGTTATTAGCTGCAGTCAGTCTCTCTCTATGGACTGCAGGCTCAAACTAACAGGGTCTGTAGGTTTTTCCTTTGTAACCAGTGATAACAGATCTGAAAATCTTAACTTGAAAACTAACTCTTGGACCAGCACTACTCAGTGAGTGGGTGTCCTCACACACACAATTAGGATAATATTAACTGAGCTGACAACAACAAGATCGTCCCATTTTCACCTAATGTAACTTTTGTGACTTGATCGGACTGATGCAATCTAATTATTGGATCCTTAAGTGGATGTCATGTGAGTGAAACCTCCACCATGCCTCCATCCACTTTATGCTTTACACTTTAACTGCCTGCTCTGCCTGGTAGAGAGTCGATAGAGGATACTGTTTACAGGTGATATGTATAGAAATGATAACAACTGATGTCAGAATTTCAATAGGGTGTTTAGATCTGAAATAAGTGCTCTGGAAAAAAAGGATAAAACCTGCTTCATGTCCAACTGTTCCCGTGGATAATGAAGATAAATTGTCTAGAAGCCTGCAAGAATAAAGAGCCTGCAGAGTGAAATACAGTACAAGGTTCACACTTCATTGAGGAGTTTTTACCCAAAAACTCAGTATGGTTAAATGAGATTTCATTTACTCAAGAATAATGGACATTTTTGTTCAACTAAATAGTTGTAACTAACATTAAAAAGCAAGATTTCTGCTCAGTAATGCAACACAGACCTATCGCCCTGACTGTATGTACTCACGAGTGTAGTGACCCTGCTGAAGGCTTAATCTAAGCCAGGAAAAACCCTGAAGTAGAAAGTGAAAGAAGCTCTAAGACCATCTATTTTACAAAGACGACTGGCATTTCTGATGAATAATGCAGGTTACTGGAGCTTCAGACACGCAGGAATTGGTATGTCTCTATGTGTGATCATGCAAAGCTAAGCGGGCAGAGTAAGGGACTCTCCCTGCCAAGGTTGGTAGTTCTACTCCCACGGGGGCCACTAGGAGTGAAAAGACAACACTCATGGCAGCGTGTTTGATGAAAGCTTTGCGCAAACGGCATATAAATGAGCATTAAACCATCCGTATTCTCTCTCACACACATTTACACACAGTCTGACTTACTGAGGCACTCTCCAGAGATAGCATTAAGGAAATGCCCGTCTTGGCAGTTTGCCCTGCAGTGGCCACTCTGCAGGGACACCAGCGGGGGGCAGGCGGTGCAGTCGGCCTGGGAGGGACCGGAGCAGGTCTGGCAGGAGGGATGGCACGCTGAGAGAGAGGGGGACAAAGACAGGTGATGACATACTACATATGCGCATGGAAACTTACAACACCACAGGTCAACTGGACCGCTTGGACCTGTTTGTGCTGTTGGTGCCTTTGGAAACAATAGGGCGCTCTGTGTGGTACACACACTCCAGGAACACTCCAGTGGTCACTAAAAACAATGAAGTCTGTGGTTTGGAGTCTTCCTGCATACTGCATGGTGTTCATTTCTCATGTTACGATGCCATGCAGAGCAGGGACATAACTACTTTGTGACTGACAGGTCGCTGCCAGGCTCGGCTCGGCAGGCAATATCCTCTGTTTTTTCACTCAGTCAGACCGGCCACGAGGTAAAGGGTGTGCATCTTTGATATACAGTTTGTAGTTTGTTCGTCAGCCCCTCTTTAATTTTGCCTCATGCTTGGTGCAGGGTGGATGGTGTACAGCAGGTTTGTCAGAGCTTAATTTCTTCTTGGCTTTTAACAAACAGCTGGCTTCAGGAGATGGAGACAGAGCTGATGGAATAAAGCACTGCAGAGTTGATGCTAATCCTTTCTGGCTTTGTCGTTATGAGCCACAACTTTCACATTACACGTTGTGATTTGGTGCATTTAAGCAACGCACAGCGTTCTTATTGCCTCACATTAAAAGTCACCAACGCCACTTGTAGCAAACGTTTATTCTCATCTACACTGAAACACAATTCTTCTTCTGGGTACTTTCTAATGAGCCAGTCAGTACTGAAGGAGATAAGGCCAAGTCAGCAAGCAGAGCCCATTTATTGTGTAATCCAAGACGATGTGAGTGCATTGCTCTTCTTAACTGTCTTGGTAGCCATCTTCATCGATCAATTACTGAAGCCAGGTTTAAATATGTGATCCAGTGAGGTCCAGTGAGTTTTTTTTCTTGTTGGTTTTTCTCAAGATAAACAATAAAATTTAGCACATTTAAAAAAGACCAAAGAGTAAAGCTTGTAAATGGAAGATAAAAAGGGTCATCTTGTTTCGAATGAGGTCAGAGACAATACACCGAGCTGAGGTAATGAGTAGGAGATTAGAGCAAATGGATTTTCATTAAGCAGGCGAGTCATAGAGGGGAGGGGGGTAGATGGGGAGAGAGCCCTGCTAAGGTTAACATGTGTTCACTAAGGGCCACACTGAGAAACGAGTTATTTAATGGGTCAGATAAGAAGTTTGGACAAAAATAGTAATAAATTCTGATTATCGTTCTGCAAGACAGCTACATGCATCCAGATCACAGTTACCTGTAGCACACGCATACATTTCACAGCTGCTGTAAGCCCAGGATATTTAACAATACCAAATAAATCTGTGTATGTAAGTTAACAACCATTAATTTGTTATTTTATTCTTACACATGTCTGTAAGTCTTGCCAGTTCGGCTTTACAGACAAAACCATTACAACTTATTAGCTGTACAAATCTTTGATCCTGTGGTTTACCTTTACCTGTAACGTGGTTGTAAAAATACTGTTGGTCAAGGCTAAACGACCCTATGGGTAAATGTCCCTCACCTCTGACCTCAGTAAAATTCTTTCCTGGTGAGTTTATTGGTTCAGTTATTCATTTTGGGTCCTATTAGCCTTGTGATGATGTGGTACTGAGAACCAACACCCATCTTTTTTCTTTTGGTGGAAATGATTGGTTGGGCACTTCTGTTGGTATTATTCTTAGTCAAGCCAAGACAGACAGAGCTAGGGATCGAACCGGCAACCTTCCGGCTACAAAATGAGCTTCCAACCCCCTGAACCACGGTATTTGTTTTACTGTTAAGGTTAGAATTTAGAACTGAGTGTGACTCAAGAGTAGCAAAGCAGATATGTGTGTGTATGTGCTCTCACCTTGGCATTGGTTGTCCTGAATAAAGAAGCCTTGTGGGCATGTGGGGACACAGCGGCCCTCGTACAGGCTGGACGGGGAGGGACAGGATGTACAGTTGTCTGCAGATGGCCCAGCACACTGCCAACAGGAGGGATGACACTCTGAAGAGGACACAAAGAGCAGCGACATGGTCACCATGAAAAAAAGAAGTATAAAGGAGAAAGAGAGGAGAAGGCTCAATCCCCAGCTGTGCCTTCTCACTACAGCACAGCCACAACAGAAAAATGAAAAGATGAATGGACGGCACTTTTGTTCTTTTCAGTGTCCCTGTACTTTTGCTGGCACTCCTAGAAATGGGTTTTGGGAGTTGAATTGAAAGGAGATGGACCAACTTTTGATATTTTGCTATTGTCAAACTAACAAAATCTCAAGAAAAACTTTATTACAAGCTGGGAGCTTGTACTTCTATAAACTTCTGGGACTAATCTTGTAAATTGGCCAGCTTACAGTTTTCAGCGTATCCTCTCTGGTAACATCGCAAAGCAGTTTTTGCTAAATTCGTACAGTAGCTACGTTACAGTGAGACGTTACCTCAGCTTGGTTGATGAATTTAGTTGGCATCTGGTGTTGTATGCTTCTTAACCTTAAAAATTATACACTATGTACAGAACTGCAACATCACAGTACTGTACAGGATATGTAAGCAAAAGAGTCCTGAAGGCAGATCACTGACAAAGTTTTACTGATAATTTTAAACTAAAAGAAAAGACATAAACCAGATAACTTTACAAGTCTCTCCAAATGACGCAGGCAGTAATTTGAAGTACTAAACCATCTGGAGTGTACATATACAGTACAGTAAAAAGTAGGTTGAGGTTGTTTATATACAGCTACTTATTTATGCCAATGCATTAATGCAACTTAAAACTGAGTCCTGTTTCTTACGTGACCCTTCTCGGGGTCACGTAGAACTGAAGCATGCTGACCAAGAGGCAAGAATCAGGGTACGCTAAGACACAGGCTCAGCTCTGCTCCTCTTATTGTAAAGTTATACAGTAAAAAAGAAACAGCCCATGTAACTGTGTCTGAACTGAAATCAATTTCCACCACTGTTCCTGATATTTTACTGCCACTTTACTGTACCTTAGTCCTTCCCTGCTGGCATGACTGAAATCTGATTCTCAGGAGCTTTTAGTCAGCTCCGTCAGCCAGAAGTAATGTAACACTCAGATAAGGCCAGCAGCCAGATTCCCCAATCAGAAGTTACGCATTAACACCAGAGTCAGTGCCAGCCCAGAGAGCCTCCTCCAAGGCGGACACACGCCAACCAAGATGGAAATCTGTAACATGCTCCAGTGTTTAATTTGGACTGCTGAGATCAAAACAAACCTTCCACACGGATCATTGTAAAACATATCAGAAGATTTTAAACTGCATAAATTATAGGTGAACTTTTTAAAGCTGACACGGTATCTCGGCTTCTAAATGAATGACTAATTAATGAGAACTACAAGTAAGAAACTGCTGATGAACAGAAAAGGATCACCAGATGATCCTGCACAGAAAACACATCCGTGAGAGCTGCTCATAGGACAGGAAGTTACATTTTAACTTATTATCGCTCACTGCAGTTTGTCGCTGAGGCTGGTTACTGGTAGAAATTCCAGGCTCATGTTGCTTAGCAACCCTCTAATTATATACTATCCTGTCATCTGTCAATTAACCGTACCCTAGATTCTGATGAATGGTCACTTCCATTGCTCGCATTACAGTTTAGCAGTGTTTAACTGAGGATTTCACATTGCCTATTTCACAGAGACAGCAGTAATTTCACCTGCAGTCACTGAATTGCTAGCCTCTGGTCGCCACATCACTGCTAGCGGCTTCCTGTGTAGACACAATTTTAGTTACGCTGTGATAGGCCCAGGCTACTGGGTGATCGCCATGATGATGATGCATGATTATTTCTTCTCCACTTCCCCTCTTTCCACTGTTCTCTGGTCATGGAACATGGATGCCCCTCTCCTGAGCCCGGTTCTGCCAGTTTCTGTTCTTTCCCATCAAGTGCTGCTCACAGGGGACTGTCATGGGTGTTGGGGTTCTCTCTTCAATATTATTGGGTTTTTACCTTCCAGTATAAAGCACCCTGAGGCGACTGCTGCAATGAACTGGTGTTTTTTTATATAAAATAAAACTGGGTAGAATTTAACGATATTTACTCCTGTTTCCCACAAAGCCTCACCACATTAGAACGTGTGATGGGGTGTAAGCCCAGGACTTAAATAACATCCAGAACAAACAGTTGGAAGTCTTGTTGGATTCACTGCTTATTTGTTTTATTTATAGATTTTTTTTACTGCATACAGTAGGGCAGAACTTAAAAAGTACATTTTAAATAAAGGCCCAAAAGTTATGGCAAAATAAACGGCACTAAATTCAGCAAAGGAAAATTTTGGAACTGGTCAGAAGTTATGGGAAAACTTGATAATTTTTAGAATAAAGACAAATAAAACTTTCCTTTAAAAAAATGCACTGAACATTTTATTTCACTCTTTTAGGTCTTGAATACTTCTAATAAAACTTTTTTGGGCCTCTGCTGGTGAGCAGCCTCATTTGATTTGACCAAAAGTGCTGCCTAATGCAACTTTACATTGTTAAATTTAGCTCCATATGCAGATTACCCTGCTTTTCTATATATATGCACTTCCTAGTTTATTTAGCCTTCACTTACATGCCCCCACACTGATCACCCAACACAGCAGCTGCCCTGAAACAGGCATTTTGTGCAGCCTTTGATGTCTGCTTTGGCACCAAGAAGACAAATAGCTGAGCAATGCTATCAGCTCTGGCAGCTGAGAGGGGTTCGTGCTGCTGGCGGGGGGTTCGAATGAAAGACAAAAGGCCTGTCATCAACTGGCTAGCAGCACCAGGTGTGTGCGTGCATGCCCGTGTGTGTATGCACTACCTGTCTTGTTTTTTTAGTATATTTACACTGGACTATGTGTGTGTTTATAATTACTCCTCTTTGGATTCTTTCAGAGGGCTGTCAGCTGCATCCGGGTCTTGTGTACACACTGCATGACAGCACTGGCAGGTAGCTCTACCTGAGCCAACACTACTGCGTGTGTGTGTGTGTGTGTGTGTGTGTGTGTGTGTGTGTGTGTGCTAAAACATTTACCCTATGGGACCATCTCAGTGTCAGAGCAAGGACTTTTAAAGTCACACGGTTGTCAGCAGAAACTGTCAGTCTGACATCCGATCATCGCCCACCGTCTCCCTGCCGCCTACCCCTAATCCCTCTTGTTCTTCCTCGTCAACTATGGCAGCTTAATTGGTAGAAGAGATGAGACGACATCCAATATGTTTATGATTGAGTTTACCACCCACAGATGCGCCTGTTCATCCAACAACATGCAAAAACACATGACAAATAAATAGATAAATAAATCAAAATCAGTTCATCTTGCCAATCACAAGCTACCCAGAAATCTTCACATCAACGGTCCAAAAACAAACGCAGACTCAGAGGCGTATTAAGCAGGCCTGCTGTCAAACTTATGTCATTAATACGGGGAGTGAATAAGAGTGATAGGATGCCTCTCGCTCTTTTATTGCAGCTTGGATATCTAATTTGTTCCAGGAAGGAGCGCGCATATTGATTCCTGTAGTAGCCAAATTCATGTGCGCAGGCGTTCTCATCACACATTATCTGGTGCACGAGCTCAGAGAATCACATTCATTACTTTGTTTTGTGCTGATAGGGTCATAATTCGAGGTGGGCGCAGTCGATGAGATTGTGATTTAGTTTGGGGGTGTGAGCGCTCCTTAATGCTTTCCATAAATGATTCTCCTGGTACAGTACAGAGCTTATCATTTCATAAGTGCGGCAGCGTGTGCCGCAGAAACACAGGTGGATGGTTATATCTCATTCCTCGGAAGTGTCTAACGTGTCACTCATATTGATTCCGTTGCGTTATGGGATCCTCGAAATCAGCCCATTTCTATGAGGAGCAATTTGGAGGAAATGGCAACGACAACTGCTGCAAGAGCCGAGTTACAAATACATCAGGGAAAAAATTATAGGAAACTATGCTCCTGAACAGATTTCATTGATTTGAATGACATGTAAGCTGTTTAATCTGCCCAACTGAAGTGCAGAAAATGATTATTTGTTGAGCTGGTGATCTCAAACATCAGGTTTCCATCAATCAAATTTTCCCCCTCGCAGCCATCTTCACCTCCTTTCAAAATCATTCTGGTCATGTGGCTGCAGTGCTGAGGTGGAGGATAGCTGTGCTCATTGGGGCCAATAATCACCCTATAAGAAAAAATTCAGAAGCCTATTTGTGCGTTTATGTCTTTGTATACCTAAATGACTCTGGTAGAATCCCTAACACTTTCAGTTAGGTTCCCAAAGAAAGCTGGAAACCATAGTATGTACTAGGGCTGGAATAATGTGCTTTAACATTAGTTGGTGTCAGATGTTGCCTGTGTCTTTTGGCTCTGGTGCCTTGATGCACCAGTGGAAACGTGTCAGATATGGTTATGGTTGAACATATTTTCAACAGCAAAGCCTGCACAGAGCTACAGCTACGTCTTGGTCTGGAGTAAAGAATGAGGTGACAAACACCTTTAATCTTAATGATGGAAAGAAGTAGCCTCGAGCTGAATATCATATGTCATAAAAACACATCTCAGAATTTCAGCCCAGCCTTGCAGCGCAGTCCAAATAGAAAACATTAGAATACATATGACCACCTGCCAATTTTTTCAGCTGCATATCTTGCAGCTTAATGCTATTTCAATCAAAAACTGCGACAGTTAAAGTCAACACGGTCAAAGCACGCGCACCTAACAAACATGTTAGGTGCGCGTTAACTCTCCTCGTGTGTCACAGTGTGCTGCACCTCAACCTGCACATCAAGCAGCGTTAAGCCTCCTACACACAAACTGTCTCTGTCTGCACTGAATGGAGAATGTGGGGATTTACAACCTGGAATTTACTCTCAGACGTCTGATGGCTCACAGGCCCCAGCCCTCTTTAATGTCAACACGAGAGTGTGTGTGCAAACGATGAAGTCTTGTCTTGTGCATGCTTATACCTCCTCCTCCTCCTCCTTTAAGGACAGTAGCTACGGGGGAGGTCTGGTTATCTGTCAGAGCGCCCCACACACACACACACACACACACACACAGAAACTTGTACAACAGCCTGTATTGTTCCCAGCCGTACAACTGAACCCACTGACACTCCACTGAGGGAAACCTTTGTTAGTGAGAATGGAGGCAGAGAGGAGCGACTCCTTTACATATTACTGTGAATAGAGCTTAAATGACGTGCCATTTATTGAATTGATCTTCAGCTAAATTTGTGTTCATCTGACAAAAGGAGGCTTAGCGTGAACCTGGCACCCACACAATAGACACAATAACTCTGCTGACAATAGCACTTCAAATACAGGTTTTCTGTATAACAAGAAAAACTGTCATTTTCTCATATGTCAGCAGGTAACGTAGAAATCCAATATTTAATTAATGTGGCTTAAATATGATTTTTTTCCCCACACAAAAAAAATCAGCAAAGAGAGGAACAACATGTGTACAATAAAAAGAAAGTTGTGAGATCGACACATTCTGCCTTCATCGGGGTCAATAACACCTAATTGAACATGCTTTGTGAAGAGTGCATGCGGGCGCGCGTGTTTTTTTGTGATCAGTTCAGCCTCACTGATGCCTGAACTCACCAGAGACTCTGCGACTCGCCATCATTTCCCCCGTTTCTCTCTATTTCCCTCTGCCATCATTTATGAGGTCGATTCAGGCTGAAACATTTCCAGCACACGCAGGCACGTCTCTCCTCTCAATTTGTGCTGCCATCAGAGAATTTGCATCCAGTCTTTCTATTGACTTCATATGTAATGGCACCGCGTCTAAAATTCACTTTGCATTCAGATCAGTTAGACTGCTTTGCCTTCATGTGTTTTGCAAGTAGAATTTGTTCCAGTTATACCACCACTTTACTTTATGGAGCTTAACATTGTGTTTGCAACTTGAGTCTATAGAGCCAAGTTAGCAGCTCTACTATTAAGTGTGCTTTTTTATTTAATCTGTCATTTTCACAAATGGACTATGGACAATGTCAGGAGAATCAGATCTAAGCATTGACCACAGGTGCCCTCTCTCCTCTGTAGTACAGAACAGAAGACAGTACTCATCCTGGGGACAGGAAGGTGTGCCAAATAAAACCGTTTGCAGATTCCCACACATTTTTCTTTAAACTGGCACATCAGCTGCTTCAATGCTGGCTAATGACGGACACCTATCCTGTGTCAGTCACAGGTAGTAAGTCAGATATCATTTGTGTTTTCCACTTTCTCACTTGGTTTGTGTTTAGACTTCCTTTTGCTCGTTAGGCACTAGAAACTATTAAATTCTAACCTCAGCTAAAATCTACTCACAATAACAATTTTGCAATGGAGTAAAAATTTAAGGGACCACAAATTCTGTACCCTCTGGGGAGTGGTATGCACACTCACCAGCTACTTTATTAGGTACGCCTAATTTGTACTGAGCTGGACCCCCTTTGGGCTTTTTAGGGAAACATTTCTCAGAGATTTTGGTCCACATTAACACAGATTTGTCAGCTGTACAGCCATGATATAAATCTGCCATTCTGCCTTATCTCAAAGGTTCTCTCCTGAACTGAGATCTGATGACTGCGGAGACCAGTTTTAACTTCAGTGCGTCATCTTGACAATGAGACAATGGCTACATGCCTAAATGCAGGGAGTTACTACCACGTGATTGGCTGATTAGATATTGGGGTCTACAAGCAGTTGAATGTACCTATTAAAGTGGTCAGAGAGTGTATTTGTTCAGAAATAGACAGGAACCGACAAAGATAACAGGCTGGAGCGTCAGAAATAACCGGTCTACTCTCTGCAAAGTTACAGCAACCTTTTAACAAGGTTAACTTTGATACTTTTCAATATTTTCTGCTATTTTCCATCCACACCACGTCTTCCACAAGATTAAAGAAAAATACTCATGCAGGTGCTGATTTCACTGTTTTTAAAACAGCTGGAAACACTGGTGGTGTCATGGCTGTCGTGCCTTCTGTTAACTGCGTGTATACATGCAAGTCTTGCTACTAACTGAACTTCTATTTAGTGACAATAGCTTCAGACACTTTTCTTAAAACCACTTTAGAGTCTACATCGGTTTAGTGTCGGTCCCAAGTGATCACAGAGACGAATGAGCATTAGAGGACACTCCAATCCCACTCATTGATTTGTAATTGTGCCCTCCAGGATGATTAGGGAAATTCAATACTGCTAAGGGCTATTCAATTCCAGGTAAAGTAAACAAAATTTTCTTGGTTGCCTGAACTTAAAAATAAATTGTTGTGAGGAGACAAATCAAACTATTACTTAAATGGCTTTTGGCTTAAGATCCCTAAAAGCAAAGTGAGTGCAAGGATATATTTGCAGAGTGTTCAAGCGTGATGCAAAATGAGGATTTCTTTGTTTTTATTCGGGTTGTTCGAGCCCACAGGTCCAAAACGTCCCTAACTTAAGGTTAAGAAGCACGAGAGCTAACTTTTGACTCATTTCATCACTTTAATGCAGACTCGAGTTTAAGAATTTGTAGCAGTAAACCAACAGTGCTTTTTGCCTCGCTTATATTCATTAACTGTCCTAATGTAAGAAACCACACAGGAAAAGTATTAACAACATAAGCAACAAATTACAGTGTTTCCGAGCAGCAAGGGGAACTTCAGCTAACAGGAAACTATGAAGACATTCCTCAGAGCAGCCTGTAATTGACGTGCTCACTGAACTGCACTCACACTTTGAAACACAGCTGTTGAGCTGCTGTAAACAGACGAGGATTTATCCGCGGCACTGTGGGAAATCCCAACAATCCAAGAGCGCAGCTTGCCTCGTCTTTTGCTGCTCGGTTGTCTCGTGTGGCTCGTCTCCACAAACTGCTCAAACTCTGCGGACTAAGCTGGAAGTTTCGGCCATAAGCAACAGCGTATTTCAGTTGTGAATATAGCGGTAAAGCTCTGTATTTTCATTTCCTTCAGCGATGTGCTGACTGTTCACATCAGTCACATGTTTCATGCTAAATCTAGTCCAAATAAAATCTCTGCAAACCTGAATGAGTAAAGAAGAAAGTGGTTCATAAAAGCACTCATCCATTCATCACTTCTCACTTACTGCTGAAATATATTTATTAAATAACATTTTGTTCTTCATCAGTGAGGTATCTGGGGGGAGCTCCACATGCTCATGTGTCAGTCCATGAATGAATATTTGGACACTGACAGGGTTTGATGTTGCCTCTTTACACCGCCACAGTGGAATTTAAATCAGACATTCAACATCTGAGTGCCGCTGTAATTCAGCAGGTGTAATAAAAATATTGCATTAACTGTTAACCATAAACCAATTTTAGACATAGTCCTCTTTTTTCAGAGGCTCAATAGCAATTGGACGATTACTGACAAGCAGCTTCACGGCCAGGTGGGGACCGCTCCCGCATTATTTGATGACAAATGAACTTGATTCAGAGTGTTGAAATCACATTTGGTAGAGTTTAAAAATAACTCTCAATATAAGGTTCAAATAGATGTCAGTGTAAGTAAAGAAGGCTGAACAAAATCTATCTAAGAGACAGCAAAGTTTATTTGTCTGAGAGACAAATCATGAATCCCATATAGTCTTAATAGGGAGGAATGCCACTGGTGAGCTAAGCAACACCAAAACGCCTGAAAGACCACAGAAGATAACTAAGTGGATGATCTCAGAATTATTTACTTGGTTAAGATTTAATGGCTTGATGACTTAACATCTAATGCAACAAAGCCATGCATGTCACTGTCAAGGCAACAATCAAGAGACAACTTCATGAATGCAGAGAATTTACAGCAAAGTGCAAACCACTGGTTACACTCAGGAACAAGCAGGCCAGACTAGACGTCTCCTGAAAACATCTAAAGGCGTCAGCACACCCCTGAGATAAGATCTTCTGTAAAGAGATATCTGTAAATGTCGAGTAGTGTAGTTTAATTGATACTCGAGGCCCTCCGGTTTGCATTTGGAGCCCCACTAGTATCAACCAATCAAATTTGAGAGATTTTAGCAGGTAAATCCAACTATCAACCAAACAAATATCAGCTCAGAGTAAAAAAGTGATCATCGCTACTACCAGTGGGAGCAGTGTGGTTTGAGTCATCAGACAACATCTGTGCTGTTTATGGAGCTAAAAGATGGTTAGAGGTTGTGACTTAACACACTTCTCATTTAAACATCTGGATCCACAAAAACCAAGATGGTGAATTAGCAAACCAAGGGTGAAAACTAATCGTTCACAAAAGGAAAAAGTGTAAATCCGGACCAAAAGGGGGAAAAACATCAATAGAAAATGTGTTCAAATGGTGCTATAGGCTTTAAAATGGAATAGTCGACTAGCTTTAAGCAGATCCCATCAATGTTTTGCTTCTAAAGCAAAACCATTCCTACTGATGCGCTCACAAAGCCTCTCTGTGTCATGTAAGTACTTAAAATCTCACCTTTATGCAAGCAGCAGCTATAAAACCACACTGTGTGTTTTACCTCAATCAAAGGTGAAAGCAGCTCCAGCAGATGAAAAGTGAGCTGAAGGGAAAGTAGAGCTGAACCAAAGAAATAGCATTGTTGGCAAAAGATCTGCCTGTGTTCAAGGAAGAAGACGGACACCGAGAACAAATACCCGACTCCCTGCCAGGTACTGAATGCAGTATGGTCAGTGGGCACAAGGATTGAAGGACTGAGCAGGGAGGTAAGAAGATAGCAAGGGGCTGATTGTGGTTAACAGAACATATTTCAGAGCACAGCACATACGAGGGAGGTAAGTAAAATCAATTACAGTCTCTCATTGTTGTCCTGCTTTACATTTGAAAAAAATAAAAAATCCTTGTGGCATTCTGGGAAGTCTGTTGGTAGGTAGGTGATAATTATTCTCACTTCACTTGACTTCCCCTTCAAACCTTAATCCCACCTTCAAAATTAGTCCATTACACGCACAATTTCACACTGAAAAACAACCTAATCAGCCATCTACACGCACACCTACAAATTCCACACATGCTTACACCATTCTTGATTAATTTCCAGCTCAAATTCAAGGAAAAACCTCTGAAAGACTTTTCAGTGTTAAGCCAAAACACCAACAGTAACACTTAGATCAAGTGTCTAAAGAAGAAATACTCAGTGCATCATGGGAGTCCCCCAGCAGCCTATGTCTACTGTAGCATACCTAAGGGAGGATTCAGGGTCACCTGATCCAGCCCTAACTATATGCTTTAGCAAAAAGGGAAGTTTTAAGCCTAATCAAACTGGAAGTTGGTTCCACAGAAGAGGGGCCTGAAAACTGAAGGCTCTGCCTCCCATTCTACTTTTAAATACTCTAGGAACAACAAGTAAGCCTGCAGTGCAAGAGCGAAGTGCTCTAATGGGGAGATATGGTACGATAAGGTCATTAAGTATGGCTGAAAGGACATGTTATATGCCCCTATCTTTAGTTCTCAGGTTCCATACAGACATAGATTGTAGGAAAACCACCAACACCACGGCTGAATCCATGTATTCAAAATGCAGATTGGTTTAAAAGCACAAAGGAAAACAACCTTTGCTTTTAAGGATCTGTTTCACTTTACTACAAAGAAGTTCTTTGCATATCATGACGTATGTTTTCTCTGCAGCAACAAGAACACAAACAGAATTAAGCAGTTGCCGCATATTTCTGAGAGTGGCAGCTACAACTTGTAGATGTGGGTCTGCAAATTGCTGCAAACTGCACCTACAGTCTACCAACGGGACCTTTAGAGTAAAGGAGGAAAAAGCCTTGCATCATGGAGGGCCTACCCTTCACACAGTAGGTGCAAATGCCAGATCATGAATTTCAAACAGACTCCTCGGTTCTGGTATCAGAAATGTATGAAGCCAGGATGCTTCCAGCGCTAACCAGCAGTTCAGAGTACAGACTAAACAAAGCATAAATCCAGCTTTCAGGTTGTTTCATTTCTAACAGCAGAACAAAAGTCTGAGATAATAAGTTAGAACAAAAACTACAATTCATTCAATATTTAGGATTCAACTAATTAACATTTTCATGATTAATTACTCTGCTGATTATTTATTTATGAAGCAACTAATTGTTTCTTTTATAAATTTATGTTTAATATCCAGTTTGCTTGTCACCCTAACTGTGACATTTGTTAAAAAGATGTCAAATCCTGTGTTATAAAACATATTGTTCAGTTAGAAGATCTGAATAGCTGCACATTAATATTCTGTCAATTCAGAGTAAATATTTCATTACTACTAATGCAAATGAGAGCACGATTTGTTGTTAACAAGAGTTGAGCTTTGGCTTTGATTCGTGGATTTTACAATTTGGTTTTTTTGCTTTCACCAGGCTTAAACAAATGACATTAGTGCTAATGATTATTTGATCTGTTTTAAAAGTCAAAGTGAGCGATGGCTGGCATGTTAATTAGCGACCACGACCCATAGCAGCAGAAATATCTTTTCTGGCCTCGCAGGTACCGCCTCTCCTGAATTATAGAGGAAGCTAAATAAAACATTTAATACACTCACCTCTGCATGTCTGCATGTCATCCAGGAAGCTGCGCGTGGGACACCCAGCTGTGCAGACGCTGTGCTGAAGGTGACTCGATTGCGGAAGAAGAGCTTCCTCCGGTTTGAGGCAGCGGAGGCAGTCTGAGGCCAGGGGTCCCACACAAGAACGGCAGGAGGGATGACAGTCTGGGCGCGAGGACAGAGAACATCACAGAGAGGCAGTTACACTCCGGGAACAAGGAAGAGAAGTTGTATTAACAGGACACTTTATTAATGTATTTAGACTCTCACTGTGGCAGGTGTAGTCCTGAGCATACAGTCCCTCCCCACAGGCCTCCACACACTGTCCCTGGTGGAGAAGGAGTGCGCCTGGACACAAGGTGCACTGGGATACCGAGGGACCCCAGCAGGAGGCGCAGGAGCTGTGGCAGGCTGCGGACACAAAGAAAATAAGCATTTAATATAGAAGATCTTTAGTCTGATGCACAGAACTACCCATGGAAGAGGAAGTAAAACTTAGTAAGCTCACTAGAACCTAACGCTTTAATTATTAGGTAAAATGTATGAATTTAAGGGTTTGACCCTTAAACAAAATGGCACAAATTGTGTAGGTTACAGAATTTATTTTAGAAGTTTTCTTCTCTAAATAAAGTGATAAGAAAAAGAGTTTTTAATAGGACTGAAGTCTCGCTTTGGGTTTTACCCGTTGGACAGATGGCCTCACGTTTGACCCTGAATACTTTTGTAAACAGAGGAGCTCATAGTCGACTCAACAATTGCAAGGTGCCAGGTAACATAGCTGCACAACAAGCTCTTAATTGTAGGTATGAGGTGTTTGTACATATATGCTATTATTTGACAAACATGCTGTGCATGATGTCCAAACATCTCCACTTTGTCATTTTCTGTGCTACCTCTCAAATGATGTGAGTAAACACTTACCTCTGCATCTGCTTTGGCTGTCCAGGTAATGCTGAGCTGGACACTGGCTGAGACATTTCCCATGATGCAAGGCAGTCCCTGGTGGGCAGCTCATACATTTGGGGTTGTCGGGAAAACAGGAGGCACAGGACGAATCACAGGCTGTGAAGTGCAGCGTGTAAACGTTTATAGCTTTTTGTTGGCATGACAAAATGCACTGAGGTCAATTGAAAAATGACTGAATTATCTACAAGCAAGAGAAAAGTCTCCTATCTAAACAGTCCTTCAAATACAATCAAAAGTCACTAAGGCAAGACAACAATGAGCCCAACTTTTAATGACAGAAACTGGAAAGCAGATGGATGAAAAGATGAACAAAAGATGTAAAAGGCAACAAATAATCTAAAACAAAATCCAACAATGGATCAAATCTTCACTCTCAGGTACCTGAGGTATCTTAGCATAACACGCACACATGCTGTTCCCTCAGCAGATGGTTTTGCTGCAGCCTACTTGAGGGATGAAAAAAAGAAAATCTTTCCCTTCTAAAGTCCCAGGAAGCCCCGCGGAGGAAAATCGAGGAGTTAAATGCCCTTCAGCTCTCTCAGGATGGTGACATTTTAAACCAGGCCTCAAAGCGCTGGCTAGCAAGTTCAAATGGATTTGACCTTTTTTTAGAAAGTTCCATAGGTTTTTGACATTTTCTGAAAGAGGGCTCCTCACTGAGCGCTTCAAAACTTTCCTGTGAGCAACAGGAGAAGAAAAGCCCACCCCACCATCCCCGCCCCTCTGGACTATTCTTACTCTTCCTCATCTTACCACTCAGAAATAGAAAGCATCCATATTCATATGGGATCTATTTATTCAAGAAGCCTCAGACTCCTCATTAGTGCGAGAGAGAATTGCTAATTATTGTATTTTTTTTTTTTAATTGTTTGTTTGCTACTGCTGACTTATCATTTTGGCACCATGCCAAGTGGATGCTGCAGGAAGCTCCGCGGGGGAGCTAAAAAAGAAACCCAAATAAATCTTCACCTTCAGTTTACTGCTAACAATAAACTTCCCATCGTCTCAGATAGTGTTTACTGTTTACCGCATTCGGCAACGACACTTGGTGTGACACCTGATCCGCCTGTGGGAATATCAGCTTTCACTCCCCAGTGAAGTCGCACAGCAAACACCTCACACAGAAATGTATGGTTTCTTTTCCTCTTTAAACTTTTCTGTACATTTTTATTATTAAATTGAAAAAACAAACAAACTGCAAGTTATTTAAATGTATCTGGCAACTCCAAACTGGGCTGTGCTTCAAACTGGGAGGTGCCAGCTTGGATTCAAACCCAGAACCCTCTAGCCCTGGTTTCCCCAGAATCCATCCTAACAGACTCTTTGTGGTTTTAGGACTAAAATAATAAAAACGATATTATTTTTCCCCCAGATGACAAATTACATTTAAAAGCATAAGTGTTACCTGCAATTTGAAGGGCTTTATGTACAAAGAGTCTAACTGCTGCATTCAAGAGAACAGAAAATGGATTAAAACGGCTCTACAGAAGGACCCAGGTTCAGTGTCTGAGTCATTATTATGAAGAAATACAAAAAAGTTTATATGTTGTTCTCGTGTCTTCACTTCATTTTAGTTCTCCCAAAAGGTTTTTGCTTCATTTCCTTGAAGCTGTCCAAAGAAAATCTTTGAAAAGAGAAAATCACAGACTGTCACAAAATCTGAAGGCTAAAATGAAACTGGCATTATTTAGTACAAAAAGAAAAATAACACTGAATCCATTCACGTTAGTACGGAAGTGTAGAGCTGCCACCCAGGCAAAAGAAAAACGGAGCTATATCACGTTATAACGTGAAAACTTTATTGTTCTAACAATATACTTTTCATATTTGTACAGCATAAAAAGATAATATCATGTTATAACAATATACATAACTATCACAAAATTATCACAAAATCTCGCCATGCATCAATCCAAGCATAAAGTAGAACTTAACTAATTCCGATGAACGAGCGATTTTCTCGAACTCATCCACTTCACTATGTTTTAAGGCAAACATATATGTCATGTTCAAAAAATAAAAGATATGTTATAACGTTAAAACTTTATTTCTCAAACAATATAATTATCACGTTCGTACAAAATAATATTTATATTGTAAGAACGCGAAAGGTTTTTTGTTATAACGTGATAGTTATGTATATTGGAATAACATGATATTATGTTATTCAAACATGAAAAGTATATATTGTTAAAACAATAAAGTTTTCACGCTATAACGTGATTTTGGGTGGCAGTTCTACGCTTCTGTAAACGAGGCCTTTAGGATAAAATCATTGTATTTTAAACACATTGATTCAAACTTAAACATTTTGGCTGGGTTTAAAAACAGAGGGAAGGAAATCAGAGAATGTAACTTCCTGATTTTATAAATAAATAAATATTACAGAATGAGATGGGATATTTTTTTATGGCTCATAGTGCTGTTTATCCATATAGAATGTTTGGTAGCAGTTGGCCGGAAAAGTTAATTCAATATAATAATATATAATATAATAATAATATATTATATATATATATAATAATAATTCTTAATATAATAAGAGTTTTGTGGCCATTTACTGTCATGACATTCGAGGGAAAGCAGACACATCTACAGCCGACTCGCAGCAAACGAAACTAAATGTACACAAATCACTACAAGCCAGAGGTAAACTGATTCCTTAAAGAAGATATTTTTTGGCTTTCTGGATGGTGATGTACTCAAATCATCCCTGCATATATACACCTAATGTTTTGTGTTGGACCTTATTTTAGCTTGGCATCTGTGGAGTTGCACTACTTTTAGTAAAGACGTCAGCAGAAGTGCTATTTCTACTAAACCAGTCAAAACTGAAACTCAGCTAAATGTCTTCAGTGCTGCAGTGTGGATGTGTGTCAGCTTTACCGTGGCAGACGCCTTCTTGACTGTAGAAACCTGTGCCACAGTCAAGGACGCACGCCCCGTCTTTCAGCAAGGCAGCTGGGTCTGAGCACGACACGCACTCCTGCTGACTCGGCCCACGGCACTCCGAGCACGACTCGTGACAGTCTGAAAAATAAGAAAACAGAAAATAGATTCTTTTCTTTCAGTCCTAAAGCACCACGAGGTCTGATTTTTAGCCCGTTTCCTGAAAAGAAACACATACAGTACAGCACAGTAGGTGGAACTAGGTCGAAATGGATAAATGTGATTGTAACGGATAACCTGAATCATGCCAAATGTAGAAGAAACAATCTGAATTATGCAAATCCTGCAAGCACAGTTTGCAAAAGTTCTGCGATATACTGCATGTGATTTGTAGTAAACAGTATAAATAATTCAGAAACACTGATCCTTTACAATAACAGTTTTATTTCCATAATGCAGTTCGTGCATTAACAAAATATTTAAGGTTGTAAAAACAACAAAGAAAACAAGTGAGATAATCAGGGTCGTTCAACAAGTAGCTACAGGATCTAATAAAGCTTGTTTGCGTGTGCGACTGTGTGTGTGTGTCTGTGTGGTCTGCATAGTTGGCATTATCAGTGGTGCTCTATTAGCTGCTGTTAAAAAAAAGCGCTAACAAGCCTCACAACAGTGCCGACAAACACAGAGTGGGAGGCTAAAGGGGCGAGCTGTGTGGGAAGACCATGTAAGAGTTTAACTGTGCGTGTGTGCGTGTGACCGAGGGAGACACACACGTATGCACACACATACGTAAGGGCTGAAAGTACCTTAGAGATGAAATGCGGGAGATGATTGTGCGCCTTTGCATACACCTGCACTTTTATCTCTGTGTGTGTCCCTTTGTGTGTGCCCAAATAGAAGCAGCAAAAAACCCATTTCTGCACTAACTGGTATGATTACCCGTGATTTCCCAGCGGCCCACGGAATGAAGCCAGATGCAGCAAGCGCTACAAAATAAAACTGACAGAAACTAGATAAAAACAAACCTACAAAAAAAGAAAAAAAATATGCAGAAGGAATGTGAAAACTGCACTTTTAGGTTTCCACATTTTAAAAAAATGTGTAACACACAAGTTTCTTCTGGGTCACCTTCACATATGATTCATGAAAATCTGCAATCTTTATATGAAAGCTTTTCATCATCCTCATCATGATCTGGGAAACATTGTAACCTCAGTGTAGTTCAGGTTTTGTCCAACTTTTCCCCAAATTGTGTTCACTTTGCAAAGAATCCCGAATCCTGTGGAAGTACCTCCAAAGTCCATGAATCCTTCCTACAAAGACTGTGGATTTCCCTCTGGGTGCCATCTTTACACTCATACTGATCAACGCGCTCTGATATGGGTGGAAGCCGACGCTGGCTTATAAGATAGTGAATCTGTTAGCTCACCGGTTTCTCTCACCTCATGAAATCCAAAGAAATTTCTTTTATAAGGAAAAAACGTCAGAGTGGTGCAGCGGTTCTGACTGCTGCTCCACAGTATGAAGGTTCTGGGGCCTTTCAGTGTGGTGGTTACATGTTCTCCTTGGGTTCTCTCCAGGCACTTCCTCCAGTCTAAAACATGCATGTCAGATTTGAAGTGAATGGTCTGTCTCTAATAGAGTGGCAACTTATCCTGGGTTCACCCCACTTCTCACTCAGTGACAGCTGAGAAAGTGGTTAACAGAAAGGATGGGGAACCCCAGTAGAATATCCGTATATTAGGAGTTCTTAAAGGAACTCGCAGCGTAATGCACCGGGATCAGAAATACTCTCTAAAGCCTTTTGACTTTTTTAAGTAAAGCTGTGCAGGATCTCATTTTTCCGAGGACTAGATCTCATTTTCTGCCTTTTCTGTTGCCCATCCTCAGCTTGTCAAATGTAAGCACCTAGTTGGATTTCATTTTAAAGCACTCTGAACCTTGGAAATATAGATTAGTCCACTACACCCAATTACAGGACACAGACAGACCAGACCAAGGAGTCACGGTGATATGGAACAAAACTACGGTGAAGCTTATCACAAACATTGAGAATCATCTTTTACCCCACACTACAATGTTTTAGTAAACCCAGCCATATTGTTTTTTAGGCTTCAGCCTAATCAGACACCGAAAGATCAAAAACCCAAGTCTCTCTCTCACACACACACACAATGGGAACAGCACCAATACCACCTGCTACAAGGCTCAGGTAAAGGACCTACACACAGGACAAAGGAGAACAATAAAAAGCAATTTTTGATACTAAGCTGATACACACGGTCCCAACAAAGCCTGACAGAAAAAAGCGAAAACACTAGAAAGTCGGGAGGCTTACAAAAGAATTGAGGCAGGGATGTAGCAGAACACAGTGTGAGGAACACAAGCAACAAATGGACAAAACACACACTAATATAATAGCACTTTACACATGCTTAACAGCTTCATTTATTATTTACTGAATGTCCCTTTGTGAAAGGTCAAAGGTTAAAAGTGAAAGAGTAGATCTTTCTCAACTTAAAAGTTAAAGTTGAGAAATAAACCATGGCTGGGGATTAATGAGGCACAAGAAGTGAGACAAAACTGATCAAGACAAGTGAATATCACGCCGAGGAAAGTGTAATTAATTTAATCAGTGTCACTTTAAACTGCTGATAAAAATCTGAGTGAATTAATGGGAGATGCCAGAAGTTGTGTTATTGCAAAAGTTGTTGGAAAGCAGCGTGAGATAAATCTCTGGCTCCCTCGTGCCTGTTGATACAGATTTCCTCAGGTAACGGCATTCGTATCTTTTAATAACTTTCTCTGCATCCTCCTCTTTATCATCTGAAAGCACATATTCCCCACCAGGATCACTATAAACTTTTTATATTTAATCAAAACATCCCGCGCACGCACACACACATACACAAAATTTTCTATGACGGATACCTTCCATCCAGACTTTATAAAATAAGGAATATTTAATGTAGATTTGATTTGATTTGCCTTAAATACTTCACATTTACTGAATTTATTTTACCCAATTCGCTCGCAGTGTCTCATCTTTTTTTTTTTTTTTTTAATCTTTTCAAATTAAGAATAAAAGTTTTTCTCAGCTGGGTTAAAAGTTCATGGAGAACTTTTGATCATTTCATCATGAGATTAAAATCACTGCAGGCCCATGGGTTAAAGGACCATGCTAGAGTTTGTGTATTGTCAAGCCTGTTTACTATTTCAGGACACACAGGTTTTAACTCGTATCAGGATGAGAGAAAAAATTAAGCTGGGCATATATACAGTACATATGCTGGTCTAAGCATTTCAGAGGTCCAAAAAAGAGACAAAATCCGGCGAGCAGCAGTTCTCTGAGCCTTGCTGATGTCAGAGGTCAGAGGAGAATGGCCAGACCTCTTTGAGCTGATGAGGAGGCTACAGTAACTCAAATAGTCATTCATTACAACCAAGCTCTGCAGAAGAGCACCCCTGAATCCAAAACAACAGCAGCAGAAGACCACACCAGGTGCCGCTGCTGTTACCCAAGAACAGAAACCTGAGGCTACAGCTAGACTGGAAAACACTGCCTGGTCTGATGTGAATCGGATGGCAAACACAGTTTGGCAAACTACCAACCGAGCATCATTTAAACACTACAGCTTTATGTGAAGATACATACAGTGTTCATCTTCTGGTGGCTGCTTCTAGCAGGATATGTCACGTCTCACCATGTTTCCTGAACATGACAGTAACCGAGTGTATTTTTGTCTTTTTATGTTGACATGCAGACACAGTTATCCGATGGAAGCTCCAGCTTCAAAACCTTGAGAACAAGCTGAAGAAAACTCCATTAAATCCCCACCACACTCCCTGGTGGTGGCTGATGCCCTCAGATGTCGGTGCGTTGGTGGTTCTTGGTGTCCAGGGCTTGACGCTCAGGTATGTACCGGCTCACTCCCGGTGGCAGCTTGGCGCGGACTGGCGCCCGTAGCTTGGTCTGGCCCCTTTGGGGGGAGGTGGGTAGGCCCTCGCGTCTCTGGGCCTGGGGCTTGGTCCATTCTGGCACAGCTGGCTGCTGGCAGAGCCCACGGGCACATTACTGCAGCCCCCTCTGGCTTCTGCTCCGTGGCTGCTGGGTGAGCCCTCGTCTGGGGCTCTCCTCAGCTCTTCCCAGGAGGGTGGCACGGTTGCCCCTCCGTTGGTCCTCCTTGGGCTCTCGCACCCTGGGGCCTCTGGACGTCTGGGGCCTGGATCTCCTTTTGAATACAAGCGTGTCCGTCCACACAGGTGTACACGCGGGTGTACAAACACACAAACTACACCTTTCTTGGCTGCTACCTCAAAGCACATTGTGCACTGTCGATCTTGAGTGCTGCACAGTAACATTCAATATTTAGTATCTACTGTTATTTACTGTTAGCTAGATTATTGCGATGGTCTTGTTTTTATTATGTTGCTCTCTTTTTTGCTTGTTTTCTCTTCTGTTTTTTTCATCTCTGATCCGGGTGATTTTTTTAAGTACCTTTTCTCACTGGACCTCTTCCCCTCTGTTTTTCTTTCTCTCCCCCTCTTTCTTTCCTTCTCCCTTTCCTATCCCCCAGTCATGTCTGTCCCATCTGTAACAACTGAAAATAAAATAAAATTAAATAAAGACATAATAATAATAAAGGTCAATCAAATGGACCAATATGGCAAGGCCATGATGATCCACTTGGTAAAGTAAATCCGTTGGGCGTCTTTCTTGGCCTTCAGGCAATAATTCTGATGGCTAAAGAACCAAACGGGACACAAAAAAAAAACCTACATTAAATTTCTTGCTCAACCAATATCTGCAGTCTCCTAATGAACCTGAATGCACCAAAGGGTCAAAATTAAAGACAGATACAGCAAATGTTCTCTGTGATTGATTACCTGTTACAGGCAACGTTTCAAGTCCCGCCAAGTAAATTTCCATATTGCACAGGCATGCATGCAAACTAGCAACTGCCACAAAGGCAGAAAATTAATCCAAACTTTAGTGTTAAGTTTGGATGTATGGACGTCTGTATCATGCAAAACCAAACCTGATTTCCTTTGAGTTACAGTGAGGTTTACCTGAATGAGAAAAGGCCAAATTCAGAGGACATGTAAGGTTACAGGAGAGTAAAGTTTTTGTTCCACCGTGTGTGTGAAGAGTAAAAGCCAAACCTCTGCAGTGACTGACAGACTGACAGGTTCCCATCTGACTTTTAATTTTTTATGCTTCTCAACTCTTCCTATTTCCTTCTACCTCTCAGATTTTGAAGTTGTGTGCCTATTTCTCCCCCTCTCACTCTCATTTCTCTGTCCGAGGCTGCTTCTTGCCTCAGCCCACTGCCCTCTCCACAGATTCACACTGGATTTTTGGCCATCATTCTTTCTCTCTGTGTTCAAGTCTGGGTTTTTTTCTCCCAGCAGCCTTTTTTTTCATTAGTTCACACATACGTTCAATTTTAATGCCCCTCTCTCTGCGTGTGGCTGTTCGTTTCATTGTGCTAAAGGTCCAGAGAGGCTCCATAACAGCCTTAGCCCAAAATAAGATGATACGCTTGTTTCACCTATGCATGACTGATCCTCCGTGGTGAAATGAAATCATTTATAAAAACAATCTTTTGTTGAATTATGGACCATTGCCCATTTCAGCATCAGATACTCTGTAGCTGTTTTCGTGCAGATGAAGCAAAAAGACATTGAGAAGCACTCTGTACATGATGGGATTCTTACATTTATATGACTGGGTCACTTCACACACACGCGCTCATACACGCTGCATCCAAAAATGGTTGGAGCCAACAAGGGGATTACACGTCCTTTACCTTGCCCCTCGCAGGAAAGCAATTTATTTTTCTGTGCCGCCTGGAGCGTAAAGTTATCAGCAAATGTAATCCTAGCAGGCCAGTTGCCAAAAAGCCCCTCTAAAGCCTCCTCTGCATAAACCAGGCGAGGTTGAGATGAATGCACAGTCACACAGTGCACTGGATAATCTTCGCTCTCTGTCCTTCTGGGACGGGTGGGGATGTACAATTACTGTGCTGCTGCTGCCGTGGCTCACACCAACCCCCTCCAAACCTCGAGTGATAAAACGAGATGGCATGAGAGAATCAGCAATTAAGCCAAGCATGGAGAAAGCAGCTTTGGAAAGGAGAGCAAATAATACAAAAAACAGGAGCTTTTATTTAAAAGTCCAGCCTGTTCTCAATTCCAGGGTGTCAAATATTTCCATTTTTGGCAAAGCTGCTCTCACGAATACACACAAGGTGTCCTTTAGAGTCAGTGATACACTGGGTTTATATCGATAATGAGATGGCTCTCAGGTGCAGGTATGCTCTGGAGAGAAGAGGAATGAAGCAAGATGAAAAAACAGGTGAATGAGCTACCTGGGGTATCCGACATAATGAAGCAGAGCATGCAGACGGGGTGGAGTGGGTGGAGACCAGCATCGGGAGTGAAGTTTGACAGAAGGATGGCACCAAGAGTGAAAGGGAAGGTTTTCAAGATGGCAGTGAGACCTGTTGGGTGTGGTTTGGAGACTGTAGCACTAACAAAGACATAGGACGCCAAGCTGAAGGTGGCAGAGCTGAAGATGCTGAGAGTTTCATTGGCATAAAAATGCGCAGCTCAGGCTGAGATGGTTTGGACATGTGCAGGGATACATGAGATGGAGGTAAAGGGAGCAGCCAGAAGAAAATGAAGAGGATTCAAACATAGTCATCCACACTTTTGGAAAATTCTATCGGTATTGTGAAATTCTTTTCCAAGTCTACATGGAAATTTTAATTTTAATGAAGTACCTCGTGGCGTCCATATTTCACTTCTAAGAAGTCATTTTTTTCCAGCTCTTCCAGCTTTTCTCCTGATGGAAGCAAAGGTTCAAATCAGCCCAGCAAGAACACAGGAGGAAAATAAAATCAGGTTTCTCACAATGGCTCCACATGAAAAAGCTTTTAGACCTCTATGTGAAGGTCGTTTTGGACAACAGCAGAAGGGAGGCTGTGAAATTGTAGTATTTCTATAGCCGCCTCACATTCTGACTGCCACATCCACAAAGTCAACTCAAATGCAAAAATTAAATAAGTGGTTAAAAATGCTGTGTGAGTGCTACCAATGAGCGATAGAGTCACGCAGGTACTGAGTCTATGTTTTCAGCTTTCTTGAAATTTCACAAAGCAACATCAGTTAAACCTACTCAGAATGAGATTGGTGCAGAAAATGTCGGAAGATTATGCATAAAAAAACAACAACCAAGTCATGTATTTACAAAAATGTACCAGAATCTATCAGAGTCAGCTTTACTGACCAAGTCCGTGCACACGTAGAAGGAACTGAGCGATTTTTTTTCTTTGCACTAAACAGACAAGACTGACAAAAGCAACATGACACAGACAATAACAGCACATGTAGCATATTTATATTTATATGTGCAATAAAGATTTTGGAATAAATAACGGAATGAATAAAATGCATAAGGGACGTATATCACTGTACACATGTACCACCAAACGAGCACGCTTTGATTCAGCCACAGGTATGGTGGATGGCACTGACACTGTGAGTGTTTTAAGAGTTCACCAGAGTGAGAGCCTGTGGAAAGAAAGTGTAGAGAAGTCTGCTTATTTTGGCGTGCAGGGCTCTGTAGCGCCCACTAGAGGGGAGGAGTAGGAACACGTTGTATCCAGGGTACGATCGGTCTGCAGTGACACTAATCTCAAGAAACCTGTCAGTGTAAGGATGAAAAAAAAGGTCATTTAAATTGGTTTACCAGCATTAAAACTTCGGCAGGGTTATAAAAAAAAGGTTGTTTTCCAAAAAAATTATGAACTATTAAAAAAAACAATCAAAGAAACCACACCAAATTTGACTGAAACTTTTATGTTGCTATAGCGTCACACCAGCATTATTATGTTTATACATTAGATACTTCATATATGAAGTACTTGGTTATTTTTAGGCAATGAAAGCTTGTGTTTACATATGAGGTACTGCCTACATCGACCTTTAAAACTCAGACCTTTAATCATTAATTTGATGATTGACTTTGTGAAATGCTCAGAATTTGAGCACTTAATGCCAAATGAATGGAGTCCGTCTCCTCGATGGTGCTCAGATAGAACTAGCAGCTTTTCTAGTAGGCGCTACATTATCTGGAAATAGTCCAAAAGGCTATTGTACACTTCTGCACAATAAAAGGTGTAAAGCAACACACTGAACTTTTTAAAAATCTTTTACCAATTTGGGATTAACTCTTAAACTTATCCAGACTCTAACTTTAGATGTGACTTTAGAGGCTAATGGGGTTTTGATGCTTTGGAATGAGACCTCCTGTAATTGCATCTGCAGAAGTGCTGTATGTCGTTATGATTTTATCTCCGCGGGGACTTGTAACCCTGTTATCGGCTCCTCTTAAAATTCCTGCTTTATTACACAGTTTTGTTGTACTTGATGAAGAGCCCATTTAGGTTCAAAACAATGCAATAAAGGAGGAATTTAAAGGAGCGCAAAACAGTGTTAAAATCCCGTGGGGAGAAAGAAATCAGGTTTTGTGTACTCTGCACCTGAACAAGATAGATGTGTCTGTTTTTCGGTCTCGGCGTACGTTTCCAAACAAGTGAACATTACAAGTGTGACTGAGTCTCACGGCGCAATTATAGGAAAAAAAGAGGATGAAGAAATGTGTTGCAGGTGTTGTACGATAGCGTCAGCACAAGGCTCCTCACGATTATTTACACCAAAACTTTGAATGCATGCAGATGAAGCTTTCAGTAACTGACTGGAGGTGGGAAAAAAAATCCCCTCAGGGAGGCCTGCTGCGACACACTGAGTCCTGGGTGGTCTCGACTTCCTGCCAAGAAATGTCTCTGGCACCTTCCAGACACCTCACACGCTCATTACTTCTGTCAGCTCCCATCTCCTCTGCCTTTTCTCTCAACCCTTCCTTCTATTTTTCCTCATTAAACAAGTGCTGGTATGAGACTTCAGTCAGCCTAAATCCACCTTAATAGCTTTAATGCAGGCATTCACTGATTTAAAGTCACAATAATTCAGTCCCACTTTCCACTGGTGCTCTTTTGTTCTCCAGAGCAAAACTGTGTGCAGGGGAAAAAACAAGGGGGGGGGGTCTGCTCTGATTAAAGCAAGTTGGAGGTTAAAAGAAATGGCTGAGACACTTGAGAGACTTCGTGTTTGGAAATTCAGCTCTATAGAACACATTATTAAACCTGGATGCATGCAGGGTAAAGACATTAGCAGCTGTGAACTTACCTGCAGCATTAACACACTGTAGACTCTGGATTAATGCACAAGGAACAAATTATACACCTAATGGCAACGACGCAGGACAGAAGCTGCATAAATGCATAAAGTGCAATTTCCACAGAGGGCTTGTCCAATAGCTGCTACTGTATACAGTACATGTGTGGAAGCAGCGTAAAACAAAGCTCCCTGCTGCTGTCTAACCTATTTAAGGATGTTCAACGAGCTTTTGCACTGGGAGGTCTGAAATCCTCCTGACAATATTCATTAAGGTATGAAATCGAGCTGCACAACTGAAGACTGTAATCACATTGTGGTTACTCTCTGCTCACTAACCCACCCCTCTCTATTTCTACCCATCATCCCCAGGAGTCCCCGCAGGTCTCCACCACTCAATAGAGGAGCTCATTTCGGTGCGTATTAGCAATCCCACAGGGTGTTAGCTCACCGAGCCATGGTTTTATTTATTGGCCCAGGACTAGAAATGTTGGGAGACCTTTGAAATAGATACGTCCAGTGACAGTTAATAGGGACACTCATGTATTGCATATAGAGAACGGAGCCTTCCTTCACACAGTAATACCAGTTTATTTGTATTCTTTATGCTGCTGCTGCAGAGGATCGATCTATCTTTCCTGCATAAACTCTTTAAGAATTATAAAAGAAAAATGGACAAAAGCTTTTCTGTTACTAGTTTATTCACAATCTAATTTCGACTTTAAAAGCAATTTAGCAATAAAGCAGCATTAAAAGCTTTAAATCCATTAAAACTCAGGCATTAAAAGCTGGAGTAATTTAGTTTAACAACTCTACAAAGTATCTCCATGCTGGCAAGAAGTCACAAAGTTTATAAGCAAGAAAACACAAACTTACTGTTTTCCAGTCACAGGTTAGAATCTGTATTAATTTTTTTCTGACATTTGTATTAACTGGGCTGAAAAGTTTATTGACCTTTGGAATGACCGTCATTACTCATAATTAACAGCTATACTTTTCACATTTCCCGTCACAGTTTGTTCCATCTAACAACAGCTTCTTCAAATCTACAGAAAGTCATGGATTCCCATTATTTAGATGAGACTGGGAGTAGTAGAGGTGCCCCTACCTATAAATAAATGCATATATCATCTAGCTAGTCACAAGTCTTCTTTAGAAAGACCACGTCTTGATTTTGACAACTTTCAGAATAGTTTAGAAATGCGTGGATGTGGCATAAAAAGCATTTCTAAGATCACAGCAAGACAAACCTACAATTTGAAGGTATTCTGGAGTCCTGTTACTGTTTCTAGGAGGGAGGCCCTTATCAAAAAGGTGAAAAAGAGCACACAAAGAGCAGCAAAACACCTGCAGAAATTGCTTTCCGTCAACAAAGCCCACCTGGGTAAAGCAGTTCAAAGCAGCTCTGTGCATAGCAACACCATCAAACCAACAGCAAACCAGGACAACTTATCCAAATGTACTGCATAAGCATTGTGGAGGTTTCACGAACTGCAACACGAAACATCTGCTTGAAGTTGTTGCTTTAAGAAGAGTTCAGTTAATTTTCCCAACTTGTGGGCGAATACTTTCTCTGCTTCACAGAAATTCTAAAGAGTTCAGAATTTTACGTGTGTAGTTCTTTTTTTTTGTGAAATGAAATTGGTTTGTTTAGTTGTCTCCATGTCACCGTTCAGGTGTTTTCATCTGAAGGTGGGCTGGTTCACCAGGCGGTGATGACACACATTCAGGTTGATGCAGGCCAAACATTTGAAACGTCAAGTCTGGCACAATGAAACTGGGAAACGAACGAGTCCCACTGAGCAAATGTGTAAAGTTGTTTCTTATGCTTCATTTTTGTGCATTTTTTTCCATGCACCATTTGAAATTAACTGAAGACAATATGCAACTAAGAAATGGCTTGGACAGTACAGCCCATTGTGTTTTAATATATATATATGTTTTTTGGCTGTTATTACTATTTTTTTTTTATGTTTGTTAACTGATTGACAGGAGGCAGCATGTGCAGCATAATTCAACACATTCAGCTTTTACTGGGTTGATATTACAATAAAAGTTTAAAGCCTAATTAAGATGCAACGATTTTCAAGTCATTTTACTTCCTAATAATTGTTCATACACAATTCAGTTTTCTTCATGTTCTTTTGATAACTAACAGAAAGGAAAGGAGCGAACACAGGGAGAAATAAAAAAAAATCTATACGAGTAGAAGCACATTTTGTACTTTTATCTAAAGATAGAAAACTTTACAAACTTTTCTATCCAATCCTGCAGGGGAGATTTAGCCAACGTGCAGCACAAGATCAGCAGATATCTAATCAAATGCAGGACCTCTTATGTCTGTACAATATGTGAGTACATTTGGTGCTGCTGTTCCTCCAGACAATGACTTGCACCTCTTTCCAGACCCTTAGCACAACCACAATAACACAACAGCCCCAGAGAGAACTCCCTGCCTCATCAGTCTATGAAATATTCAGACTCAGTTCAGTGGAAAATACTCGCGGACAGTTTATCCCCGGCACCAAAAACACCAACTGCATCCTACTGTTAAACTGCTCGCTATTAGCAGCTGGGGAAATCCATCTTTCTTGGCGTTCACGGGTGGATCCGAGTCAAAGCAACATGCTGCCCAACGCAAGCCAGAAGCCGCTATAGTGCACATGAACTCCTGTGATACTCACAGCGACAGTGTGTCGGGTCGTGCTGATAGGAACCAGGTGGACAGGAAGCCAGGCACTGACTCCTATCGGGGTTCAGCAGGGGCAGCCTGGAGCCGCAGGACTGACAATCCCACCTGCTGGAACAGGTGGCACAGGATGATTGGCAGGCTGCAGGGGAGACAAGGGAGAAAGGGGAACCAGTGGCTGTCAGTCACTTCCAAAATAAATTTTCACTTCACACGTGAGTTGCAAGACTGCTTGTCACATCTTAGTCCTCGCTCCTGTAGTGGAAAGCAAAGGAAAACTGATGTGCAGCTCATCAAAAGTGAACCGAGTAACTCATTAAACCCGGTGAGTGACTTCAATTTCCCTGACAGGCTGGCTGGGGCCTTCTAAGACTATGCAAAAGTACTGTTGAGATATCTATATTAGGCCACGCCATGATTTTCTAAAAATGGTCTTATTAAAGACCTCGAGCTCCTTAATATCTTTAACTTTAGCACTGACAGTTGTTTTATGCAGTGAAGTGTACCTATACCACAAAAAGTTTAACTTTTTGGGATTTCCTTACCTGGATGATTAAGCATGCATTAAGACATCTGTATCTGTGTATCTGTAAGCGGCACAATGAAACAAGAGCAACCAGAAGAAGGGAAACAAAGCAATGTGGAGGTTTCTGTTGTTTTTAATAGGAATTCTTAACATTATAGAATAAAAAGCAGCTAAATCCCTTTGAAACCACCACAGCCACCCACACAGACAGACATAAGCAGAAGAAGAAGAGGAAAAAGAAGAAGAGGAAGTAGAGATATAAAAAGCTAAAGGAAAAAAAGATTCCCAGAAAGATTAAAAGAAGTCTGAGAGGAAGAAGGAAAACGAGTGGGAGAGATAATCTTATCAACAATGTGAGTTCAGACTCACAACTTTATATTCGCCCACATGCACAAAGTAAAACGAAATAAAAGAAGAAGAAACTTAAACAGTGATAACACACAGAAATGACGACTGTGACTGTGTGCAGTGCACCACTGATACAAGCTCAGTGACCACAAATGTGTAACTTAAAGCTAATCCAAATCAGAAATCAATAATATTTATCATCCTGTACTTAAATGTCGTTTTCAGGATTCCAGCAAACAGCCCAAACGTCTGCTTTTAGTGATGACGTTCACGCTTGCTGATGATCACTTAACACATTGATTAGCAGCACCTGGGTGCTACTTACCCTTTTATGGATGGAAACAGTACTGTAGATTTAAAAGCGAGTCCTACCTGCACATACTCGTCCTTCGGCGTAGAAGCCCACTGGACAGACAGACAGGCAGCGGCCAAGATGAAGTAAGGCCTGTGGCTCCCTGCAGCTGTCACAGTGATCAGGCGTTCCCGAGCACGACAGGCAGTCTGTGTGGCACTGGGCTGTAAACACACATTCAGTTCATTTAACTCAGAGATGTGGATTTCAATAATAACTTTGCATTTTTGGTAAAAATCTGGATATTGGATCAATTTTATTCAAGATTCGAGTTTATTCTACAAATCTGGACGAATACTGTTGGTGCACGCAGGAGCACTTGCTACTCCCTCGGTGACACACACATTTTGACATTTAATTTTATGCTAATTATATCTAAAAAATTGCCTGTGCACTGACACTCTGCAAAGGCAGACACATTAAACTATGCAAAACCACACACAGAGACACCCACACACACACACACACACACACACATTATTTATTTTTTACTAAATTCCATCCAGTACATTTGGTTCTACGGTCAGACTGTTAGCAGTGGCACATTTTACTCAGTTAACATGTATCCTGTGGAGAGATTTTGAATACCAGTCTGCTGTCTGCCAGCAACTCCACTGGTGCACTTTGTGATCAAGAGTTAAAGTGCTTTCTCTGCCCACACTGGTTCCCAATTGATCCAGCATTTTCCCAAGTATTTATGAGTGCTAGACTGTTTCATTCATTTGCCAACTAATGGTACTTAAAAGTCAGTCCTCACTGTGTAAGCCACTATGTAAACCTAAATATTAGGAGAAGATCAGAAGAACTAAAAACCTGAATATGCAGATTCTGTAAGTCCAAAACTAAAAACCTGAACAGTAACCCTCTCTACTTTTAATATTGGACTTAAAAATGGCCCTTTTCATGAAGCCTACAGGTAGGGTTGCATCAGGTGAGCTTGAATCCTGCATTAGTTACTCTACAATAGACTAGGGCACCTGGCCGCTTTCCATGATGCAAAGTCAAAGTCAAAGTAAACTTTATTGTCATCTCCATTATATACAGTACAGCAGCGGTCTCCAACCTTTTTTGCACCACGGACCGGTTTGTGTCCGACAATATTTTCACGGACCGGCCTTTAAGGTGTCACGGATAAATACAACAAAATAAAACCAGTACCGGTACCAAAAAAAAGATTTATTCATAACACACGGAAAAGACCCAGGGAAACAGAGTTAACGATAAAAACGATAAAAACATAACGATAAAAACCCTGAAAACCATAAATTTCACACCCGAGCCTCAACTCTCTCGGCCCGGTACCAAAAGACTCACGGACCAGTACCGGTCCGTGGCCTGGGGGTAGGTGACCGCTGCAGTACAGTATATAGAGAGACAAGACAATGAGGCTCCAGTTCCATCAGTCCAAAAAAAGAAAAGAAAAAAAAAGATATAAGAAGAGTAAGAAAATAAATATACACTTTATACACTAAATATAATAAATATACACTAAAAGTGTATATGTCATTTAATCGTTGGTTAATATTTAATCTTTTTCTCTCTTCCAGAGTCTTTTGTCCCGTCTTCTTCCCCTCACATGCAACCGGCCAGGGCAGACGGCTGCCCCTCCTGAGCCTGGTTTGGCAAGGTTGTTTCCTGTTAAAAGGGAGTTTTTCCTTCCCACTGTCGCCAAGTGCTTGCTCACACGGGGTCATCTGATTGTTGGGGCTTTCTCTGTATTATTGTAATGTCTATACGTTTGTCATAATTTGGCACGCTATAAATAAAATTTAATTCTACTGAATATGTGAACTTGCCTGCTAAAGATACATAACAGGTTTCCTTTTGTGAGTGATGTAACTGTCTGGTTACATTCTGGTATGATTTCACATTTTTCCTCCGTGCCTTTGAATGTGACGCCAACAGCTACTTTACAACTGTGCACATGTGATGATTTAGGAGTGCGAGGTCTGCCCCATAACCATTGTTCCCAGAGTGCGTCACTCACCAACACCATACAACACATGACACCAGCAGCTTTGTTCAAAGTGGCACAATTTGATACCCATGAATGAATGAGAAGGTGCTTGTGCACTGCTGTGAGGGCTGTGAGTCACGGGTTAAAGCAAAATAGTAAGCACTTGTTTGGGATTGTGTCACAAGTCCTGTGAAACTGGAAGTTTAACACAGTCTATGGGTAATAGGGGTAAGTTTACATCTAAAGACTAAAGAGGACTATGTAAGGAAAAAATGACTAAGCAAAGACCAGTTGGTACATACATACAATACTTTTATTTAAAAAAATAAAAGTTGTACGGGCCATTTCTGTGTAAAAAGGGCATGCACGCCTTAGAAAACTGGTCTGTTTATCAGTATGCAGAGGGATCTTCCACCAGGCATATGCACCACGTAGATGCTGGTCTCAAGTCAGATGTAATCTCTTTCATTTGACAGTGAAAATGTGTTTCTGCATCTCTTGTTGTGTTCAGTCTTCCATCCTAAAAATGGACTATAAAACTACCTTCACCCAGAAAATGCAATCAGAAAGTATTAGTAGGAGCATAAATTATTAAAAAAGTACAAATAAAAAGACCAAATTATGTGATAAAGTATTTTAAAAAGTGCTGAGTGGTCACTCATTTTACCTACATACACTTTTTTTACATACACTATTTTCTTCTGCAGCTGAGCTTTCTGTGACATGAAAAAAAAACTGCAGGACCTCATCTTAAAATAAAATTTATATCTAAAACAAACTAAAAACAAAATCCCCTCACTGTCTTGTGTTAAAGTTTTGCTACAGCTTTTTATATGCCCAGGCTTCTTCTGGAAAATTACCTGCCCTTTAAAAGCCAAAAAACAACCTCTTAAAAATTAATACTTAAGCTCGGGAGCCTGCCATCTCCTGAAACTACAGATTCGGGGGAGGACAGCAATAATAACACTGTCGTATCTGGATTGCAGAACAAGCAAATGCATGCAGTCTCTTGTCAAACAATAAGCGAGGTTGCTTGCACTTGATTGCACTGTGATTGCTCCATTCATTATGTGAATGCATTGAGTAAATAAAGTGCCTGCCGCTTGAAGAAATGTGACTGAGGGATCTGATTAATGTGACAACTGCAGAACAAGGCAGATGGAAGAGAAAAAGAAGAAAGAAGAAAACACAAGAGAAAGGACAAGAAAAGACTCAAAGCACAAAGAGCTAGAGCGACTGTGAGGGCAGGAGAGTGGGACGATAACATGAGAAAAATGAAGATGAGACTTAACGGCCAATAAGGCTGTCAGTAAGCCAGGATGTACTGTTCTAAGTATCTCTGTCCATCTCTTTTCCTACTCTAGTACCACTCGTTACACCCTCTCCCTGACTTCATTGTCCTTTATAGCTTCTTTCTTTCTCACCCATCCATTTCCTTTCCATCTGCCACTCAGTCTCACTTTTTGACCTCCCTTTTCATCCCACAACTGAATCTATGTGGAAAAATAAGAGTTTAAGAGAGAGGAAGTCAAGTGAGAAAATGGGAGGCTAAGACACTTAGCGGTGCGAGTTCTGGCCCGCTGACGGCTTTACCGACTAATATGAGTACCAGCCAAGTGTTGATATCTTTATTAAACTGGGCTCTCCTGTTTTACGAATCTACTCCATGTATTTGAACATAGTCTCATGGCAGTTTGTGAAAAACTTGCACAAACAGCCGTGTGTGTGTTTGTGGACACCAGGTTTTTTTTCTTTAGCAGAACACATTTATTTATCACACCTGGTAGAAAGCAGCCGGTCTCTAAATACTCGAAGTCCAATTTGGACCAACTGCAATTACTTCGTCTTTGAGCCAACGTGATCAAATCAATCTGAGGCTATCTGCACTGATGAGTCCAACTCATTTGAATTGTATCTCTTTGCAGGAGAGATCAACAGGAGACTCCACCCAGCTGGTTGCCAACTGGTTGCAGTCTGAGTCACGGTTGCTGAGAGCCATTTTGCAGTTAAATGTTCTGTTCTGCTGATGTTAAATCTCACGTCAGCCTTTGACACCGATGGCCATCACATCCTAATTGAAAGGCTAAAATACTGGGTTGGTGTAACTGTGGCTACGTCCACACTAGCCCGGATAGATTTGAAAACGGCGTTTTCGTCTGAAAACGTTCCGCGTCCACACTAGCGTTTTCACAGAGTTGAGGGTCCACATTGAAACGACCGAAAACGCTTACGTTCCAGTCCTGCGCATGTGCAAAAGCGAGTGAGAATTAAATAATTTGAAGAAAAGCCATCTGGAGCATGTACAGACTGATAATAATCTTTTTTAGGGCTGTCAAAATCAAAACAACTGCTGTATAATGCTCTCCGCTATCTTTGTTTAATTGGTCACATGACTGCATCAAATGACTAAAATGCGCCATCGTTTTAGAAAGTCTGCCTTTTCGAGCGTCCACACTGCGACGGGACAGCTCCGTTTTGAAATGTATGCGTTTTTGAGAGCGTTTCCAAAATGCTGCGTTTTTCCTTGAGGAAAAAACCGTCTCAGTGTGGACGGGAGGCCAAAACGGAGAGAAAACAATGCGTTTTCAAACGAAAACGCATTAGTGTGGACGTAGCCTGGATCTGCCTTAGAGAGGTTCAATTTATTGGTCACGGTCACACTTCTTTGGTTGAAGCCAGGGTCTTTGTTTTCTCTAATGTGGTTGTAGCATTAGGTTTATAGGCATTACGAACTACTTAGGCAGGTTTGGGCACTAAAGTCTATTTGGTTAGTTTTTTAATAAATTAACAGAATTAATCATTTAGGTTCAGTCGACTCAGCGAGAGTGAAGCAGTAATACTTTTTGGACAACAAAACATTCTTGGTTGGGGTTAAAGATCAGTTTGTTTGTTATTTCCTTGGTTGTCACCTGGGTTTTTGTACTCTTTGAAGAGTCTTAACAACAACAAGCTGCAGGCATGAAATGCTTCTCACTTAAAGATATCAGTTTAAGAGTTGCATTGACTGTAACAATAACACAGCACAGTCCACGTCCAAACACTATCTTGCATTAAGACCATGACGGTATTTCTCCACTCTTCCTGCAAAAAATTTGTACCTGAATATTAGTGAAAACAAAGAAGTATATTTTAATACAGAACAGAACTCATGACTGCTTACAGCAATCTTTCTTCTTTGCCTTGACAACAGAGTGAACCAGAATAGCTTTTGTCTCGTCTTGAGGATAAGCCCACACTACAGGACAGGTTCAGAAATCACACACTTTGATCCAAGCTGCTGTTTACAGAACGCTGCCTCGACGCTCTCGCGCTGCACTTTAATTTTCTCACAAGCGTGACGAGCCAGAGTCCCTGAGGCACAAAATTAAAAAACTGCAGCATTGATTAACAGTTGTATTAAAACAACTGAGCCAGAGGTGTGGATCCAGGCGCACTTAACCGCACAACACTGCCCTGATAATGGCAAACACCGAATGAGAAAACCGTCGCTCTGGAAAACTGCAGATGTGTTAATATTAGACAAGGTTGTTGTTGTTCTGTCGCTTTATAAAAGTGTGAGAAAAAAAATAACTGCCAATTTTACTGTTCGTCTCAAGCTTGACCTCCACCTGAGGCTGGTTATGTGCCATAGCCTGGAAAATAAGCCAACTTGCCAACATTGGCCAACATTTGACGACATTTGGCTGATGATTTCTGGTCATTTCACACCCTGACACACACTAAAAAGGCAGTGCCCCACTGTAATCCACCTAACTCTGCCAACTTTTTCAATCATAAGACTCTTTATTTAAGACAATAAAGCTCCAAATGGCATCAGATTAATTCAACTATTCCTAATTTTGCTCATCAAAACCGATGAAGCAATGATAAGGTGGTGATTAAGAGGTTTAAAAAGTACTTGGAGTAGTTCAGTAGAAAGAAAATACATTTTAGATGAAACTGCTCAGAAAGAGGTTTATATTTTTTAAAGTAACAGGGTCAAGATTCCTGAAAAGAGATATTTAAGTTGATTTTCTTTCTTTTTTTTTACTACAGGTTGAGTGCCATTTAATTCCATTGTACCCAACTGAAACATCTGTACAGCTGATATCTCCAAAACTTTCCAACTCACACTAAAATAATTCAGACGGCTCGATAGCACCAGAAGAAAAATACTAACATTTTATTTTGGGGTAAACTGCTCTTTTAATGGTGTGCTTATTTATGTAGCATCCATGCAGTTATTAATCATCTCAGCCCCTGTAAGGAGTCACAGTCCTATGTCAAAGTAGGCCTTGGGAGAGTTTTTTCAAACAATAATATAAGGTTACATACTGTAAATGCTTTCGGGTAAGATGCCCGTTTTTTGATAGATTAGAGTATTTCTTTTTCTTTGGCAAACACAAAAACATGATTATTAATTTATAAGTGTTGTTGTGCTTCCACACAGCAGTGCTGAGGTTTTTCTGGAAACTGTTCCACGATTTTTTGTCTGTATTTAAGTTTTTGGATTCTTGGTGAAGATGTAGAAGTTTGTCTTTCACTGTTACGCTAGAGTTTGAAGTTTTGATTTTTGTGTTTGGATTCCTGATTTAATTGTTTTATTGGTTTTAATTCTGTTACTGATATTCGTTGGCTCTCGCTGTAAAAGCCAAACAAGGGATAAGGGTTGGAAATGAGCAACAGCTCTAAACCCCGAGCAGCACATCAGTTTCATGCTCCATATGGGAACTATGTTAAACTGAAATGACTTCATATGTCATATTTGAATTTGGTTCATGATTTCTTAGTTTTTTTAATTGTCAGTTTGATTTCTTGTGACATTGAGTCTTTGATTTCTGTTTTTACGTCACGGTTTTTCGGGTGAAAGCCGTTGTTTCGTGATCCTGTGTTTTCAGTATTGCTTAAGTACGTTGAGCTTTAGCTTTATTGGATTGTTTCTGTTTTGATAGTTTACAGTTCCAGTGCTAGTGTTTGTTATGTCTTGTGTGTTTGGTTCCCTCAGTGTTACCCTGTCTGTTCCCTCTGATTCTGTTTTTTTGATGATTGAGTCTTCTTGTCTCTGTGTTTAATGTTTGTCTTTTGTTTATTCCCCCCCCCCCGGCCCTCGGTGTACAAACGGTCCAGTCTCCCTCTTTGTCCTTGTCAGATTGTTTGTCTATGCTCTCTGCTTCCTGTTTTCTGTAATTCCCTGTGAAAGTTTTGGATTGGTGTTTTGTGTACTTACTTACTGGCTTTGCAAACAGCCAATAAACATCTTGCTTTTGTCTAACATTGACTGCCTTTGTGTCCTGCATTACACTCCACCTCACAACAGTAATGGGCCATGACTGAGGCTCAGGTGGATACACAGTTTTAAGAAAAAGAACTGCTCATGTTTAGGCTGTATCATTACTCTGTCAATGTTAGGCAATAAAACACTAAGTGAACCATAAAGTAACAGGTTAATGTTATCTGCCAATCCCAATTTAACAATGAAATTTGTTACCGTGTGAGATTTACTGTAAGAGTACAGGAAACATGAGTTATCTAATTAGTTTTTATCATCTCCACATACTTAGAAAATGGCTTGAAACATATTTTAAAATATTTAATTAAAATATTAAGTTAAGGAAACGCTCATTTTGGACAATGATCCTATTTTAAGTGGGTTAGTATCCCAGTTCAGGCCTCGCGGTGACAAAATGAATGGGACTGAACATAATGTGTGACTCTCACATTTGCGTATATTATTACAAACATTACAAATGCATGAGATTAAAATAAAATTATCAATGTGTCCAAGCTGAGAAGAACAGTTAGGCTGCAGGCTCCTCATTGAAGGAGTCACAAAGACTCTTAGATTTTTATCTCAAAGCTATCACGGCGTCCTTGCAGTTCCATACAGATTAATACACCTATGGCATCGTATCCGAAAGTTAGGAAAATAGATTTTACTGCTAAGTATGAAACTTTGAAATGTATTTTATCAATTTCAAATAACTAATTTGGGTCAGATCAAAGCAAAATAAGAAGCTGACATCTTTCCCCATGAGACCTGAACACTGCACGACTTCTGGTTATGCCCCTCAGGTAAGAACTGCCCAATCAGAAAAGAGGCTACGGACCTCTGGGCCAGTGTACAGCCATGATTAATAGGCTTAAAGGATGATTTACGGTTCCAGCAAAAAATGAGAGCGAGTGAAAGAAAAGGAGGTTGTGTTCTTTTTCCCCTTTTCTATTTTTAGCCACAAACTGAACTCAGTTGGGATGTTCAATTCACTAACAGGGAGGAAAAAGGAGGCAGGGTTAATAACCGAATACGTGACATGTGAATTTATCACATCAGCATGTCAGTTTAGAGTTAAGTGAGCTAACCTTTTTTAAATCAATTTCTATTCAGACATGAATATATCTGTTATGGACCAACATGGGCATATTATTGCATGCAAAAACACACACGCTGTTCAAGTGTTCACATACAATGCAATGTGTAACTATAATCGATACCATTGGATAGATGTATAAATTCTTAGACATGTCTGAACCTGAAGCATGCCTCACTCATTAAAGACTTGGAAAGCTGCCCTCCATTTCTTTTTTTAGTTAAATATGAAACAGCCACTATTACTGAACTCTTAATTATTAACAGTAGCTCATTAAACCATCTCTGCTGTAAGAGAGCCATCATCTATCAGTGAAGTGACACTGGATCAAATCAGAAGCAACATTAAAGCAGTAATGACAGAAATAATAAAATTGTTTTCATCAAATTATTTTTATTTGTCTACTACTTAATTAATTTAGTGTAGTATGAATGGAAATGGCGAAGGTCTTTATCAGCAGGAAACGCTGTGAAAATGCAGTTAAAAGTCCAAAATCTATGCTCTCCTTCAAATTTTCCAAAGCTGTCCAGTGGGCCAGACTGGGGGTTTTGGCAGGCAAATTCTGGCCCCTGGGCCTTATGTTTGACACTCATGTTTTAAAGGCTTGTTGTTTATGAAGAAACTGTCATGAAATCATGAAATCAAGTCAAATCAAATGAAGGAAGAAGATGTTTGTTTATAGTCCTAATTCTGCTAAATGTGGGCAGGTTTTGGTTTTCACTACAATGAAAGTCAAGTATGGATTAGGAAAAAGCAGTGTGAACAAAAACAACAGAACTGAATAGAATATTGTATTTATTTTTAGAATATTCTCAGTCTATTGTTTGAATTGGTCGACACCAGCATACACGCTTGTGAATTAAGATTAATGAGTGTGGCTTTTTGTGAATTTACTGCATAAATCAAATCATTTAGTGCAGATCTTTTTTTTCCCCTATTGGGCGCACTGGGTACTCAGATTCATAAAACAATCGGCTACTCCAGGATATTACATTTTATAAATTTCTCATGTTGTTTACTTGGACTAATAAGACTGTTTGCCTGAGAATATGCATACTTTAGATTTGAGACATTTTAATATTCTGCTGGGTAGAAATACAGTAAAAACTAAGAGAGCATGAAGACTGCCGAGGGACATAAAACATGGAGACGATAAATGTGAATGAAACAACTTAAACTATTGTTGTATCAAACTGAACATTTGAATGGCACAATGAAAAATGCCTCTGTTTCCCAGCTGTAATTAGTTACTCACGCAGCCAACCTGAATTACAAGTCTGCCTGAACTTAAACAATGTGGTCCCTGTGTTTAATTGCCTGTTAGGTTATTTATTTATATGAGAAAATGGTTATAATTGCTGGCTGTGAATATACCCATTTTCAGTCATTAAGACAGATGGAGCCGCCTCTTTCAAGGAGGGCGGTGAAACGTGAGAGCTTTGATGTGGTTTACAGGAGGAAATCAGCTAGAAGCCATAATTCAATGTCACTGGAAGAATTTTTATTTCTTAATTTGCGGTATTTCCACTTGGAATAGGTTTTTATTTGCACCTGTTAGGGCCAAACTCACTGCTATTGACTCATCCTCTCATTTTCTTGCCAGTAAAAGTTTTTTCTCGTCATTAATTGTTAAATACGTTTATTTTCTGCCAAGGAGAAAGAGTGCAACCAGGAGGCAATATGATAAAAAAAATTAAAGCACCCACAGCAAAGAACAAAAAGGACCCAGAAATTCAACTCACATCACCAATGTTGTTGAACAACATTAGATTAATACACATATTAACATCAATATTAATATGCTGACATGAATGAGAATTTGACAGTGATAAAATGAGGAAAGACTTATTGTGAGATCAGTTTCACTCTCAGTGTGTAGCTGATGACATGCTGACACACACGGAGCACTTCGCCTTACAGCACATTCATCACAAAGGAAAAACAAACATGATGTTGCATGATTTCACTTTTTAGCCAAATAGCGTCTCATTTACAGGGAACACGATTTTGGTTACGTACTTTCAGGATGAATGAACGAACACAAAAAAGACAAACACATTTATACCTGAGCAGTACAGACATGGTGTTTGATAACGAGGGGAGAAAAAGATAAAGAGCTCTGCTCAGGAAATGTTCTGGAGGGGGCAGAGATGGATGTTTCACAGAATCAGAAACTCAGGTTTTCATTCATGACTCCTGATTTTTCACAAACAAAAATCGAACATACAGGGGAAAAAATCAATCAAAGAAAAGCCACAGAAACCAGTTTCTCCGACTTTAGGCAGGCAAAGATAAGAAATGCAGTGTACCTTAAAACATGTCAATATGCCAGGCAGGACTTTTATACTTTAAACTGATTTTAGTGAGTACTCTCGGACATTTTCATGGCTATGGTCGTCTCCATTGTCAAAATGATTCTGGTGAATGTATGAAACGGGCAGTTTAATGAAATGTTGCTGAACTTGGCTGACTTAAATAAACAGGTATTTATTGAAACTATTAGAAACCCTTTTATGTGTGTGTGTACACGTGTATTCATATCTTTGTGGGGACCAAAAATTGGAAGTTTACTATACTTGTGGGGACCAAATTCCCAGTCCCCACAACTTTGACGGCATTTTTGAGACTCAAAATGTGGTTTTACAGTTGGGTTATGGTTAGATTTAGGCATTCGTTTTTGATGGTTAGGGTGAGTGGCTAGGGAAAGCATTCTATCCCCACAAGATATGAATACCCGACATGCGTGTGTTTGTTTGCGTGTGTCACTTTTCCTGCATGGTAACATACCTTGGTGACACTCGGGGCAACATTGGCCGTCCTGAATGACAGCCAGGGTGCCCAGAGGGCAGGTACGGCAGGATCTCAGATAACAAGTCACCTGGGCATCGTGGCATTCACACTCACGACAACTGCCATCACTCCATCGAGCAAGGTTCTAAAAAAGAGAGGACATAGTATTTGCAGCTGTAAATGGGAGGTTAATGTTCTCATTATGCTTAAAGTGTGACTGCGGTAAAGGCTTTTATAGAGGATGGACAGAATGTGGAAAACACTGGAAGACAGAGGATTTTGACTTTGAAGAAGCTGATTAACGATTGAAAAGGATGCCACACAGAGAAGGCAGTAGTCTGAATGCTAATCAGCTGCATGTGTCCGTTTTAAAAGAAGGCTGACAGTCACGACTCTCATATGTTTTTTGAAACAGAATGAGTGAACTGACTGAGGCCCACTGAGGGGAGATATTTGAACGGGCGACAGCAGGAATGTCAGTCACAAAGGGAAAAGAGCCTCACATGGAAAACTGAAATATTTTTCAAGAACCTGTGAAGACTTTTCAGACTTTTTACTGTCCACACGGGGAACCAAGCAGATCGCTTTAAAAACTAAAGTGTGCCATCACCTGGCTCTACCATTATTTAAGAAATTCTACAGGTGTAAGAGCTAGTTTGAAGCATGACTCATCTTCTTCATTTGCAGATAAGAGTTTTTTTTCCTGAACAGTTTTAGACTTCAGTCCTCTGAAGAACGAGATACACCCGATGATTCAAAGCTCATCTTTAGCTTGACGATGTGAGAGACTGATAAACCTTGACTTTATCAGTCTCTCACATCGTTTTTAAGGAGTTCTCATCCACTCCTTTTTATATACTACTTCAGTTCATTGATGTTTGTGGCCATTCATTTAAGCACCGCTCTTTTAAGATCCCTCAACAGCATTTTAATCAAGGTTGAGGTCCAGACTTTATTTGGCTGATTCTTTTTGTTGTAGGTTTGTTGCTGTGCTTTGAACCATTGTTCTGTTGCATGACCCATTTTTGGCAAAGCCAAATGGCCTCACACTGGACTCTAGAAAACTTTGGTATACAGAGGAGTTCATATTTGAATCAATGATTGCAAAGTTCACAGATCCTGCAGCTGCAAAACAAGCCCAAATCATCACCTCTCCACCACTGTGCTGACAGCTGGTATGAGGTGTTTGTCCTGATTTGCTGCGTTTGGTGTTTACCAAACATGGTGCTGTGTGTTATGGCCATTTTTCCAGAAGTCTTGTTGTCTGTTTGGATGCAATTTAGCAAACTGAAGTCACGCTGCCATGTTCTTTTTTGCAGAGCAGAGGCTTTCTCTGGACGGCTCATCCAAAAAAGCTACACTTGTTTTTCTAATTGCACTTTAATATTTAACATGCTAACTGTAGAGTCTGAGATGCAGCTGTTTTTGCAGCATTGCACATCCAGACCTTGGAGTGAAAGTCTGAGACATCCACTCCTGGGAAGATTCTGCTATTGTGTTAACACACCTGAATGCTCCAGACGAACACACTGCCAAAACATCAGCTTTTACAGAGGTGTTCACATGTGCCGACGTGAAGCATAATTGATTAGCAGCACGTAGCGGCTACTTACCCTCTTATGGATGGAAACCATAAGTTTCATCAGTTTTTCCATTTCACAGAGTCCTTAGAAAACTTTTTGTTTGCGTGAGTGTACGTATGAGCACAGTTATAAGTACAAAATCAATATGAGCTTAATAAGTCTGTTGTTTAAGTGACATTCGTTATTATTAATCTCTGACTCTCTTCCACAACGCGTCTTTGTCCCGTCTTCCCCTCTAACCCCCACTGGCTGCTCCTCCCTGAGCCTGGTTCTGCTGGAGGTTTCTTCCTGTTGAAGGGAGTTTTTCCTTCCCTCTGTCGCCAAAGCACTTGCACATATGGGGTCATATTATTGTTGAGGTTTTCTCTGTTCTCTTTGTATTACTGCAGGGCCTTTATCTTACAATATAAAGCACCTTGAGGCAAATGTTGCTTTTATTCTGTGATATATCAATAAAACTGAAGTGAATCCATGCTATTTAATCCCTACATGGGGAATCCTTTAGCACTGTGAGTCCAATCAGCTTTCTTTGCAGAGGTGAGAAAATAGCTACCTGTGTGACAAAGGATATGGACAGCCTAGGTTAGCATCAAGAATACAATCAGGCAAAAACAGTAAGCCTGGCTCTTTTTGTATTCAGCTTGATCGATCTGTGCATGAAGAGAAATCTACAAATGTCATGGTGCTAGCTGATTTCTGCATACTCTTCTCTCACTTGTATTTAATCCATCTTTAAAGCTTTATAAGGTAAAACTGATTTGGTCAATTAGCATAAGCCCCACAAACGCACAGTATAAACCAGAGCTGGGTTGGGAGCAGAGATAGTTCCTGCTCCTGCGCATCTTCTCCAGAAAAACCTTGGCTCAACAGGACACTTTATATTCATATCTGAGATATTCTTTTATGCAGGGCAGGTTACAACCTCTTTTTATTTATTATACTTAAGGTGTAATAAAATGTTCCCATTTAGACCAATCACACCTTCAAATAAACACCTGAAAACGGTTTCATTTCTTTCAGTTTCCCTATAAATATTCTGTTAATGTGCCTTTAAATCAACCAGAAGATAAGGGTTGGGTAAACACAGTTCATTATTCTAACTCATTAACTTTCCGAGCTGTTATTTTCCAAGTCACTCGTGAATTCAAACCAGTAATCATCCCGTCACAAACCTGCAGCTTTAACCTTTCGGTGACTCTCTCCCATCGCAGGAAAACACCAAAGCTGATACAACCGTGTATAAATGTGTGTAGGCGCGTAATAAGTATGCAGTATCTATCTGTTTTTGTTTACTCATGGTAAGATTAATTCCTCATGGAGACAAAAAACAATCTATTCAAAAGGATAATAGTTCTCCCGACACTCGCTCTGAGCCACAGCTTTGGTTCACCATCCTGCAGCGTTACATTAGCATCATCCCCATCAATGTGAAAAAATTAAAGCTTTGCATTGTGGTTTTCCAGGTCTAACCTACGAATAATGAAGCTGATGAGCCTCTAAAAGAACACAAACAAAAGATTGTGACCTAAAAAGCCCTGATTAATTTCACAGCTCTGTCCAGAAAAACACGTTTATTCTGTCTGAATGCAACTGTAATTTCCAGTGTTTAGAGTTTGTGTTTGTGTACAGCTTAATAGTGATGTATTTGTTTTCGTAACAGCCTCCTCTGCAGAGAGACTTCATGCCACTTAGCTTCTTTTTTCTTATGTGAAGGGAGAGGAGCCCTGTGGAGTCTTCGTCTCTCCCACACAGTACGAATTCTTTGCCTGATTTTGCAATTTTCCATCTTGTTTATAAGCAAACAAGCTCAAAGTAAAATCTAGACTTGTGATAGAAGTACCTTGTAGGATTTTCCCTTGTGCACACAGGAAAGTTTCGCAGAGGAACACTCAGGGCAGCATTTCCCTGGCAGGTTAACGAGCTCAGATCCCTGAAAAACAAAGAAAATCTACATTTTTATAAAATTCTCCTCATGAAATTACAGACTGCAGCTAAAAGAAAAGACTACAGCACAAGAGAAAGCTATTTTGGAAATGGTGAAGGCGAATAAAGGAGTAACGTGGAAAAGAAACAGAAAAAGAAGGAAACAGGAGAAGAACAACGAAGGAAGGGGGAAGGAGGGGACGATGACTGGAAAGGAGGAAGAGAGCAGAGAGAGCAGTGGATACAAGTAAAGTAAATGAATAAAAAAAAGAGCAAACCAAAGTATTTGCTGTAAATCTACAGATAGAAAAACAAGCTGAGACGAGTCAATCAAATTCCTGAGTCATCTAAACAGCATAACATGATGGTTATTCAGCTATAATTTGATTGCTGGTTGCTACTTATTAATAATTTAACTTTTTCCTCAAAAAAAATTACAAACACTAGAAACTATTTTCTCTGCACCAAACTCCACCCACCAAGTTTCCTCTGCTCACTGAGCACAAGAAATTGGAAATCCACTCATGTTTGTGACAGCATGACCAAAGGAATGCATTGCTCCATCCTCTTGAGATGTTAGGTTAGCTGTTGGCTAGCTATTTGCTTCCTTTAATTGGTGGATGTCGCTCTAAAATAAGCTAAACTAAGAGCGACAGTTACTCAGCTTCTCCTGGATGGCTCTGCAGAGAAGGCGGGCATATTGTTGAATGGATCATGTCATGAGAGTAGTGGAAATCATTAAATATTTGACAATTTTGCAGCCTGCAGGCAAAGAAAACTGCCCATGATCTCATGCATCACATTAAAGTAAGATGGTTAAGTTATTGTTGCTGACTACGCACAAATTACTGTCTTTTATGCTTTTATTGGTGTAGACGGACTGAATGTGGAAAAACTGAGATATTATTTTCATGAAGATATCTCAGCTCCAGACAACTGCATGCTTCCTCAGTTCAGTGATGAGTTTGTTGGGTGCAGTTTTCTAGGGAAAAAGCAAGTTCTCCATTAACCTCCTCCCAACAAGACTCATGCATTACTATGATTACCTGGGTCATGATTTCTGGAGGGAGGCGCTGTTCCTGTGGTAAATGTTGGCACTTTGAGCACTACACACCATTTAGTTTCATTATATTCAAGACATGGAAGTCATCTCTATTGTAGATATCATCAAAATCTGGCATCTAGAGGCGGAAACTGCCTATGTGACTTACCAATTTCTGCCACGTATTATTGATTTTAATGGCTTCTCCTACACCCATACACATTTCAACTTTAAGAAAAGATGAAACTTGAAAATAAAAGATGCATGTTACAGTAGTAGCATCCCAATACTGCAGTTTTCTAAGACTAGAAGTCCTTTCAGTGCCATTACAGTAGGTACATTATTAGTGCAGGAATCATAAACTGCCTGTATAACTGTACCCCAGTGCCTTTCTCCGCCTCCTGACCCACACATCATTAAACCCATAACCTTGTCTTAATTGTTTTGCGCACACACACACACACACACACACACACACACACACACACACACACACACTCACGCACACACACAAACACACAGTGGAAATTGGCTCTGTCTTCTTTGCACGGTGACCTTGTTCAGTTCAAAGTTGGAAAAATGCCAGTTATGCTACTTAGAGCTAACGACACTTAGCAGCTGTAATTATCACCATACAGCATGATTAATGAGGGCTTATTTGGTCGTGGTCAGGGATATTAAAGCAATATTATTAAATCTGCTTGATGTAAAACCGGATGAGGTGTTGAGTCAACGTGGCGTGGAGCCTAAAGCGGGGGGACTGAAGCAACTACGGGAACACCAGCTAATAACTTTAACAAATCCTCTTGGCTGTTTTGTTCAAACACACTCACCTACATTCCTGACTGGGCCAAGTCTGACCTTTGATGACTTCACATTAAGGCTATTATTGCTTCTGCTGTTGCACTCTGACTTTTAAAGATCCTTTTAACATCACTTTACATGACATTCTAGACCAGGGGTGTCCAACTCCAGTCCTCGAGAGCTACTGTCCTGCAGGTTTTAGACGCATACTTGTTCTGACACACCTGAATCAAATGAATGGCTTGTTATCAGGCCTTTCCCAACCTTAATGGCATGCTGAAGAGGTAATCCATCCATTTAATTCAGCTGTGTTTGAGTAGGAATGCATCTAAAAGCTGCAGGACAGTAGCTCTTGAGGACTGGAGTTGGACACCCCTGTTCTAGACCAAACCCGTCTGATGGAAACACATATCAAAAGGAAAAATATGTATTTATTAATATTTATATTTCAAAACACTGGCATCAGTTCAATAATGTAAAAATGTCATTTTTAGACTGAGTTTAAGGACACGGTCCAAACTGTTCATCTAAAAGGACATCATGCTGCGGTTTACATGGTTTGCATTAACAGACACATTTTAAATAAAAGAGGAAAATCACTATAACTTAAACTTATATAATTCCCAAAAGATTTTTAATTAAATTTAGCATCTTTGTATTTCCATAGACTAACGAGGATGCTAACTAGTAGGACCTTTTTCATCATCATGTTCAGGGTTTCCATCACTGCACTGTAAACTTGTCTGAGTCCATCATGTAGTAGAAACTACCAGGGATTTTATTGCGTGGTCTGTATACACAACAGGGATATTTTTATATCATTGATGTGTATTTTTAACATGACTGTCAATTCATATGTGTGTTTTCTATTACATTAGCTGTACACTACTGGAGTGGATTTTAAATCAAATTTAGAAGATGAAATAAGGAATCGCCTGGATTAAAGCTGATAGGTCTCAACTTGTACTTTTGATGGAGATGTAACTAAAACATTTAAAACAGATTTTAAGACATTTCATACGTTTTAAATGGTCTGGCATTTATGTAGCACTTTCCCAGTTTACTTCACTACAAGCCACATTGACACAGCGCTTTTTAATTCAGGCATTTAGTGCTTTATGTACAACACATCTTGTTGCACACCCAAGGGTGCATCTGGAGGTAGTCTGGTGTTTAGTATACTGCTAAAGAATATTTCAACATGTGGTGTAAAGAGCTAAATATCAAAACAAAGCCACAAACACCCAAAACTTGTATTGGCAAAAGTGCATTTTAGAGATTATAATACATTTTAAGAACCAGTAGATATTCCATATTTAACACTGAAACTGTATTACTGTCTTAAGAGATGCTATGCATTTAGCAGAAGGGTTCAGCTTGGCGTAGGTTCAGTGTAGCTGAGCACAAGTCATATTTTTCATCTAGTGACAAGCTGTAGGGCCAAGTTTCTGTCACAGACCATTAGTTTCATCTTGTCTTTCAATTTACTTCATCTCAACTGAGTGAATCACCTGTGATGGAATCAGCCAACCTCATAACCTCAAATGATCGCCCTTCCTCCCATTCCACCAAAGTGTACGTTTAAACTGGTAAATTTCACTGCGGCAAATATAGGAAAGTGAACAAAGTAACAGTGACATCTTCCATTAACTTTTAAGTAGCCCATTTAAAAGAAAGGAAATGGGATTTCAGGGTGCTGACACGTTGCATCAATAGGCCAAGGGTTTGACAGCAAGGGTAAGCCTTGAGGAAAGGTGAAGCAGGTGGGGTCTGCAGGAAAAGCAAGTTCACGTAGTTTTATATGATCATAAAGGAATCATGAGACCAGTAATGATGCTGCAAACTCAAAAACACATGAACAAAATTATACAAACATTGAACACAGGTATTACCCATTAGCAGGAACATTAGGGGTAATTATGTTAAGAAAAGCAATACAGCCAAAGATTAAAATCCAAAGTGACATATGGATTTTAAGCTTGTTGCAGGTGAAAAGACACAACTGTCTCACTCCAAATGGTGCTAAAAGTTTTATACATGCAGATCTGCTGGAAACAACAGCTGTGAGAAAAGAGCTTATTTTTGAACCAACACACTGATGTCCAAATCTGAATGACAAAAGGATATTTAAAATACAACACATGCTTATGCTTTGTTTTCCATCACAATTCAAGATTTTAGAAATGTTCCATTTACAAACTGCACACAGCACTAACTTCTCATCACAGGATGTTTGTCTGTTTTGCAAATTAGACAGTTCATAAATGTGAACTCTTTATGTTTGGAGATGTTTTTAGAATTGGTTCAATTACTTTAGTAACTCCAGCTAAACTGTTCATAGTACCAATGTTTATAAAAACAGCTTAATGGTTTACTGGTTTCACCCAACATCAGTCTAACCATGTGTTTCCAGTAAAACTGGCACAATGTTAAACAAATCCAGGAGGACGTGTCAGTGAGGGGATGTTGCTATTAAGATTATATGATTATTAATATTATGTGATCTTATGAATGAGGCCACCAAGGCTGAGTCACATTCCCGTAAGCATGTTGCAAGGAGGAGAAACATTGTAACAAAGCTCAAGAAATAAATAAAACGGAATTCAGGGAACATGAGCGAAGACATGCTGTTAAACTTTATATTAATAAACTACCTGTGACAGCATGACATTAACCAAACAGTTGTCTGTTTCACGTCAGTATAACAGCAAAGATTACAGAGCTTTACTGTAACCTAACAGTGAAATTTCTTACAGTGTAGCTGATCATGTCAAAAAACTAAAATACTGTAAATTGTTTTTTCCTTAGATCTTACATACATACATGTAAAGTGATTTATTTTAACCACCTAGGACGTTACGTCCACATATGTGGGCACCACATTTTGGGTTTTCTAGACCAAATTACTGAATTTGCTCTACAATTATACTGCCACTGTTATATCAAAATTTAAAGCGAGTGTCCTCATATGTGGATCTCTTTTTTCTCAGAAACAAAAATCAGGTAAAAAAAAAAAAAAAAAAATCTGGTAATTCTTTGTTTTTGCATTCATCAGGTCCCAATCAGCCCAAATATCAAAGAGAAATTAAAAACGCATGCCATGAAAGAGTTTGGGGCTTTCAGTTTTGAGGATTATGGTTTAGAGGTCATCTCCAGACTCTAGGAACCTGATTTACATAAGAAAGGCAAACTTTAGTTTCATCTAAAAAAAGAGGACTTTGGCTCTCCAAGCAGCAGCCCAGTTCTCTTTTTGCTCAGCCCGTCGTCTCAGCTCAACACAGAGATTAAGGATGTGATAGCAGGATGGACAGTGGGAGGACGATCATCACCGAGACAACTATGATGTCGGCAGTCTTCCTCGTGATTTTGGTTGTGTGTACTGAACTAGATAAAGAGATGTGTGCCATTTATACTATCTATAACTATCTATCTTCTATCTATATCCTCAAAATGAAATGTTCAAATAATTTGAGATACTCAGTTTCTGATTTTATAAGCTATGAGCCATAAAATATATCATATATAAAAGTATCCTGTGTAATGTGTATATATATATATATATATATATATATATGAAAGTTTATCTTTTTGAATTAAATAAAAATACATAAATGAATAAAACTTTTTGAGAATATTGTAGTTTTTCGAGATTCAGTGGGATGTCTCAGCGCCCCTACAGCTGTCCCGCTTATGTGGAAATTCATTTAAAAAATAAGAGATGAGCGTTTTCCAGTCTAAAACAGAAGCTGTGGCCTGAGGAAATGTTTGTGAATTTTAACCTTACATCCACAGATTTTTAAAATCGGGCCAGTTTCGCCTCTGGGCTTCAATGAACACTTTTTCCCTTTCGGGCTCACCTGCGGGCATTCGACACGTCCACACTCGGCCCTCTGACAGAGGACCTGACCCCGGCTGCAGGTACAGAACTCGCAGCCAGTGCTGTTCCACATGTCTCCATGGTAACGCACTGCGCCCTGGTACTGGCAGCTTCCCTTCGCAGCAGCGCATTCATCACAGCACTGCCCGGCACGCTTCACTTTGGTCTGACCCTGTTTGGAGGCAGGATAATGTTATTTGGGTTTTATGTTCAGTACAGATGATGAAGGAATGCAAACTGAGCAGCGGGAGAAGACGACGGAAATCCAAGGAGCTTATAAAAATGCTGGTTTTGTGCATCTCTGTTTCAGCAGAGAGAGATAAGAGGAGCGAGGGAGGAGAGAGTATGTGTTTTGCATTATTAAGGGAAAAGACACCAAGCGGAGTGGGCCATCAGACCGTTCTTCTAACTTTATTTGAAAGTGCACAGAGGTGTGCTTTTCCTGACACTGCAGATGTCACGCTTACTCTGTATCTCAGCTCTGACGGCTACTGTAGTTTATTCTGACCGAATCTCACACACATCAAGCAAAACCATCAACTGCAGGGCTTCGAAATGTCAGGAAAAGTGGATCCAAACTGTTCTCGAGTCATGTTAAGAAATTACTCTTTTTAAAAAATAATTACACATTTGTGAACTGTATGATGTGCAATTTTATTAACACATGATTTACAGAAATTTAGTTTTCCTGACAAACATGGGTTCACAGGGGGCCTGAGGCCTGTCCCACATGAAACAGGACACAAGGCACAGGACATCTTGGATACGTCACCAATCCATTGCACGGCCAACACACAGAAACAGACACTCACATTCACACATACGTCTTATTTAGAATCACCAATTAACCTAACAGGCAGGTCCTTGTATTGTGGGAGGAAACCGGAAGACCTTGACCAATCACATCCAATGATCCTTTGTTAGCAAGGTGACAGTCCTAACCACAGCACCACCGTGCAGCCCTTACTTAAGAAATACACCTGCAGGTTTGCACTGGCTTCCATTACAATGTAGAATAAATGTTTAAATGCTGCTGCTAGTTTATAAGTTGCTCAAAGCAAACATATATTTTTCATGTGCCTAAAGAATTTAAACTCATTTCGGCTTTAGAGCATTAGTCTGACTTTTATTGTGCATCTGACTTTTAAAAAAAATATTCCTCTTCAATGTTTTGTTGTGCGTGTGTGTTTTTGGTCTTGTGGGTTTTGTATTTTCTTCTGTCCAGAAAATAAATCTGAGCTAATCTGAGGGCGTCTGATGTGAAATCCATGATGTGTTTCTACTGAGACTCTAAAGGTTCGGAGATGGTTAGCGATGCACGATACTGTCAGAGTGTGGCGACTTCTGCATAAAACTGAATGTCAGTGATTGTGCGCGTGCATTTGTGTGCATGAGACCACTCACCTTGTCGCAGGTTATGGGTGGGCAGGTTTTAGTGTGGCATTTAGATTGACCCCGGTCACACACGCACGTGGTGCAAGTGTTCTTCTGCCACTGCTCACCGTGCTGCCAAGAGACACACAAATACACATTTAGACCATCTCCAAACCCACACACACTTTCAGGCTTACACACAGTGAATCACAAGCTGTTTGCAGGAAACTCACAGCTCATTTGAAACCAGTGAGCGCTTTCTTTTCTTTGAGAACAACAATGGGATGTCTCTGCAGTGTGAAAAGCATACAAACACGGAGCCAGCCACTAGATTTCCACATGATTCTCTTTAATTTGAAGACTATACAGCAGTGAGTTCAAACACTGAATGCATAACTTGCACAGGAAGTGTGAAGTATTTAAACAGTTAGTTAATGAAGTATTTGAAATATGTATGAGGCATATTATTGAAAGCAAACTGGACTTGTATTGTGTAGGTCACCTTTGTGCTGGCAAAAAAAAGCTCTGAGCTTTCACAGTTTATGCAGTCGCTGCCTTTTGGAACATTTTTAATGGATTTTTGTGACAAAGAAATATGACTTGCTATGTGGTACAATTATCCAAAAAGCCAGTGCTGCATTTTTTGTTAGTGAACTTTTATTTATTAGCCTGTTACTTTGCACTAAATAGAATTTATCGGTGTCTGTAGGTTGCACCAGATACTAGCTTTAGGCAATAGCTTAACACTCAACCCTCTGCCGCAAACATAGCAACCTCTGGCTTCAAAAACCCAGAGGTGTACAGGCACTTGTGTTAAAAAATACTCTGGTAAAAGCTGAAGTACCGATTAAACTTCTTTATTCAATTAAAAGTGAGAAAGTACAGGCTCGCTCACTGTTTGCACTCGTTGAGAAATATAGCTGCTGTATTTTTAGCTAGCAAAACCCTGTTCGAGAGACTGCACAGAAACAGCTGATGTGATGGCTGATGTTTGTTGAGCTGATAGAAACTTGAATTTGAAATTACCTGCAAACTTTAAAAAAAAAAAAAAAAAAAAAAGCAAGAAAGTTTAAAGGTTACTCTCTTTGTAGCACTAGCTTGATGCTTGTACTGCAAACACAACTTATGAACTGCACCAAAAGCGCTTAAATGGGTTTGACGTTTGAAGTCACACAGTGTGCACAGTGCACCTGCTTTGAAAGCTGTCATGGTGCATGGTGCGTCATGGTGGATGGTGCGTCATGGTGGATGCCCCGGTGGCCACACCCTCAGGTTGGGCTGTCACCATCACACCAGCATCCCATTCCAGGCGATTACCAGGAGGACTATTTAACCCTGCACAGACGGTTGCTCCATTCCAGTCCGGTAGTCACCCCTCACAGGTTACTGTCCGGCGTTTTGTGCCTGCCACCTGCCTGTCCTCCTGCCTAATTGGATCTCAGAGTGTACCACCTGACCTCGTCTCTGCCTCCTCGGATTTACCTCCCATGGACACACTCCCCCTCCGAGTCCCACGGTCTGGCTCTGATCATGAGTCAGATTGCTCTAGCCCTGTCTTGTTGTGTCTCTCCATTCCCCTGTACACTAGTAACCTTTTCCCCTTTCTGTTGCAGGCTCCCACAGTCCCGATTACGGCTTCCCTGTTTCCTTTGTTCTCCCGGTTTTCTTCACTTCTGCGATTATCCTCTCGCCTCCCGTGGTTGTTCCGGGTCACCTTTTGTTGAATAATAAAACTTGTACTTGAATAGAATAGAATAGAATAGAATTCAACTTTATTGTCATTGCACATGTCACAGGTACAGGGCAACGAAATGCAGTTTGCATCCATCCAGAAGTGCTTTAGCCATGATATAGATATATTACAATACATATTAGCAATAATATAGATATGTAAGTATATTACAGAAATGGGTCTATTATGGTATGCTCGCACTAAAGCGAATTGAGTTTGCTTTTGAGCCCCACTTGAACTGTGGTTCATGACAAAAGCGTAAGGAGTAGAAAGTACAGATATTTTGTGCAAAAATGTTGCCCAGTGCAGAAACAAGTGGGTGACATCACAGTGGCTACGTCTGTGTTTTGTACTCAGCATTCAGGTGTGGACGAGTGTTATCCTGCTGGCGGAGGTTGCTTCCATCACTGCCAGTGTCTTAGAGCAGCGGAACCCCGGGCCGGTCCGTGAGTCGTTTGGTATCCGGCAGCGAGAGTTGAGGGTTGGGTATGAAATTTATGGTTTTCAGGGTTTTTATCGTTAACTTGGTTCTCCTGGGTCTTTTCCAGTGTTGTAGACGTGTCTTATTTTGAAAGAAATATTTACACATTACCATAGCGACCAGAGAACATTAAGGGGCAGAGAGGAGGATGTTACTCTCAATGTTGTTGGCGCATTTCAGGAGGACGCTGCTAATAAAGTTACACAATTACACAGTTAATTCGCGTTTATTATTATATTTACAAAATACCACAGTTTTTTTCTTGGTCGTATCATTTTATTTGGTTGTATTTATCCGCGACATCTTAAAGGCTGGTCCGTGAAAATATTGTCTGACATTAAACCGGTCCGTGGCGCAAAAAATGGGACCGCTGTCTTAGAGGAGGGTGTGCTTGATCTGCAACACTTAGGTGGGTAGCACATGAATGCTAAAGTTTCCCACCAGAGCACTGCAATGATATCACTTTAGCTTTTTACTGGTGTAAATACAGTAACGCAATAATCTAAAATCATAGTTCTTTGATCTTCCTTGGTCTGTTGTAACAGGTATTTAAAACAGTGAGCAGCATGTTAAACTACACTTTTTCTACAATATTGTTATTGTAGGGGCGATCGTGGCTCAAGAGTTGGGAGTTCGCCTTGTAATCGGAAGGTTGCCGGTTCGAGCCCCAGCTTGGACAGTCTCGGTCGTTGTGTCCTTGGGCAAGACACTTCACCCGTTGCCTACTGGTGGTGGTCAGAGGGTGTTCGGCAGTCTCGCCTCTGTCAGTGCGCCCCAGGGTGGCTGTGGCTACTATGTAGCTTGCCATCACCAGTGTGTGAATGGGTGGATGTCTGGATATGTAAAGTGCTTTGGGGTCCTTAGGGACTAGTAAAGCGCTATATAAATACAGGCCATTTACCATTTGTTATTGTTTCCAATGTTAATCAAAAAAGCAAAAACACAAAACATACACAGAAAAGGACAAACAGCTCTTATGTCATTTGGTTATTATTATGTTACTTGGTCAGCTATATCCTTCACAAACTCTGCATTTAGTGATCGATGATGGTTTCACACGCATCCATTTAATTTGTACCTTCTTTATAAATTTCTGACTCCCTTTCAGAGAAAACATTTGCTTGTGCACTATGTTGTCATGATACCAAAGGAATGTTGGTATCATGTCTGATGTGTTTAAGATCCTAAATGTATTATCTGTTTAAATTTAGGGTCAAATTCTGATTGTCTGAAATGTCAGATTAACTTCCTTCCTCCTTCACACTAAACTGCTCAATTAAATATTGATTATAGCCCAGAGGATGCAAATTATTTCATTATTTAAGGCATCAAAACCCTGTGAGGCACACTGTAGAGCTCTTTGAACAAAACTTGCATGAAACTCTCTTTAGTATGCATGCGTATTACAAAGTGTATAATAATGATCTATATCACAGAGGTCTAAACTACTTCACTGTCTTCTGAACAACCAGGCTGATTAAAGGAGGGCACAATAAATAGCTTTTGGGATGCATAATGTTAATAAAGTCTTACGTATCTGGAATCATGTGCTGTATCAGGCTTACAGACACACTTATTTACATTTCACATAACTTCGTCCACATTCACATTTAGAGGATTTCTGCACCAACTATGGAGACTTTTAACAGTCACCACTGATCCCATGATCGTGTTAAAATTTTGAGGGTAAAAGCAAAAACGATGCCCATTATAACCTATTATAATGTGTCCTTTGATCTTTTTTGCCTTTGTGAAGTTTAGCTTGTACCACAGAGCAGGTTAAACATACTCAGGACATTTTGAGTTTAAGTGATCTAATAAAGTTGGTTATGACCTTGACAGGCCAACCCAGGGTTTATAGTGCAGATACAAGTTCACATGACAGTATGGCGAACCGCAACATGGACGGAAATGCTAGCTGAGGAGGTCAACATTCACAAAGTGGATCAAACTATAATATTAAGAACAGCACAAGGAGGTAAACACATAAAACTGAAAGAAGTGTGATTGAGAGAGGAAACATTGAACAGTATGTACAGTATTTTTTTTAAAAATGCTGTATGAATGTGTTTGAGCTTTATTCTGTACTGGAACACACAAATAAGTCTATTGGAAAGCCGTCAGTATCACAGCTCTCTGTCATTAAGACAGTGGGTGAGATGAATGTGAGACGATTTTAGCTTCTTTCAGCTGCATCACTGATGGTGTTAAAGTGTCTAAGTACATAATTCAAACACAGGATTAGCCAACCAACACATTTTACATAAGGTAAACAAGTAAGGCTTGCTGTAGGTGTTTTATAATCATATCACTATAGAAAAATAAAAAGCCTTCTTCTATTTAATGTGCTTTTCAATATTTACTGATCTCTCAAAGTGCTTTGAGTACAAGTCACATTTAAACATATATTCATCAATTTCTACCACTTCTAAAATCTCATATCTATGGCTAATTAAGAATTATTAATTAACCTAGCATGCATGTCTTTGTACTGTTGGAGGAAGCTGGAGTACTGGAGGAAACCCACACATGCCACACAGAAAGGGGTTTGAACCAGGAACCTGATTGCTGTGAGCACCAACACATCTAACCACTGTGCTGCCCTCTCCCTTATAAATAAAGTGTATAAATGAAAAATGGACACTGGAAATTGTGAGATTGGATTTTTACCATTAATGTGAGAATTAGAAATTCTCACAAAGCTCTGTTAATTTTTTCTTTTGTTGTCATGTATACTACACGTGTTTTACACACACACACACACACACACACACACACACACACACACACACACTAATATGTGTCTATGTGCAGATGTGGAGGCACTCATGTGTGGACTGTATAGCTACTCAGTTAGGTAATCGACACCAGAGGCAAAGCATCACAATTCTTTCTCTTATCCATCAAGATGACGCCAACATGAATGAGAGTGTGTGTGTGTGTGTGTGTGTGTGTGTGTGTGTGTGTGTGTGTGTGTGTGTGTGTGTGGTAGAAAACGCAAACACACATTAGACAGAATGGGACATTCTGTGATCAAAAGAGAAAGTTGGTAGTGAGCGAGATGGGAGCATGTGCACTGCAAACACAGCAGGAGAGGAGAAGGAGGAGGAGGAGAGAGGAAGGCTCAGACTTTTCATGTCAATAGAGACATTCACATATTCACTGCATGCGTCATATTCTCACTCTCATCACAGATATTGTAATCAATGTTTCAGGTTTCAAAACTATAGATTTATGAGCCGTTATCAGCTGCCTCCAACACACAGAAGCTTTGTAAACCACAGGATTCACACAAATCTGCACAATAACAGGTGCATACACAGTACAAGCACAGTTTAAACACCCACAGGCTGCCTACCTGGTACTGTTTTCCAGCTGACAGACAAGGGTTGGACACACACTGGGGACAGCACTCTCCTGGCTGGATCACCAAGTTCTCGTGCTGAGGAAACATTGCACACATACAAGCACAAACCCTCTCAGATTAGCCGTTATTTCACTGTATTTGACAAAACAAAGGGCATATAAGCTTTGACAGTACTGTTAGCCCACCTGACATTTTAGCAAATACAATTACTAAGAGGTTGATAAGATGAATCTGATCATGAACTCCCTTAGCACAGAGCCAAACCACCTCGCAACAACTTCAAACCTTTCTTACTTGCATTTCTTTTTTCAACACACGAATATTTATTTAACCTGTGAAGAAATAAAAAAGCACTAAAATAGAATCACTAACATAGAAAAAAAGAGGTATCTGTAACCCAAGAGGCATACTGGAATTTAAAACAAGCTCATCTAATTTTTGTTTCTTTTCTAAGAATAGCTGAAATAAATATTCTACTTTTTTCGTGTATTTCGGGGTGTTTTCTGTGAGCGGTGGAAGAGTGGAGCAGGTGACTGATGCAGCGTGTGCAGGCCTGGTCTGTTGTGGTGAGAGTACAGGTGAAGGTGTCAGTGTTCCTATCCTCACCCATGACCACGAGCTGTTAGTCACCGAGAGTAAAAATACGACAGAAGCAGCGAAAGTGAGTCTGAGTGTCTGCACTTAGCTTTAGACTAGAAAGGTGGTGAGCTGAGGGATTTGGGAGGTAACAGAGGACATCTGACTAGGATGCATCCTATACACCTCCTTCCAAATCCTCCTTTTGATACAAGTAGGTAGGTTTACTGAATTAAAAAACAGTGACTGCCCACATGAAAATTAACGACCAAAACCTCTTAAAATTGTATGTTTCTGGAAACCTACCGGTTTGCAGGCCACTTGCTGACACTCTGCTACTGAACACTGGACCTCTCCATTGCTGCAGACACATCTGGAACAAAGGCTGGGCTTCCACTCCTCTCCATCCCTGTAAACGATCCCCTGCCAAGAGCAAGACTCTAACAAACACACACAGATAAAAACTAAATGAGTAAATAGTGTCAGGTAATGAGCTGACAGTTCAGGCATTGTTTGCATGCACACAGAGTGATTTAGAGTCAGGAGAGAAGAAACAAAGTAGTATCAAATTAGCTGCTAACCACTGGGATGCATCATAGCAGCTCAAAGACGTCATTACAGTCTCGATTAACCTTTCAGCTCTAATCTGGCTGCTCTGTGCAATCTATAAACTCAGGGTTTGTCACAACACATCTGGTCTGATCCAAGTATATGAGCGATATGTAAAAAGAGTTCATCTCCAGTAATCTACTGCATCTCTGACATACACCAATCTGATATTTGGATTGGGTATCGGTCCAATCCTCAATCAAAAGCAGAATCGGGCATGGGTAAAAATGGGCTGATCTACAGATACAGAAAGTTATACTCCTGGATGTATCTGTTTGTGCCTTTAGGTCAAGCCTGATGTTGCCTTACATATTAAAGAACTACTCCCAGTCTATTCCTCAGAGTTAGCAATGCAGCGTATTTATTTAGCACTGATAGCACTGCTCAGTACTCAACAGTTTCACTATATCCAGTAATTAAAACATCATTCAATCAGCTGTAAGAAAGGCATTTAAACGGATACCTGACTAAGAACTGCTTTGCATTTTTATTGCTGTTTCATGTGGATGGATACATCTTTAGCATTTAAGCCTTTGGACATTGGGATTAATTAATCATGCCTTCGTGAAGCTAATACTGCGGGAAGAATATTTTAATAACTTGTAACCTTTAGGTTTTGGAAAATAATGCAGTCACACGAATCACCGTTGGCATGAAGTTTTCAGAAAGAAATTTGAGTCTGGAGCGGCTCGACAAAAAACTGTCAGGGCCCGGTCAAACTAAGGAGTACTGATGAAAAACTAGGGTTTTGAAATTAGGAGATGATAAAGTTTGAGGTTGAGTGGTCATGCAGCCTGTGTGCACTGTTTTAATACTGAAGTGTTTTCTCTTTACTTAGTGGTTTTTATTCAAAGTCATTAGTTAACCTGCTGCTGGCGGACGCCTGAGGTCTCGCTCAGTCTAGGCGAGGCAAAGCATCACTGTCAAGTAATGAGAGTTTGTTCCTGTGTGGACAACAATTACCTGCAGTTCTCACCTAAATGCATTCGGTCGGCAGATTCATATATTCAACTTTTTCAAGTTTTAACTTAGTTTTGGAAACAGATACTGCAAAAGGATACAACACTTTATACATTTAATGAAGGTTTGCATCTGAGGAGCTACAGCAACATTCACATGTGGTGCAGATGTTGAGAGACATTTTACATAATAAAGATAGAGGCTGATTCACATGAGTCATTTGTTTACTGCAATATATTTTTCATGTTTTAGCAGAAGAGTGTGCAGCAAGATAAACAGGTGCCAAATATTAAATTGCAGACAATTAAGTAGAAAGCATGAATGAATTATGGGATTTGTGTTATGTGCATCATTCAAATATTTTTCTGTAACTGTAATATTTCGTCTTGATGCATTCTCAATCATCCAGGAAAGTAAATCTCCAAAAGTTGAATCTGTTCATCTGGACGTAGCGTTTTGTGGGAGAAACGTTTCGTCACTCATCCAAGTGACTTCTTCAGTCTCAGCTGACTGCAGGTTTCCCCAAACCTTATAAACAGTACATTTGCATAATGACTGAAACCAGCCCACTGAAGGAACAATGGGCTGTGAGGTCAGTTCCTTAATCATAATTATGCAAATTCCCATGACCATTGATCAACAACCACTGACCAAAACCCACTGATCAAAGAACACTGATCAATGGCCATGAGTACCATTCACAGAGAGTTGAGGAATGGCTGCAATCACAGCATTGTAAGATGGCGAAGAGCGTGCCCTTAGGCCCCTCCTCGATTCAGAGATGGTCTTTCCTTTTCACGTAAATGGCCTCCTTGACTCCGCGCTCAAACCAGCGTTCCTCCCTGTCCAGGATGTGTACATCCTCATCGTTGCAAGAGTGTCCACTGGCCTGTAGGTGTAAATAAACTGCAGAGTCCTGGCCTGATGAGGTTGCTCTTCTGTGTTGTGCCATCCACTTCGCTAGAGGTTGTTTGGTTTCCCCGATGTATAAATCCTGGCAATCCTCCTGCACTTAACAGCGTACACTATGTTACTCTGTTTGTGTCTTTCAGTGGGCTGGTTTCAGTCATTATGCAAATGTACTGTTTATAAGGTTTGGGGAAACCTGCAGTCAGCTGAGACTGAAGAAGTCACTTGGATGAGTGACGAAACGTTTCTCCCACAAAACGCTACGTCCAGATGAACAGATTCAACTTTTGGAGATAACTGTAATATTGTTTTAACTTTATATTTAAGGTTGTAACAGTAAGGTTCAAAGTGTCACGGCAGTATTTGTGTTTCAGATCTTGGTTTAATATTCTTTTGATGATTGTTATTCCTCCCTTTGGTTATCTTTCGTTTATGCTTAGTGATCTTAGTTCTTCCTTCCTTAGTATTTTTCTTAGCCTGTGTTTAGTCTCTGTCCCCATGTTTTCTCTGTGCCTGTCCTGGGCCCACATGTTTAGTCACCCTTGTCTCTATGTTCCCTCTGTTACAGAGTCAGTCATGTGTCAGTGTGAAGCCCGTGTCTCTGAGTCTGTGTCCTTGCGTATGTGTCGTGGTTTTTTTTGTCATGGTCCCTGAGTCGGATGAGTCAGTGTTTAGTGATAATTAATATTATCTTGTGTTTTAGTTTATTCTGGTTATGTTTTCTGATTTCTAGCTCCAAGGTTTTGGTTTCCTTGTTCTCTCTGTTTTCAGTTCAGTCACGTCTCTGTGTAAAGCCTGTGTTTCTTAGTCTGTGTCTTTGCATGTGTGTTAAGTTTCCTGTTTTATTGTGAAGGTCCGTGTCTTATGTTAGTGTGTCTGGTTTTGTTTCCCCTTGTCTCGTCAGCTCTGATTTCTCCCAGCTGGGTTTCCCTCCTGTCTCCCATTCCCTGATTGCTCCTGTGTGTATTTAAGCCTTGTGTTTCCTTTTGCTTGTTGCTGGCTCGTCTGTTTCCTCTGTGTTTCTTCTAGTGGTTTTCCCCTGCATGTCTTACCGTGAGTTTAGGTTTCAGTTTCTTTAGTTAGATTTTTCCCAGTTTAGGTTATTGCTTAGTTCCTGTCCTCGGCACCTCCGTGTCAGTTTGTTATTTTCACCTCGTTTCAATAAAAGTTCACCATTGCACCAAAGTCAGTGCCTGCATCTTGGGTCCTTCATAAACTCCACACGGCTTGCCAGTTTTCTTTGATAGTCCGTGTCCTATGTGTAGCCTGCTTTGCTTCCTGTGTCTCGTTATGTCGGATTAGCCCCAGCTGTGCTTCCCTCCTGTTTTCCATTCCCTTGTTACCCCCTGGTGTAAGTCGCCCTGTGTTTTTCCTCTGTTAGTTGTCATGTTGTACCCTCACTACGCTGTTTCTCTTCCCTCTGTGTGCCAAGTAATTCCTAGTTCCCAGTTCATTTTCTAGTGTTCTAGTTTCGAGTTTTGTATTCGCACTAGTAATTTCCAGCAATAAAGTTGCCGCTTTCAGTTAAATTTCCTGTGTGTGAGTCCTTCGTTTGGGTCCTGCATCCTGCCTGCCACACAGCAAACCATGACACAAAGAATGTGACGCATCTGCAAAGTCTTTCTTTTTCATTTTCCCCTAAAAAAATAACAATAAAGAAATCATATTCATAGTCACCACCACACAGTTTTGCTTTGTTTGCATATATCGTATCCATCCTACCCATTTATAGATGCCCTTTCAAAGATATCTAAAGATCAATTATTGTCTAAATTAATTAAAAGAAGCAAACAATTTCCATGAGATGCACTAATTTTTTCATATGTCTACACAGAGTTATGATCATTTAAAAGAAATCTTTGGGAAAAAAGCGGTACCTACAATCTACAAAATACACTGTGTTAGTCCTAATTTAGCCCTCACCTCCATTGCTGCCACACTTGGGGCAACACTCCCCGGCTGGGGTGAACAGGCTTTGATCCCCGGGACAGGTGAGATGCGGGCAGGGGTGAGTGGTGCAGGATACGCTCCCTCCGGAGCAAGTACACACTGAACAAGGCGAGGGACTCCACTGACTGTCATGCTGTGGAAATCAAAGAAAGCAAGTGACAGTTACACAGAGAAAGACGAGGAAACAGCAGAGAGACAGTGGCAAGAGGAAAGCTGTTTTCTTTCTGTAAACGTGACGACTTTGTAAGACTAAGCCTGAGTGACAGACGAGAGAGCAGAGTCGCAGAGGGGGAGAAGATCTTCAGAAAAAAGAGAGACCATGAGAAGAAGCGATAAGGAGCAAAAACCTGATTAAAATATAAGAGGGTGTATGCGAATGTAGATATGGAGGCACGCTGTGAAAAGGCATTACCTTAACATTTGAACGCTGACATGCATATATCTAATTCAAGTTTGTACTAAACTTTAAGTTGACGACAGCTTTTTGACTGATAGCTAAACTGCAGAGCTGTAAGCCTGTTGGCGATTTTCCCAGGCTTTTCTTCACATATGTATAAAAAAGTTATTACTTCAGGCGAGTGTATGTTCATGTAAACCATGAAGATGTTTCTTTTCTGTGACTGACAGAACGGGATACATGAAACAGTCAGTCTGACGTATTACAGAGACTTCGATATCCATCTGTTATACATCCATTTGTGGATACTGTGGAAGACCAGAGCGGTTCTTTCACTTTAAATGAGATATCAGCAGGTCCATCATGCCTGCAGTCATAATGATAGAAGTTAAGATCTGATTTCTCTCATTTTCAGAGGTGTCAGGCTGAGAAACCTGCATGAAATCCTTCTTAAACTTTTGTAAAACACCTAATTAGTCTTAGTTGTAATGAAGCATTTATCCAAATTCATTTTCACCCCAGGAAGAAGTCTGTGGCAAACAATTAAGAACTTTATAGTTTTACCAGCCAGGATATTTTCCCCTTATTTTCAGTACTGAGAAAAAAATCGACCAGTGATGTACTGAATTAAAATTCTGAATTATAGCTCTTGCAGAGCGACAGTTCAAACTCAGAAAAGTGAATGCTGTTATACAAGTATGATCATCCTGTGTGACCTTGTATTTCTGTAAAAAAGGAAGAAGTCAACAGTTCCAAACTGTGTCTCCTGGAAAAGGAGCAGCAGCAATGCAATGTTACTCTTTGCCCTTCAAAGAAGATGCAGCAAAACTCTTAAAATGCTATTACTCCTCTCCAAAACTCATCTCTCCTCTCGCTGTTCAGATCCATGTCAAGTGCTACATCACCAGGCAAGCAATGCCAACAAACTCTTTAAAATCATTGCCAAGAAAGACCCGTTTCTCTTCAGGCCATTTACTATCCAAAATGGCAGCCAAAAAGTCATTAAACTAGAGGGCACTTGATGGAAAATGAAACAGCCAGAGTTGCTTTTGTCAGGGGGAGAACACTAGCATTAGTTTTTTTGGAAGTGACTGAGGAGTTGGGTATTGAAGAGCAGTTACAAGTTCCAAACTCATCAGTGTAAAATTATTGATATGAGCCTCTAAATGAGGGCAGAGAAGGAAACAGCAGGTTCCAAAAGATAAAAACAACTTTATTGAACTAATAAAAAATGAAATAAAACTGAAGTTGTTGCTGTGTTTGTTTCCAAACAGTCAGACACTGGGAGGCATGTCTAAATAACCGAGTCAGGCTGACCTGTCAGCTTTGTGAAAACACGGGATTAGACTTCACTAATTCTTATTGCTCATAAGTGATATCAGAGACAATATGAGCAAAATCTAATTGGTTCAAAACCTCAATTTGGGGCAAATGCAAAACATTTTAAACCATTTTTATTAGATTTGACTGGCAATTCTATGCAAGTCCCTCAAATAGCTACAGCATGTCGACATGAGTCTACAAAACTCTACCTGGCACCTACCAGTGCATGAGCTGAATGACTTTGGTTGGTTCATGCAGAACATTTTTTACTTTTTGAGTAACTTTGATAATATTTTTAAAAAGAAAAGGGTGGCATAGAAGACAAAAACAACATCAGCACAACTATAAATGATTACTGGGCATGTGTCACGGTTCAGGGTCGTTGATGACTGCTTCATGTGTTCTTCTTTAGTCTAATTCATTTTTGTCCCTCGTTGCCTTTGAGTTTAATTCCTCCCTCAGTGTATTAAGTTGATTCATGTGTTTTCTCCACGTAGTTATCTCACGTCTTGCTTTATTTCTTAATTTAGTGTTCCTTGTTAGTTTTGTTTCCCTTGTCTCGTCGTCTGGGATTTAGTTCAGCTGTGTCTTGTTCTCCCCAGGTGGTCTCCATTTCCCTGATTGCCATTCTGTGTGTATATATAATTGATGCTTCCCTTTATTCTTTGTCACAGGGTCTTCTCCTCTTGCTTTGCTGTTTTCTAGCTCTAGTGTTTTAAAATTTTAGCTTTCGCATTTTTGTATTGTTGTCATCAGCTGATCTATAGCTGCTGCATCCTGGTGTAAACATTTCAACCCTGAATAAGTTGTATGGTGAAAGAGAAGCAGCCATTTTTATAATCACTTACTCCATAGATGACTCCTTCATACTGGCAGGAGCCCTGGGATGAGGAGGCGCATTCTGGACAGCACTTGTTGGCGGGGATCCTCAAATGCTCGCCCTTTTTAAAAGACACACACATGAATAGACTGACAACAGGAGAAAACACACTCAGAAACTCTATCAGAAAGAGGAAATGAGTTAACCAGCATGGATACATCACATTTCAAATATACAGCCTCTCGATTTCCATGAAAATTAACTGACATGCAACACATCAGTGCACAGAATAATGATTCAATGAAGACTATCAGGAGCACACAGCATGTGGAGTGGAGGTAGTAAAACACATGCAATACAGATTCGCCACAGAGTCTTCTAACTGCGCTGCCCATTCACACTAATTGAGGCCGGCTGTGCAGCAGGAAGAGAACGTGAAAGCAGCAAGAGCCAGACGCGGAGCCCGTTAGAGATTTAGGTGATGTTTATGGAAGTGATATGGAAACAAAAAAGGAGGAGGTGAGTGCGATTTGTGAAAGGGAAGAAAAAAGATCCCCCAGAGCTTTCAGAGTGTGTTTTTCCAATTGAAAAATGGTGGGGGAAAAAATCAAATAGAGCTACACTGAAGCAGCATGAAAGACAAAATTGCATACAAAGACCCGGAAGAATGACAAATCAGTGTAGAAGTAACAAGGGGGCGAAACAAATAGATGGAAATTGAGCTGTGGAGCAGGTAGTACTTCTCCCCAAATAAAGAAAAAGACAGAGTTCATATCTTAGCTGAAGCTCGCCATTAATCACCCAGCAGCACACAAAATCTTAAAGTAGAAACAAGCCCCCGAAGTGAATTTTAACAGCGTCTTCAAACTTCATCTGTCACAATGGCCGAATCGTGCAAATAAAATAAACATTATAATATGAAGCTCCTGGATGTTTTCATATATCTGGATTCTTGTTTCGGTGTCTCCTCTCCTGAACTTTTCATCTTTTTTGGTTTGTTTCAGTCCCCCGAGCTTTTCTGTCTGCTGCTTGAAATTTAATCACCATAATTGAATTTGATCCAATTTGAGTTTTATTGGTGCAAACAAACAGAGACGGTTCAGGATCAAACAGAACAAGAGTTCATTTGTCACTAGAGTGATGCTTTTGTTCAATAGTTAAGGCTCTGCTTTTGCAGAAAAAGAAGCAATTACAGCACGTAGGCTTCTCTAAAACACTGAAGAGCAAATCCCTGCATGATTATAAAATAAATGGCTCTGCACACACTCTGTCATTTCTTTAGGAATAGTATCAAGATTATTTTGCATTAATGGCAGTTTTTCCAGTTAATTGTTTACACAGAATTAGACTGTATTTGAAGGGAAAATGCAACTTTCCAAAATTTGAGAGATTTGCCAGTTCTCTGAAGAGGACATCATGTGCTGTGACTGATGCATGCATCTGCTGAGGAGTTTTAGAGCAGTAACATTCGGAAAGCCTTCATCATTTAGGCCACTGTATTTTAAGAACTTGTGCACTCTTTAAACATGAAGTCAGACTTTAACCAGCAGTGGTTGAAGTGGGAGCTACAGCATTTTTTTACTTGGACATGCAAAATTCACTATCACTTCCTGCTGTTGTAGCCCGCCTGTCTACCACAGGAGAACAGCTGACTTGTCCCCAGCACAACATGAAAAATGTTCAGTGAAACTAAGAAGTTGTTGGCTTGGATTTCGAGTATAATCCAGTAATTTAACTGAGTTTCCTGACAGTGTTTCAAAGTCTTTACTGTGCAGCTCAGGCTTTCAGCACCATCTGTCTCATGAACCGTGGGCTCATTGGAGGCCGGCGGAAACAAAAGCAGCACTTCAGTCTTGAGCTCTTCACACATCTTTGCTCTGAGTCGACAAACTGCAGCTGAACTGTGAGATCCTCTCAATGTGATTAATTCAGCAGTGATGTTACCAACCAGCTTCAAAAAGTCGAGAGTGCAGCCGAGTCCCGTATCTTACAGGAAGATCATGTGGCCGTGGGAGCAAATGACAGGCGTGTCATTCTTTGCTAGCAGTGCTCAAGATGAGAGGCGAGCTCATTAATTAGTGTCGCAGGTTTGGGCAACGCAAGCTTTTGTCATCCTCTTATAAGCAAAATAATCATAAATGCAAATGAAATACACACGTGCACGTTAACCTCACAATCGGTCGCTGTAGCGAGCTGGCTCCTGATCCTGGAAACAACACTGAGATGCTGTGATAATAAATTGTCTGCTATCCAGTGATCTCGAGGCGTTTTAAGAGACACATTCAGAATGTATGAAACTCATTTCTCTAATGTTTCCTGAATGCTGTGGCCGTCCTATTAATCATCTTTATAAGCTCCTGTATCCGTTAACAAACTTGCATATTTAAAAATGCCTTCATACTATACAATAAAGTAAAATACCATAAAACAAAAAGAAATGCCACGATGTTTTCTTGGTTATCTTTCAATTGTGCAAATTACATCTGTCTAAATGACTGACGTCATGGTCTCTGAGTCAGGCACTCTTGGAGTTTCTGTTCAGAGGTTGTTTATTGTCCTCGTTTTTGTAAAATGAATTATGTTCAGGTTTTGTTCCTTGCTCCATTCCTCTTTAAACCACCTTTTAAACTGTTTAAACTGCACAAAAGCTTCACATGTTCCCAGTCACATTTGGCTCCATGCAGTCAGACACTCATATTTCCACATGCTGTGGTGCCTCTTCATTACCCGCGGTGCCAGTGAGATACAACTAATATCTCAGTCTTAACACTACTAAGATCAATAACCTGAACCTGATGTCTGCTTTCAATTCTACCATTTTGTTATAAAAGAGAAGGTCAGAGTGATTGCATTAATAAATGGAAAACATTTCCTTTCACTGTTATCTGAGTCATAAAAGGTGAACAAAATGTTTAAAAAAAAAAACTATAACCATTCCCAATGGCAAAAAATAAACTGTTAATAGTTTTAAATAGATTTAAAATAAAAAACATGAATAATTTTCAGATTATAGACTGAGTAGAACATATTCAGTTTTTTTCCCTCTATGCTCTTTTTCTGACTTCCTTTGGAAGCTAAAAAACGTTCATGCTCCACACTTTCTATTAGCCATTAACATTTAAAAAAAAGGTTTCAAATCAAAATGTATTCAACAAAAGGTCCTGTAGTAGCATCAGCAAACTCTTGTTATTTTATCGGAAAAATAATTTTGTCATCTTTGTTACGCCTCACGCGATTTGATAACAGCGGCTTAAAAGGGATAAAACCCACAGTGTCATCATCCGCTGTCAGTTCGCGCTACACAATATGCGGCTTTAAAAGACAGTGAGAGGACGCCTTTGCAGATCGAGGAAAGCTGATTAACCCACAGTGTTGAACGTTGCGGGCATTTAGTTATGCGTTTTAGGAAGGTCAAAGTCGGGGGGGGGTTAAGCTTGCAGATAATGGCTTTGGATTTTAAAAGAAAGCCCCATAATCGGAGACTGTCAGATGATAAAATCTCTGCAGCTTTTTTTTTGTTTAATCAGTGTAGGTGAGAGGAAGTCATATTACAAGAGGTTTTTAAATGGAGAGGGAGCGCACAGCTCGCTGAGCATGATGACTAATTTTTAATTAACATTGGATTGCCAGGCAGCAGAGTGGAATTCATTAGACATTGATTGTTGCCTTAGCTCAGAGTTGGGATTGAATTTGATGCCGTCACTGCAGGTTTGATGTTTAGATCACATCTGAGAAGAAGCACGGGAGAAAACATTTTTGACAATGTGTCCATGTGAATTAAAATAGGCCCAAAGAAAAGGTGCTGGGACGAACGCTCACTGAACATTCGTCATTGTGCCAAATTAAATGGTGCAATTGCCAGACTCGGCTGCACAATAGTCTGCCAGTTCATGAATTCTTGTTGTAAGGGCACCGCACAAAGGAAAGTGATTTAACAGGTCCTTGAAAGTGGATCTGCGCTTGTAAAGAAGGAGATAAAAGGAAATAAAAATATCACAAAGCAAAGGTGAAGCTCCTGAACTTCCAAGGCCACGGATTTAAATCACTATCAAGAATTCCATTTGTGATCATTTAAAAATGCAAAACCTTCACTTGTGGTGTAACACTCTGCAATACTGAGAGCCTTTTCACAACCCATGAATGTGGTGAATGCACTGTGCGCTGCTATTGCTATATAAACGAGGAGGAAAACACAGTTTGACTATTTTCATATTACCGTCTATTTTCAGTCCCGTCACATTAAGACCAACAGACGGCTCTCTTTAACTTTCTGGATGTTTCTCCTGATCTTTTTATACTGCTTGTCTAGCTAGTTTGTCTCTGCTTGACGAATTGCATTCCAGCACTGGGTGCTTTATATCTCAAAGGCCATGCACACAGGAAAAGACCAGCAGTCACCCGGCAACTATGTAGATGAAATTCAGCATCTTGTAGAGATGACAGCTGAAATAACGTTTGTCAATATGTGGATGGGAAATGACCAATCCAAACTTTAAGACGAAGTTAGGGCTTAATATGAATTTCAATAGGAGCATTCATACTGGTGACTAAAACACGACACCGATGCTGCTTTCGTACCTAAAAAAAATTTGGGGAAGGAAACATAGAAGTGGGTAACCAACGTAGTTTAATGACTCGAAGATTGTGATTTGTGCCCCATTTGGGAGATTTATTTTAACAGGTTGTAACAGTAACAATTGTGTGGTGTCTCTTTAAGACAACCTAAGTTAATATTTAGTGATGTCACAAGTTTGTGCCACCGCCCTCTGTAGAGTGTGGGAGAAACATGCTTGCACATGGACGTATGGACTGAGATGAGCCTCATTTCTTCACCTCCCTAACTCAAAGTAACATTGTATGAACACTGCTGGCTTCATGTATGATAAGACAGCAGCTGAATTCCCAGTACCAGTGTCATCGTGAGTTTTTACTGTCATGCTAAGTGTTTCTGCCGCCTCCTCTCAGCCACTGAATACAACCCATGTTGTATTCAGGTCATTGAATTTCTGTTTACTTCTGTTTATGCACCAAAACTACTTTGTTAGAAGTTAAAAAAAATCTGAAATGGGATCAAATACACCAATCACACCACCAACTGCACGAATACAGTGTATGCTCAAGTATGACTGCCGTGGGGTCCTCATCATTTATCCTTTACTGAAGTCTCACTGCACCACGGCACTAACACCTGTTTGTATCTCTGAGATTTTAAAGAAATGTCAATGTTTGATGTCTTCTTAGTCCTCAGTTATGCGAACTAGCAACTACACAATTTTAAAGTTAGCATAAATTTTAAGATGAATAAATTAGCTAGCATTAATTACTTGCACAAATTGAAGATTTCACACCAATATAATAATGTTAATAACGTTTGCTTATTTCTGCTAACAGTCCGAGTCAGACTGCAGTTGTTTGGACACAGCTCGTCTCCCAACAGGCGATCCTACAATCGCCTTGTGATAAAGATTGATCCTCCAGAGGTTGTGGGTGTTGCAAGCTCGACCTTTGACCGAGCAGCTATTTGCTACAACCACTTGCGATTGTCTCTGACTGTGAAAAATTCAATGCAATCACCTGGAAAGCCCCAATTTTTCATAGCTTCAGCGAAGTTGTTGTCTTATTTTCGCTCTAATATAAATGAGCCATAACCCAAAAACCAGAAGCTAAAGCTGCCATGTACCAAACAACATTAGATAACATCGCTAGGTAAACTGATTGATTGCTCACCTGGACATAATAATTGCAGGGGACAAAAAGAAAAAGTGCATATTTGTCAAATGTAAAATATCTCACCCTCTGCAGGTCACAGTGGGGGTTGGGACAGTGGGTGGGCCCACAGATGGCCACATCACCATAGCAGGTACACTCCTGACAGGACTGCGGCCTCCATGACGTGTTGTTCTGTCGAGACAAAGATTGAAGCAGATATTAAAAATCACCGAGGCCACGCTTGGTTTATCGCTGCAGAAAAACAACATCACTCTTTTAATCGTCACCATATTTAAACACACCAACAAGTCATTTGACGTTGACAGCTGGGGCAGAAGACTCCAACACACAGGCCTCTTTGTACATAATAATCTAAGAGAAAATGTTTGCTTGGCTCACTCACTCGGAAATTTCCAGGTCTGGGATTGAAAAAAATAGAATAATAATAATTAAACTATCCTAAGGGACTTTACTTTCGACTAATTGGCACAAAACTAGGTGGTAATTGAGCATCACAAATACAGAACACGAATATGAAATGAGGGCGAAGAAAATGTAATTTAAGCTGCATGTTTGGGGGAATCGCACCTCTTTAGCTCACTGCAGCAGTTTGTATGAGATCCATGATTATGGAGCAAGGTTTTACTGCTGCAGTTTACAAAATGCGAGCACCACCATAAGAAAACCATTTCACACTTTGAACTCTTATCATCCTTTACACTTAAGGTTGTAAAACACTGAGGGATTTCTACTGCAGGCAGTGTGAAACTACTTCTGTGTTGATTAAAAGCCTCGAACACCATGGCCAACTAGACAATGAGATAGGGCTAAAAGGCAGAAAAGTTAGAGATCAGCTCTGCCAGCTGGCTTCACCCTTTTGGATGCCTGCTATTTGTCAATAGCTCATAACACCTAGCTGACGATGTCTTAGCTTAAAGCCAAAATGAAATCAATATTCCAGTGCCTGCATATGCCCCCATATATCATCTTACAGCACATAAATCCGATTTAGCCAAATGATTAATAACCCACTCATGACGGGAGTGTCCACGGGCAGATGTGGCTATGAGGTGGAGCCTTCATGGAGAGCTGGGGTGACTCTCCATCGCAAAGGCTTTGCTTCATTTAAAATGGTAATTAAAGCTGGGCTTGCATTTGTATAATGGTCTTATTTTTAGGATCATCAGTAGCGAACAAGGCGAGGCAAAAAGAAGGAACTGCAAAGGTTACTGCAGGCTTGAATCTGGGGGCAAACCTCAGGACCACTTCATAACCAACAGGAAATCACTCACATCACGTCTAGATTTTGTTTACAAATGACATCCTTCCACATCAAAGTGCTGTGCTTAAAGCTTTAGACATACAAAAGACCAAATCGGATCATGCACCCTTCTTGCATATGAGACATTTATTTTTAAATGAGGAGCAGTCTTAAACTAAACTCACTATTCATCCATCCAAAAAGAAGACAACAGTGTTGCCATCAGAGAAGTGAACTCATCTTCACCGTTTCACTTCAAAAAATGTATTTATTGAAATTTAACAAGTATGATAACAAGTGTGGATGTGTAAAAGCAACAACACTTCCATAAACATTACCCATGCTGCAACCACGTATAAAAAAAAGAGGAAATTAGATAAAAGATATGACAACAAACTGCTATCTCATCTCATCATCAGTTGACAGAACACCATTAAATGCAGAAGACTAAATAAGATGGCTGCACACAGTTTTATAGCTTTATTTTGCACACACATCCAAGGTCAGTGATCTGCTCCATAAAACAGGGAGGTCTTACAGATTGTGAGGTGAAAATAACATGTTAAATACAGCCCCAAATTATGACCGGGAGCATTTATGGAACCATACGTGGCTAATTTAAACAAATATCAAGGTAAAAATCCACTAAGCCAGGTAACACAGCACGTTTTACACTTAGCTGTAGCTTCCAGGTCTGAAAAGAACTGTTGTTTTTCTAATGGCCTACAGAGGGCCAACTTCTCTGGATGCAAAAAGACTGGCTGCAGAGAAGTCTATGATTGTCTTTTGTTCTATGACCTCATTAAACCCCTTTCAGAACACCTACTTGGAAAAAAGTACTTTAAAAAGTAAAACACGAAAGAAAGTGATGCATTAAGCATGCAGTCAAATGTGGGAGTAGTTATAGGTCATGTTGAAAGACACACAGGCAGAGATGAGAGAGTAAAAATTTAATTAGGGACACAGCCAGTGGAGGTGAAAGACATACCTGGAGAGAGCATGTAAGTTAACGCGCTCCCTGTAGTGCAGATTGAACTATTTATGCATCTGCGTACATGTGTTTAATTGTGACTTTGTGGATGTGCAACTCTGCACAGCTGTGGCCAGATGTATAACGAGCTTTATGTGACGGCAAATGAGTCATGACAAATCTCTGCAAAGAGTATTAATGTTCCAGCTCCAAGTGGGGAGGGAGGAGCGACCTTCACGGGGGAAGGGAAGGTGGGTATCAATCGAATGCGGCATTCCTTTACTGTGACAGAAACGCACACGTGATGAAGCAACACTGACCAATGTTCAAACAAACATGCTGATGTAGGAAGCTACATAAAGTAGCAGCTTCATTTTTCTCAAACTACATCAGAAGACCAATACAACTTTAGCCTTACTTCAGGCAAGCTTTGAGGTCAAGTTCATCCACAATCCCCATCGATCAGCTGATCTCAAAGCCAGCAATCAGCTGATGCATCAGCTGATATCCTTCTACACATTCAATTAGCAAAACTAGAGGATCTGCTATTTAAGCTGCTTTAGCCTGCCTACTTAAAGTGCACATCTGTAAGCTGCTTTGCAACCCACCTCCACCTCCCTCCTACTGCTGCTGCTCTCCCGGCATTCAACCTTCTGAATACGTACGTGTAAGAGCAGAAACTTCTGCCAAATATAAATTGCTGCAGATTTTTGCCAACAGAAACGCTGACCAAAATTAATTTTATATACTGCATGAGCCCACATTCGAGCGCATTGCACACATATTTTCTACTACAAGAAAAAGCAATCTAGCTACAACACAAAACCAGACTGCCTGTAGAAGGCACACAGTTGTACTCTACTGTCCTGAACCGTCTCCGAGGTCATCTGTTCCTACTCCACAGAGCAGTTTGTCACAGCGAATATACCGCTCCCTCTTAATCTCTTTGTTATAAAGAGACCAAAGATACTTCCCCCATGGCCTTTTCTGAATGTGAGGTTTAAAAGTACGGTCACTGTGAAAGTGTGACATGCTGACCGTAATTCAGAAAAGATCCACCATACCAACCAATCTCTCTAAAATGGTGATCCATTCTGTGTCACATGGCCTTCCCACAGATTGGCCTACGGGCTAAAAGAGGTTCAAAGCAAACATAAAAATGGGAAATTATTCTTACTGGACCGGAACAGCAGAACCGCGGGCTCCTCAACAATTCTTTCATTTAGAAAAGTGATTGTTATCAAAAGTACTGGAATACTAATGAATACAAAGAGTCAGTTTTCTGTGGTGCCAGTTATCTCAAGACATGTTATACAGTAAGATAAAAACCCTACCTTTATTGTGTTTACATGTGCCGTATTTCTACATATGCTCACATTTAGCCACTCGTTAAACACTAAAAAGTGGCTAAATGAGACCAGAGGAGTCACAGACTAGAGACCACAGAAGCCTAACATTAGCATTTTAATGCTGACATTTGCACTTGTCATAGAAAATGGTATCATAGTAAACAGAAACCTTTAGGGGCTTTTGAAATTTAATCAGATGGATTTGTACAGATTATACAAAACATAGTAAATTTCATAAACTTTTATTTCTCACAGAGATTATTTTCTGTAAAATATCAGTTTGTTTTTTTCACTGAAGGAATCAGTTCAAAGTGAACATCACTGTCAGCATTATCATATTCACAGCAAAGTTATTTCACTGTTATTCAAAAAGATTTTTGAAATAAAACAAACATTTTATCCCAATGCGTTACAGCACCTTTTGCCTAAAACCTTTTAGATGTAAATCTAAACACAGTGGGTGTATTTTGAAGGATGGGCATGTCAGATTATATTAATAACCTGTATGTGCAAGAAAAGGGCATCATGTGAAAGATTTGGATAGCTTATATATAATTTAGGTAAAGGGGTCACTGGGGTTAATAATAAGCCTGTGTGCATGCAGGTATGCCCTCAGAAATAACTTTCCCATTATGGCTCTGTGGCTGCCATTCGTGGCAGTGACTCATTCTTAATAGAGCTGTGTAAAATTAGCACAGCAGCTAATAGCACGGGTGTCTGACTGCATTGGCACCGGGGTGCCACGGCTCAGGGGCCGAGTCCATTTCAGCCGAGGTCTCGGCCAGATGCAGGAGGTTGCACTCCGTTGCAGATCTACGTCGTTTGCTTCCCGAGTGTACGACAAGCCAAATGGGATTGACCCAGAGTTCACTGTAAACACGGACCTCTTAGAGAGGATAGGGCAGGAGGGCAAGGATTTCTCAAGAAACACCGACTCCCTCCTGCTTTGACACATCCGAGCAATGCAAGCTATACAGACAGCAGTGTGAACGGTAGTAGCAATTCCTTCCCCACCCCCTCCCAAAGAGACTGTCCCCTATAGGGACCCATACCTGGGATTTGTTGATTAAACATCTAAGGAGTTGAAGGCTTATTTCATTCGCCCCCTGGAGAAAGAGCTCTGCCTCAGATTCGATTTAGGCCAGAGCCAGCTCAGCCAACATGGCTGAATGTCTCCAGTTTCATAAAGAAGAAAATAGATCCATAACTTTCACACACAGTACATTCTGGTCAAGGCTTTCTGCACGACAAAGCAGTTTACAGTGTGGAAGTCGGAGTGGAAGGTTGCCAGGTTTCATTGCATCCCCAAAAAAGCCACTTGAATGAAGTATAGTTAATGTCAAATGAATAAATTATAAATAAAGATGGATTTTTCTGCAGTGATGGGAAGAACAACACTACAAAAAGTATATCATAAATTATTTTGACTAGAACATATTCAGCTTATTATTGGTTTCTTTGATTAATCTTTCCAGCTTTACTGCAAAACCAGTGAGTGTTTGCGGGGATATTTATTGTTTATGACCATTTCTCTTATCGTACTGCATGCATACGTCTCACGCTTACAAGCAGAGGGAGCACAGGGGACGCCGTGTTCTTATCAGTTAAGTGGAAAGCTAAGTGATGAGAGAAGTGCAGCTTTAACCTCCATTAGTTTGTTCAGCAGCCAGCATCAGAAGGCTGTGGTCACAGTGGGAAGCTCCCAGTGAGAAGTGTGTCTTCCTCGCTGAATCTCAAACAGGATAAAGCTGAAAAACAACCAGCATCTCCGAGTCAATTCTCCCTGGATAAAAGCAGAGCGAGGGGAGGACTTGGTTGGCCCTACATGGGATTAAGTGGCAGATTCGATTAAAATCCAATCAAGAACAAAAGGTAGAGTCAAACATTAACAGGCCCCAGTTTTGTTGAGCTGTCAGTTGAACTAGTTGGACTTTCTCATTGAAAACAGAGAAGTGTGAAGAAAGGCAGGCTGCCCAGCAAGCAAAATGTAATTGGGCTAAAACTGGGGCAGGAGCTGATAGAAACTAAAGCTATTACTGAGGCAAATTCAATCGTGGGACATGATGGCTTACAGCAGCCAAACAGCCCTGACTGAGACGCTTCAGACGACTGCAAAAACACTCGAGCTGCTCCTCAAGGGAACCCGCTTCTGTCAACACAACTTTATATTTGCAGCTGATCAACGGGATCACACCGAAGCAATAAGCTGTATTCACAACTATGGATATCTGGGCCAGGTTTCAATAATGCAACAGGGCATCTGAAGTATTGGGTAATTTGACACTGCTGGGGGAAAAAGTAGTAGTTTGCACATTTACTTTGACAGCACTGTTAAATATTACCTCACCTACTGTAATTGCTAAAACTAGCATTTCTGACCCACTATCCCACATTAACAGAGCAGTAATCACAATAAATTAAAGTTCGTTGTTGTTCTTGGAAACACAACTAATTACTGATAATCTTTTTTTAAATTAACAGATTGAGTTTTGGTTTATATTTTTGTTTTTCCAAGTCAAAAATTAAATTACGGCTTTAATTTCAAAGCCAAACTGATGTGAAGTGGTATGGATGAGTTCTCAGGTCAAGCGTGGCTTTGGTGAGCTGAGTTGGAGTTGTTATAACATCTAATATGTTTTCATGTAATTTGACCTGTGCAGCGAATGTAAACAGGCCTATAGAAAATACTGGTGAAGAACAACAGCAGAGGCAGAAAGCAAGACCAGAGATTACCTGGCACAGACCATTGATGAGATGGAACTGGAAGTGACACAGGAGTATGATATGATCGTATTTTGCCTTTCATGCACTTTCTGGCTTACTCTTTGGAACTGATCAGACTGAAGCAAACGATGGTCTGTGCATCATAAAATCATCTTTGCATCAAGAGACAGAAGTCATAGTTTCTCCCTCTTGAAACAGCAGTGCCTCCAAGAGTCTCCGTTTTAGGCGTCCCTGTAACAACGGTGTGGGTGGTAAACGTATTAAAAGTTAGTTTAGTTAAACGTTTTGAAACTAAACCTCAAAACAGCTACAACGATCTATCTGCGTGATTTTGGTGTCAGACAAATGAATTATTTTTCGATGCCCTTTTTGATTTAAACTCAAAAATCAAACTGAGTCAACAATATGAGGCTTAAAGGTCAATCTCCACTTTATGTCAGAGCTTCCTGTGCTGCCGCTGATATCCATGTCAAGACATCCTGTTTTATGCATCAGTCATTGTTTATAAACAAAGGCACATTTTTAAAAGATATATATGTTAAAAAAAACCTGCATTCTGGAAAACGTAATCCCTCTTTTGCTCTCTACACGGATTATTTACTTGCATGAAATCCAAACCTGTACAAATCTGATTGGTCCATAAAGCTCAGGCTGCAAAGGGAAAGCAGAAAGCTTCTGGTACTGAAAGTCATGTCCTTTACCTGCAGATTCTGCATATTTATTCTTTACTTGAATTACAGTAAAGTGAACAGAATTTAACAAACTTATAATGAAGAAGAAACTCTGAGGAAACCTGACGTACGGGGCAAATGTGAGAGTTAATATGATGATAAAACACAGACTGACACCACAATGAAGTGAAAACCTACATAATTAATGTTTTGCTTTGCTTTTCTGCACATTTTCTTCTTCAGTTGCAGAGATATCATTAAGTATCAACTCACAATGCATTGCAAAATTGCAGATATCAAGATACTGCAATATTGGGAGATGTGCTGTTTCAATGTATGGGTTTCGCTTAAAAAAAAAAAAAGAAAGAAAAAAGAAAATACAGATGCAGTGGACAAACCGGGCCTTACTTCCTCAGCATCGTTTCCTGCTCTCAGACTACTTCCTCATCGTTCAGCTGATGCAGAAGGAGCGTTAGCATTTCTCTTTTTAGAGGGCAGCAGCTGTGTCGCTCATGTTTTGTCAAATAAAACACGGCTGAAATGAATTCAAATTCATTCATTTGCTGCCGTTTAACTGCTTCATCCCACAACTTCCCTCAGTGTCGGCCAGCTGATTATATGCTAATTTCTTACAAAGCAAGCTGTGAAAACGAGCAAAGTTATAGAGCTGCCCAGCTGAAGGACACCTAAAACTGTCACAGTCTCGGCCAAAAAGGCTGATTTAATCGAAGCGTTGGCAAATATTCAAAGCACTCACAAAGCGGACGACTCTTTCTGCTCAATGGTTTAATCATGAATTTCCGAGCCTGTCTCACATCTTTTTCATTACTGACCCCCAGTACGAGCTATCTAGCAACTAATGAATCTGCATGCAAAGCAGGAGATGGTGTCCTCTGCCACAGGGTTAGCATTGTTAGGCTAATAGCCACACAAATCCATCTGAGAGAAAGGAAGAGTTTAAAAGTTGTGGCTTAGCTCATTGATTCAACTTTCCCCCATGCCTCCGGTCCAATTAGAGGACCTGCTGGTAAGACATGACAAATGACTGGCTGATCGTTGGCCTCCCAGCACCCATAAATCCAGCTGTCTGCCCTCACCCTACCATAGCTGCTATCGCTCCTGCAGCCAAATATCAGCATCAAGCACGTAATGGGTTCTGGATCATCAAACAGATGGCCCAAAAGAGTCAGAGTCCACCAACAAGAAAGAGATTAGCAGTGAAGCCACACAGGCGTGAACAGAAAAACAAAAGCTTGGTTTGTGACACAGAGCAGATTCATAATTATTTTAGGAATTTGTCACTGCTGTATTTTTGCAATTATTACACAAAAAAATAAACATGTCAGCTTGAAAAGAGTGACTTGACTCAAAAGGAAAAACAACTTTTATATGATGGTGTGCTGCAAATAAAGCCAATCTAAAACAACTCAGACGTGAACTCTTTAAGAGGCTCAAGGATAGAAATCCACACTGAAAGCTTGCTGCTTAGTATTTTTTAATATGTTTATTTTACTTAAGGTGCCATGAGGACAAAACAAGCACAAACTGATAAAATTTGCATAATTCATAAATGAAGTCACAGGAAAAGTCCTGATAGGGGAAGGTTTGCAACAAGCCAGGTGCAGAGCTGTGTAACGACGAGCGAGCAAACAGAAGCATTTCGCTCAATAATTCACCGCTTCTGTCTCAGCACCCATTAGTTCTAATGAAAAATCTATGCCACAAGTCCAGCCACAAGTTTTGACGCTGCTCGGACTCTATTTGTGCTGCACTACAGATTTAGTTTGATTCAGGGATTTATACTTTGGAAAGGCTAAAACAAAAGAGACAAATTTTCTGTGAGCCAACAAAAACACGGTGGGGATTTAGATCGAGAACGGTCAAAAGGAGACGCGCAAAGTGGGGAAAAAAAGGCAGTGGCTGAGATTCAGGTGAACAAAAAGCCGAGAAACTAAATCACATACTGTATTTCATCTCACAGGCCTGCTGTGATACATAATGCATGCTTCCTGCGTTCAATCTGAGAAGTTTGTTCCCTTTCACTGTTGAGCTTTTGGAGGAGCTGACTCATTCATTATCCAGTGTAGAGGTTCCTCACATCTGACAAAACTCATTTGCATTCATTCAGAAGGATTTCAGGTTGAAGCCACATTGCATAATTTGAAATCTGTTTGACAAATCTGTCTAATTTGTTCCTGTTTTGTTGCTCCTGTCAGCTCACAGTGATCACACTGCAGACACATCATCATCCCTCCAGCTTCCAATTTTCACCTCCAATACCAAACATCCTGGCAGGCTACAGTGAATCGCTCCTACAAAAGAACAGCAGCTTTTAGACAAACAAACACAATGTAAATAATTCATATATTTAGATAGCTCAGAGAAGTGTGGACAGAAACGCTCTGAAAGTGGCTCGGACTGCAAAGCGTTATCCTCAAACCCTCTCGCTCATGAACATGAGCGGGAATTTTAATAACACACCACTTGGGCATGGTGAAAGTCATGTTAGGTGACGTAGGCGGCAGCCCTCCGTCTCCCAGCTACAGCATAACCCGAAACTTGAGGCTGAGCAACTTTTTAAATCGCTGTTTTCCACCTCAGAGGAATGAAGAAGTTAAAAATTAATGACGAGTGATTTCTGACCCATTTTGACGCTTTGATTTGATTTGGGGAGCTTATGAATCTGTAACCAAATTTTAATTTGGGGCAGCTGTGAGCAGAGCTGGAGACCTGCGCTGCAACACAACTGCAAACCCGGTTGGAGGAATACCAGCTGGATAATGTTTCATGAAGCTGCTCCGGTAATTCCAGACCCATCAGAGAGAAGAAAAGGGCAAAGGTCAGAGGATGTCCTCTTGGCACCATTACTGGCTACCACTCAAACTTACATATTTATACTAACCAGTGTCATGTTGCACATTCCCAACCAATTTAACTGCATCCCATTCCTATCTTTCTTTCTTTTTTTAACTTTTAGGAAGGCCTATGTTTGTCTTCATAACCTTTAAATCTACTTAAAACCACATACAAATCATGCAAAATGCACAATTTTCTTATTTAAGCACTGCCAACTTTACTTAGAAAGGTACTTGGGTCCTTCACCGAGGCTAATGGCAATGCTGTATCTGGTGGTTTTAAACAAAATGATCTAAATCTCTAGTTTGCCTGTATTCAAACTCATATACATATTGGATGGTCGTCGCATAATGTTAGTGACCTACAGACTGTCGGAATATATCAAAAAATAGATCCAAGTGCAGATAAAGAACTCAAAGATTAACTAAAAATGGGCAATTTTGATAAAATATGGAAATCTAACAAAGACAAGGGAAGACAGGGCAGCATGCATGTACACAGAGGGCTAAGAGCAAAACAAGACGCGGGTAGGAATAAGACGAGGGTGGGGCAAGCAGGTACAAGGGAGGGCAACCAAAAACAGGAAGTAAAACTGAAACAAATAGGGAAAAATTAGAAAACTAATCTTCACAGTGAAACAGGGAACAACCGAATAACAAATAACCAAGACACATGAAGACAAACACTGAAAGTGATGACAGAGAAAGAGGAACGCAGGAAAAAGAGGGTGAGTATAAGACTGAAAGCAACTAAAAATAAATGAAAACCTCAGGGAGTATGACTGGAATGGTGCCTGAACTGCTGTGAAAATGACCTGCTACAAGTATTACACAACATCCAAAACACATCTCATTAGACAAAACAAACAAACACAAATTATTCTGGATTAAGGAATTAAGTAAGAGAGCGTTTGCTGTATCGCATTTCACGTCTCGCTTCAGCACAAAAGTCCCAAACGGCTCATGTTCGCATTTCCTTAGACTGAACTACATTTTTAAAATGCTTCATGAACAGGGGTCAGGAGGTTTGGGTGGGTGGCACGTAACAAATGTTAAATTGCTATCTGGAAATGCTGGGGGCCAGGACTTGAACTGCTGACCCCGTGATTGAGGAACGAGCGCTGTACTGCTTAAGCCTCGGGCCCCGAGATGTTGCCGTTCGTCAGGGTTGGTAATTTAAAGTTATCTCTCCAGAGTGGGAACAAAACGGTGTGAAATGACGCACGAAAGCTTGAAATGTGTTGACATGACACCCGAAATGTCCTTATAAGTGGTGCGCTGTGATTTAAAGGCCACGTCTTGTGCTTAATGATACAGAAACAACATCGCCAGCTGGCATCGCTGACTTAAACCCGCAGCAGCACGTCAGCTTTCCTCTATATATATTTAACACCAAATTTTAAATGTTTTCTGCTTGACTTCATCTCATGTTTAAGAGTAAAATGTAACAGCTGAAATGGGAATACAGCAATCTTTGAACTGGCCCATTGCCTCCCTTATATACGGCATCCTCGCCTCCATGCACAAGACCAGGGTGCTCGACTGATTCGCTTCTTCTACATAAAGATGTCAAAGTAAGACTTTGCAAAAAGGGACACAAGCGTTTGCTTAATTACTCAAAAATATAAATTGCGATTAAACTGATAGTTGAGTTACTCAGGAGTACCTTTCTTTATGTTGTTCATACTTAACACTGACATTACTTCAGGATTACGTCCCCATTACCTGCTGTTAATGTGTCCTCTCAACTTCCTCTTAAAAGAAAGGAAAAAGTCCTGAATCAGCAGTAACCAGGTAAGTGATGAGTAATGAATCACTCATTAACAATTCCCCATTCCCACTACTACTATTCAGTAATAAAATCCCATTCTCATTACAAGGGCACCAAATACTGCTGGTGGCATCTTAATATCCACGAGGTTTTGTTTTCCATCCAGTCCCTGATGTCCCACATTTGGGCAATAAAGTTCATTTAAACACAACAGGTAAGGCCACTTCTCAGTGTACTATATTTGAACCAAAAACACAATCTTTTCCCAGCCAGATGATCTAGTTTAGTCCAGCAAGTGAAAGCTGAAGTAAAAAGCAAGTAAAAACAAATGGATGCGTGAAGACTGATGAATTAAAGTGCAAAACACAAAGCTATCAAAAGGTGTCCTGGTTCAAACTCCACCACCATCCAGCCTCCTGATCCAGACTCTTCAAAAGAGGCCCCCTAAGTTGAGTAGTCCCCTATCATTGTGTCTGATGCATCATGGCTCAAAGGATACCTGGGGAGTAGTTTGGTATCCTGGTATCTGCAGGTAACAGCAGGATTTGAAGGGATGTGTTGTTGTTAGTAACTAAGCAGGCTGCATCATCATAAACATTTGTAACTTCACAATAGTGTAATCAGGTTTTTTGTTTATAACACCTGTTCAACTGCTCATTCACAAAAATATCAAATTGCCCAATCACATGGGAGAAACTTTAGACATGTACACTAACTCGGAACATGGCATGGTTGTTCTGAGTATTTCAAAAACTGGTTTGAATGGTTTGAAAAACAGAAAATATCCAGCGAGCAGCAGTTCTCTGGGTGAAAATGTCTTGTTGAAATCGAAGATTGGGCAGCTGATGCTTCCAGCTAACAGTAACTCTAATTTCTCATTAGGATCTGTAATGTACGGTGGCCCTGAAGTGCAAACCACAAAAACAAATCACAAAGCGCACAACAAATTGAAAAGCGCAAAAACAAATTGAAAAGCGCAAAAACAAATTGAAAAGCGCAAAAACAAATTGAAAAGCGCAAAAACAAATTCACTTAACGCAAAAACAAATTGAAAAGCGCAAAAACAAATCACAAAACGCACAACAAATTGAAAAGCGCAAAACAAAAATTGAAAAGCGCAAAAACAAAACCAAACCGGAAGAGGTAGGTACCAATGCTGCAACAACAGGCATCACTGATTGGATGATGGATCCGGTAGCCTTTTGAACCGGAAGTTGTTCTGTTCGGAAGTTTGGTGACTGCTCTACCAACTTTTTTCCACAACTTGGAAAAAACATGTTGGCTGTATCCCAATTCAGGGTCTGCAGCCTTAAAGGCTGCATTTTAAGGCCGACACGTCACAGCGGCGCTACCGGGCTGTCCCAATTCAAAGGCTGCTCAAACGCGGCCCTGAAATTCGGCCTTCATTTCCTGAATTTTAAGGCTGTGGCGGTGTAGACTTCGTGGCCCAACATATCCCACAATTTATAGCGCGGCAGTCACTGTGGATAATTTTGCCGCAGACGGCAGAAGCGTGGCGGTCAAGAGTAAACTGTTAAACGTAAGTACTGAATATGATGTCACTTTTTATGTGCAAATGTTTAATAATGAGGAACATTAAAACACTACTGTTGGCCACATGTCGGCAAAGTTATTTGCCATTAGCGATGTTTGTACTTTCAGCGTTTACTTTGTTTTAAAGCATTTAAAATATAATAATACAATAGTTGACCTTAATCTTACAGAGAATGTGATGATTTTATGGATAATTAAAGTCAGTCATATATCCACAAACACAACAAGCTGAAAGTCAGTGATGCTGCTCGGTTTGCAGTCCTGAATATGACGGCACAAGCAGGATTCACTGCACTGTTAATGTTAGCTATGTTATATTGCTGCCTCTGTTCGGTGGTGTCGAGCCAAACGGACTTTAACGTGTGTTTGAACGAGCTGACGGTTCACTCGTTAAGCTGAAAGAAAGATGCTTTAATCACAGGAGTCACACATGTGTCCACTGGACAACTTCCGGTTCAAAAGGCTACCGGATCCATCATCCAATCAGTGATGCCTGTTGTTGCAGCATTGGTACCTACCTCTTCCGGTTTGGTTTTTGTTTTTGCGTTTTGTGATTTGTTTTTGCGCTTTTCAATTTGTTTTTGCGTTAAGTGATTTGTTTTTGCGCTTTTCAATTTGTTTTTGCGTTTTGTGATTTGTTGTTGCACTTTTCAATTTGTTTTTGCGCTTTTCAATTTGTTTTTGCGTTAAGTGATTTGTTGTTGCGCTTTTCAATTTGTTTTTGCGTTTTGTGATTTGTTGTTGCACTTTTCAATTTGTTTTTGCGCTTTTCAATTTGTTTTTGCGCTTTTCAATTTGTTTTTGCGTTAAGTGAATTTGTTTTTGCGCTTTTCAATTTGTTTTTGCGTTAAGTGAATTTGTTTTTGCGCTTTTCAATTTGTTTTTGCGCTTTTCAATTTGTTTTTGCGCTTTTCAATTTGTTTTTGCGCTTTTCAATTTGTTGTGCGTTTTGTGATTTGTTTTTGTGGTTTGCACTTCAGGGCCACCGTAGTAATGCACAACATGTTGAATCTTGAATTGGATGGGCTACAGCACCAGAAGATCACAACAGTTATGAATCCTTTCAACTAATAACAGGAAAGCGAGGCTACAAATCGAATGGGCTCACTGAAGTTGGTCAGTAGAAGATTGGAAAAACATTGCCTTGTCTGATGACTCTCAATTTCTGCTGCTGCAGTCAGATGGTGGGGTCAGAAATTGGCGAAAACAACATGAAAGCACGGATGAATCCTGTCTTGTATCAGTGGTTCTTGTATTGGTGGCGTAATAGCATGAATGTGAACAATGATTTCACCGTACTCAAAATGCTTGCCACAAGTCACCAGATCTTAGTCATGAATGTGCGGCTGACAAATCTGAAACCACTGTGTGATGCAAAAATCTGTGAGGCATGCTTCCAGCATCACGTTCACAGTTATGGGATGAGATGAAGAGTCAAATTTATTATAGCACATTCATAACAGCAGCTGTTGACCAAAGTGCTGTACAAGACATAGGACCAGATGGCAGAATATAAGAAAAGAAACATAAAATGAAAAAAAAAGTAGTCACAACCTATTCTGATTTAAATGCCAGAGAATAAAAGTTGGTTTTCAAACGGTTTTTGAAAATGTCTAATGTTGGTGAGGTCCTGATGTGAAGGGGCAATTTGTTCCACAGTTTAGGAGCAGCCACAGCAAAGCCTCGATCTCCTCTGTGCTTTAATCGGGACCTCGGGACAGCAAGGAGCCATTGGTCTGCAGACCTCAGTGATCACGAAGGAGTGTATAAATTGCAAAGATCAGAAAGGTATGAGGCCGCTAACCCATGCAGCTCCTTAAAAACAAATATTAAAATATTAAAATCATTTTGAAAACTGACTGGCAGCCAGTGTAATGATGCTAGTATTGGAGATATGTGGTCTTGCTTGCGTGTGCCAGTTAGAGACCGTGCTGCAGCGTTTTGGACCAGCTGCAGTCGGCTAACCAATGACAGACTGACACCTAATAAAGATGATTATAACAGTCGAGTTGGGATGAAATGACAGAGGAATGGCTTCATTTTTGCGAGTAGCCGGAGATGAAAGAAAGAAGTGTTGGTGTGAATCTTGGGTCAATTTATTCATTAAAAACATGCAAACTGCAGCTCATAACTTTATTGTTCCCATAGACTGTACAAAAACACAAATGCACGATACAGATCCTCACTACTTGTCCCAAAGTCAAGGCTTTTCTTTGGCTCATTGAACCACATTTGGAAAAACATTCATTTCTGGATAAATTCTTTCTAAAAAAAAAACAACAAAACAAATATCCAGATACTTCCAATGAGTAAATAGAAAAGCTGTGTATATTGATATAGACTTAACAATACAATATGAATCCACCATGAATTTATAAGAATAAACCTCCCGATTACAACTTGGTGTAAATGAATCTGCCTTTTAAAGAATGAAACATGTATCAGTGGCATTATTTATTCATATGTTCTCCCAGTACAACTATGTAGTCTCTGCCCAAAATTAATGATGTAATAGTGTCACTGCACTATGAAATATGACCTGAGGATGCTTGTATCCTCTCTCTCCAACCAGCCGTTACAGTCTCCTGCCCACGCTCACATCAACGAGCAATTTTCCATGTTGTGTATTGGCCTAAACAGGCTAAGTGCAGTCTCACAGAAAAGTAACCGCCCATTTGCTCCTTGTACCTCCTGGCAGGTTGTAAAAGCAGCCAAACTTTCTTTTCAGGGTGTAAAAGTGCAGCAATAGTTTAGCAAGCGGCATGCAATAAAAGAAAGTTCTACAGCAGCTACATCTGCTCTGAGAAATATGATGCGGTGAGTTCAAGAAGCAGCAGATGATAAAAACTAAATCTAAAGCTCGTAAAATAAGCGCAGGAAGTTTGCACATCACTCTTTATGGGTGTAAAATGACTGTGAACCAGCCACCAATCAGTGGCGCACGCACATGAATGAGGATGTATGGATTACCAGAGGGACAGCTCTCTGACAGCTTCAGCAGCCAAAGGGAACCTGACACAGGAAACAAGGCGTGCTGCTGTCTAAATAAGAAGAGCAGCAGCTGTGTGTGAGTGTGCGCATCTAGTTTAGGAACAGGGTCTACCCTTTAAGCTACTCAACAGAAATCACACATGCTGTCTGGTATAAATGTGAGTGTGTAGGAGTAGGAGAAGCCAATTAAAAGCGCGTTAAGCAGACTGCAAATGCAATAGATGCATGGATCCAGGAAGCAAATACAAAAACACAAACTGTCCTCGGTACTCTTATGAACAAACACACACTCACCAGCTCTCCTCGTGGGTCAGTACACTCTCACAGAGATGAAAGTACACTGCACTCCAACATAAAGTACTCTCTCTCACTATGACCCTTTCATTTATCCCTCTACATGTTGGCATTTTCCATCTATTTGTATCTCCGTCACTGGTGATGGAAAATAAAGAATTTAACTTTTAAACAGTGTTTCATCACCAGAAGTGGGATTTTAAAATTGAACACAAGTACCTTAGAAAAACATGACATGCAATGGAAATGTCTTTGACTATGAAATGTCACTATTTTAAATGCTAGTGTGACTTTGTTGCATGAAGAAAAGACTCCAAAATCCAGTTTGTGTCTGCAGCCTTGACAGGAAGTTTTTAGCTTGCATGCAGTAACTGAGGGCAGCAACGTGGAGAACTGGGTACAGCATATTTTTATTTCAGGTCTCTGACCACACACACCCGCTTGTAGAAACCGGCACAGAATCTGGAGCAATCACAGTGTATGGAGAATGAGCCTGCTTCATTAATAGAATATAAACCACTGCTGACATGGTGAACAAAAATGTTTGTTTGGATAACGCAAGACTGTTGCAAAAAAGGCCATGATATACTTCTGGCATACTTTTGACTCTACAGGAAGTTACGCATTTAGGACTCTTTTGGTGCAGCTATAGTTCATTAAGCCCCACAACCTCCAAAATATTTTTTCTTACATTCTTGTGCTTACCTATTAATTTTTGTGGGTGCATTCATTCAACTTTGTGTTGCAGGTGATGCAAAAGTGTCATTATGTCAGGAACTTTTATAAAATTCAGACCAGGTTTACTGAGACATGAGAGATTAAAAGAAACGTTCTTGGAACATTTTTTTTCTATAACTGGTTTTAATTTTTGCAAATTTCCCTTCATGATCATCTGCATTTTCAGATCGCTCACTGGAGACCCCACTCTATAACTCCTGTCTGCCATGGGGTGGACCTTTAAAACTTATCTCTGACTTGCATGTGGAGGATCAGCTGATGACGACGGCTGGTTCTGCAGGTACAAACCAGCAGCTTTTAGGTCAGGACTCAGCTCCATTTTCCCCAACATTTCAAAGATTGCTGTGAGAGTTTTATGGTGCACAGAGTCTTCTGTACTGAGGTGTCTGAGGAAGAAGCAAAAACCACCTAAAATGTAGCCCAGCCATTAAGCCAACATGTGGCTGCACACAGCACACTACTTTGGCCAAACCAGCACAATCTTCACTCACTAACTGGTCCAGTTGCCAGATTAATCTCCTTAAGACTTCAATAAAATAAAAATCAAGAGTTATTTTGACACATAACTCTTTATGTCTCCATTTGTCCACACAGGACTTTTGAAAATACAAAACAACCTTATTGTTGGTAACCCCACACTTTTGTGCATCCCTGTGAACAGCTGCTATTATACTTATTATACTTTTTCAGGGAAAGACTCTACTTAAGAACCCTGAAGATGAGAGTGATGATGCACAACTTAAGAATCAACAGCAAATTATGAAAAGCAAGACAAACACTGTAAATTTTTTAGGAAGCAGCGAGGGAACCAATCAATACCTAGAAATTTGCCATACACAATATACAACTTCCTGTATTTGCCGCTGATGTTTTGATCTTTGAATCCTTACATACATTAGCACATGGAGATCTGATGTCACAGTCAAAGCTGCTACAAAAGTATTGCGTCACTTCATAATCCATAATTAGGGCGTCCCTTCATGGCACTGCTTCGTGCTTCAAAGGCAAAGTTTGACTGAGTGTGTGTGTGTTTGTGTGTGTGTGTGTTTGTGTGTGTGTGAGAGAGAGAGAGCAAAAAAGAGAGAAAGAGAGAGAGAAAGAGAAAAAATTCACTGAACACACACAGAGTGGTGTTCCTCTCTATATTAGTCACTTGATTAGGATAAGCGAAGCATAGCTGTTGGTAAAGAAGCCAAACTGGCTGCGATGTGCATTTATTGATGTGAGTTTGTGTTGTGACAGTCTGCGTTTGCCTATAATCCAATCTTCCTACTTCCTGCTCTATAATTGGTTTTGTCCTCAGCAGCACAAACCCAGGCAGGATCTTCCTTCTGGGATTTTTTTTGTCTTCTTTCACTTGATTTTTTTTTTTTTTTTTTTTGGACAATCAAAGCATCCCACACACACCCACACTCACACCTACACATGCACACACACGCACACACACACAGGCTCTCCAAACACCCCCTGCCAGCGCTGACAGGATTCTTTTGCAGTTTCTGCACAACAAGCAGGGAAGTTACAAGCATCAAGCTGTGTGTGGGTGCGCGTGTGTGCATGCGTGTATGACACAGCTTTGCCCTGCAGGGTGACTGATAATCAAAGTACATTATCACCACTGAACATTTCGAGTACTTTCCTGGTAGTTCGATCCATGGGCATGCACGCGCGCACAAACACACACAAACACACACACAGGTGTATTTATTAGATTGTTTTGTCTGGAAACCCTTAGAAACTAGAGCTACATGGTCATTAAGTCCAACTTTGGTTAATCGTACACTAAGATTAAAATAAAATTAGTTACACCTGAATAAAATTAGTAGGTCATTAGCAAGACTATAGAACTGACTGCATGCTGAGGTGGCAACCCCTAACCCTACTCAAGTAAATTTAAGTAAATGTGTTTGGAAAAATGTACTTCCAAAAGTATTTTTATTGCACCATGTTCATTCACTCATGAGCTGCTGTAACATGAATCAAATGGCTGAATTGCCACCTCAGCATGCAGTCAAGTTCTATAGAGTTTCAGGACACCGGCCCTCAAGGACTGGAGTTTAAGACCCCTGAATTAGATTAATCCATTATTTAAAACATTGTGATTTACAATGTGTCAAAAAAGAAACTGAACATCAGACTCAGCTGAACCAAACCAGTTACATTTGATTATTTTGTAACTACTAAAAAGTTAGAGATTAAGTTCAGCCAGACACAAGGCAGTGCAAAGTTGCACATTTTCACATTAAAATCATCACAAGATAATTCATTCTTGATCTTAGAAGCAGCAGTTGAAAGCATAATTTAGACTTTCCTTTTTAGAAACAGACTTCTGTCCACACTGGCTTAAAAGCTGAGTTTATCTGAGGCCAACAAATGAGCGAGATAGCGGGAAAGGGCACTGGAAGTACAGGGCAAAGGAACCAGCAGGCTCCCAGTTTCTTTATAAGTGGAGGATCACTATGTGGCAATATTCTCATCCCTATTCTGACTCTGATTGGATAGTTTCTGCTCTTCCATCAGCCTTACAAGTTACGCCACACAAATCCACAATGTCGATCACTTCCATGTTTCCTCTTCGTTATGTGTGTCACCAAACTAGGAACGCGTTCTGGAAGCGTGACCATGCAATGATATGCATGAAGCTTTAGGCAAATCGAGGGTGTCTTGCTTCACTCCTATATTCAGCAACTGGAAGGCTTATTTCTCCTCTCTGACATTTTCAGAAACACACATCACTGAAATGTTTTCATAACATATGGGAGCGGTTGCAACTGAGGCAGCATATTGCTCTTGATTTCAAATCCAACAGCAGAAAGCTCACGAGATGGGCCTTCGTCCAATCACGTGAACCTCTGTATTTCCGTGGTCTTGGGAGGCTGGAGAGGAGAGGAAGATCACCGATCACTCATCTATTCACTGTCACTGACTCGCCCATCAAGAGGCCAGCAGAGGAAGCAGAGCGACCCCTCGCTGCCGCTGTGGTCACATGCCGTCAGACTTCACAAGCTTCGGTTTGGACTTTGACTCAAAGCAAGTAAGTGGATCACCAGCTGAGTTTGTTTTGGTTATACTGAGAATATTATTTATCAAATAACTGTTTCAGAAATCCTCTGAGTTCCTAGAATGCAAAAGTGAGAAAATGAAGCATAAACTGCCTCTTCATCCTCACTCAAATTACAGATTCCCAAGTGTTCCTCCATAATTCAACGCTTCTAAGGCAGCTCCAGATTTTTAGGGTTTATTTTCCCTTTCACCATCCAAGATATAACATGCGTCAGGCTACCATCACGCCTGGTTACCTTATGCTGCAAATAAGAAAACCAAATTCTGCAGGTCCTTCCTCCCTGCAGCTGTCAGACTGTACAATCAGAACTGCTCTCAACAATCACAGATGTTTACATCTGCGCTGTAACTGCAATAAGTTAATCAACCGATTCGCACTACAACCTGGTTTGCCTCTTATCTGTAGCTATTTATATTTAATTTAATAACTGTACAGTACTCTCTGTATATAATAACCATTGTCCTTAATGTAAATATGTAAAAAAAATTGTGTATGTTTCTGTCCTGTGTCCTGTGTACTGTTTGTTTGTATATGTGTCTTTCTGGCTGCTGTTACAACCAAATTTCCCCTTGTGGGACAATAAAAGGATTATTCTATTCTTCTATTCTATTCTATTCTAAATTAATGAGTAATTCATGCATTTGCTGCAGGAATATTTGCATCAGTTGCTGCAGTTACTTTCACCGCTCCATCGAGCTCTCAGCCTCCTGTCCGCTACACCACAGGCACCACTAGTCCAACCAAACCAGCAGAATCGTGCAAGAGAATGAAAATCTGGCAAATGGAGCAAGATAATGTCCTCTTTATATAAAATCAGAGAAAGCGCAAAGTCATTTTCCAGTAGGACAGAATCAAATGGGTGTGAAGATATCAGACAATTATTTGGTTCTGTTTTATGACTCAGCTGATTAAAAAAAAATCTTTGAAACGCTTTTTTGAAACAGATAATTACTCCATTTCTAATGATTTGTCTTCTTTGTCTTGAAACTGGCAATTTTTCCAAATCAATAATTATTAAAGGATGTATTTTCAGCTGATTCTTAATTCTCTTGAAACTGCATATTGATGCCATGTATTGACATTACTTCAGCAACAGCCTGCATTATCAGAAATATTTTTCACCTTCACTTCACTCTTCAACATACCCGTCTACACCTCGCCGCTGTAATTACCGAGCTTCCCCTCGGGGATCAATAAAGTTCATCTGATCTGATATCATCTTCTCATCTCATCTCATTTTATCTTCCACGAGGGGTGAGAGACACAGATTCACAGAGCTACCTAGAAAATGTCGTTTGGATAAAGTACATATGTAAAATCTTTTGAGATGCGCTATCAGGATGTTCCCTCAGGAAGAGCAGCAAACTATAGTTACCCCCCAGGTGATCTTCCAGGAGTTTTTCTCCTTATTTTCTAGTCTTTTGGAAAAATTTGCTTCATAAAATATTAACTCCTTCAGATAGTTCAAGTGTTCCACAGTCACATCTTCTCCTGAAAACTCAGCGATGACATGCACATCATGTGTTTGAAGTCTTTTTCAGTCTTTCATTTTCCAAACTTATTTCTCTTTTTTTAGCATTGTTGTGATTTGGTGTAGTCCTTTCACCTTCTGCTTCTTCTATTTTGCTCATATTTACCGTAGTTAGTTTTCACCCCATTATAAGTTTGAATCTGCTTTGAATCAGTGGGCTAAGCACTCCATCCTATTTTCTTTCTGAATGAGAATCATTTGCATATGCAAAGATCTAAACCTGGACTGTTTTCAAGTGAAATTCAGACAAATGTATGCAGTATCATGGCTTTCCTGCAACACTGCAGCTAAATATTTCCCAATTTCAACAATCATGATAATATTTAACTTAATTATTCTCTATCATTTTGCTTAAGCAGCACAATTAAACCACCAAGATGACAAACATGGGAATTGCGTTGCAGTGCTATTACATTCACTCCCTTCTTCTTGTACTTAATTTAACACGCTGCTGTGTGCAGATATCTACCTGTCAGAATAAAGGTACACCATGCATTGATTTATTTGTATGTGATGACATAAAAGCCGGGAAGAGTTCGTTTTATTCTCCCCGCAGGCTGAATAAAGGTGAAGTTTTCTCTGTCTCTGGGAGCAGACTGTGAAATGTAGGAGCTCTGCAGCTTCGATGATCGTCTACAAAGGTGTTTATGGAGGGAATCCAGCCAACAGGCGATGCTGTGTTGAATGATTTGGCTGAGAAACGGGAGCCAAGAAGTAGTCTGCCGTGCCGTTTTCTAACCCGAGTGAGCACAGCGCGGGGTAATTATTTGGCAGAAGACATCGTGAAATGGATATGACAGCTGCAATTACAATGAGGATGAAGCATGGCTGCCGTGCTGGCCTGTATTTTCTGTACCATTACAGGTCCTTATGTCACTAAGGATTTGGGGTTATTTGGGTGTGAATCAAGATTAGGAGAAGTCGATGGTTACTGATTTGAGACATTAAGGGAGGCGATGAAGACAAGTTCATATTCTAAAAGAGGATCTGGGCAAGAACACCAACCTGGGTAATTACAATTCCTTATCTGCAGTTTTGCTGCTGCTGTCATTGCGCCTGTAGTAATCAAGGTTGGAAAATGGACATCACCCATTGGTAGGCGAAACCTCAAGCTGATCGTTTTGGCTGTCGGCACTTAATTTTAGTGTCTAACTAACTGATCAACAACAGATAAGTCACTGTTTTCTAGTTTAAGGTTGTTTGATTGTGCCTCTCATCGCTCCACCAGCCTCCTGACATGGATCGCTGTAGGCTGTACGTCTAACATACATCAGAAAAATATGTTTAACACAGGACACTTTGTCAGAAATTGTTGCTAATAGGGCAGCCAAAACGTGAGGGAAAAAAAAGGCTTCCTTACCAAACATCAGTCTATGATGAGTTGAGGGTGAATATGAGTTGAATCTTTGATGGTCTTGGTCTGGACCTGAACCAACAGACTAACATCACTGATGCTGTTGGCACAGAGCAGCAGGAAATAGAGCAAAATTTATTTATTTCCACAACCACATACAGACCCCTGTTTGGTTTTTTTGGTTTTTCACAGACTTAATACTGACCTGCAGTAAACTTGACCTGAGTACCTACACATGTATTTACTCAAACTCAAAAGAAAGGATGAGTAACCATCAGCGCTTCTGGACAAAGCAGATAAATCTTAACACTACAGCAGACAAGATTGACACGTGTGCAGAAAATCGAGTGTCTGTGTCGGTCCAATCACCTCTGGCTCTAAAGGTTATCTCATCCAATCAATTTTCCTCAGAGAAACTTATCAATTGTAAATCGATCATGGCATCTCGTCCAGAGGTTGAATTGGCCAGGAGAAGAGTGAGGAGACTTTATTAAACTGCACAGAGGATATAAAACCTTGGATTCAACTAAACTGTCTTCAATCATGTCTTCATGATTAATCTTTGGCTCTCTTCCACCGCATGTCTTTTATCCTCCCCTCACCTCACCTGGTCACAGCAGATGGCCCCGCCCCTCCCTGAGCCTGGTTCTGCCGGAGGTTTCTTCCTGTTAAAAGTGAGTTTTTCCTTCCCACTGTCGCCAAAGTGCTTGCTCATAGGAGGTCATATGACTGTTAGGGTTTTTCTCTGTATGTATTATTGTAGGGTCTACGTTACAATACAAAACTCCTTGAGGCGACTGCTGTTGTGAATTGGCGCTATATAAATAAAATTGAATTGAATTTAAATTGAAGACCTTCTTCCTCACTTCTTGGCCATGACATTAGAGCCTTGTTGTTGTTCATATTACTTAGACATTAATTAATGCTGTTGTCAAAGCTAGGCTCTTTCAACTATGGGTCCTTGTTTTTAAGTTAGGTCTCATTGTCTCCCTCTTAAGTCCAGTCTTTTCAACTTTGTACACAGATCACTGAGCTCTGTCCAAATCAGAGCAAGAAAACCGGACTAACATTAGCTTTTGTTATTTTTATCTGCACAGCAATTTTGTAAAAGTACCCCGTTTTAAAACGTGATTTCAGAAGAAAATTACTTGATGTCCATCTACTGTATCTATCTATCCATCCATCCATCTTAACTGCTTGTCCAAGTTAGGGTTGGTCCACACCTATATTCAGTTAACCAAATTAGCATGTGTTTAGACTACAGAAGGGTCAGAATACCCATCCTAGTCACAGAGAAAGGCTCGAACCAACTTGGAGGTTAGAGTCAGGAACATTCTCGCATTAACTTAAGATTTTAGGCACGGAAACATGAGTTTAAATGAGCATTTAAGGCTTTTTCAGGCTTTGGATCCCTAGAGAATGAGAAAAGATTTCTCTAAGAACTGATGGAAGTATTTTCATAAAACACAAATTTTACTTTTTAAGGAACTAGTTATCATTAACTGCAGCAAAAAACGGCTCTTTTCCCAGGACCTCTCTAATAGACAGCACTACTTTTCCCTATTTTATACAAACTGGTGAGTTCATGCTTACATAAAGACAAACTATTCATCACAAGCAGACAACCATTCAATTAATATTTTAAAATCGCCTTTCTGTTCTCATAATTTATGTGCAGAAACGCTAAAACACAGGCTCCCTTTATTGGTAAAGTTAATGCTTCAAGTTTCCCTTCATTTGAAGGATTAGTGAAGAAGCTGCTTGAACAAAGCTTAAATGAAGGTTTTATGAATTGAAGGAAGAGCAGACAGAGGAACAAAAGAATATTTAGGTGTCTTCTATATATTTCTCAGTTGTTTTATCCTTTAAAGTCCTTCATTTTAGTTTAACTCAAAATTTCCATGTGATTTGCTCCATAAAATACAAACATAAGACAGAAACAGTACATATTAGACTTAGTGGGACTGCTCATTGTCTCCTACTTTTTCATCTTATTGCAATAATGAACAGCTTATCATGAAAGCCATTAAAATTCATGGGTTTTGTCAGCGGTACAGCTCAATGGGAATCGTTGTTCTTTCAGCTTCAGTCAGGTGAAACAACAAGTCGACGCAACACTCCTTCGGTATGTTCATGCAATTCCTGAGCAGTAAAGAGAATCTTAAATCAATGTTACACAATTCGGGGTTTCCATGAATGACATTTACAGGTAGAGTAAAACCATGAATTCTGGACATTCTCAGCTGCTGTGGCATTTCACTCTAAATAACTCCAACATACGAAAAGCAAACATGACCATCAGGAAAAGCTCAAGTGAACCGTTCAGTGTCATATTGCTGTTTGATGCATTTTATTTCATGATGACAATCAAGTGCATGCTGCAACCTCCAGTCCAGCAGTGTTGGGATATTCAAACATCCACACGATAGTGTCGAAAGAGGTGCACGACGCACATAAGGCTTTATTCTTGGCAACCAGACAGGTGTCAATGTTTGGCTTCCCCTAGTTTGCCGGCATAATTTCTAGTGTCAGTTCTATTTTCAGCTGGTCTTTCCCAGATGCAGTTTCAGTGTAAGGGGTGATGTAACATCCCTGTTTGATCCGTATCTTGTAGAGCAAAAGGCATGTTAGACAGCAGCTTCAAACAAACTCTTACAACATTATTTTAAATCCTTGTGAGGAGCTTTTAAGGCTTGCATAAGCACCAGAAACGTCAGGCTGAGTTACGGGGCAACCTGCACATCTAAAACATACACTGTAAGCATCAAATTTAGGAATAATGATTCAGCAACAGAAATACTCACACTGCAGCAACTAAAAAGGGTATAAGCTTTCAATTTGGCAAGTCTCTTTCACCACTTTCTGCTGCTGAGACTTTGGCTATGAAACAGCGACAAAACACTAGTTTTCATTACTCAAACCAATGACATTCATTGACCATTGACATTCAACTGCAAAATGACACAGGTACTTGGCAATCTTGCTTTTATTTAGAACTATAAACAAAATGCACCTAGCTGACTGAGTTGTGCTCATTAGTTTAGACTGACTCAGGTTGATAAAAACATTGCTAGAATTAGATTGCAGACCTCAATCAATCTGTCTGAGAGTGATTGCAGTGAGATGGACCACGATAATTTAAGGACAGATTGCCTCCCACCAGGCGACCCTGCTGTAGTGACGGTCGCCATTGGGCTCTGGGCTCAACCACTGATTTTTCCAAGTGCAAGGAGGTTGCCACCCTATTTTTACCCTAGTGTGACTGAGCCAATATACAATCTTCCCATACCAACCACTCTATTTCCAGGTTTAGCTTCTCTGAAATTAAATTCAAGTTAAACGTTCACCATTCAAGATCCAGAAGAGATCAGGATCAGGAGCAACTTCACAACAGGACTTCCAGGGAACAATCCAAACACAGCAGGAGAATTCACAGTAATATAGAAGGAGACCATCCAAACAGCTCTTGATTGAGCTGTTTTATAACAAACTTCAAGATAATCATTCTTCTAGTTTAAACCAGAGGAGTCACACCCTCCAGGTCATTAGAAAGACTGAAAATTTAAATCCCTTTGTCATTAGTTTTGTTTTTCATACTAAGGCTGTTTTAAAAAAGACACTTTCTACACATGTAACTAAAAGTACTACTGGCAGCAAGTGAAGTTTATTTTTAAATGACTATCCATTTGAAAGTGACAGCAAACAAATGTAATAGTACACTAAGAAATTTCTGCACCACTCGCTTTACATTCAATCCATAAGGAGGAGGCTGCGAGTCAGAGTCCCCACTATTGTTTCCTGACAGCAGTAGAAACACAATACTCCTGTGACCCCTCAGAAAAACATGTACAGCAGGAAAGTGCTGGCTAAGAAGATGCAGAGCCGAGTTATTTTTACCTGAAGACAGGAACAAATTAGAGGGTATTAGAGGCAGCGGAGGAGGAAGACACCGGAGAAGAGGTGAGTGACTCAAGTGGAACAGGGCGTCCTCCAGTAGGCTTCAAGATTTTGGGTTACGAGCAGAGATGGGAAGTTGCTCTGCTGCTGCAGTTTTATAAAGCTATCCTGCTCTTTGGTATGTGTCTTTATAACCTGCGTGGACTTGAAACTTTAAAATAGAAGGCTGGTAGTTTCATTGTTGTCTTTTTCACATACATCCAGTCAGGCTGTGTCTTCCACATGCTGATGGACTTTATTTAACCTGTTCTTGTGCAGCTTCACTCTTTGTGTCTGCACACTGTGCTACACAGCCGGGCCTCAGCAGGTGCTCGCGTGAATCCATGACAGCTCTGTCCATATTTAGTAAAGCTCTGTGATGACTCCACATACTGTCCCTCTGCCTCCAACCCAGATTATTTTGGTGGCAAAGACTTTCCAGGCACCAGTGAACAAACAGCTGCAGCCAGGCGCCAAGAGGAAAACACCTCAGCTATTTTGACTTTCACTTCGTAACTGAATATGAGGGTGGAACAGTTATTGAATTATTGGGGGTAGACAGATGAGTCTATGCAGAACATGCTTTGTAAGTGCTGAAATCCACATGTACACACAAAAACTGGATAAATAATCGCCGTTGGTGGAGTAAAACATTCCTGACGCCGATTAGCAGACGGCGGCGGCAGGCAGGCAGCCATTATAAATCAGAAGGATTACTGCTCGTGGCGTGGCCTACATTGGAGCGGCAAACATGATACTGCAAGTCAACTATTTGTGTCCTCATAAAGGAAACCGCCAAAGTGCCGTACTGTATTTATCCATCTTGGCTCAATGTTTTTGTGCTACAGGGAAAGAAGCCACAAAGGGAGGAGAGAGGAAGATGGTTTAGGATCCGTTCTCAGACAGAATATTTTGCATAAGGAGCACTGCAGAGCCGAGGTGGAAAGGAGCTAAGCATGTTGATATTATAAGCATTTTACGACATATGTTTCAAATGGTCAAAAACAAGAAAGGTTGAGAAAATATAATAAGGCTGTGTAGCCATCTACACGACATCTCCTTTTAAGTTTACTTATCAAAACATAATGTGTTCCATCAAGTCATGCTAAGGTCAGTCAATGTGCTGTCATAGGTTTGTCTACACAGGTGATGCAGAGGTTTACATAGCTACTTTATGTATCACTAGTTTAAGATGCCTGGTCACAACCTAATGTTCTCCTACTGCTGGCCCCGGATAAACGGGATGGTTGCCCCTCCCAGGAAAGGTGTCTAATGTAAAAATGTGGATCCATCCGTTGTGGCGACCCATTGGGAAATAAGGGAGCACTCAAGGGGTCTTCCAGTGTTTCAGAAGCTCGGTGGTGCACCAGGTCTCAATCGATTCCCCCACTGAGCCTAAGAACTCAGGAATCATTTTTAAGCAAAAGCCACAACTGTTAATTTCAGCTATTAACTGCTTATCCATCAGGACTTTGGGACACTATTCCAGCCAACAGTCTGACAGGCGACTGCATGTATGCTATATTCACCAGCTAATATAACATGCATGTCTTTGTACTGTGGAAGAAAGCCAGAGTACCTGGAGAGAACCATGGAGGTATGGGAATAATATCATGCAAACTCGACACATTAGTGCCAAGTTAGTCACTTGGTTCAAACCCATAGCCTACTTGCTATGCGGCGACAGTGCTAGCCAGTGTGCTACTTTGCTATGGATACATTTCTTGATAGCCTTCACTTACTATTTATTAAAAACAGCTTGAAAATGAAAAAAAAAAGCTGAAAAAGAATAAAAGTTGGGAAATAAACTTCCTGCCGTTGCATTCTGTCCCACCCACAGTGATAATGACAACAGCAGCTACCAATGCACTTACTCTGCCTCACAATTAGAGTTATAGTAGGTAGATAGCACTGCATTAATCAGGCTTACTTTTGCCTCATTTCTTTACTTTCTTCTTATGCAGAATAAAAGAAAAAAGAACAAAAGAAATGAGCAGACACAACAGCATCAAAGCATACATAGTGAGGAAAAAGCTTATTAAACTGAAGCAACAGAAGCGTATGTGGCAATCATGAATTTATAAAAACAAAGGAAGCAAAACAGATGAGGAGTAACAGATGTGGTTTCATTTTTCGCTGCAGCTGCAGAGTTTGTTTTGAACACAGTCACCTGGGGATTTAGCTTGTGCAGAGCCAAGAGACAGTTCTGCATCGCTTTCATCTTTTTCTATCAATTCTGGATCATGGCTTATATCGCCGTGTCAGTCAAGACTGCAGCTACAGTGGCTCTAAAAGAAATGTAGGTAGGTATTGCAGGCATGAAAGACCAGGTATTGGTCTAAAACTATGAATTAGACATAGGGCAGGAGAAACAGCAATATATTGTATTAGCCTCTTATCAATACTCAAACGAATATCAAAATATTTTATTTTTTCTTATTTTCAGGTGCACTAAATAGATGAGTCCTCATTTTGAGGCTTGTCAAATGAACGAGCGTAAACTCGAGGAACGGCAGACAGCACAGACCACGCCACAACTTTCAAAGCAGAGAAATGAAGACAAGCCGATGAAGCCAATCCCCAAAGACTCCCATATTAGAAAGCCAAAAAAAGGCTTGTAAAACTGCCAAGAATTTAAATTTCATTTAATTTCTGAACAGCTCCTTGAGCATTTCTGTGAAGCCTCCAAACTGCAAAAATTAAGGATTCAAAGCGAGACTTCCCAAACCACATCTGTCTTTTAAATCTGCATCATCAGAAATGCAGTGTTGTCATTCTTACTGTTGGTAATCTATTACAGCCCCAATTAGAAATGTTCCACTTGCTGTACTATACTACATTTATCTGACAGTCATACTTGCATTGTATCATCACCATTCTGCATAACGATTAAAGTAAAATTATATTAAGAGGTTTTGATTACATTGCAGTTTGGCTTTTGTTAGTGTAAGTAAATGAAAATGAAAGCCCTTATAACAAACTGCTTTACAGTTATAAAGAGATTCAGTCATTTGACAGTTTTTTTTACCTTTTACTCGATGAAAGAGAACATAAGCTTTCATGCTTTCATTCAGTTTCTATCGATTCTGCACGACCGTTAACAGCCTCGTGTCACTCTGAGGATTTAATTTCAAAGCTGCTCTTTGAAAGTGAAGCAAAGGGATGTCTTATGTTTTTTGATCTGACAAATGTTCAGATATCGCTACAGTAAAATGTTACTGATCTGAGGTAGACAACCACTAATATAAAAACTACATTAAAGCAATATGAGGATCAGTTGAGCATCACTGCTGCTATTAACTTTGGTTGTGCTAAAAAACAAAACCAAACATTTTCTAACTAAATCAACTGAATTTTTAAAACATATGTATCCAATCAGCATTCACTGTGTACTTTTTACATATATAAGGAAATATACAAAACGATCTGTCTTTGCTGTTTCTTTTGGAGATGGACCTAAAAGTCAAAAGCAGTGATGTCATAACCCAAGCACACTGTGAAGAGAGCATCTGTAAAGCAAAATCAGAAGTGGGCAACGAGGAGTTTGATGTAATTAAAAATGATTTTCTCACCTTGTCGACTGATTTTACGTCACTTCAACCAAAAGCATGAATGTACATGAACATACACCGACTGTTTTGTGCCACAGTACTGATAGATACTGGAGTATGTGGTCATCAAAGCATTGCACTCAGACGTTACTCTCTGTGCTGTTATAACATCATCTAATCTTCTGAATTCAGGCTGTTTTGTGGATTCCGAGGGGATTTTTGCCATCAACAAATGCAAAGCCTGGAAAGCTCAGACAGTCAACATCATATACCCAGCATGTGCTCCCAATTTGGCGGTGCAACGTTGTAAAAAAAGTATGTCCCAATATTTTATTTTGAATTTAAACAGTGCATATATGCACAATAATGTCAGCCAAAGTCCCCACACCTTGAGGGCGTACCCTGCTTTATTACCTGTTTTATAGTGTTGTGAAAAAATATTTCCCTCTTCCTGATTTCTTTTATTTTTTCATATTCGTCACACTTAAATGTTTCAGGTCTGTGTTAGTATGAATAACACACATGTCTAGAGTGCCATAGTGAAGATGGTAGGGACACTGCACTGTTGGATACATGACCATCACTGAGGGAAACAAGGCTTTCAATGCTGCTTTAGCAGTGACTTCATCAAAACCCACAGCTGCATTTTTTACCTGATTTTTTCATACTGTATATTATTTTATTATAAACATTTGATCTATGGTGATTCCTTATTTATAAAACCTTTCTATTTAGAGATTACAAGGTAAACTGGTGGAAATAAAATCTTGTTGTGAAAATAACATTCATTAAAAGATAACTTAAAGCTTCTGTTCTTCAGGGCTGCAGGAGGCTGTCAGCATGTTTAAAAGAATAAAAGCAGCATGTTGTTTTAACCTGGTCCAGTTGGTCTCGTTAGACAGTGGAAGATGGTTTGTGTGTGCTAGAAATATGAATTTACTTTTAGAAAATAAAATTGCCTTGTGATATATAGGATAAAGGTTCGGGAAAGTTTAATTAAATTAAGCCAAGGATTAAGAGGACACGGGTAATTTTTTTGTTTTTTTTAAAGGTGAACCAAGACTCTTTAACATTTGGATAAAGAGCAACTGTTTGGAATGTAAACTTGTTTGAATGCAGAGTAGAATGCAAAAACTGGGCAGTGATGACAACGTTTTATTATTATTCGAAATAGAAGCATCTCTCCTTAGAGCCTGATGTTCTGATGCAACTCTATTCTGCATGTGATAGTAAATACAGGCACACACTGACTGCATTGCCACAAGTTACCGTTCGTGTTGCTCATAGGCAGGTTTTTAACCCAGTGACATCCAGTGAAATTATTATAAAGGAGCTCTTTTCATCTAAGAAAATGAGCAACAAAAGCGTAGGCGCATTTTTTTCCTCCACAACAAATTCTCAGTGGAGTGGTCCAGGCAAATCTTTTGACGAAGATGATGATGAAATTGAGGAAGAAATTATAGATGACATTGAAGAGAACTGTGAGAATAATTTGGAAGAGGACAAATCCGATCATCTCTACAAATTTGAAAAAGAGAAGTCAGAATTTGAAAACGAAGCAGAAAAAAGCAAAGAGTCTGAGAAATCTGGTGATTTTTGGGACGCCCCCAAGAAACAGGGCGGAGACTCGTCTGCTCACGACCACTTTGAAGAGGAATTCAAAGAGGAATCTGAGGGAGCTGCTGGTTGTCAGGAAGACCCTGTTTCAGTGGACAAGTCTGAAATGGGATATGAATATGACTGTGAAGAGGTTTGTTTATGTGTGTGTGCACGTGTGTGTGTGTATATATGTGTGTGTATGAGGGTTTATTCATATCTTTGTGGGGACCAAAATTTGGAAGTTTTATATACTTGTGGGAACCAACTGTGGGGACCAAAATCCTGGACATCACAGGTTTCAAGTTATTTTTGAGACTCAAAATGTGGTTTTAGTGACAGGATTACATTTAGGTTATGGTTAGGTTCGAGGTAAGGGTTAGTCATTAATGTTTCATGGTTAGGGTTAGGGGGTAGGGAAAGCATTATGTCAATAGGATGTCCCCACAAGATATGAATACCCAACGTGTGTGTGTGTGTGTGTGTGTGTGTGTGTGTGTGTGTGTGTGTGTGTGTGTTAATTGCCACACACACACACACACACACACAAACTGATGACAAACTGAAGAAACATGCTAAGAAAATATAGTTGTTTTGCTTTATATTTAAAGACAATTCTCTTGTCTTAAGAAAATTAAAACACTGATGAGAATGTTTGAATTTTTTACTTACATCCAACCACCACCAGCTTTGGCAATTTTATTTTAAACTGAACAAACATGCTAGCAAAATATAAATATTTACCTGTGAACACAACTACATATTTCTATTATCTACAAATTATTTGACATATACGACAACGCGATAATTGTTTTCGCTTTCCACAGCACGATGGTCCTGAAAAGTCTGAGACAAGTGCTGGTCTTCTCAAACAGCTGGAAGAAGACAAGCTTGCTCTCCAAAAGGAGTTAGAAATAGAAAAAGAGGCTAAATCTCAACAGGAGGAAGCTTTTAAAAAGCTGCAAGAGGAAAATTATCGTCTTGAAAACGCTGTGAAAAAAGAGCGTGATGAACTGAAGCGCATGAAGACAAAAGTGGCTGATCTAAAGAAGTCACAGAAAGAACACCGGAGCAGCACTGAGGACCTTAAAACCAGAATTAGTCAAATGATGGCCAACACTGATGAGGACAAGAAGACGATCAAGAAACTCCACAAAGATCCTATGATGTCCTCACTTAAACATGAAAATGAAGATGCAGAGGCCGCTGATATTAAGGCACTAGAGGATCGTCTCATTGAGCAGCAGAAACAAAACCTGGGAAAAGACGATGAAATACAGTCGCTGCGCCTCAAAGTCCAAAACCTTCAGGATGATATCGAGGCCAAGGACACCATGATTTTAAGGCTGCAGGAAAACGTTAACAAGTGGGCATCAGACGACCAGAAAGAACAAGAGAAGAACTCTGAACTTCAGAGGAGCTACGACTCGATTGTCTCCCAGGAGCACGGTAAAACACAAAAGCTGAATCGACTGACCTCGGAAAATCAGGACCCTGAAAACCAGACCCTGCGAGACGAAGCTGAGTTTCTCAAAAATGAGAGGCAGCTTATGCAAAAAGATCTCGATGAAGAGAAAGGGGCTCGCAGAGAACTTGAGAAGACTGTTAAGGAGGAGAAATCTCGGTTTTCTCAAGTATATAAAAAGTTACAGATGAAAGAGAAAGAGCTGTCAGAGAAGACGTTAGCTCCACCTGGGCAGAGAAGAACTTCTAAATCTGCAGAGCATCTTCTCTATGACATGGAGACACTAAAGATGGAGAACGCGAATCTTACAGCTAAATTAGAGGCTATGGAAAATCAGTATAGTGGAGCAAAGTTTAAACACGAAGCTCTCCCTGAGCAGCACCGAGACAAGCTCCTGCAAAATGCAGATGAGCTCGAAGCACGGCAGTCTGAGAGAGATACTGTGCAGAAAGAACTCGAAATCACTCTAAAAGAAAAGAAGAATCAAACCTCTCAATTACAGCAGAGAGTTGGTGCTCTTGAAAAGGAGCTCAAGATAAGCGAGAAGCAGCGTTCTAAGTTCGAGGACGTTTTGGCCAAGTACATAGAAACCCTGGAAGAAAAGCAAGAATTGTCTGTGACCTTCCAGAAAAGTCAAGACAGCACCAGGGTCCAGGAACAAAAAATTAGTGACAATGAGCACAAAATCGCTCTGGATCAGTGCACAAAGGCTTTATACAACCTACAGAAGGAATACGTCGATCTAGCCAAGAAACACAGTGGCATTAATGACGATTGCAGGGAGCTGCTTAAAACCCACACTGCTCTCCAAATCAAATATGACAGGCTGACCTACACAAAAGAAAACCAGAATTAAGAATTAAAAATCAATTCAAAACACTAATAAAAAAAGCAGTAAATTGGTTTGTCTCTTTGTCTGTTTTGAAAACTGAAGTTTCTCATTTTTAGGGCTTGGCAATCAGTAGGTGGAGTCTATTCCCCACAGTAGCCCCCATTCACACAGGCTTGGAGACCTATCAGTGACCATATCACACTCACTGTAGCTCGAGATACCTTACAAACAAGATCGTCGTATGCATCTTGCATCAGGACCATCCTCCTCCCTTCATTGGTCCATAAAGTTCAGTTCAGTTCTGCTCTGTTTCAATAAAATACCAATGAATAGCTGGGCCCACGTCCTCATTTTAGGTTTGACAGCATTTTTTACTAGATAAAGGCGAATGGCTTAAACAAGAATTGAGCTGCGGTTTGAGGAAGGCCTCGAAGGGTCTGGTAGATTCCCACTGACCAATGAGAAGTGTAAAAGAGAACAAATTGAAAAAGGGGAGGGAGGGTGGGGCACGAAAACGAGAGCGAACAGCTTGTAGAAATGGGAGTTGATACATAGATAAGAACCGGAAGGGTCATGTTTGGAGGCATGGTCCTGCTCCTGAAATTCAGATAACCTCCAAATGTTACTTGGGAGCAGGAATGTGTGGATCTAAACACTCAGCGTGAGGATGGGGAGGACTGAGTAAACAGGACAAATCTTGGAGTGGTAAGAAAAGCTACATGTTGTTATCAAATTTAAAATAATCAATGAGTTGACAATAATAGCACACGTTTAAGTTTTGGTTTTTTTTAGGTGGGGCAAAATAATTAGTACTGTAGTTTTATTTTTTTAACCTTATTTTCTATATTTTTCTGTAGTATGTAGGATTTAACATTGAAACAAAATCCTCTACAGTATATTCCGCATGCATACTGGGTCATTTTAATAGTGTAACATATAAATGAATTAACTTGGTTAAAGCATGCTATTTCAGCGATGCATGGCCTTTTCAAAATAGTAAACGTCAGCTGCACATTTGTCAGCACACTGACCAGAGGATGTTCAGGACAAGGTGAGACAAGCTTCTTTTGCCATGAAAATACAGTAAACAGCTCTGCAGCTCTGTCCACTGCCTGTCAAAGCAGAGAAATCTCACTCAGGAAGGCAGACGGACAGAAAGCTGTAATTTCTTGTGTTATCAAGCAGATGCAGACTGACAGAGCAGCTATTGGATACGCTGCCCCTGGCGAGGCATTTTGAGCTGCGCAGCAGGTGCCTGGAGGCACAACAGCAGAAGTTATGTCAAATATGTAAACAATTGGCAGGCGTTAGAAGAGTCAGAGCGATGCTGGTCTTTGCAGCCTACAACCGAGGCCAAAAAAACTCTCCTCCAGACTCAGAGAAAATCAATGTGAGACGGTCATCTCCACCCCTAGCACAACACGAATACCCTGAACTCATCTCAAACTGTTTTGTATGCAGGGAGCTCATTTATTGCAAAATATTGGAAAACTCCCACATGGAGTTCAATAAATTAGAGCAAAAAAATAAACCTACACAAAAACAATGGCTAATAGGAGGAAGGTGAAGGAGAAAAGCAACGAGAAGGTCAAAAGTTCAATCTTGTTACCAAAGATAAAAGTAGCCCAAAACTTTATACACTGCTTACCCGAATAAATTTACCTAATTTCAACAGCTTGATACTTTGAACAGCAGCTTATGTTTCTGAAGTTCTTTCATAACCGGGAAAGGTTTTAAGACCCTCAGCAATAATCAGAAACTGCGGCCACGAAGTTGTTCTTTTTAATCTACACAAGCAGATTGTTGAGCTTTTTGAGAAGGGTCAGCTTGCACAGCACTGACTCTTCCTGTTCCTACATCTACAGTAATCGTAGACTTAGGAATAGGAAGTTTTACTAGCTTTTTATGTTTGTCAACTGTGTTGTTTGTTGGTCCGTTTTGTTTGTTAATGCTTTGTTTTTAACTTTTTTTATTCTCTTTTTGGCTGATTGTGAAGCACTTTGGTTAACACTGTTGTTTTTAAAATGTGCTATAGAAATACATTTTGATTTGATTTGATTTGATTTTGACTTTGTGTGCACAAGAACGCATTTCAGTAGGAGACGTGTAAGAGTTCGGTCTTTCTCTGCTGTGGGTCAATGTTGACTAGTTTCTGGGTTTAAGAAAGAAAAAATAAAAGCTTCTATTGACGCATCACAGCGTCATGACCGTGTTGTGACAGGGAAGCTGTCAGTGGTTCACACTTCACCATCAGACATTAGCAACAATGACCAGGGTTTTCTTTAATGCCCTTTGATGCACCCAAACCTGAAAAAACAACATGTTTCTTATCAGTTGTTAATCGATTCATCTGCTGAGATCTGAACAGATTCTAGTCATGGCTCTCTGACTCTTTCTTCTTCTGTCCCAGTCCAGTGCCTCAAAAGAAAATTTATCTTTGGATTCCAGCTCCTGAGTTTTGGATAAATCACTCATCCTCCTGCCACATGTCACCTTCTGATGACCACTCATTTTTCTTGGGTCCTGGAGTACATGGCAATTTGTTTTGTGCTCTCTCCCTCTCTAAAAAAAAAAAAAAAGCCAGCTGCCAAAAGACAGGACTGCACCTCTCTTTAAAAAGAGCTGAATTTCAGCACACACATTTGTTCTGCCACATAAAACCATAAACATTCCTTAAACTTGTCTGACAAAACCAGATTCATCATCTCAACACTCTCCCGAACAAGAGTCTCCGTGCTGTACATCATTTCTTAAAACCTCACAGCTCTGCAAGCATGCATGCGTAGGAGACAGAGATCCGGCTCACGGAGAAAATCCCGGCTCTCGACCCCAGGCGGGTGTCGCCATAACCAAGCTGACGAGCTGAGATTTGTCTTTCTTTCACGAAAACCTCCTCCTCATAAAACGGAAAAAAAAAAAGCATTCGCATTGGGAAAAAGAGCTCTGAGGGGGTAAAGTCTCTTTCAACTTCAGCTGAGGAATAATTTGGGCCTTTAGATGAGCAGAACGGCCTTGAATATGAAAAGATGAGAAAAGGAAAAAAATCAAAGAGTTGAGGGGATATGTTTTTATATGGCAGGATGTGGTGAAGTTCAGGGACGAAGGAGGATGATATCAGTGCCTTTTCTCATGTTCTTTATAGGAATTTACTTTCCACATTGCCATCACAGTTACAGTTTAAGGAGGCGACCGGGGCGTTTTTAAAGTGGTGACTTCTAATTTATGGAAATATAATCATGACCACAATATACTTTATAAGAAGACGAAGAAGCTCCTTTCAACTTACTCACAAGGAGCAGCCACAGCAGGTAGATCCACATATTTCATCTGGCAGTGTTTATGCCGAACGCCCTTCCTGACGCAACCCTAAAGGGATCGAACCAGCGTACTGTATACTTAGGGTCGATATAATGTGTAAATATCCACAGCAGGTGGGGCCCCGAACAGTCTTTTTCAGAGTACAACAAAGTTTAATCCCGAGCTGTTTTCATGCTTCGAGCAAGAAGTGAATTTTTAATTCTGTTTTCTTTGACCTTTGGACTGTTTCTGCAAACGCTGACAGCCAACGGGCTTACAGATTGACAGGAAGATGGTTTGCTCAGACAGGAAGCACTGACAGCTGTGTGACAGCTGAGACAGACAGATCTCAAAACTGACAACAAACCATTGCTTGTGTCCTCCTGTTTTCTGAGTCCACAGACTGCAGATGCATCTTTGCTTCAGTTTCATGCACTGGTTGCATTTTTCTGCAGATGTGTTTGTTTCCATATTGCCACAAACCTACAGACCTATATCATTGTGCCCATAAAAAAAACAAAAGCTATTTGATATAAATTTGCTCCTTTCCAGTTGTGGACTTGAGAGGTGTTTCTAGTGTGCTCCACCTGAGTCCTGTTTCTACTGTGCACTGGTGACGCATGGTGAGCTGAGGTGGTGTGGCCAAAAAAAATCCTTCTTCTGGGTTCTGTTTTGGCAAATATGCTTCCTTAAATGTCCTACCATGGAGAAAAATTAAACAATCTGATGTTCCACCTTCATGCTTGGACATCTCTCTCTTTATCATCGGTGGTCCTCGATATAAAAGTCGGTTCAGTTTGAGACAGAAGCTGACGTTTGATGCCTCTGCAACTATAAAGTCTGCGACAGATTCACAGATGTGCTGAAAGTAGTGCGGCAGTGAGAAGAACAAATTAAACTTAATTATAGGTGGAGTTGTGTAACGTTCACCTTGTATGGTACTTTAACAAGGATCAAGGCAAGCCTGCTTCAATGTTTTAAATGTATTTAACCTTCAAAGTTCTGCTCATACTAAGAGAATCTTAGGAAAGAAAGCAACACTTATAAATACCAACTGCAACGCAACTTCTGTAGGGTTAACTGTAGGAAATCATTAGCCGACTTCCATTAACCTCTTTGCTGACATCACCTCTTTGCCTTTCCTGAAGCGGAAAAAACATCTTAAGTTTTTATTGGTCCTTTACTCTCGTATGATCTGCCATCAAATGAAAACTGCAAACACAGCTCCATTTGCTGATTCACAAGTAGCGCTCTTCCTGCTGTAAAATGATAACCTCTGCGCTCAACCTGGGGTTTAATAACATTAGATGCAGAATGTGGGTCTCTTGAGGCTGAACGTCTGTTTAGTTATGCCTGATCGGTTTACTGTAATTACACTAACATCCCAAATCTGACGAGGTAATGATTTATTGATGCCGAAAAGCTCAATACTTCAGCCAGGCCTGAAAGGAACTCCTGACCCCAGAGTTACTCCTCCTCCACATTCCCCTCAGGTTCATCTGTGCATGACATGCAACAGAAAGAGGGAGGGAGGAGGAGGAGGAAGAGGGGACCTGACCTCCTCTGAACTCAGTGCACAAACAGCACACAGGCAGGTGTTCCTTTATGGAGGGACGTGACATTCGCACAGGCTGAGTAACGATTCTATAATTAACACCGACTAAAGTAACAAGTACATTTTAATTTAGAGACAATTTTCACGTTTATCTTGTCTTTTAGTGGCAGCAGTTTCTATTCAGATTCAAATTTTGGGATGACAACACATCAAATACACATTTGCATTTACATAATCATTTATGTAAATGCACATTATTTACACCACATTGTGTATCGAGCCTAATCTCTGACTTCCACGCTCCTTATGAGGACTCAACAAGGTAAGCACGCACACGGTGGAGAGCGATGGAGAGCTTCCCTCAAAACATGACATAAGTCGACTCAGAGCTTTTAAAAAGCTGAAGCCAAATGAACAGTTGCAGAAAATTTCAGGTGATCTGTGTGGCAGGAGGCATTCAGTACAAACAGCGAGCTGACAACTGAGGGCTGAAGTGCAAAGCCAGAAAAGGATACACTGGATTTTGCAGTTAGAGTAAGAAGCTATTTAAGTGAAAGCTTTGCGACATATGTTTCAAAGATTGCAGATTTTCTCTCTTATCCTGCTCTCCGTCTTTAGTTTCATTTATTTGTCATTCTTCTGCCTCATCCTAAAATTCCAAAACTGCTAATCCCAAAAACTGGAGACAAGAAAATATAATCTTCCCTGTGAGCATTTTAATACCTGGATGGAATTTTAAATGCTCGGCTAATTTGTACATCAGGCAATAAAATATCTGCCTACTCTCAGATATACCGAGGGTCTGTAAAAAAGAAAAAAAAATCACCTGTTGCATCAGTTATTAGTAAAATTACATATTTACTTAAGCTGCTGGAGATGATGCGTAGACTTTAAGGCCAATATCAAGACATAATCCAGATTTCTAAATCAAATATTTAGTTTTATCTTCTGTACTGCAGTACTTGGATGCATGATGCAAATTCAGAAATCCAGCATGAGGATGGAAATACAGAAAAAAATCATCCCAGAGGCAGTCATGAATCTGAAAGTCAGCCACACACATCATTTCCTGCTGGCAGAAAGAGAGGCTGCAGTGCTGGATATTCATTTGTTGTTTGTTGCAGCGCTTTCACCACATTTTACATTTTCTCTACCAGCAGGAGGGGTGGCTGAAATAGCAGCGGCGATGACCTCTCTGTGGGACCAAAGAGCAGGACAGGCGGCGTGAACTGGTGGGAGGAAGCAACCGAGCGTGTCGGCACAAATCATCTGCACGCCAAGGGCTACCTGACAGGTGACTGCGCCACGTTTCTCAGGGTCTGCTGAGAGGACAGCAAGAGCGCAGAGCCGGCAGTGCAAAAGTGCAAATGTGACAGACAGTCAAGAGGAGTTTTAATCTCAGGTTGATCAAGATGTAAATCGCTGATAAATATGAGGCTGATTGGTACAACGAAGAAACTGACCAGAACCTTGTTTCCAACCAGAAGAGCAGTTCTATATGTGCAATTTGCAAATGTGGGATAAGTTTTGGAATGTACGATTCTCCCATAGTCTCATATTTTGTACATTTTAACATTTAGGTTGTGATTTATACAAAACTCAACTCTAAGCCTAGACAGAGCTCCAGCAACCAGGTGATGTGAACAAATCAACATCCACCAGTAGATTTAGCCTCGGTAAGTATATGTGGCAACATTCTGACCTTTTTTTAATTAACTTATGTTTTCCACAGTACTTTATGTTAAAAAGAGAGTTGAACCTCAGTGTCATGAAACTGCCTCTCCAGTGAGGCCACGGCAATCCCTGTTCTGTTCTTCACGAGGCTGCAGAAATAAGCACTCAGCTGCAGTCCAGAGCAATGGAGTTGGACTCCATCCGTGGGAGGAGAGGCTCACTGGAGAGGCAGCAGGGTCTAAAACTCAGTTTCTCACAACATAACTTTACATTAAAAGATTCGCAGGGAGAATAGTGAGGCTACTTTTAGCGACGCCCATATTCACGAGGGAGTAAAGCGCCTTGAGGCGACTGTATAAATCAAATTGAATTGAGTAGCTCCACGTAACTGATCTGACAGATTTTTATGCCATATGCTTTTCCTGACAACCCCTGTGTTTCCTTAGGACTGAGGCTTCTTTGACTTGTTAGGCAAATGTGTAAACCACCACACTATGGAACCACTAAAAACTCATATAGAGTACTGCTTTATAATTCACTTAGGTGTAGTTTACACATTCCTAACAAGCAAAAGCTGCCCAGTTCAGTCCCAGGAGAGCACACAAATCCCTTTGGTTTTGCATCAGGAAGTTTATCCGTTGTTAAAATCTGCCAAATCAAGCAAGCAGAGCTGCCTGAGGAGCAGCAGAAAGTAGCTTTCTATTTAGTTGTGTGTTCGCTTGTTCTGCTTGTTTACACATGAACAAATACGCTTCAAATAGAAGTCGGACCTGTGAGGGAATACCGCCCCAGTGTATGGGCACTTACAGTTTGACCCCTCCACCAAAAACCGGATGACAACTACAAGAGTTATTCTGCCAAAACAGCCTCAGGCATTTTCATCTTTTTTTACTCTGCACATTTTTGCACTCACGGCTGTCCCTGGAGAAAAAAAACGCCCACTGTTCCAGGTGGCCGTTTGGCCTCTAGCTGCCAAGCATGACTGTAACTGACTACAAGTGTCAATGTAAAGCAGGGCTCCTGTGCTCTGCAAATCTGTGAAACAAAGGTTAAAAATCTCCTCCATCTGGCAATGCTCAGGACAAATTCAGGGCATCCCTGCAAAGCAGCAAACTGCCGCGGCAACCTTCATATCATCCCCATCAGCGAAGGGCAAAGCTTCACCAGAAGCTGAACTGTCGACCGCAGGGAGAGGGAGGGTGGGGAACCACGGATTTACGATCGTGTTTGGGAAGTAATTATAGTCAAGTGTAAGCTCACTAGCTGGGCACAAGGTGAGGAACCAAAGATGATATTTACTATGTGAGAGGCTTGAGCCTGTGAAGGCCAAACAGCTCTTTCACAGCGCGATGAAATACAAAAACAAACCAAGGTGTGCGGCTGATAGTTGCTGGACAACAGCCCAGCTCATTACAGCGATCTGCCTTGTATGAGAAGTACAGGTGTAAAATAAAAAGACTGAAAGAAGATGGCTTTCCAGTCCTCTATGCTCATTCTTGGACTCCACTAGTGTAGCTCTGCATGACACACAGTTCAAACTAATCCATATTTGACCTTAGCCTTGGAACAGCTTCTCTATTTGTCACTGCCACAGTTGTGTTGAAATGACCATGTTGGGGATACTGACTCTCAGTAATATCATCTAAACTATGATGAAGAGCAGAAACATTTCTAAAACTGAATGCTGAAGCAGTCTGAACCCTTAGTATTTGGCTCACAGGGATTACTTCCACATACACTGAACACTTCAAAATTTTGATTTAGTTTTAGTCGTAGTCTTTTACTAAAACATGTTTTAGTCATAATTTATGCCTCTAAATCTTTTAGTTTTAGTCAACTAAATATAAAAAGATTATCATAGAATAAATCTAAAGTTGATTCAGCAGACTAAAATATAAAGTGTAAAAATTTGTTGTGTTTTTACTGGTGAGAGTTTCTCCACACGGAGAAACATATAGGTGCCCATATGTTTACTCTCTTCTTCCGAAGCGTTTTCATGAGAAACAGGAAGCGTGGGGGATCGTTGTACCGTCTTCCCAGTTGCAGATGAAATGTGCCCGTCTATGTGATGGTTCTGGGTCATTCGACCCAGCGTTTTGAGTTTGTGAGGGTTTCCTGATTTCTTTGTAAAATGTTAGTTTTGCCATTTAGTTTAGTCCTTGGTTTTCATGTTGAGTTAATAATACTCTTAGCCCTTATTTTCTTATCTCTGTGTCATTTTCTGAGTCTATCATGTCTTCCGTGTCGCGTCGTTGTTGTGTTGTGGTTTCATGTAGACTCTCTCGTGTTCCCTCGCTCCCTCTCTCGTCTGCCTTTCCTCCTGTGTCAAGTTCATGTGCCAGTCCACGTTTCACTGTGTTTCCTGTTTTATTTTGATAGTCTCGTGTCCATGTTCTGTGTGTTGAGTTTTGCTTGCCCTGTGGCGTCGCGTTCATTTGTTTCAGTTGTGTTCCCCAGGTGTTGCCACTCCTCTCGGTGTATTTAGCGTCTAGGTTTTCTGTCATATGTTGTCGGGTTGTCAGTTGTATTCACATTAGTTCCCTAGTATATAGTTTTTCCCAGTGTAGCTCTAGTTAAGTTTTGCCTTTGCCCTTTACTACTCGTGTGTGTTATTATTTCCAGCTTAATAAACCGTTCGCTTTTTGTTTAAACCCAGCCCCTGTCTCACGTGTCTGCATTTGGGTCTGTTAAAAGAAATATTAGGTCTGCCACTGCAGCAGCTTTGACAGTCTAACCCAACTGCACAAGGACATTACTTCTGATCGTCCCGCCTTTCTGCACAACATATTTAGCTCTGACTCATCTCTCCAGATTATTTTGTTTTGTTTTTAATTTGTTGACAAAGTGCCAATATTTTAATTCATCAGCAGATGGCCCCGCCCCTCCCTGAGCCTGGTTCTGCTGGAGGTTTCTTCCTGTTAAAAGGGAGTTTTTCCTTCCCACTGTCGCCAAAGTGCTTGCTCATAGGGGGTCATATGATTGTTGGGTTTTTCTCTGTACCTATGAAGCGCCTTGAGGCGACTTTTGTTGTGATTTGGTGCTATATAAATAAAATTGAATTGAATTGAATAGATTTGACCCCCTAGTTTGTATTTAGTTATTAATGGTCAAATAATTAGCCAATCACATAACAACAGCTCATTGCCTTAAGTCAAGTAGACATGCTCAAGAAAACCTGTTAAAGTTCAAATATATATGTTCAAATATCATATGTGGCACGGTTGTTGATAAGACATCAGAAACTGATGTTTACAAGGAATGATCAGGGAAATAGAAAACATTGTTGCTGACCATGTTCATCTGTTTATGCCCACACCGTACCCGTTTTCTCATGGCTGCTTCCAGGAGAATAACATGCTGTGTGCTAAAGTTCGGATCATCTCAAACTGGTTTCTTATCAGTTCACTGTACACATATGGCCTCCACAGTCTCCAGATCTCAATCCAACGATGTGCAAAACATCCTTACAGCCATTTTTAAAACTTCCCTGTGCACTGGTCATTACATCTCACCCATTTAACTGTGGATTTAATTTAATAATAATGTAAAAACAACACTGAAACATTTTGACTGAGAAAATAATTGGCAAACAATTAATAGGACCACAAACTAGAGCTGTTTGGAGAGTTTCATGGGTATTTTTACCACAGCCATATAACGCACAAAAATATAACTCGCATCCTTAATTTATGGCCCTACTGTTAAAAATGATAAACATAAACATTTTAAATTGTCATGTTACATAGCAGCACCTTTCCATTATGTATATGAAGGATTTTACATTAAAGCAACAAACACCCCAAGCACAAAACCTAATTAACAAAGAACAAGACTGCAGCTCGGCCAGTAATTATATAACAACTGTGCAAGGTAATGACATGATTTCAGATTTTAGCTCCCAATTAGGCCTCCTGCTTGCTCTGACTGTCAAAACCTACAGTGATAACCTTCAGCAGAAACATTACGTGATGAACCAAAATCAAAGCCGGGTCACTGATATCCGCTTAGACAGGACCGAGTTTGCACAAATCCCTTCCTCTGCTTGCTTCCTCTCGCCGTCCCTCCCGGGACGGATGAGGGTGGGTGGGGGTGAATGGACTCCAAAGTCGACGTTGTGCTGTGGGTGTAAACAAAGTGAATTCCTGCTGTCGATCAGTTCAAGTTCAAAGCCTCCTTACAAAGCCGGAGCCTTGGGATCAGCCACCCTTGAATTCCATTATGCTGCTGTGCATGTGTGTGTATGCAGGCAGAAGTTGGGAAGGTGTGTAATGGTGTTGGGGTTTGATACAGAGGCTGTATCCTGCTTTAAGGAAGATTCGGGTTGATTTCCACAAGCAGACCAGACACTGTAAACCTCTTGCAGGGTCTGCAGAGTCACTCTGAAGCCAACTGGGGAACAAATGAGGCCGGACAAAGGCATGTTTTTGGAAGCTGTCTGGTCTCTTTGGAAGCGCTGGGAAGACTCCCACAGCACAAAGACCACATTCATGCTCTGCGCACTACAACAGTCAGGGTTTTTTTTTCTCTTTTTTTGATGGAGCTCATCCGTAAACGTCCTTTTGTCCTCCAGCTGAGCAATGAAAACAAGGTGAAACGAAAAAGTGTCATCTTCGATTGTGCCGGGCCTGATGTTGCTGATTCTTTGGACAGAAGAGCAGCTGGTGCTTGGATCAGAGCCGAACTCGATCACATTACTGTCATCCCGAGAAGAATCAGTGTTAACGACACACACCGATAACTTTCCTAATGAGAGTCTCGAGTTCATACAACCTAAGAGAAGTAAAAGCTGTTTTATACTGCCAGGGAAAAAAATTTAAGGCCAACTTTGAAATAGTCATGTACTTTGATTTTTATGGTTTGGTTGTCGAACATTAAAACAAAAGAGTCTGAAGTGTATGGAGCTAATGGAAACTAACTAATGTAAGCCATCTTCTACAAACTGTATGCAAATGTTGGCAATGCCAGCAACTTTGTAAAGCATGCTTTTATCCCTTGCAACACTTGTCTTGTGTAAAATGCTTTGTCACCGCTTGCAGCAATGCACTTTGCATTTGCATTTGCACATCAGCTCAAAGCATCCCAAGTTGTGCCAACTATTCAGCGATAATGTAGAAGGCAATGTTTTTTTTAAATTGAAAAACACATGTTACAAATTATTGAATGAAGTACATTGCAGTTTTAGCAAACAAATCTTAAAATCTTACACCTTAACGCCAGACTTTCTGTTTTCATAGATTAATGCATTCTGAGACTTTTAAAGCTACTTAAGGATCTGCTGAAACCTTGCGAAGGTCAGCTGTGCCTTAAATACTCTAATGTACATATACGACTGAGCAAACACAAACCAAGGCTTTTCATTCATATTTAATAATTTAAAAATATGAGGAAATATAAATGCCAATGAAAATTCTACTTTAGTGAAGAACAAACAAAGGAAAGAACAAATAAATGGGTAAAGATTGGGGGAAGGAAGAATGAGGAAACAGAAGATATGCAAAGAACAAAAGCAGAACAGGAAATGAAAGGAATAAAACATGAATGATGGAGCAGACTTTAAATAAAAGGAAAGAAGACAGGAACAGACAAAGAAAAAAGGAAAACAGTTTGTGTTAAATAAAGAACTCGCATGAAAGGGAAAAGAAAAAAATGAAGCAGGGAGTGAAAGAAGGAAAGATATTTGCAGATTTAGGGTCTTATGTTAAAATATAATCTGAATCTGTAGACATAACAGATTGAAATTTAAGGCTTCACGGAGCGATGACTGTGTGCCTCCTTTAACTCTGAGTCAACTCTATTTCAAGTTGCTGTTAAGAATCACTGCAGATCATTTTCCTGCAGGCCCTTTCTGACTTCTGTGCTTTAAAGCTGTATCTGTGGTGCTGCAGTGGATCCATCTGGACATCAGAACCTCAGATAAAATGTCCATTTCCCTCCTCTGACTTTCACTGTCAGTGCACCCCTGTCCTCGCTGACACTGTTGATGTACAGCACTAATGGAGCACCATTGTTCTAGTCTGACGTAGTTTGTGAAGGTCACCCTCGACTTATTCAGGAGCTCTGACAGTTTTAGCTGTGAGTCCTTGTCAGCCCGCAGAGACACGGTCGCACTGGAGAGACGCAAAGACAAAAATCCTCCGCAGGGCTGTGCTCTTAAATATATAGGAGTGGTTTCAAAGGCAAGGACAGTGCAGAGTGTAAACAAAAACACATTGAGACATTGTGCACACGCTTCAGCAAATGTCCTCCTTCCGTCAGATGTAAATATTTTATCTAGTCTACAGATGTTTGTTTGTCATTTACTCTCCTTATCACTGTGTAATCCTCTTTACGGGTACTTTTCTTCAGTAAATCCCCCTTCACTTAAGGTGTTTCACCATTTTCATTGTTTTTTTCTTTTTCTTGCCCTTACTTTCCTTTTGTTTTGTCTCTTTTTGTTCATGTCTTTACTCTCTATGAAAACAAGTCTTCTTCTCCTTCCTTCCAACAATTTATTTATTGTTATTTCTTTCATCTTTATCTTCCTATTTCCTGTCTTTGTCTTTTTCTTATTTCTTTTGGAGAGAAATAAAAGGAGGAGAGATACAGTCTGTGTAATGTGTCCTGGGTCTGCACGGGGCCTCCATCAGGTGGGACATGCCCAAAACATCTCAAATGGTAAATGGACTGGTTCTTTATATAACAGTTTTCTACTCTACCTGAGCACTCAAAGCACTTTATACATCATCCCTCATTCACCCATTAACACAAGCACTTTTTTATGCTTAAGTGCTTTCTGTCTAACATGTCTCACACGCACTGATATGTCAATAGATGCATCAGAGGGAGCAACTTGTAGTTAGTATCTTGCCCAAGGGGATGCAAATTGGAGCAGCCAGTGATTCAACTACATGCCTTCCAAGTAGCTGATGACCTGCTCTACCTCCTGAGCTACAGCCATCCCACAACAAGCACAGACGATCTCTTGGCTGCACCTAGAAATTCTGTCCATAAAAGTTATGAGCAGAATCACTGACAAAGGGGGGCCATGGCACAGTCCAACACCCACCCAGTGTAAAAGGCTCTGACTGAGCACCGGCCCTGCAAACTAAGCTTTCACTACAACTGCACAGGGACCAAATGGCTCATAACGAGTCAGACATTCAGTACCCGAAAAAATCTGCCCCTTTCAGCTACATATCTACGACTGGCACCATCATCATTATCAGCACTGACAACATATCCTCCTCCTGGCTGTAAATTGGTTGGTACATTCTGCCCTCAACTTTCTGACTGTTAAGAGCACACCATCTGGGTGGTGCGCTTCATGTAGCCATACTTGATGATGCAAGCACTCTTAAAATAGCAGGCTGAAGAATGGAAGTATGTGATCCGACTCGACACTCGACCTTCTTGAAATTGTCATTTTAACACTGGATGATCCTGCAATAAGCAAAAACGTGTTTTTATTTCCCAGCAGTCCTTGCAGCCATGCAGTTGACAAGTTCAAGTTGCTATGGCGACTGTATCTTATCAAACTCGTTGGCCTTCTTGTGGCTGTTTGGAGCCGTGTTTTTATAATAAGGTCTTTATTTAACATACCTGTTGGAACAAAAGAAAAGCTTCTTCTATTCAAGTCGCACCTTGAATGAAAGCGTGACTAAGTGCTCAGAGGATCTGAGTCCGTCTTCCACCATTGTCACAACACAAATTACACCACAACTCTCTGCTTTTGTGCCTTTTTTTTAGCCACAAACGCATCGACAAGAAAAAGAGCATCATTACAAAAAGGCAATCTCAGGTAACAGATGGAAGAGGAGCAGAGTCGTGTCTGATAAGGACAAAATGGATGTGTGGGGTCTTTTCATCTGGCAGCATCTTCCCTCTTGCCTCCTGTCATCCCAGCCTTCACAAGAGCAGAGCATAGAGAGGAAGAAAAGCTCCTCCTGCCTCATTCACTTGCTTTTAGACACACATAAAATACAGTTGAAGCCCAACAACAATGCCCCTCCAATCCCCCGCCCTCCCAATGCTGCAATCCAGGTCTCCTGTTGGGGCTCGGTCTGGTTGACTTCCTAAATCCTTCCCTCCCTGCATGAGGCTTGGGTAAGAAGAGAGAGCAAAACCAGTGAAGTGCTATAGTTCAGGCTCACAGCTTGTTAGCTTTCCCTCCTTTCTTCTTTCCCTTTCTTTTCTTTCCTTCAATCCATTTAGCCATCCTTTCTCTTCCACTTATGCTTATAAGGTCACAGGGGGCCGCAACCTATCCGAGCTACGATAGGGCGAGAGGCGAGGTACACCCTGGACAGGTTGTCAATGTGACGCCGGGTTAACACAGAGACAGACAACCACTCACACCAATTTACCAAACCCCACTACCCCAGTGGGGTTAGTGGTTTTCTTTTCTGCTATTCATCCTTTTCTCCTCAGCTAATTTGAAACAATGAAAATCCCAGACTAGCTACAACTATTTAAATTTGAGCTGTTAGCTTCACAACTTTCTATTTATTTACTTCTTTTACATTTTTCACCTTATGATATTTGTATTATTTTTCCAATTTTAGACTCTGAGAGAGAAAACACAGAATAATTAAAGATACAGAAATAATAAATGGTGGGGGTCGAATTCTGGGGGGAGGTAATCCTTGATGTGCTGAGAGAGAAGCATGGATAGTTCAACTTGATATTAACAGAAAAGGGGGAACAGCCTTGAATTTAGTCTCATGAAGCTTGTGTGAAATACTTGTCTGCCAACACCAAACACTAATTTACACATTGGGTGGTGTTTAATTTGCACGGAAGCACAGATAGGAGGAGAGGTGGAGATTGTCCATACACCCAGGAGAAAACTGTTGGAGGACACATAACCTTTTTCTCTATATTTAATTAATGATAATAGAAAGGAATGCTCCCCTATTTAAAGACATTACAAAGAGCCATGAAATTATGTTAAGATTTTTTGTTTTCAAAAATATATTTCTTCATTTTTTCCCAGCACCTGTTAGTAAACTAGCACAACCTCCACCAGAAGTTAACAGTAATCTACCTATAAGCTGGACTGGTGCTGTAGTTACTGCAATAAAACATATGCCATTGTACAATAAAGTTAGTCTACAAAAACCATAACGATTCATTCCAGAGATGTCAAATAGTTCCCTGTGAATTTCAACTGTCCGTTCCCTTAATTAGAGAGTTTTATGTAAGTTAAACAGCATCCCCTGCTTCCAGTCTTAATATTAAACTTCAGTTCATACCGTGTATGGCTGCATGCAGTTTTTATGACAATCAAACACTTGAGAGTAGGACGTCAGGGGTCAAAGGGTATTTAAATTTGGGTTTGGGAGTTTAATATATTTTATAATTAATTTTTCATGTGATGCAGCCCGGTGGAGCTGAGGCTGTGGACTCAACAAATCATAAAGTATCTTTCCCCCCATGGTCCATCCTGCACTCTAACCCTGCACAGTCCCTTGTTTTTCCCTTACTACTACTAATGGTACTTGAAGTATCAAGTCAAAGACAGAAGCTATTGGCTAAATTCAGTCAGATGTTTTTCTGTCTTTCTTTGCTTCCACTCATCCTTCATTCTTCTGTTTTCCTCCTGAGTTCATCAGGCTAAAATCAGACTGCATGACCTTTGCTTAAAATATTTTGTTCCACTGTCACACTGCTGTGCTCTACTTTAACGCAACAGGGAACCCACTCACTCAGTCCTGCAGAAATAAAAAAACAACCCACAAATATAAAGACTGTTTTTTGGTCCTTATTAGTGTGGAGTCTTTTGTATGAGGTTGAGCCCTAGGGCACCTTGGTGCTCATTAATGTCCCATCGACGCCAAGCACTGCAGGGCAGGGAGGTTCTGGCTGCTCAAGCCTCTTAAGGCTAATTTACAAGAGAAGCGGAAGCCTCGGGGTCATGACTGACTCATCAGAAGCCAGTCTACACCTTAAAAACTTCCTGCCCTCCAGTGCTTTGATTCCCCTGGGAGCACAGGGCTTGGAACAGGTACTGTGTAATTAAAAGCTGAATGGAAAACACCTCTAGAGAATTAGTCATCACAAAGTACATGTCTTCACCATGGTCACACAAGTGAAAACTAATTTAGGAGTCAACAGAGATTTAAGAAGAGGATTGATTGATCTTTTAAAGAATACTATGACGAGACTGAAGTTTTAAAAGCGTTCTGCAGCTGAAATTAAAGACTGCAAGAGACTGAATCAAAGTGGTGTATAATGTCACTAAAGAGAAATAAATCCCAGCACTAAGTCAGTTTTTTTAAACTTCTCTGTTTGTACAGAAACATGAATAATTCATAATCACAGTCATGTATTTCCATATACTGCACAGCTCCAAAGATGAAGCCTTTTCTTCATCTTTTGCATTTACATTTGAAGCATTTCACTGACAAAGATTCGTCGTCAGGGTGACTCTAATTGTACGAGGGAAGATTTCCGTTTCAGCTGATAATGAACAGCTACGAAGACCTTCTTTGAAGCCGGAGAATTACACGTAGCAGTGCTTATTGTTCTATTAATACAAACAGACCATGAATAGAGTTTCCAACACCCAGTTTTTGGAACTACGAAAGATGCAAGAAAGATGAAAAGCAGACGTTTTATTCCTTGTGTTTTTAAAATATCTCTCACAAAATGTTATCAGCCCATTGAATGGCTGTTATGAGGTGTCTTCACTGAAATAATTATGCTTCTGACAGATCAAAGTGAATTTAATAGTAGGACAGAAGTGCATCTCTATCTATTTCTAATGTCATGTTAAATCCCTGCTAGTGTTATCACTGCCACTCATGGCTACGTCTGCAAACCAAGAAAATGTGAGAGACGGGCATCCTCGATCCAAGTAGCTTTGTTGCTACAGACTAACCAAAGAAGGCAAACAAATGCAGAAAGTTGGTGTTTGATCTCTGAATCTATCGCACTAACTCAAAGCTTTCTCCGGGGGCTTCAAGTGACATGTTGTTGTTGTTGCTTGCATCTCAGTCATAGACAGTATAAACCAATGGATGCAGCTTCCAGATCTGAAAAAATTCAAGTGCCTTAATCCTGCATTCCTTTTAAAGGTCACCAGGGGGCGATACCTGTGGTTGTGCACCCCTCATTTGTCCAGTTTATCCAGTAAACACAACAGAAACTCAATCTATCTTAATATAAGAAAAGGCAGTCCAATTTCAGCATCTCAGATTTTTCTACAAGATACAGAAATTCTGCTCTAGTATATTAAAGAAGTTTGTCACAGCCCTTTGTGCTAAAATTGCAAGAAATGTATGTGTAAAATTATAGAAAAAGTTCTGGAAACTGTACAGTAATAACTAAACTGAGAGGTTGACACCCTTTGATGAACTTAAGACAATCTTGGAGAGTGTTGAGTAAAACTGGTGAATGGAGAATAAGTGTACTGGTGCCCACTTTCAAAAACAAGGGTGACGCACAGAACTGTGGTAACTAGAGAGGAAATAAAGCTGATGAGCCATAACATGAAGCTCTGGGAAAGAGTTGTTGAAGCTAGGTTAACAAGAAAGGTGGTGATCATTGAGTAGCTGCACAGCTTCGTGCCAAGAAGGAGCACTACAGGTGCAAGGCTCAATTTGAGAGCACTGATGGAGAAGTATAGAGGAGGTCAGAAGGAGTTGCGTCTCTGTAGATCAAGAGAAAGCATATGACAGGGTGCCAAGGGAGGAACTGTGGTACTGCACAAGGATGTTGAATATGCAGCTCCCAGACAAGAAGAAAAGAGGAAGCCCATAGAGAAGGCTCATGGACGTGGTGGAGGAGGACACGCAGAGGGCTGGCGTGACAGAAGAGGATGCTGAGGATAGGGTGAGATGGAGGCAAATGAGTCACTATGGTGACCCCTAAAGGAAGCAGCTGAAAGAAGAAGAAACAACAACAACAAGATATGAAGAAGACGTAGTTTCACTTTTCACTTTTTTCACTCGTATTGTATCTAAGTTCAGGCACACATCTTTTCTACCTTAGTTAAGCATGAATACATTTTTGTACTATTTTAAGTGAGATGTTTTTTCGTTATGCTGTTTGATGTAGTTTAGATTTTCTTAAGTTAAGGTTAAAAAAAAAATGACAACAGCTCTCTGGAAATGAGACCCAAAGAAAGACCACCTTTGTTCCTGCCAAAACAACCCCCACTCTGTTGCCTCTTGTAATTAAGCCATAGAAGACAACTCTTCACTGTTCACATGGGAACTGAGCACACAGGCTGTGCAGCTCATCTGCTGTATGAAGCCACAGCAGACCTCTATGATCTAAATACAGCCTCGGATAAAAGTTTCAGCTTCTATCGTCTGATATTCATTTTATATAATCCCATTTGGATCAATTTCTCACATAACACACACACAATCCGTTTGTACACTGAAAAAAAAACAACTTTACAGATTTATGTCTTTCAATATATCATAATAAAAATAATGTAGAGCCACTCTGGGAGCTGCTGAATGACCCAAACTAGGCTGAATGACTGATTCTTTATGTCAGCTTTGATATGTGCTGCTGGCATGCATGCATCAATACCTGATCAATACCTTATTAAGCTAAATCAGATGAACTGATGGTGAAGTCAACAAGCACATGGGACAGATGCAGAATGCAGAGCAGATTTGGGAACAGCACCACAGAAAAGAAATCCCGAGGATAAAAACAGGAGTAAACTTTACCTTTTTCTCAGGTGTGCATCCAAAGGTGCACAATTTTAACAATATATATTAACAGCTATGCTAATATACTGCTCTGCACAAGCTCCCAGAGGGAAATTAATGCCTTTAAACATTGACTATTGCCCTCAAAAGCCCAGAATCCAAAAGTTAGCAATTTACAAAAACTCTACATTTGCTTCATAAAAGACTTCAAGAATTATTAAACTGTTCTGTCAATCAAATATTTAATGAACATTTTCTTCACCATGGCACTTTGGGATACACGTACAATGTTCTGCTGACAATATGAAAGATGGAGAGTATTAAAAGGTTTTTTCTGTAACCGAAATGTGCTTCTACAGAGAGAGACTGCCATAACAGTTAAATCTGTACCGTCTCCAGCTAAGACCAGTCTCCCCCTAACCTTTAACCCCCTGATGCTTCACTAATGATCCTAATTCACCATTAGTATGACCAGAATACGTGACAAACCACCACACTTTACTCCCATAAGAAGCTTTGGGCCTGGGGTTGGAAATTCTAATCTGACAGTTAAAGCACTACTGCTCTGTGACGAGAACCAAGCGCTGTGAAAGGAAAACAACAAGTGGCCTCCCCTTCCTCTCTCTGTGCACTCAATAAAACCCAAAGCTGCCCCATTTTCACCTGTTCCATTCAACTGGTCTTTTGTGTGAGCATAACTGTGTCAACGCTGGCCTTCCCAGAGGTCAGAGAGGGCAGCTTCTTAATGCGAGGTGGATGTTTCAAAGCCCCAGGCTGGAAGCTGTGGTGCACAGCTGAAACGTGCCAAAAGAACAGAGAGGCCAGTCCTCCTCAGCCCAGCCTTCTGTGAGCAAATCTGTTGATATAAGCATCTAAGCTATAAGCCAATTCCATGTATGAGTTATACTAATGATATTTGCCTCTCTAATTTTCCTGCTTACGCTAGACTTGTGCACTTATCCCAAATCAGAGCATCTGTGTTTTTAAAAGCCTTGTGCAAGTACTCTACTATTAATGAGGATAAACCTTATTTGGGTGGAACTCCAACAGGGCAGGGCTTCAACTTGCTTTGCAAACAGTATAACATGATTGAAAAGAAAAAAATGATCTTACAGGGAAGTTACAAAAAATGTAAAACTGACAATTCAGCACTCGGGGAGAAAAACCCAAAAGAAAAGGTAAAAACAGTCAGTTTATAATAATTTATTCTCAAGAGGCCAAGAGGGTGATGGGTGAAATTATACTAAAAGAAACGTTCTTCACATCATTTTTGCTACATTTTAGGAACATAATATTTGAAAATGTTTCCTAAAGTCGCTCTGGAGTAATAAAAACACAAGAATAATATTAGGTAGCTGCACTTGTGGCATTAAAAGGTTGAATGCCGCTGATAATAACTCTTGTAATGATAAACTCTTGAAATGCAGATAGAGTGCCGAGTTGTTTCTCTTTAACTATCTATTTGAGACTCATAAAAAGTGTTATGGCATAAAAAGATATGAAAAGCCAAAGCAAGAAGCATGATACACCAGAGAGAGAGACCGTTTTCATTGGTTTGATATAACTGTTGAAATTGCACTGATATTGAACTCTTCCTTCTATTGAGAAATCAAGTCCCCAAGTATGTATTCAAATCATGTTTAGACGCTCTCAGGCTGTCATGTGGTTCAGTAATAAAACTGTCACTGGAGAATCATCTCCTTTAAACTTAAAAGCCTGACCAACGTGCTTTTGATTTGTTAACTGTGAAATCAGCCATGCGTAAGTAAAGTCTTGCTTTCACATTGTGGCCCTCAACATCTTGTATTTGGAGCCAGGAGTCACGTCATTAGAGCAGATGGTGGACTGCTACAGTCATTTGAAAGGTGAACGTCTATTGAGTACCTCTATAAAAGCAGAAGTTTTGGCAGTTTGCTGGTCTTGAGCATCTTCCTAAGAATCAATATCCCAGCAAAAGGGACCTCAAGGTCAAGACAAACTTTAAAGCAGCCAAAAAAGCCAAGAGCTACATCTCAGACTCTACAGGCCTCAGTTAGCATGTTAAGGGTTAAAGGTTAAAGTTCATGACAGTACAACAAGACAGAACACTTATGCCTCTGGGGGATTACCCAGAGAAAGCCTCTTTTCTCTAAAAAGAATATGGCAGCACAGCTTAGGTTTGCACAGTTGTATCTGAACAAATGACAAGACCTCTGGAACAATGTCTTCTGTGCAAAGTGGAGACCACTGCCCATAATGCACCAAAGTATACAACACGTTCTCACTCCTAAAGCATAACATTTTACGCTAGGTGACAAATTGTCAGTATATTACACTTGGCTGGAACGTGTATTACAGCGGGAGCGTCATTCTACTGGATTTCATCCGTAACCCAGCGCATAGCATTAGCACGCGGAAGGTCGCCTTTCACGCTCCTCAGGAACGCCTCAGGACTTGACAAATTGTCACTATATTACACCTCGGGAGTGAGAACGGGCTGAAGTATATCAACTCAAATACTTCATACCCAACTGCTTGCATGATGGTGGAGGGGTAATGAGTTATGATGCAGCCACTGAGTCAACCATGAGCTGCTCTGTATAGAAAAGGATTCTAGAGACAAACATGAGGCCAAGGCTAAAGCTTTGGCCAACCTGGAGTCATACAACAGGACAATGATCCCAAGCAAAGCAACAAAATGGCTAAAAAAACAATCCAGGTGTTGCAAAGTCCACACGCCCAACCTCACTGAAATTATATGTTGGATTCCTAAGAGAGCTGTGAATAAATGAAAGCCTACAACTCTGATAAAGTCACACTGAAAATTATTATTTCAAGTTATTGCTCCTAAATGTGGTTCGACATGGAAACACCTCACACACACTAATTTGTTTGCTTGGTGAATTCACTAAGGTTGGTGCCTCTGTCACGAATGAGTTCAATGACTCAAATTATAAAGGTAACAAGAAGCCTGTCAGCATCCACCGATCTCTCCAAGTGGTCTTTGTACCAGGATGTAAACACAATTATTTCTGCTGTAAAGTTAAACATTCTAACACAGTGTTATGGGGTCTCTGGGGACTGGCTTGGTTTTAGACCCAGCCTCCAGTGGTCACTAGAGGAACTGCAGCTTTTGTCACTTTGTGCTTGATTTTAAGCAAAACACTTGACTTTTCCAAGACTTAAATATGCAGATGGGTCCTACAGTCTGACCAAACAGCAAGTGAAAATTGAAAGCAAAGAGAAAATTAAAATTTTGAACAACAGACTTTATCAACCCCCCTCTAACCTTGTTAAGAGTGAGAACACTTATTTGCATTCAGCAATAATGAAGCAACCACAAACAATTACTGCCCACTGAGCCCACTGGGGGGTGGCTTTTAAAACAGATGTGTTTCGGGGGTTGTTGTATTTTTTTAATCTGATAAAATATCTCATTTAATTTGATTTGATCAACTTTGGAAATGCATCCAGCATGTTCAACTATTGTTTGGGATAAGTAGGATCCATAATGAGTTCATGTTTTCCCAGTTTCTGTTTTTCAGGAAAATGGTCTAAATTTGTAATCTGCACTTCCAGTAGTTTCTTATGTGTACTGTGAAAGTTAACTCAACTAAAAAAAAAAAAAAGGTCAGAGGCAAAATGTATACTCTTCAAAAATAGACTAAATTCATGCCCAGCCTTTAAATTCATGTAAAACATCACCTCAGACCTAACAAGCTCTTCAGCAGCTCTACAAGATTACTTCAAAGTTTCAAACGTCTCTCTGCAGCGCTGTGGAGTGAAGACTGATGTATACAAGTGAAGGCTCAGAATAGGCTGTTGCTGACAGAAACGAAGCCATGTAAGTGGCTTTTTTCATCCACTGCTTTAGATATAATGATCTCCATGCAAAGCTCTTATTTCTCCTATTCATAGGCAGCTACCAAAGTCAACACGAGGACACCAGTGCTACTCCGCAGGCTCTTCATTAATACCTGTAGCAGCCTGTAAAAGCCCTCTCACACAGACAATTATCAGCTGGATCAATATCTCTCAAACATTGACTGGTGCTCTTCTAACCACACATCAAACTCACTGTTTCAAGTCTCTGTGGCCTACTTGCCCTTGGAACACCACTATTTCCCCCTGCACCTCTAAATATGCTCCTACTTCCCTTCAACAGAGGTAGCTCTTCCGACCACTGTTACAGAAGTCATCTCCTGAGCTCTCTGGGGTACTGCCGACCTGTATTCCTCACCCTTGCATGCCAGAGAGATGAATGGCTCAGTCAACTAATGACAGATAACGAGAAGCCCAACCTTTACTCATTTTTCCGGGCTTGTGTTTTTTTACTGCCATTCCTTTACAAATTACAGTGGAGTCGACTTCAGCGGCTCACAGGTCCAGATGTTGCGCTGCAGCCTCGACACCTGACATTATGTCAGTGCTGCTTTGCTGCAGCACTCTGAACACTAATTGCAGCACTGAGAGCCAAAGTAGCTGTTTGCTGAGCAGCTCTCCTGCTAAGAAATATCTGAAGGTGCAGACTTAATTGCCTCTTAGTACATGACCTATGCTGTTTAGAGACCAGGTGATTGTCTTTTTAAACTTTCATGATTAGAGTTGGAGTGAAGGAGGTAAATTACCGTTCCCGGTTTTGTAGTGTTTCAACTCATTGTTAAGCTGCCTTGTCTAAAACTTTTGTTTCATTCCCAAAGCTCTAATTTTCTGACACTGTCCACTAGCTGTTCAGCACCAAGCAACAGCCAGACATAGTTTGATGAGCTGGTGAACACAGTGGAGTCAGCTCTTTCTGTCTCGAGACCAAAAACATCTAAAGTTCAGTGCAGAGAGAGTAAATCTGGGCTTTCAAGCAGCTACCACAGACTGAAAGAAACAGATGTATCCTGCCAAGGTGGACTGTGATTTTGAAGTATTGACACAGTTACACAAACATAGATTTGAGTTCATGAATTCTTAGTGCAGTATCTCCTCCTTATAATGTTTTGGCCACGCCATAAGGCATCAGTCACACAACCTGTTTGATGTCCCCCTAGAAACCTCAAATCTCTGTGGAAAAATTTGTATTCCCCAACCGTTTGGCAAGTGGTTGCTGGAGGCTGTTGGAGGTTGCTAAGTGAAATCAGTGACAAAGAGGATGCTTTGCCAACAACCTCCTTGTGAGTGGTTTAGTCATTTGCAGATTGCTATGAATTCCTGTAGTTTGCATGGAAGACACCAACTTTACTGCAACACTAGCTAAGCAACCACCAAGCGCCTTCAAATTAGAAGTTGTGCCTTTTGAAGCATGTTAGTTACATCAGTAAGGCATAACACTTTTGCATTGCACTTTTCACACTTTCAGAACCACTTAAAAAGTGGCTGGCAAGTGTCTGCAGACAAATAGGCAGCCAGGCAAACTATGGGCGACTGCAGCAATCTGCTGGCAACCAAAGCAATCCTGCAACCACTCACAAACCAGTCAGGGAATATTTATCATCAACTAGTACTTTCCAGGCGATCACCAATCAGCCTCCAAGTCTATGTGACTGAGACGTTAGTGATGCATATCTTTAAACGCTAATACAATTTATATAGGTGGGTTATGTAAAAGTTCACTGAGTGTGCAGTTGTCACAAATTAGCTATAGAGACTATAACATTTCATACCAGGCTGTAAACACATTTATTTCCTCTCTTTAAGTTGGACATTTTAATATGGGAGTCTGCAGGGGCTGACTCACACCTGGAGCCCCAAGTGGTCATTAGAGGTACTACGGTTTTTGGCACCACAAATAGGATTATGAGTGAGGGGTAATGCTGCTTTATATCTGCTGGATGTGTAAAAAACACTGAAATGTGTTTGCAGCACCAAGTATGAGTATTAGCATCACACAGCACCTGACACAACTCTATATCGTGACAAATTCTGCACTGCAGTCTGTGTTTTGCCAATATTTCTGAATGATAGAAGGGTCTTTTGACACTTGTAAATAAATTGTAATTCTGCTGATCTGTCTGGACCATTGCAGGCAGCCAAAGATGTGATGACAACAGAATTGATCTGGTTTGTTGCCCTTGTTCTGAGAAACACCCGACTCATTTCCAAAAGCTCTGCCTGACCGAAATAATTCAGGGCAAAATAACCATTTTCTGTCACTGCTGATATAAAGCTTGTGGTCCTCTTTGAATAAAATATGTTTTAATACCCCACCAAAGCTGTAATAAATAAATAAATAAATAAAATAGGAAAAAGTAAATCGATTTTCTGACATGACAAACCAGGCTCAGAGCGCCTGTTGATGAAGATGATGATTTGTATCAGTACGCTGCCTGCTGCCTATCATCTATCATTTTTTCTGCATTGTCTGAACTAACAGAGAAGCTCGGCAGCCCTGGACATCTGCCAACACAGACCTGAGCCAAAAGACAGACGGCACAAAGAACAAGGACATTCCTCGCAACAAAGAGCTGGTCGTTGAGAAGGAGGGGGCTGATGGGTGAGAAATAAAACTTGATGATGAGTGGCTGGTCCCGGCCCATTTTCTTTCAACAAACTATCAAATTATGGCCTAGAAGAAACTCAAGTAGTAGGAGGAGCACTGCTTCAAGCCTCTGCAGCCACCCCAGTATGGTTTTGCACAACATGTTCATGTCTAATTCATACTGCATGCGTCTACATGCTAGCAGACCACAGGATGCATTTTTCAGGTTAAAAGGGTTAGTGTGGGAATGTATGACTCATGACTGCGAGAAGATGTGTTCTTAACTCATTTACTTATAGGAGAAATATCCATTTCAGATCTCCACAAAGGACACAGCACACAAAACTCCTTCTCTTTATATCTTTGGGTTGCCAAAGGTATGATCAAGAATTGATGCCACTTGGCCCATAAAAACCAACAAAATACCAGGTTTAAGTTTTTCTTCTTCAAGGGCATCACATTGGGCAGTGCTGCACTGCTCCAGAGCTCCAGCTATGCTCAGTCAGCTCTGCCAAGTGTGCAGGATCCCCTCTATTGGTTCTAAACAGTAACTCTTCAACTTTATTTTGACATTGCAAAGAACTGGAAACGTGGCCAAAAATCTGGTTGTTTATACTAAACGTTCTCATTCAGGATATTATAGACAGCTGATGCATGAAAAAAAATGGCACCACCACTGCCAGCATGCATTGCACTTTGATGTCATTTCTGCTTGTTGTGCTCACCCACTTTTAAAACCTGCTGTTTGCATTATGGCCAAAGTAGATGCACGGTGCATGGGCAGGCTGATCTAACCAGGCATGTCAGTGACAGCTGGAAAAGATGATTTCTGCAGAAAACTTTGAATAACACCTCAGTGATCTTTTTGTTTCCTGTTTTTACTTCTATTCTTATTTCACCACTGAAGCAATGATTTGTTTTTGCTTCTTTTCTTTTTTTTTTTGACTGACTTCTATCCTAAAAGTCAGGTTGGCAGCAGCCTAAGCGGGCCACTACAGACCTTCTTCTCCCCACCAACACTTTCCAGTTGCCCCTGGAAGCTCCTAAACTGTTCCCAGGCCATAAGATGCATAATCTATCCCTTAGGTTCTTGGTCTACCCCAGTGGTTCCTCCTAGTCTGCAGTGCCCAGCCTAGAAGTGGGAAATCAGGTCCTCCTGGAAGAGGAACTCGCAGACAAGTTGTCATGGTCAGTCCTGAGATACAAAATCAGCAGGCATTAGAGTAAGGTGTGGAAGTGGGTGTGTTGACCCTCAGACTTTTTTGTTTTTCTTTTCCTTTTGTGTCCCTTGTGTCATTATGTTTATCCTAGAGTCAGTTCTTCAGTTCACTTCCTACTGTAGTCTAAAAGTAAGTTCTTCTAGTTTTTGTTCTGTTAATTCCCTTCTTTATTTTCCCTTTCCTTGTTATTTTCTTTATATTCACCTGTGCCTTATCATCCACCTCACTGATGTGTGTAGCTCTATACAGTCTGTGTATTCTCCCTCAGATTGTTGTCTCATCTTCCTCCATGTTTAATGGCTTAATGTGTTAATTTTAATTATTATCAAAATGTCATTAAAGATATTTTAATCTTAGCACGTGCTATTAGTCTCTTGCTGTTAGAGCAGAAATAAAGTTCTAAACAATTTATGTTCTGCCTTCAACAGCATGCCTTGGGAAAGTCCAAAAGAGAAGGGTGGGTGGAAGGGTGAAAAGGGAAGGGATAGGAGGTGTAGATGAGGAGGAGGACAGGGGATTGTTTGGCATTGTTGTAGCTCTGTTTACGTTCTAGATTAATGACTGCTCGCCCTCTGTGCCAGGGAGGGTAGTTATGAGGTGGCGGGAAGGGAGCTGCAAGACTGTGTTTACTTTCCAAAGCTGTCGTTGGCTGAGACTCAAGGGTCTGCTGGGGCCTAACATTGAGCAGGAGACACGGCAAGGACCAAGCTATTTCCAGTGGACAAGATAAAGGATGTCCATGTCGCTGTGCTCAGACGTGGGAGGCATGGGGCGCTGGCTAGCAGTAATTGCCTGCTATTATTGTCCCTCCGGGCTTATTGGTGGCATTTTAACCCTGTGGAGACTGCCTCCTCCTCCTATTTTTTCACTCATACTCTAGCATTCCTCTTTCAAGCTCACAGCAACTTTCCCATGCATAACGCACCATAAAATCTGCATCACCGCTCATGTAAAGCGTGGGCATTTGACTGACAGCTTTTTAGAAAGCTAAAGTATTGTTAAAGGGCTTCCTTACTTTATGATGCAACAGAAGGAGAGCCAGTAAAACTTTGCCATTAACAAGGAAAAACATGTTTCACATGCAAGCGCGGAAATTTTGATGAGGCAGCCATCGCATTCTTACAACATGTGAAGCCGTCTGTCACTCTCACAGAGGTTGTTTGAAATTTTACTTTTGAGGTTTTCACCCATTCACATGTGAGTTCAGTGCTTCATGATGTCTGTGCATGCGTTCTCTGATGTAACTACGCTGCTTTAAACTCCAGCACTTCATCAGCACTTTGGAAAAGTCATGCTTTTGTTATTGTTAACAAGGAAAAACCACCAGCCATCACAAAGATTCATTTTCACAGTTTGTTCGCCATCACATTCATCTCGGCATGAAGCAGCGACAAAGTGGTTTCCAAAGTGAGCATCAGGGACTCAGGAGTCCTTCGAGCACTTTTAAAGTCTCCGGGGAAAAGTCTGAGAAAATATTTAGTTTCATCCTTCATTAGGCCTGACATTTATTTAAATAAAAAGACCATTCATGAACCATTACCTGCTATCTTTTTTGTGTGAAATTGGACAATAAGTCAAGCACTTTCCATAAACAATCTTTGGTAACAGCAGCTCCCCTGGAATCTTCCGATAAAAAACACAGAACAAGTTGATTTAACATAAATTATAATAACACGGCTAAATGAGGCATATTACAGAGATATGGGGAAGAGGGTTTAAAAAGAGGTTTAGATTATATGCGACAATAACGATAAAATGTAGCAGATTTTTTTCAGTAATCACGCAAATATTTAACTAGTCAATCATATGGCAGCAACTCAGTAAATTTAGGCATGTAGACATGGTTTGTATTTCAAATAAAGCCTCAGAAGGCAATTTAGTGATTGGGGCATTTTTGTTGATGCCAGTTGGCCTGTTCTGAGTTTTTCATGCATTGCTGATTGGATTACTTGGACTTTTCAACAACCAACAACCAGAGAATGTTTTACAGAGAGTGGTCAAAAAAAGAGAAAATAGTGGGCAGAAGTTCTTTGGGTGAAAATGCCTTGTTAATGGCAAAGGTCAGATGAGACTGGCCTCACTGCTTCCAGCTGATAAGAACAACAAGAGCAATAGCAACTCAAATAACTACTTATTATGATCAAGGTATGCTGAAGAACATCTCCGAACACAAAACACATGAAACAAATGGAAGCAGATGGGATAGAGCAGCAGAAACCGCAATTCACACAGCCTCACCAAAACTGGATAATAGAAGATTGCAAAAACATTGTTTGGTCTGACAAGTTTATATCTGCTGTGACATTTGGATGGTTGGGTCAGAATTCAGTGTAAATGACATGTAAGTATGTTTCCATTCTGCTTTGTATCAACGGTAAAGGCTGGAGATGATGTAATGGTGTGGGGAATATTTCCTTGGCACACTTGAGCCCCTCTGTTTTCTGTTGCCTACATTGTAGATGTTTTATGAGTTGTCCTGCCTGAGTTCCATCTTCTGCACTAACAGAGTACTGCCTACGCTGTCTTTATACTAGGCAGAAAATCCATCACAGTACAGCAAACTAACCTGTTTATCCTGCACTAACCTCAGTTTGATTTACAGCAGGTTTCACAATATGAAAAACCACATTCTCACATGTACAGACCCAATATCTAATTTAAAAACATGAGGACTTACATGTAAGCTTTAAATTTCCAGTTTATCAAATACCAATGAGCAGTACTTACCTTTAAACATAACCTCTCCTCTTCCTCTCCTGTCCCGTCTTTCTTATCTTTCTCCATCTCGGAGTGTACTCAGCTGTCTTTTCTCTGTGAAAAACAGCAGCTGGACCTTTAGCTAGCAACACACTGTCCGACACACTGCACACAAACCGTTTGTGTGTGCGGATGTTTGTTGAGCTGATAGAAATGTAGTATTTGAAATTACCTGCCATTTAAAACGATATTCCCTTTGTGCTCATCTTGCTCCTTTTTTGTGGAGCTAGCTAAATGCTAAATGCTTATGGACGTTAGCACTCCTGGTGTTGGGCCGGTGTTCCTACTTTGGAAAATCGTCCTACTCATATTATAATTTGACGGCGACTTGTGACTAATACAAAACCTAACCATAACCATAAGAGATCTTCACAATGGGTTAAAAAAAATGATGTAAATCTGGGGTTTGTGTTACGCGCATGCGCAGCATATGCACATGCAGAAACAACGGGTAGGATGGTTTGTGAGGTTGGATAGATTCCCAGAACACCGGCCCACATTAACCCCTGAGTATGGCACATGGTTTTGCCTCTTTTATCTCTCTTTATGCCACATCCGCTGGTGATCAGTACATGAGTAGGACTGCTTGTCATGTATTAATGTTTAGGTTAAATCGATTTAATGTTTGAAGGCCCACAGTAACTTAAAATAATAACTCCCCTTAAATTCCTTAAATGGAAAGTAAAGCACCAACTCACTACACTTCTTGTTGCCAGAAAAATAACTACTCAAAAAAAGTACTGATTTCTGAAAATTCTACTTTTGTAGAATTTGTGGTACTGCGTATTAAGTATTTGTACTGCGTTATTTCCCACCTACATCCCTGTAACTCAAAAGCTCAGGCTCAGTCTTGCATTAATGCTTTGAGACCATTTTTTCTACCCTTTGCTCTGTATGATGTCATACAGGGGAGATTTCCCAAATTTGGTCATCTCAGGCACACACTTCTAAATATGCAGACAGAAGCCCCACCCATGTACTATTCAAACTAGGGCTGCACGATTTTGCATAAAATGAGAATCACGATTTTTTTGCTTAGAATTGAGATCACGATTCTCTCACGATTTTCTTTTCCAATATAAATATTTATTGCACTTATTAACTGCACATCAACTTCGTAACAGTTGAAACTGAACATAAAAACAATAAATAAACATAAAAACAATAAATGTCTCACATTTTGTGGTTGCCAAAATGTTGTACTGCTTGTAATTCTGTCTCCACCGTTGCTCGACACTGCGTGTATAGAGCAGGTAGTGCAACAATAGAAAAATAGTTGCAGGACGGCACTGTGTAGCGTTTGTCTAGGGCAGGGGTCGGCAACCCGCGGCTCCGGAGCCGCATGCGGCTCTTTAGTCCTTATAGTGCGGCTCCGCATGGTTTGGGAAAATAAATTAGAAGTATTTCGCTGAAGTGTATTTTATTTATGTTAGTTCTTTTAAACTTGTAGTTCTAAATTGGAAGATTATTGTGATATTGAAATATAAATATAAAATTATATTCTATTATTTTTCCTCGCTCAAAATAAGCATCACACTCATGGAGCCGGTATTCCCTTGAAACACCGTGCATTTATCGAGACTTTCAACCCCAGGTAGGCCAATTATGGATCTTCGGATCCACATTATGTCAGCAGCTCCACCGTGAACTATGTTAAAGACAAACACTGCTCACGCCTCACAGACGACAGCTTACAGTCCTGCATAAACTGACTTCGCACAGCACCGATTAGCAGACGCTGTGAGCAGAGGTTCAGGAGCAGAAGTCCCATTGTAAACACATCACAGCAGACCCGACGATGTTTGCATGAACGCGCTTTTCAGCATCTCTTTATTGACCACTTTTCACACACGGTTGCTGTACGCATACAGCCGGCTGTAGCTTCGCAGCTCACAGCCCGACACACAGCAACAACAACAACAGCAGAGAGAGCACAGACTTTAAGGCGGCGAGCGTGATTGCGGGTGCCGCTCAGGTGCGTCCGCCTCCCCTGCAGCGGCGCTGCAGACCACGCCCCCGCCGCACGCATTAACCAGGTAAAATACATATTTAGGCAGAATTTTGCAAATATCTATTTTTCATTTTTCAGCAGCATAGTGCTTTTTTACCAATTATTTTTTAAAAGTCAGGTCAAGGCTCCAAAAGCCCAAAGGAGATATAAGGGAGGCGGCTCACAACAGTTTTTGTTTGCTACATGGATCATTTTAGTTCAGCTTGGTGTCTTTGCTTTTGTTATATTTCCTTAAGAGTTCAAAATGTGTTGATTACATAAATAAAATGTAATTTTCTCCGTAGCACTTCATGGATTTCATAAGCAGCACACCTTAGTTGTTCACACAAAGGTAGAAAAGTGTTATCTTCCTTTTAGATGTCAAAAAGTATTTGCGGCTCCCAGTGTTTTCTTTTGCGTGGAAACCGGGTCCAAGTGGCTCTTTGGGTGTAAAAGGTTGCAGACCCCTGGTCTAGGGTGTTGATCATTTTCCTAAATCCCTCGTTTTGCACAGTGTTGATATATCTTTGGTCAGGTGATAAGTAACAGCCTCCCTAATTTCTTTGTGCCTGCAGGAGTTCGACGTGTATAGGGAAGCGCTGTATAAGGTTCCCGTTATTGATGTTTGGGTGGTTGACCGGGACGAATTTTCTCCTGTCACTTTCTCGTCATCCCTGACGTGTTCTCCGTTGTTTTTTCCCTGCCAATTTGAGCATCACGGCACAGCTTCTGTATCACGTGGTATAAGGCTCCGCCCTTGTCATTTGTTGAGCAGGAAGAGGGAGCGCTTGTTTTCATGCAGATTACGTCCCGGATCAAAATGCGGTACAATCGTCGTCGTCTTTTTTTTTTTTTTTTTTTTTTTTTGTTAAATCGTTGTCATTTGGAAATGAGATCGCACATAAGTATGAATCGAGATCGCGATTTTCTAACGATTAATCGTGCAGCCCTAATTCAAACCTTCTGCTTGTGAGGGGCAGCCAGTCAGAAGAGAGTTTTCTGGAAGGCCGAGTGGCCTTAAAGTAACAGGAGCTAAAATAGCTTCTTTCAGAACTGTGAATCATGCAAAGCAGAATAAAATGTTTCACTGGAGCTCAAAATTAGCATAATGGGTCACCTATAAACAAACCAAAGAATGGCCACATCAGAACAGAACAGCAAATTAATACTTCGACAAGTCTGCATGAGTGATGTCTGAAATCTGACAGTCCCAAGCAGTTTTCTATGTTACTATTGCTTAATGTTGCTGTTGAACTAAAAACAGTATGAACAGCTTTTCTGATCTTTCCTGATAAGGGAAAAGCGCTTCTCCATTGGGCCTCTGTGGAGTAATAAATATTTCAACTTGTAGTTTGAAACCCTCTTGATGCATCCAATCACCAAACCTTTATTTAAACCAGCTAGGACTTTGTTTGCACTAAATGACAGACACCCCACTGAGCAGCAGTATCACAGGGGTAGAAACCTCAGTAGATCCCTGACAACCCACCGGAGATAGAGTTGCCAGAAGCCCAGCGGGTGTCATCAAGTAGGACAGCTGACTCAGCCGATGGCGTCACAGAGGAAACAGCGGTGAATAAAGGCACAATTTAAAAGTGGTTTCACGCTCTTACATAAACATAACAGGGTAGCGTCAAACACATATGGTGTAATTGTGATTACATTATTTGACTCAGAGAAAACAGTTTACTTTATCACTCTGTGGCACAGCAGGTTACCAAAAATCCTCCCACATTTTGGTTCCAAGACAAACATTTTTAGGCTCTTCGTGGTTATCATATTCAAACATGCACCTGTGACACACACGTCCCTAGTGTTTCACACGTTGTACTCAAAAAAGCACAAACAACTACATGTTTACACAGCAAGATGTTTGAACAGCACGCAGACATCTTCCAGGTTCGAATATAAAGAAACAAAAATGTCCCTGCAAAAATCTGTCACCGTTCACAGCCCAAAAAAATGTCAAGAGCCACATCACATCACTGGGGCAATGAAGCCACTTAAACTAAATGTTTAACAACCTCACTCCTTCTTTCTCTCACAGCAGGAGAATACAATAACTGTGGGGTTAAACACAGTGTCAACACTTGCTCTGACAGGAAATCAAATCTGGAGTATAGAGCAGTTCTTTGAGCTGGAGTCATACAGTATGTGGTTCATAAGTGTTCTTGTGCTGCATCTGAAGCTTGGAAGCACTGAAACTGATTCATGGTCTCCTATTCTCTTAACCAAGTTCCTTTCACAGGCAAAGCAAAGGTTGAGAAGCCTTCAGTCAGTAAGACTGGCTTGTAATAAAACGAGTTGAGGCATGATCCTCTTCTAACTAAAGGGCAAAGACCACTCAAACAGACCTGAGAGTAAACGGTCAGTTAGACGAGCTAGAGAGGCGCCCGGTGTCTTTATCGAAACAGAAATGCAAAAGGTCTGTGGGTTACAAGCTGTCCACCGAATATTTGAGATGTTTCCTTCTGTCTGTTTGAAAAACAGTACAGGTTTGAAAAGGCACGAGAAAATGAAAACAAAGGGTATTCTGAAAGCACAAAGTGACTTCTGTGTTTAATCCATCCTCAAGGTAGCACTAAAAGAGGGTATGTCACTTCAAATGGAGTTAAAGGTTTGTGTTGCTGAAATAGTCTGAAAGCAGGTGCTCAATCCATCATTTTTAGGTACAGCATTATTGTTCTCATGAACGTATCAAAGTCACTGACAACTGGCTTTCTGAGGTTACTAAAAGTATTTTGCTCTTTGCTGTATACATAAATATATAATAGAAGGATTTTGTGTATAACTTTAATGGTGTTATACATCTATTGATTAAAAATTGAACTATTTTGACTGGTTTGTTTGAGTAATAGTAATAAAATAGTAGAAGAAACCTTTATTCAGGAAGCCCAGCAAGCCACAACTCACTATTGAAAAATGTGAGTGGTTTGGGATGGTTGTTGAGGCCCAAAGAGGGTATTCCACTAAAAACCTAAAGACTGCCACAGTCACCAGTAGTTTACATTGAAGACGCTGACTTGTCTCCAAACACTCTGGTGGAGAACATTTACCTTCAAAGCAGAAGTTGTGCTTTTTGAAATGTGTTGGTCACAGCACTAAGGCACAACCTTTATTTTTCAAGGCAAACATTATTTGTTTCCAGACAAATCATCATCTTCCATGCAAACTTTGGGCAACTGCAGATGGAGGCTTTCACTGCACCACCCTTGTGCAATGAATTTCACCTACCAGCAGGCAGCAACCTCCAGCAACCTGTCATGGTCCTGAGTCTGTGGACTCAGTGGTTTGATTATTATCTTATGTTTCAGGTTAATTCTTGTTCAGATTTGAGCTCCTTCTGTTCTGTGTCTCTGTGCCTGCCCTGGTCCTACATCTCTGTGTTCCCTCCCTGTTGCCATATCTGATGTCTTAGTGTTAAGTGTAGTGTAGTGTAGCCTGTTGTATTTCCTGTTTTACTTTGATAGTCCCTGTCCTGTGTGTAGTGTGTCTGGTTTTGCTTCTGCTTTTCCCAGTTTAGGTTTTCCAGGTCTTGGTTCCCACTGTCTCTTCTTTTGTTAATTTTGTCACCACCTGTAAATAAAGTACACTCGCAGTGAATCAGTGCCTGCATTTGGGTCCTTCGTTCACCACTTTACACATCTGCTGCTGCAGCTGTGACAAAACCGCTCACCAACCAGTTGGGAAACACACATTTTCTTTTGGTTCCAGTTTTGTTTTTTTCCAGCTGTTTTGAGCAGTTGAAACATTGTCTTAAACTAGTTTCATGGATGTGAAAGAAAATTCAAAGTTGCTGAAACACAAATGAACTTGGGCTCCTCTGACACAACCATTTGTTCAAACTCTGGGTTTTATTTTAAAAACACTAATGGTCTTTAGGATGTTTTTAATAACTATTTACTGACTAATTGCTGCTGTGAACCTAGAACCACAAGTCAACAATATTGCAAGATCTTGCCTTAAATAGTCAGTTAATGTTAATGGGGCAAAATCCTGAATTCTAAAGGTCTAAAAATCTCCTGTTACTGCTCACTATGCAATACAGGGTATTGCCTCTTCTAGTGTCTGACTGAATGAATAATGCCTTTTTAAAGCCAGCCAGTATGACCTGCTGAACTCAATAACATCAAACAAGAGGATGTGAAGAAAAAGTCAGCAAAAATCCAGATGAAACGATGCCAACTTTACTTGTCAGCCACGAATAAGCACACAAACACATTTTATTTGCAGCTTCAAGTAAGTGAAAAAGACAAATTGTTTCCTCGCCAATCCAGCAATCTTCATATTTCCTCATTTTTTTATGTCAGGCAGCCAGGAGCCAAGATTTGTACACTGGTAGAGGGATCTGTAGAGTAATCCCGACATCCTGCGGGGTCAGACGGAGTGGAAACAGGCTTTGTTTTCTGCTGAGTGAAGCAGCAGCTTTCAGGTAAGGCAGAGCAATGAAGTCATCGTCGGGCTGAGCCAGGTCTGGCTTCCAACATGTTAGCCCGAGGCAAACATCCATCTCTACCTGTCATCATCGGCTTTATCTGCGGGGCCGCAATTCCACCGGGCTCCTTTTAGTAAAAGGTTAACAGTGCAGGGTAATGAGCACAGACTCACAGATAATCATGCTGTACTCATAAAATTCTCCTTGACAGACCGGGCCACAATTAAACCACTTAGCTTTAAATCTCAGGAATATTTCGCTAAGGCTTTTCCTGTCATCCGTTCTGAGATTTATGCCTTTCATGTGCAAAAAGGCGTGAGCATGATTAGGACAGACATCTGATTATCTATTCATGTCAGGAAGAAGAGCTGATGCAGTCCATCTTATATTCTATCAATCAGAAAAAGAAGTGTGACTGGTAAACACAGATTTGATTACCAAGCAGTGGGACAAGTTTAGATAAAAATAATACTAATACCCGGGAAAATAGTCGCACTTCAGACGTGAAATCACTCTCACGCACAGTGCGACAGAAATGAGTCACAGTAGGCTGCAAAGTAGCACCAGCTTTCAATTAAAAACAGATGTTACAATTAGCCCTTTAACACTAAAAACACAGCGCTTGATGTGAGAATTTCAGGTTTTCAAGATAATTTTATGTGACAGGAGCATGGAATAATCACGCTGAATGAGTCAGACACAGATGGGTGATGAACTACGAGTGCATAGAGTTTTATAGACATTTTTTAAAACTGAAACCTTTGAGCCGTTATGCTCTTGGGGGCATTTTTCTAAATGGTCTGGGCCCACCTGTCCCCCCTACAAGTAGCTCATGCCCACAATTGTCATCCTTGCAAATGTCAGCACGGGCCAAATTTACCCCACAACTGCTGGCTTGTTGCACACTTTGGTGTTGTTTCAGCTGAGCAACTGTGTGGTCTATTACTTTCTTCTAATCCTGTTCCTGTTCATTTCATTTCTCTCCATTAAGGTAGGAAATATGAGCGCAAATCTTCTGCTTTACACAGTCAAAATCACATCTTATATCCTGCAGATATTTATATGGATTATATATACATACATACATATATACATACATATATATATATATACATATATGTGTGTATGTATACATATATATATATATATATACATATATGTATGTATGTATGTATGTATGTATGTAATATATATATGTATATATATATATATATATATACATTTACATCTTGTAATTCTGTCACAAACACTCTTCTCCTGAAGTAAGAGTTTAAAACGACACTAAAAACGCAGTTCTAAGAACTTCGATAGCTCCTAGTTCCCACAGTGTTGACACACAAAAAAAGCAAATTTTCCTCCAAGAGTTATAAAAGGTTCCTGTGGTTTGATCCTTGTGTTTTCAATTACTTTATTATGTCATTCATCATCCCTGTATTTACACTGTAAACAGTGAAATCCATCCATCTATCCATTCCCTTTCTGGAGGCTGGAGCCTTTCCCAGCTGACATGCCTGGACGAGAGGCAGGGCAGACACTGGGCAGGTCACCAGTCTGTCGATGTGCTAAATATAAACCATCAGGACAACAATTAGCAGTCTAAACCTGCACCTGAAGTGCTTCCACACCGACTCTCTACCTCCTGAACCTCTTTAACTCCTCACTCTATCTGAAGTCTGTTTGGTTTCGCTCCACCTGCTTCATCAATAATCCATACGAGCACAAGGGAAAATGTGGTTGACCAGTGATTGACTTCCTAGTAGGAAAAATAGTTCCAACGAGGAGGGGAGGAGGAAGACAGGACTGACCATGAAACACTGCCTGAAAGCACAGAGTGGAGGAAGAAGAGGCTGGACCGCCGCGCCCCGATTACCATCATCATTCCAGTCCTCTGTTAGCAGTCTTCAACTGAAGTTGCTATAGATTCACTGCCAGGCTTAATGGCACTTCAGCAGCAGATACTGAAGATGGAGAGACCACCAGTCACTTCAGCCACTTAAAACTGCAAGGTGCCAAAAGCCAATTCATAATCACCATTTCTTTATACTGAGTCCTTAAAAAACCCTGAATGTGAGGTCAGCAGGCCTGACAAACAACACCAAGAATTTTACACATTTTGTCCTTCAGAAGACAAACAATGTTGGATTCTAATTTTTCCCATAGCGCATCCCAACAAAGACCTCACAGAATGAATGATTACTTATAATTAACTTTTTTAAACAGAATAAACAAAAATGTTCTAAACTCTCAATTCTTAGCTTTTTAAAGCTTTTTGCATTGCAAACAATAGTGCTTAAGTAGTTTCTAAGCAGTTCTCTGTTTGGATGTTCTCATTCTTCCAACCAGTATTCATGGACAGATACAGGAGGGAAAAGTAGGGATAAAGTTGAAAGAATGAGCCTTGTTTTGGGATCTGCTGCATGTGTGAACACGGCCATCAGAGCCAACAGGGACAAAAGCGGGGTTGAATTTAACTCTTCTCTGTCTAAACACTTGTAGCTCCAAGAGCCTGCGGGCACAGACGGAAAGAAAAGCAAAGCAAGAAAGACAAACTGAGGCATGTGGGGGGGCTGCATGCTGGTATTTACAGATAAGAGGCACACTGGCTTGAATGGTGAGCTGGGAATTAAAAGCTCTGAATGAAGTGAGAGACAAAAGACCGACAACCTCCCAGACCTTCAGCGATGACACTGTCACGGCCAGCACCGGATGGCCCGGAGGGTCGGAGAGGTCAGGGGTGGGGGAGGGTTGACCACAAAGGGGAGAGGCTAGCTTGTTTGTTTGCCCATTAGCCCAGCAATTGGGTGTTTGCCAAAGGTTGTACCACTTCAGTGCAGTCCTCCATAGCTCTGCATGTCTGCAAAGAACTGGTGGGGAAAAAAAGGCTTAGTTCCAGTCGAGAAAGCATAGCGAGCTCTCATTTAGGCCCAGCGGCAGCACTGAGGCATGGGATAGCGTCAAGCAGAGGGTCTCAAACCAAGCTTTAGAGCCATGCGAGAGGCCTCTGTTGCATGAAACATGGAATAATAAAGTTTTTGATACAATGATCAGTCCTTTTGGTCAACTGAAACCTTCTTGTAGTATATAAACCAAACTTTTTTTTTTCCTTCAGTCACCCACATCAATCACCTTTCAAGGTAACATGTTCTATATTAGTAATGCTCTAAAGAAAAATGTCTCCTCATTCATCTCACAGCCAAGACCCCGTCACACAGAGCTCTCAGAAAAAACAAGAAAAAACTCCAATGTCATCCAGCTAAGCAACTACAGTAAAATTCAGCATAATCCAACAACAAACTGCACTGGCCCCCCAGTCACAGTTCCACACATCTCAGTAAGAGGAAGAGCTTCCACTGAGCTACAATACCTGTACCATTAATATTACTCAAGCTGGACTTCCCCGATCTCACATCTTACCTGTACATGAAGAGACATGTCTGGACTGACAAAGCCTCGGGGAGAAACACGACTGTTTTCCATCCTTGCATAGCCTTCAGGCACAGACTTTGAGCAGTCCTGTAAGTTTATTACAGCCACGTGGCACGAGTTTAATACATTTATTTACTACATTAAGTTTGATATATGTGCACCACGACTTTCCTTCCACAGTTTCTTTCTACTTTACATCCTCTGTACAGGCTCAATATAACTAGCGGACACATCATACAAACAACGCAACACACACAAAGGTTTCCGTGACCATGAACTTGTGCGTCTGTTCAAAGAATCATCAAATCAAACCACTTGCAAATGAAAGTTGTCCTACAACAATCAGCTGCCTCCCCCAGGCTCTGTCTTGGAAAGTAGCTAGCAGTAACAGTAACAGTGTGCTTGGCACTGACACAGACGCAACAGCTCTCCACCTGCTGCAGGTTCCGGTTAAAGTGACCCTCCAGCTCACAGCAGCGCTTCAGAGCCGGACAAAGACTGCTGTTGTCATGAGATTGCTTTATTTATGTATATTTGATTACTCATTATGCCAAGATGAGTAATCAAATATACTTAGAAGGACTTTAATATACTTCAAGGAGGCACCCGGAGAAGCCCTGGTGGGGAATGCTGCAGGTAACAGCTCCTTATACAGCAAGACAATAAAACCATGAGCCATCATTAAAAATCCCATATTACAAAGTGGTCCTTGCACATTTGCAGTTCAGCTTGTCCTGTATGTTATGTTGGTTCTTGCTGTCGTTGCTGTGCTTCTGTTGGAAATTAAAACAAAGACTAACCTTGAAAACTCTTCCAAGAGTCAAAGTTTTCATGTTTTTGTCTTTACAGTCACGGAAGATGACTGTAAGTCTGTCAGTCTGAAGATGCAGATCATTTTTAGAAAAAGTTTGTTTTTCCCCTGCAAATGTATTCACACCTAAAAAAAAAAATGAGTTTAGGAGCACGTAAGGATAAAGTGAACTGAAAAAAATGAAGTGCCATTTCCTCTCCTGGATGTTACATTTTAAGATTTAAACCACTGTAACCTGTAGCGCCTTACCGAGTAACTCTAGAGTTGCCTTGAAACTTTAATACCTCTACGCAATCCAAACCAATCTCAGTGATGGACATTGCTGTATATAGGTTTCCCCCTTGAGCAAAACAAATGGGGAACTGCTGCTCTGGCTCAAAAATATACGCAGGAATTCAAAATGCAAGAAGCAGTTTAGCTTTAAAAGCATCATGAAAAGAGCAGCCAGTGTAGGCACTTCACAGCCTCGGGCCACTTAATAATTCAGATGTGGTACAGCCACGAACGGCAAGTCCTCAGATAATCTATTTCTGTGTCCTGGGCCACAGTACTTCTGAAAAGCCCCTATTCTCCTGACATCAGTGCGGCCGGCGCTCATCTCATTATGTTCGGAACTTCACACATCACAGGAGCAGGGAAAACCTCTCAAAGGGATAAACAGCGAGGCGCAGTGTGTGCCGGGTTTAATTTGGATAAATCAGCATTCACAATCTAACAGAACTCCTCAGTAAGCCCGAGAAGGTAAAGAAAAACTCGCTGCAGTCAACACTAGGCTTTATCCACTCAACAGTGGCAGAGACGGAAAGTGCAGCACAGCATGTCCCAGACTGAACGTCATCGTTTGCTTTAATTCGTTTTTTTTATGTGATGTTTATGCTGAGCACCAAACCCAAACGGATTGAGTCGTCACCGAACGAACCGATTTAAATATTCTGGAAAACGAAAAGAAAGCCCGTCTTTTTAAAACACGATGCCAACATTACAATAAACTCCTGATGTACTGCAGGAAAAACCTGATTCACAATGCAGTGTTTTCAGGTTGAGCCATCAACAAGCTTCATAAAGTTAATGTTGACACAAAATCAAATATAAAACATTAATATGCAGCGCAGTGCGAGCGCCGCATCTGTTATTCATGCCACCAGAAAATTACCTAACAGATGCCAAAAAAGCAGACATTTGATACTAGCTGTGTTTGTTTATGAAGAACGCTTGTCCGGGTGATGATTTACATTTTTTCTTAAGGAAAGTTCAAAACGTACCTGTCGTAAACTGGTGTAGATATTCAAAATGCCTTGAAGTAACATGCCGATCTTTGTAAATACAGGGGAATTGGAGGAAAGCTTTTTTACAGTACAAAACTGTTGTTTTTCCCTTTGTGCTTTTTAGTATTTAGAATTTCAAAGTTTCTAATGTGATACAGAACAACTTTAAGGGATAGCAAGGAACCCACTCAAACAGCCCAGTTTACCCTCAGTTTGAGTAACAGTTATGAAAATACAATATATTTTATTGTGTGTTCAAGGACACGAATTGTCAGACGCGTCACCTTGGCAGTCAAGAAGACAAAGTTTTAAAAGATGTGCCAAAGGTTACATTTTAACTTAAACCGTTACATTTTCTAAACCCAACTAAGTCACTGTTAATATTTTTAATTTGAAAAAAACAAACAAAAAAACAATGGTAACAAATGAGGTGTATATAACTCAAACTTGGTGTGAAAGGCAAAACGATTAGCTCGATCATCACACTTTCAACCTCTCAACAAGGAAAATATATGTTTGTTGTATACATGGACACATCAGCACTCATGAGAGCAGGCAGATGAAATGTTGTGTTCAAGGACACAAAATAATGTTGGGAAATTTGTGTTTAGGAACAAAAACAAAAGCGTGGAAACACAAATAAATAACTTAAAGGTTGAGAATAAAACTCGTGTGAGACTGGATCAGTCACAATAATACAGACTCCAGTAGAGGAGATCGTCTTCAGGGTAGTTAAAATGCAGAATGTGACACCAGGGAAATACCAACAAAGGTGATAAGTTTTCTCTTTTCTCTAAGCTATACTCAGATGTTTATAATGTGAAGACGTTTGGATTTTACAGACAATATATGAGTTGCGTGAGATGACACACATGTAAGGAGATGTGGCAGGAGTATCATCAGTCAGAGCCACGGTCAGTGTGTCAGGGAAACAATGTGTGCTGCTGTTGCTGAACATGCTGGGTCCTGCAAAGCGCTCTACAATGCCCTCATACCTGAAAATGAAAAAGTGATCGTAAGAGCTGACGTGCAACTTCACGTGATAAAGTTGGTAAAGTTTCCACCTCCAGACACGGTGTTCGTGACACCGCAGTCATCTGTCACCTGAGAGTGTGTGTGTGTGTGTGTGTGTGTGCGTGTAGCGTGACTTTGCTGCGATATACTGTTTTCTCATTTTCAGCAGTTATAGTGTGTAAAGGTTTCAAATAAATCCTTCACATTTCATTTATGTCTGAACACAAAAATGAAACGTGAGTAGGCTTTCGAAGTCAGTGCAGTTTTTTCCATCATGTATTTATTGAGTTTTAAACTTTTACAATAACACCAGCATTAAACAAACAAAACCAACGTAACAGAGCAAAAGAGACAAAACAGAGAACCCAGCTTAAGAATACAAGCAAATAAATAGAAAATCCAGATAGTTTTAATATGAGATAGAGTTAGCAATACTCAGTGCCATGTTTATATTATACCAGGGCCTGTGAGAAAATAGCAGCAATATCCAAACTGGCGTACACCATAAATGAGTCCCATATTTTATGAAACCTATTGTCCCTACTATGTAACTTGCTTGTTAGGAAGTCTAGTCACACATATACCGTCCGCTGCCGTTGAGTCTTAGATGGGGCCGTGTGCGTGCTCCAGTTCAAAAGTGAACTGACTGACATTTCTTTGCAGTCAGTCAGTCAGTGCAGTTTTGAGAAAAGTGTAAAATCATTTAGTGTTTAAGTCTTGAAACGCTGAAAGGTATTTCTTGTTTTGTCTTTCCTATAAGATACGCCTTAACTGTTTTGGGAACTGCATCAGTGCAATCAAGAGTAATAATGTTGGCTTCATCCTTTATGATCACTCATTATCATCAAGAAAACGCCAAGAAAAGTAACACTTTAGACGTCTTAAATGGAACCTATTATGCTTTTCATTATTTTCTATTATATATTTACTGTTTTCAAAAGTTTAGTTAATTTTGTGTAAATCTTATAAGTTACAATCTCATGTTTCAGACTGCTCCAAATGCTCAATTTCCTGTATTTCGTTCTCCTTTTTGGATTTGTATGATGTCACAGCAGATATTTATAATATGGTCATGTCATCTCACAAATGGCAGCTGGTCACAAAGAGGTTATGAGAGAGAGAGGAGATAAAACAGCTTTTGTCCAGAGAGAAGATGAGCTGAAGGGCTGCACCAAGACCCAGTGTAAGGTAAATAAGGGTTATTTTGAATTGTGAATCATGCAAAGCTACTCTAGTAGAGCCCAAGAATAATAAAATGGATGAAAATGATCATATCCAGTTTGCTTCAAATCAAATTGGGTTTTCCTGTAAACGGTAATCAGACTGTTGGTGACAAAGATGCCCATAAACCACTTAGGAGCCAGAAATATTGCAGCATTCATTCAGTTTAGCTTTCAGTCGATGTTTCCTCTGCTGGTTTCAGGTGACCCCACCAGCCCAGGATTTCTTAACACGCTTAGAAGAAGAAATTGCTGACTCTGACTTTCTGTCTCATGCGAGTAAAGTGAAGTCGGGTCGCTGCTGTCAGATTTTGCCCACACAGTCTCCCTGTTGACTTTGTTTTTGTCGCAGACTGTCACCTTTCAAATCGAGCTTCTTCTGCCCAACCCCTCATCCTGTTTTCACTTTCATATCTGCTTTTGGCATTTCAGTATTTTTCTGTTTTTCTGCTCTTGGCTCACTCCTGCAGCCGTGAAGTGCGCCTGGGGCGAATGTCTCATCACTCAGGGGGTGTACAGAAATGAGGTCTGATTTGATTCGATCACATGGGTGGTTTAGAGCCCTGAATGGAGAACAGCAGTGGTCCTGTGGTCACTGAGGAAATATCACTACAGCTTCTGCATTAATCCACAAAGGAGCCTTGAAGAAGGCAGTTTACCTCAACATACATATTCAGTCTAACAGCAGTCAGATCCTCTTAGTTCTTTTAATATCATATTTCACCACTGAACCCTACGGGGAACTGAGCTGGTGGTTATGAATATCCGTGATGAGGATATTACACCTCGGCACAGACGTCTCTCTCTCCTTTAAAAGAGCTTCTTGTATTTGCCTTCACTGAACTCTCGTTTTAATTCAAGTTGGAGATGAAGTTTTTCTGGCTAATTTGATTTTTTTTTTTTTTTTTTTTTTTTACAGTCAGACTCATCAAACTCGAGTTGTGAAGCGTGTCGGGCAGCAACGGCGATCAGACATACTGCTGAGATTGTTTTTCTGACGGTGACTGGAAGTCTTGTGCAAAACTATTTTCCTGAGAGATCACCTTGGAGAGCTGCATACACGTCGAAAGCTGTGATGCATTTCCACTGCGGGAAAATTATATACGGAGTTTTACTTCAGACGGGAGGCCGTGTGACAAAAAGTGATCAGTTTCAAAAGATTCAAAAGGTCCACAATGTCATCAACCACCTGACTCGCACACCCTTAAAAAGCAACATTAATGGTGTTGATCAGTCGTATGCTTTAAATGTTATTCAAACATATTTACAAAATTCTTGTTTCTGATTGGCTCGTGGGAGTCTGTTTAAACTATTCATCAGGATGCTTCAATATTTAACCATTGCTCTATATCAGTGCTCCACAATCTGTTGACTATAGCAACAGCGCAGAGTCTGCACCAGCTTTGGAGACAAAGTTAGAGAGGGAAGGCTGAGATGGGGTTAGGGAGGAGGGATAGTGGATATATTTGACAATGGATGTTGAAATGAAGATTCATGGATGTAGTGAAGGAGGGTTGGTGTGACAGAGGAGGATGCTGGGATAGGATGAGATGGTGTCAGATGACCCACTGTGGCGACCCTTGAACGGAGGAGCTGAAAGAAGTAGAAGTAGAAGAAGAAGCGACTGACTGAGATTACATCTGTTTAACAGCTATAACAGGCGTAATTTATCACTACTAAAACTAAACTGGAAACAAACAAGAACAGTCTGAGATGGGAAACCAGCACCATGGCATTTTTTTCTTATTTTGATTTGACTCGTAAAGTTATGATGTGAAGTTGTGAACACTTCCAAAAGTTCCTGAATCTAGATGTGGAACGAAAAGACAATCAAGCCGTTGAGTCTCAGTGTCCTGATTTAAATTTATACACCAATTAATTTTATAATTCATCTTTAGAGACTGATTTGTTGGTTTTTAGTCTTCTTTTGCTCTCTTCCTCCTCTTCACTGATTGCATTATATTGTGTGTAATAAAACAATTTGCTTTACATATAAACTTCACAGCTACAATTATTCTAAGTTGGGTCAAGCCCCACACTTCCTGCTGCCCATAACTTTTTGAATAATCCTGCTAACCAGCAAACACACAAACAAACAAACAGATAATCATAATCTACTTGGCAGATGTAAAAAAAAAGAAAAAAAGGAAAAAAAGATGTGGGGTGAGTGGTCATGGTTTCGGGGTCAGGCTGTGGCTGAATGGAGCGAGTTTAAACATCGCCCAATTAAAAGTGTTTATAATTGTTCCAAATGGCTTCGCTTGAAGGCAGAGTCAAACTATCAACACAATCATCACCACCTAATATAAAGAATCAGGGTATCTTAGCATTAATTAGCAGCAGATAGCACTGAGACCAAAAAGGAGAGAGATGACACAAACCTTGAGCATGTGTCTTGAACGCTGCACATTTCACCAAGCAGCTCCCTCAAAGCAATAACTGCTCTATAGTCAACCATTATTTGCTCCGGCACGTTCTTATATGAAGACATGAAAGCTATTTACAGGCTACAGCAATTCAAACAAAAGGAAGTGATGACAGTGTCAGTTTTGCACGTAAACACCAAACACGTGTCCGACTCTAAGACCCGTCTGAGGGGCTGCAGAGAAATCAGAGCAGCTCAAAGAGACAAAAGATTTGCTTTCCCAAGTGCAGAGCAGCAATATTCATTATGCTTTTATTGTTTACTATAGTGTGAACTCTCTGGATGTGCATTATCGTGTGCATAATTGGACATGTCACAAGCTCAGCTGAGGAAAGTAACCACTGGAATCCTATTGAGAGGAATAACAAAGCAGTTCTCACTAAATCTGGAGTAAAAGTCTAAATATACATGGGATGAGTTAGGACTGGAAGAAACTTCATTCTTCTAAAACACATTTAGCAGTTCACTCCAAATGACACGTTACTGTAATGTGTCATCTTTAAAATGCAGCGCTGAAGGGTGCAGGACAGGTAGAAACAGGCATTGTTAGGTCAGTCCCAGCTCTGCCTCTTTGTGAACATACAGCTCGGACCTCTGTCCTGGTAGCGCTATTCTTGAGGTGCCCTATATTTTGATTCCTTGCGGACGGGTGACTTGCAATGCCAGGAATTCAAGCCTTGAGGGGCAGGTGATATATTTGGACATGGTGCTGCATGTTGTGGAGGCCTGCTGTCCTTCACTGCAGGCTTTATACTCTTTTTCAGCAGCACGTCAGGCCCGGTGGCACACTGCACCGCTGCAATAAGTGCGAAGCATGAATCTGTCAGGACGCATGTACTACACGTTACCCACAATCCCCTCAGCTTTGTACTGTACCGCCTGAGGGTGACTGAAGAACCTGAACTCCTGCCGACAGAAGAATCTGATTGTTTAGGAACAAATGCTTTCTATTTTTCTGTCACTACATATTTCAGAGAAATTACGCTTCCTTTGCTCCACAGAAAAGTAAGAACATAAGGTAAGATCATAAATGCTACAAACCTTTCTGTTCTGGTTTGATAAAATTGGATTTTAACCATAAACTGTACATAAAAGATGGAGTCACATTGGCTGAGTTTTTTTTTTGTTTTTGATTTTTTGTTGTTGTTTTTCTTTCCTGTTACTCCTTAAAGTTGATATTAACAGATATGAACATGCATGAAAAAGAAAACTGCAGTTCATCTAACTGCCACAAGAGGCTGGCTCTGAAAGTGTCTCAATCCCCTCAAACTTAAAATGCTTAACTTTACAGCACTGGTGCCTTTAGACCACTGTCATGGAATATTACAGTTTGCTGTGTCATACAGACACCCAAAAAGCTTATACTTCAGTTTTGCTGAGTTCTAGTACTTAAACCAATGGTAAAAAAAAAAATATTCAGCATCTAAAACAACTAGTCATATATTGGAGAAAAACATCTAAAAATGTTGTTTCTAGACTGGAGATATAAGGATTTGCTGCCTTTCTTTCCTTTAAAAACAAAAATGTGTAAGTTATGTAAAGATATTGTTGGGTTTAGGACTTCTGGGCACTCAAAACAAGCAAAAGAAACAAAACACAATACATAATTTATATTAAAATCAAAAGACTAATAATAAAAAATAAAGACACTTTATTTAGAAAGGCCAGAGAGTGAAACAGAGGTGACAGTCAAAAATGTCTTCAGTTTAAAAACATTTAAATAAGTCATTTAAGTAAAGAGGCCCTTTCTCTGCTGCCAGCCATGTTCAGAAAACGCTGTAAGCATTCAGGCTGGTATGAGCTGCAAGTTTGGGATGTTCAGGATTTCCTCAGGATGATGGCACCGCTGAAGGTCTTTCTGCAGACAGTTGAGGATGCTCTGCAACCTTCAGGGCTGCAGCAGAGACACCGCTGACTTGTGATTTAGTTAGTGAAGAAATCCAAACAATGGGAAGGTTTGATCACGGGAAAACTTCTACCATGAGAATTCGACTCTTATGTGTGGGAAAATGAGAACCTTTGGCTGTAAGGCCTTTATTACCTTGAATATTAATACTGAAGAACAAGCCAGAAAAACACTATGTATTTCTACAGCAGTGCTCACAGTGGTGCCTCCTGAACACTAATTGTTATTTCACTTGCTCGTTGCTGATTTTAGTATCAGAACAATCAACACATTGGCTGCTGGACGATCAGACAGTTTGCTGCCGGCTGTCTGAGCGGTTACTTGTTCTGATTTCCCAGATGGCCGCTGTCAAAAGACAACTTTAAATCCATCTTTGATGTAAAATAGACAGACCATATTGTCCGACTCTCCCCAGCCATCTGTGTGTCCAAATGTCCTTCTCTTATAAATCAAAAAACATGCAGACATAAACTGTATATAAAAGATAGGAACATCACCAGTTAGTGAGGTCTCTGAATCTGTGGAACAGTGCATGTTCATATGTTAGCAACTTGTAAAGGACACCTTAAACCATTCCCCTTTACCTTTTTTACTCTAATGGGGACGTTAACTTACATAAAGTATACTACTGTATTCATGAATACTTGGACCCAGCAGCTGAGACCATTAATTCATTCTAAAACCTTTTATGAATAAATCACAACATCAGAGAAGTCGACCCCTGCTGGCCATTGACAAGAATGCAGGTTTAAAGAACTTCGCTTTTAGACACGAAAGCATAGTTCATCTTTCATACGCACTATCTGAACCCATGCATTACACCTACAGGAGCTGCATAGCTGTTGAGCCCCATGTCATGAAGCTCTGCAGTCACTGAGTCAGCAGAGAGTTGGCGAGTTTTACTGCCATTTAGTGCTGTGGTTCTGTGAATGCTCCCACGAATTCAGTCAAGCACCTAGCCGCGAGGTGCTTCATTTTATACCATGTGGCAATGAGACTGAAAACACCTGAATTCAAAGATTAAGAGGAGTGTCCCTTAACATTTATCCAAGTATTACTGAGATTTGTGTGAAAAAGCTTTGGTATGCAGATGCAAACGTCTAAAAATCCTTTTAGAAACCCAGTTACTTGCATACCTGTAGACCATGAAATCATGGCTCACTAAGAGGACTCCAGCAAGGGAAGACCATGTTCAGTAATCTATGTCTGCGATTCTGACTGTGGAAATCAGATAAGTTCATTTCCTGGAATCTTAGAGTTTTAATAAAGCCCTGATTCAGATTTAGCTTCCTGATAATCATTCATGTCCCTGATGATAGTTAAACTATATGATGATAACAACATGAACACATGCATACTGGATGTCAACGTCATTAGTAAATGCAGTACTTTTACTAATAATAATAATAATGATAAGTCTTCACTTTTTATTACTGAAACAGTGAGGTTTATGGCAGTTCATGTGGCTGGAAATCCACTTTTTCATGCAGTGAAGCCAACTGTGACACCTTTCCTGAAATGCTCGGGCGTAGGAAAAACATTAACTCATCTTTGACCAATCAATCCAACCACACAGCGTGAGTACAACCTTGTGTATTTGAGCAGGCCAGAGAGGGTAAATGAAACGTGTGACCACAAGTTGTAACAAAGAAAACTGCAATAAAACTGCTGTGTTTGTCAAACTTTACATGAGGGTCACAATGTCAACGACTTTAACCATGAAATCGCTAAAGCGCTGAAAATAGCTGAAGGAAGTCGCTGAGAAACATATGGGAAAACTGGCTCACTGCCCTGATATGAAATAGGTCTGTGGTTTAAAATGCCTGTCAGCTCATATTTATAATCGCGCCTTTATGTCTTTTTTAATTTAGCTGTGACGAGTGATCAGAATGATCTTTGTTCAGGCACTGACAGAGTTATTATTGGCATAAATCAAGCCGATCGCTAAACCAAATCAAATAAAAAAATTAAAGTCTGGAAAAAGAAGAAAGAGGACACCGAGGACTTGTGATTATTTTCACCACAGAACCAAACACACAGAAGGCCCTGCAGGCTTTTACCGAGACCTGCACTTTAATTCGCGCGTGTTTCTTTTGCACATTTGTTTCTATCGGCCCACCACTCCAGGTGTTGAGGGGCCGCCACTTACTTTGAACTCCAGGAGGGCCTTTTCCCAGCTGCGTTCGAACATGCTGGGACGTCCCTCCCGTCTCTCTGCCCTCTCCTTTTTTCCCTTCTGTTCCACCCTCACTCCTCCTCCCCCCTTTTCCCTCCTAAAACACTAACTGAGCCATCCCTGTCTTTACGGCCCTGCTGCTAACATTCCCCTCCTTCAAAGCGGAGGGAAAAGTAACACAGGGGACAGGATGTGTTTGTGTGCATTTACAGGATTGCAGGTATGTTACAGCTTGCTGCTCTGAGCTTTGCTGTAATTACACTGATGACACAGCAGGAAAGAAGCAGGAGCTCATCATTAGTCTACCTGGGAACCGCAACTCTACTGCTGAGACCCTTGTTTAAGGCTTTTTAAGAGAGTTTACCATTTGCTGCAAGACACAAGTGGTCTTTTTCTAAAGTGCACAGCAGCAAATTTCATCCTTTTCATTCGTTTTTCCTCAGGTTCAACTGCTAAAAGGAGAAAAAGTTATGTTAAGGCTGAATGGTTCCAAAGTGCAAGCTGTGCTAATAATGAATGACTTTAACAGGTCAGCTTTTCTTCTTTAAGAAGCCTCGGGAAGGAAAAGCATTAGAAACATCATGTAGACCCTCAGAAGTCTTCACTTAAACCTGACTGACAAATTTCTTTAAAGACTCGCGGCTCTTTCAGGCAAGGTTAAAGTTGTGTAACTCACAGGAAAAAAACAAATCAGGGTTTTTATTAAATATATAAAGTCTTCAAAGAAAAGTGTATTCTGATGAGGCAAAGCGTTGTGACCACCCCTGCCTCAGGTGCTGGTCGTCTGTTGAGTGATTCCTGTTTTAATGGTTTGGCCCTTGTTGGTTAAAGCAGCCTGTTACACCTGCCCAGTTAAAACCTGTTTTAGCTAAATGTGTGTATTTTCACTGTGCACCTTTCATGATATTTTTTTTATGCAAGAGCCATACCGATAAAAAATAAACTTTATTTTTCATGATTCTGACTGAAATATGCTTTAAAAACTGCAAAGTATTTCCACTTTATGTTTGTCTTAATCCTTTTTAACATGAAATATGGTGTGGAAGCCCAAGAACAAACCTGCAAAGAACCCTGATCTTAACCGACACGAGCACTAACTTGCCAAACCAGAAGCAACTCCTGCAGCTCAGCAACTTGACAAAGGTTTGCAGTTATCTGGAATTAACCAGACTAAATCTCTGTCTATCATATTGGGGTGAGAGCCACAGCTTCCATTCCAAGTGCTTACTGGGACTGCTCATGGGATTACACAAATGCACATTACAGCTATGGTTATTTAACAAACATCATACACTTACTTACATCTATACTATGATAATGAGCAGATACCTCTGCCACCACACAGGTAAAACAACCTCTTTGTTAGTAAAGCAACACGATTGGCCCATATGTTCCCGGATTTAGTTGTTGACTGGCTCTTTGGAGTCTATTAGATTTACTGCCATGATTTTCTCTTACAAAACTCATCACCCAACATCACCCACTTTTCCCACTGCGTCTCAGTGGGAAGAACTCATCAATACCGGGTCCCAGAATCAAGCAGACAGACTGAATCCAGAAGAGTGCACCCGTGTGGTGTAAGGGGAAAAGTTAATAAGCTGGTCTGAGTTTATAATCATATAAATTACATCTGTGGGCAACCCCCGGCTGCCTGCACCGAGGAACAAAACCACTTCTCATCTGCCGATGCCTCTAGCCAAACACGACAACTTTAAACATTAAAATAACTCTCAAGCAAAGATATGAGTAACCAGCAGCCGGGTTTAAAGAATATAAAACAGAAGCACACCTCAGAGCGAAGCGCTGGATGTTAGCCAATACCCAGCAGAACCACAGGAGCAAAGCTCATCATAAACTTCTTTTAAACTTTTTTTTTAGAACAGCCTAACCTTCAATTGGCAGCACAGCAGGAGACAGCAGCTCATCTTTGCTAGTGACCCTGCATCACGCTCTTTCATCGCCATTATCAAACACAAAGTCAGGATCTTCTATGCATTATTGATGAGACACATCTTCTTAGCTACTTCTCAAACAACAGAGGATGCGCAGCAATTCCTACCGATAATACATCGTACCGCCTATCCCCGAATACACACACACACACAGGTAAGAGCTTCAACCGTCAGTCACACCAACCTGCTCAAGTCTCCAGTGAATAATGCACGAGCAAAGAGCCATTAAGCCTTTAAACACACCAAATTCTGTGAACAGTAGGGACGGAGATTTAAAGCAGTGCTAGGCAAAAGGTAGGAGAGTACAAAGGAGTTGGTGCACCTACCGCATGCAGCGATCCCTCATAGACACAAGCTCCTGGGGTGGCATAGAAGGAAGAGAGGGAGAGATACAGAAAAAAACACACCATTAGTATCAAAGTTCAGTCTGAATCATACCTGTGAGATGATCCTGCAGATGGTTAAACAGCAAACGAGCTGCATGAAGGACAATCAATCAGTTCCCCTGTTAAGATGTAGGTTTATAAAGTTCTTAGTGTGATGACAAGCTCTGAGAGAGATCAGGACATGTCTGCAACACAAGACTCGAGCCCAGTGGGATAATAATACAAAAACAAGCTTATAAATATTAAAGTTTCATGTTTGTAATTGACTAACATACAGTTTTAATAAGTTCTGACTTTTGACCAAACAGTTACACAGCAATGCACCACTTTGCTGTAGTTATGCTATGCTTATAAAAAGGTTTAGAAATATGCAAACAGAGCTGGGATTTATTGAACCCCTAATAACTATGATACAGTGCAGAAATGAGCGGGGGTAGCTGAGGCTGACAGGTTGGGTTCCTATTACACTGTAATCAGGTAATCAATGTTATTCACCTGCCCTGTGGTTTGATACTTATGGCTAATCAGCATATTTAAAGACAAAATCTCATCTGTGGATCGCCAAGCAGCCGTATCAGAGACCACACTAGTATTTTATTCATTAACGTTCTAGTTTTTAAAAAATCTATTTCACTGAATATTATGAACAGAACAATGAAATGACTGGTATAATGACTGTTATTTTCACATTTTATACATCTATTATGTTATTAGACCAGCTGGGTCGCTTAAAATTTCCCACCAAAAATGAAAATGTTATAATTCCCTAAAGCAGGGGTGTAAAACTCATTTTATTTCATGGGCCACATGCAGCTCAATTTAATCTGAAATGGGCCAGACCAGTGAAACGCTCCTTTCTGTCACTGTAAAGAAGCAAAACTACACATTTAAAATTCTTGAGATATCTTAATATAAGAAAAAGAAGTTTCAGTTTTTCTACATGATGAAGAAATGTTGTAGTAAATACAAAAGAGGAAATAGTTGTTGTTTTTTGGACCAAAGACAAGAATTTTTCTGTCATTTAATTATTTATCTGTTACTTAATTACTTTGGTGAACGGCAGCGGAAGAAGTCTGAATGGTGTAAAACTTATTAAAACACAGTTAAAAATCCAAAATCTATCCTCTCCACGTATTCCAAAGCTATCCAATGGGCCAGATTAGTCTTTGCCAGGCCATTTCTGGACCCCAGGCCTTATGTCTGACAACCCTGCCTTAAAGCAACCAAAAGTGGCATTTGGCCTTCTTCATATCTCACACCAGAATACAGACAGACTTAAAAAATAAACCATGAAGTCTTTGCACTAATAAAATCAAGGCCATCGTCTGACTTCTTGGAATAAAATGAAGATTATGAATGATGTGTCAAATGTTTTTAAATGGCACGTGGAAACAGCAGGTATGTGTAAGTTTAATATTTCTGGTCGAGGTCGGTCTGTGAGTAAGTGAGAGAAATGTGAGAAATGTCCAGTCTATGACAGAAAACAATCCTTGAGACTAAACAAGACTGGAAAGACTAGAAATTGCTTGAAAACTGGAACCTGACTAGAGGAACCAGGGGAGTGTTTACACTGGGTAGAGTAATTAACTGATTGGACACGGGTCCAGAACTACGACATTGTGTGAAAACAGCTGAGTATCTAAAGGACCTCTATTCATCTACACTGCTTTTATCTGCAGTACCTTTACACCAGCTATAACCCTTCTCACTTTGATCGTGCTGCAAGCCAATCAGAATCCAGTAATGCACCTTCTTTGCTTTTTTCTGTCTCATTAAACTAAGCGTTTACCGACATTTGTATTCAGTGTACAGCTGGAAACAGCTGCCGTTAAAAAATTCCTTTAATAAATGTGAAACATGCAACCTTTAGACTGAAACTGCAGGGTGCCACTGATTGTCTTTGCTCAGTCTGAGAGCTAAATGTTTAACAAAAACACAAACAGACAGATGGACAGACAGCACGCACCTCGGCCCAGCCAGGGCTCCGAGCCTCACGGCACCAGACCTGGGAAATCTAAGCTGCCTCAGGGGAAAGTACAGCAAGAGGTAAACATTTACCATAATGGTCGAGATGGGAAAACAAGAATACAGTTACAGTTATGCTCTCATAAAAGATGCCCGAGAGCGAGTGTGTTTATGCTGTTGTGCCATGCTATAGTCTCTTTATCTCACTGTATGGGAGAAAGAGTGCTGTGTAAAATATAATCTGGCTGTTTAATCAGTTCGGAGAAGACACAGTGGAGAGGTTTACTTTTCAGTTCTGCCTGCTAAAGAAAAATCCAATTAACAGTTCAGATTGTAAACAATTACACTCTTTGAATCTCAGGCATTAATTAACACATTAAATGTTGGCGTCTTTGAGAGAGAGTGTCATTTTATCTGAGCATGGGTTTGATATCATCTAGTTTGCAGGTTTTATAAAAGATGGGTTCTATTCATATCAACTGCAAGCGGAGATTTCTGGCACAACTTTCCCTGCTCCCAACGTAAATGGAAATCCTTATTTTTGGTCTCACTCGTGTTTTAAACATACGGCCTTTCAGATTATTGTTAAAATCATCTATGATGGGAACAAAAGTTTGCTCTTTGACTGATTTTTAATGAATTTTATTTACACAACAAGCGTCTCATGGCCCTTTATATTTTAGAGGGAAAATTCCACAGATCAGGTCCTCTATGAAAGAATTGGGAATAACATGGCCACGCCCACCTGACCAGCACACGTGAGGTAGATGGAAAATTAGGATTCAAATACAAATAAGCACACTTCATACATCAGCTGCTGTTTTTCACATTTCAACTAACAAACTCTATTTGATAAACTAGGGATTTTGTTGGAAATGACAATACAGTTTTGTTGCTTTTATTTTGAAGGCAGCTTCAGTGTAAATGCGTTGCAACCAAGGTTTACAAGGGTTTTGAGTTTGCTAGCCTTGAAAGATGTCAGCTCATACTAAAAAAAGACATTTCAATTGAGAAAAAAGGAAACTGACTGTTGCTGAGCAGGAACAGACATCTGAACCTTTGCTGCAAAATGAACAGGAACTTTTTACTGAGTGACGGAGCAGTCGACACTAGCTTTGTGATTAAACACAGAATTACAAAAAAAATAAGCTGTTCTCCGATGGAGAGCTCATCAAAGAGTCCTTGGTGTACTGCTATTAATTAATGCACTTGTTCAAGCCCACTGAGAAAAAAAGAGGCAGTCGAAAATGTGCCCCCTTCCAGGTGAACCCGAACAAGACTGATCAAGGACATTCGGTTGAAAACAAAGCGGACGAGTTTAACTTTTTCTCCTCAGTTACTCATCTTTATTCCTAGACTACAGAAAGAGTTTGAGATTATGGAGCAGCTGGCAGCAATGCGATGAATGAATGAAACTACAACAGAGGCTGAAATGGGACAAACTGACAGATGTTACAACCGAAGGCTGTCCAAATCTGGCAGGGAAAACATTTCTGACTTTTCAAGGCAAAAGAAAAAGTGAGTGAGATGACATCTGAACTGAAATGAGTGTTTTTGCATTATGTTATACATCAGGAGGTGTAGTGTGAGTCAGTGCTAAGAATGAACCATCACAGACAGCTTGATTCGCCACTGACAGAGCACTTCAAGTCAGCGTCACCGCTGGATTTTTTCCTCCTCTTTCAAAGAGGAAAACATTCCACAGACAAGGAGACATGGATCTCCCTTTATATGTAAACAAACATTTTCAGTGATGAAGTTTAACAAATCCAGATAGAGATCCTCTCTCAGTGACGATCAACTGTCTGTTATCATCAAATGTTGAACCTGACTTTAATACACATTCAAGCCTAAAACAGACTAGATTTCTCTCGCCAGGTCGGGTTAGAGAAGCAAAAGACAAGCTGAAAAACTGCAGGTGCAATCAAACTACAAGCAGCACTCTGTATAAAGTTAAAAGTCTTTGAAATTTTGTCAAAATGTGCGCATTTTGTTCACAACTATTTTTGTGAAAGTTGTTTAAGTAGTGATAAATCATTGGTGCTTTACCTATACCTGTTTCATATTTCCATTACATAATTTAAAATCATCTCTTACAAGTTATAAAGAGAGCTTACTGGTCTGGTCCCCTACAACAGTTAAAGTTTCTCATGTGGCCCCTTGGGGAAATTAATTGCCCACCCCTGGATCAGCTTATCTTCTATCAGGATAATTGGAAATGGTGGTAAGGAAGAACTCCCTTTTAAGCAGTCATCTTTCGTGACATATTGAGGGATGAGGGCAAAGTGAAAACAGAAAAGATGAAAATATGGGAAAGAGCGGGCACAAGTTGGTAACATGCAACAGCGGGATATAAACCCATCAGAGAGAAGTGCTCAGTGCATCATGGGAAGTCCCCCAACAGTCTGAGCCTACAGCAGCATAACTAAGGGGTGGTTCAATGTCACATCATCGTTTTTATCTGAAACGAAAGCTTGAAATTTAATCTTAAAAGTAGAGACGGTGTCTGTCTGCCGAATCCAAACTGGGAGCTCCATGAAATCGGAGCCTGACAGCTGAAGGCTCTGCCTCCCATTCTACTACCACAGCACAGCAGTGGTGTCTCCCTCACTACTGAGGTACATAAAACAAAACACTGTAACACCTTCTGTTAATTCTGGGTTTAATAGGGAGCCAATAAATACAATCTAATATGAGAGAAATATGAACTTCATTTATGGTCCCTGAACTTTTACTGCAGCATTTTTGATCAGCTGAAGGCTTTTTTCACTGAGCTGTTAATAAAGAACTACAAAAGTCCATCCTAGAAATAACATATCCACGAAGCGGCATTTCAGCTTCTCTCTGACACAGGATGTTTCTCATTTCTGCAGTATTACATGGATGAAAGAATGTGTCTGTAAAAGACAAGATGAAGTGCAAGTTAAAGGATATATCCTGGACAAAAAATGACTCCAATCACTGTAGTGATGGAGGCTGAGGGAAAGCCTTCTAGAAAGGAAAGTATTGATTTATGATACTTGCACATTTCAGCATGATAGTCTCATAAATGAGTGCAACCTTTATTACCTTTTTAAACTCAGTAACACCAAGAAAAGATGCCGCATGACGGCTAAATGATGGTAAAAAAGGTCTATAATCTGTGTTAACCACAGACCTTATTTCAGGAATTTAAGTAAAACTTTTTAAAACATATTACCTTTCTAGCAATAAATAAAATCTGGTTAGTCTCACTGCTGCACCTCAGCGTCAGGTTCAGCTTTTATAGGCCACATATCAGGTACGTAATGAAATGAGGGCAGCTCATGAACTTGGCCCACATCTGACCCACACAAGACATTTGCCAGTGTCATAACTGAGGTGTGAGAGCAACAGGAAGTCTGGATTAAGCACAAATGTGTCTGCAGAGACCAACAAAACCCAAAACATTTATTGTCTTCATCATCATCGGGTTCTAAAACTGCTTGAAACGGCAACAATGCCTCTATCCTTGTTTGGACTTTCATTCCTCCCTCAAATTTGACACTAGCTGTGTCGTAATTTGATGGAAGAAAGAACTTTGTTCGGTAAAAGATAATGGAGGATTATGGAAATCTGAAATAGGAAATGTTGCTCATATTTAGATTTCATTGTTCTGTTCTTTGTGAACAGGATCTTAAGGTATTAAACGGTGTTTGCTGGCAGTGAAGCCTTAAATGTCTGATCAGCTCAGGACAATCATGGCCTAAATACGTGTAGACTTTGACAGTACAGGCTGAAAATAAGATTACTAAAATAAAACAAGAACTAGATTTGGACACGTTTTACCACAGTTTCATATTTTCCTTTGATATCACATTTTGACACAGTTCATCATCACCTCTGAAAGAAACGTGCCAGAAAATGAAATGATCAGCTCATCTTTTCGCTACAATAACCCAGAAATGTTTCATTTCTCTGTCCGAGCACCTCACAGTCAGCACTTTCCCATCAAACACAAACATTTCTGCTTCAATTACACATCATTAAATCAGAAATTATTTGCTTATGAGACTACCACCTACCACTATAAAACCTCGGCTAAATTTAGTGGTACGAGTCGTGTTTTTGCAGTTCTTTAAGAGATAATATTTGAAACAGAAGGTTGGATATGCTTTATGTTGAAATTTAATCATTCGTACTATTGTCCTAATCATTTAACTCCTATCATTAACCCAAACTTAAGCCTGCAAACCACCAAATCAATGTTTTATCAGATGAAAGTGCAGTCAAACTTCAAAGTGTTTAATTTACATAGACCCTGAGCTGGAAGGCTTGCATATTCAACAATAACTGCCTGGATGAGTGCGACTCTAATCTGATTCGGTTGCAGATAATAATTCTGCAGATGCTCAGAGCCACACTCAAAGCTCTACGAAGGAATCCTAATTGAAAAGCACTAATCTCATCATGACTCCAAACATTTGTCCAGAAAACTCCGTTCTCAGCTCGGCTTTCAGTCCATCCTGCATCCTGTCGATCACATTTGAACATTTATAACCGTTTTGCTCTGCTCGCCGATGCCAGCATGCTCTCTTTTAAGCGCGGAAAGAAGCGAAGGGGTACCTTGCTTCATTAAAGTTTGAATTTGACTGAAGCAAGTCCTGCCAAGCAGAATGAACGCATGCCAAGAATAAGAGAGAGGATGCTAATGACTTTGGTAGGCATATGGTGCTGCTGCTGCTGCTGCTGCTGTTACATGCAGGCAGAGGACGTTTTCACCTGCCAGATACTAGGCTACAACATTAACCATGCCTCTGTCTGACAGGAGGATTACAGAGAAACTATGAATGGGTCAGTTAAGCAGCAGCACTTGCACAGACCTGCTTTAGATTCTGCTCTTGACAGTCTTGTGCATTATAACTCCTCTAATGGGAATATCGTAGCTGTGCATGGGCAGCTATTTTAGATCTGATGCAGAGTTATGAATATTTATATAACACAGAGGCTGTGAGAAGGACTGGATTTAAAAAAAAAAAAAAAAAAGGTGTTTAGATATGAATATGAAAAACTACAACACATTCATGTGTTGCTTTTTAATTCAGATTCCTTTGCAGTCTGTTGAATGTGACTCTGGGCACCTGCAGAATTATTATCCAAACAGGAGATTATAATCAAACTCCTAAAGGTTATTTTGCTTAACTATGCCCGCCTAAAATCTGAAGTTTAAGGGTGAATTTAAGTCTTGTCCTTTCTTTGAGTTGCACTTTCTCAAACTGACTTTGAAGTTTGAGTTAAAGACAGAGATTTTGTAATTACTGTTAAGGTTATATGAGGTTACTGTATGTCTGTGTTTCAGTTAAGAGTATTTGTGCTACTTTCTCTACATTTAAAGTCTGAAATTCTGTTAAATAACTTCTGCAGCTCAGTTAAAACTGATTTTTTTTTGTCTTTTCAGCTTTAACTCGCCTAACAAATGCTTTTAGTTACTGAAACATAATCAAAGAGCACGTTTTAGTGAATATTCGAGCTGCTCTCCCTGAATCATAGACATTTCCAGCTCCACTCAGAGAGCATTATTGACTGCACAGCTCATCCCAGATGGAGTGTGCTCATTCAGAAATCCTATAAAACGAGTGTTTGTGTCATATGAAAGAGCTCACTTTAAATTCACCAGCTGACTTTTCTCTTCTGGGAAAATCTGTCAGCCCTGAAGTTGGGATGGGAACTCTCATCCTTGGGTAACAACAACCTGCTCTGGCTCACGGTCCTCCACCTGGGATTGTGGGTCCTGAGCAATTATAGCCTAAATTGCATTCATTTTAAGCTGAAAGTGTTCCTAATGGAAAAGGTGATCGATCGCTCTGCCCGCAACTTTCACTCCTCTACAAGATTTCTCTGCGCATACTGGAAGAGTTCTTCTCTCTGTGCTGGACAAAGTAGCTAATGTTGAACTAAATCCGATCCAATTTAGAGTCGGTGGATCTCATACAAGCCTGCATGGTGGTCCCTAATAACCCCTGACCTGGCTACGTAACAAGAAGGACAAGAGGACAAGTGGCTTGGTGAAAAGAGACTAGAAATACCAACCGTGAATCCCACGGGGGACGGTGAGGATCCCAGCCAGAGCGCCAACAAATATCCACCATCCACACATGATCGTACCAAAAAAGAGGATTTAATCCAAATCCAGTCAGAAGGAGAAAACGGGATGTGTGTGTTTGTCTTCGAGTGTATCTATCTTAAATGAAAGCGGGTCTCTCTGTGCATTATTGGTGCTTTGAACACAAACAGAAAAGATCCGGGAGTCTTGAGAAGGAGCGGGGAGAAGGAGCGCACCGGGTCCGACTCCTGAGCGCTGCGCGCCGGACTGGAATGCGGCGCAATGCCGAAACCTGGAGAAGTGGGTTATCCACCTCCTTCCTGTTCGCGTGCTCAGAGCTCTACCGGCTGGAAACAAAACTCTGTCAAGAAAAAAGAGTCACCGACAGCAAGTTGTCCCCTCTCTCCAGCTGCAGCAGCAGAAGCCGGGACGCTTTTAAAAGCCGAGGCGCATGACGACGACTGGCGGCCGGAGTTTGTGCGCTCCTGCAGCGAACCTCGCGCGTGTTTGAAGTCACTTCTTGCGGTTGACCGGTCTACTTGTCCTCCCGGAGCCCACCCCACTCCCTCTCCTCCTTCTTTTTCTTCTTGTTCGTCCTCTCCCCCTCTCTCAAAGAGGACGTCCCACCTCTCCACCCCCCGCCTCCTCCACCTCCGCTTCCACCACCCACCTCGCAGATATAATCTCACATGATGGGGACTCTGCTCCCTGGGGATTAAAACATGAGGGAGAGAATTAGTTTTCTGGAGGGGAATTTGGTGATCTAGGATCAGCTGAGGGATTCATCCTTTTAATCCCATTTTCAGCTGGAAATCTGACGTTTACAGAGAATAAAAATAAATACATTAAAGAAAAGTGGAGCTGTAGGCTATCTGAACTCACTTTTACACCTCTGGGGTCATTATAAATCCCCGGCGCCAATACTCTTTTATGGGAACTCGTGTTTGGAGTGATCTTAAAATAGTTTCTGTTTTGATGCCCTAAGTTTTCTCAGTCTCGAATAATCTTCCATGAATAGCCTCATTATGCTCCTATCCTATTACGAGCGTTAAATCTAAAAACCTCGCGGGTTTATAGATGCTGAACTCTGTGTTACCTTTAAATGACTTGAGATTATTGAAATTAAAAGGCAGTGATTTTTAAACCAGGGGTCAGGATCCTCCAAGGGAATTTCTTGGACTCTCAAGATAATTACCAGTAAGGAGATATTGAATTCTCAGCGTTATTCCTTTAATCTAATTCCTGACAGCAATATTTGTAGTCCACGTTTGTCATTGTTAGGTCCACGTTACATTGGCCAAATGTCAGGTGTGTTATAGCATTTGGTCCACATGAAAAAAAACTTCCTATAACCGATGTAAAGACGTGTGGTCCACATCTGGCAACGCCAAAAGTGCCATAAGTAGCCCAAACGAGGCCCAGATTAGGGTCTGATGTGTCTGTGTATGTGCTGTAATTCTAAACAGTTTGACTTCAGATATCATTAAATGATTTCATTGTAAAAAATCTGAGAGCTGAGAGACACTGTCATCTTGAAATTCAATATCCAGCACCCTGAGACTGTACAATAAGTGGAAGGGAGAAGGCTGAGGACTAGTGAGTGTTAAAACCACTATCCAGGATGAAACAATAAAGATCCATGAGTACATCACGAAGATGGCCACGGCTGATGCTGACTACCTCAGGCAGCAGAAACCTGAGACAGAAGAGAACCAAGGAGAGGAACCATCATGGAAGAACAGGCCCCTGCACAGTATGTACCAGTGGCAGATGGAAGGAGTGGTTGATATCCAGAAATCCAACCAGTGGCTGGACAAAGCTGGACTGAAAGACACATCATGGCAGCACAGGAACAAGCTTTGAGCACAAAGATTCATAGAGGCTGGGGTCTACCACACCAGGCAAGACCCCAGGTGCAGACTGTGTGAAGATGCCCCTGAGACAATCCAGCACATAACAGCAGGGTGCAAGATACTTGCAGGCAGGGCATACATGGAACGCCATAACCAAGTGGCCGGCATAGTGTACAGGAACATCTGTGCTGAGTATGGCCTGAAAGTCCCGAGGTCAAAATGGGAGACACCCCCAAGGGTGGTGGAGAATGACCGAGCTAAGATCCTGTGGGACTTTCAGATACAGACAGACAAACTGTTGATGGCTAACCAACCGGATATAGTGGTGGTAGACAAAGAGGAAGACAGCCATAGTGATAGATGTAGCGATACCAAATGACAGAAACATCAGGAAGAAGGAACACGAGAAGCTGAAGAAGTACCAAGGGCTCAGGGAAGCGCTTGAGAAGATGTGGAGGGTGAAGATAACGGTGGTCCCCGTGGTAATCGGAGCACTAGGTGCGGTGACTCCCAAGCTAGGCGAGTGGCTCCAGCAGATCCCGGAAACAACATCGGAGATCTCTGTCCAGAAGAGCGCAGTCCTGGGAACAGCTAAGATACTGCGCAGGACCCTCAAGCTCCCAGGCTTCTGGTAGAGGACCCGAGCTTGCCCTGCAGGGCAAGTGTTTGCAAATCATTGCTAATTGAGCAATTCATGTAAGTGTCATTAATTTGTGTAATTAAAATAAAAAGTAAAAAACTCAATTATAATTATATATTGGTTTTGTGTGGTATTTACTACCACACAACTACCAACCTGTCTCCTGTCTAGGGTGTACAGGTACCTTAGGACAGCTCCACCCATAAATGATGGGTTATAAGACTTTAATAATAAAGGTTTTATTACTGAGCATAATTCCAGGTTACTGACATTTAGTCAAAGCCCCTGGTGTCTCACATTCAAGCAGAAGGTTTCCTTTAGTGTTGCTCAGTAAAGTATGCGTGACCACAATACTGAGACTCTCCTACTTTGTCATAAATTAACCCAAACCTGACTGAGTAGTTTTGGTCACAACTTTGTGTCCAGGTTCACAGTCTTGTGATTTGGCCACCATCACATCACACCACCGTCAGTAACAACTCTATAATGGACACTGTTTAAAGCATTACACAGTATTTATTAATCATCAGTGGCAACTTTACAAGAACCATCCAGATAATGTTATACAAATCAAACCAATTAGTAAATATTGCTTTCAATTTCATGTTTTAATAACAGTAAATGACTGATAATTAAAGTTAAGTAACTGTATTTTTACCTTATGGAAATGCTTTTCTGAGGCCTTTATATATTTACGATTTTGCTGAAATCCTGGCAGAAGCTTAAGAGATTCCCTTTAATACTATCCGTTTTATATTGAAACTGAATATTTTGGGAAAACTGATCAACTATCGACTTGCTAATTAAGTTTTTTCAGTGACTTTATAAGTCAGGAACATAAATTACTACTAACAATCTCCTTTAATTATTTAAATATTGTCTCATGTGAACCTTTTATTATGTCTTTTTATTTTGTTTTCCTCTAATTTAAAATTTAAACATTTAAATTAGAGGAAAATTTCAAACAACAAATCGTGTTTACCTTGATCCTGGTGGTATGGAGGACAAAACAGGCCAAAATAAAAAACAGAGAAAGACATTTTTAGATTTAAACAAAACAAAATAATTTTAAAAAAGATTAAAAATGTCTTGATGCATGCTTAATAATCCAAGGAAGAAAATCCCAGAAAGTTGTTTCTCTTCATCTGGACGTTTCATTTTCGGTGGGTGACTTCTTCGATCCAACAGACTGAAGAACTCACTTGAATTAGTGATGAAGGTCAGTTTTATTTTCTTCAGTGATTTTGCCCATTTTATCTATTTCTTTATTTTCTAGTTTTATTAATTTATTTGGGCAGTCTTGGTCTTCCATATAGCGATATGTACTTACTTTGTTTTTGTTTTTTTCAGGGAACATGATAATTTCCTTTACCTTTGTATCTCCAGTTGTGTCACTATCTTACAGGAAGTTGGCAAAGTTTTATTTTTCAGTGACAATTTATTTAGTGCTTCATTTTTCCCCCCCAGTTTGCTTTTATTTCATCCACAGTATCTTGCTGATCTACCTGGGAGATGTTTTTCCCCTCTTTTTTTCCCCTCTACAATAACTAACTATTGTATGTCTGCAGCTTGTTTTTCAGTGTAATGTTTAATCAGCAGGAGCGCAGCACTGAGATTCCTCAGGGTCACATGGCAGTAACCTGATCTCCACTCAGTCCTTTTGTCCTCTGCCAGAAACAGGGATCAGAATCGGTTTTGCCTTTGAACAAGCTTTCTTTTCTGCTGCTGTCTGCACTCTTCAACTATTTATAACCAGCTCCCCGTCTGCAGTGACAAAGGAGAAGATTAAAAAATATATAAATATATATACCAGGGTAAACTCTGACCTCCAACACAACCAAAAATATCTATATCATTTTGACATGTCATGAGGGTTCTGCTGAGATTATACCTGACCTCCTATTAAAGTCAGGCTTGGAATGGAGGTCTTATAAATCTCCAGTTATGACTATAGAGACATCATCGCTGGCCATAACCACACAGCAGACTCTTCGTGATGTGTGTGACTAAAGGGTATGTTGACAGAAATTGTATCTTAAATATGTTTCTGAAATCCCATTGGTGTTGGGATTGGTAGATAAGGTGAAAGGCAGAACAGGACACGACCTTAGCGGTCATGATGCCAAACTAGTGCCTTACAGTGAGTAGATGTACTTACTTGGTAGATTAGAGTGGGGGTGTAGCTCAGGGGTAGAGCATTTGACTGCAGATCAAGAGGTCTCTGGTTCAAATCCAGATGCCCCCTGCTTTATGGGTAACCTAAACACTTTTCTTCACCCTTGCGCTGACACATTCTCATTCATGAACCTTCTAGAAGTTTAAAGGAAGTCAAAGACGTCAGTCCCCCAGGTCCTCCGAGTTTACATTCAGTCTTCCAACTTCCCTTTTTGATAAATCTTATATTTATAGCTGAAGCTGGACACAGAGACTAAACCTAAAGCACCCCGTAGTTATGCAGATTTAGGCTCAAGCTCCTGGAGAAATTCATTTCTTTCCAAGCACCCATTCATTTACATTACACCGTGTTTCTAATTAACTTCTGTCTTCTCTACTGCAGTTTGTTTTATCTTCTTTGTTCATGGTCCTGTCTTCTCTTTCCACTCATCTACAGCTGTTTACACCCTTCCCAGCGGCTGCACTTCCCCGTGTCTGGAGGTCTCTTTAACTAGAATTTTCTCTCTAATAAAGTGGAGTCTTTAGAATGTGAAATAAAGTGCCTTGAGACAAATGTTGTTGCAAACCGACAGTATATTTTAAATAAAGCAAATTGAACATAAGGGAGATTTTGGACTGGCCTGTTAGACTATACTCTCCACCACTAGATAAAAGAACATCTTCTCTCCATTAAATTTCCAGAGACAAGATGGACTGAAGCTGTTCTGAAGCTCAGTATGATCTCCCACCAAAAAATAGTTAACTGGAAATAAGCCGCAAATCCTCCAACGGCCCACTGGAGGAGTTAACAAGCTAATGCTGCTGGTATTTCTGCAGAACAGAAAGAGCAAGAGCAGTTGCAGTTTTCTTCAGTTTTTGAGACATTTTAGTTTAATTGTTGATGTGAAATCTTGTCCCCAAGAAGAACCCTTTCATATCGGCGAGAGCAACAAAGGAAGTAAACATCTTCCATGACAGAGATGCCAAAGATGTCATTTGAAAAGGAAACACTGAAAAAACAACAACAGCCAGGTCAGTATGAAAAACCACGGTTTACAGACAGACACACCTGTGAGAGTCAAGCTGGCACCACAGCAGCGTTACTGCATGTCAACAAGAAGCTCATTAAAGGTGGTTTCATCACTTTTACTGTTTCCACAGTTTTTCATTGCTTCTTTCTATAGTCTGTTTCTTTTCCTCCTCACCACCAAATCCTATTAAATTAGTTGCAGCAGCAGCAGCAGCCTGATTCCCCCACAGGGACCAATAAAAATTCAAACTTATCTCAATCTCACTCTGAATGTCAACCTGCACAGCATCACAGGATTAATGTCTAATAGGCCGCGCTAATTCAACGCACAGCTTGAAAGGATGACTCTACTCTTGCTGTGGTTTGGGGCATAAAAGACATGGGATACTTTCCCAAAGACATGCTAACATCTAAAGATGTGTTGAGCCACAGAAATAATGTGCTGGGAGGGCTGAGAGTGCAAATCTTAGATTTTAAATGGAGTTACTAAAACACTGTTTTCACTTTAAGCTTCAACTCACAGGTTTAACTTCAGGGTTATTTATTCATTCACAAACTTGAATTAATAAAGAAAATATTCAATACAGAGAAACTACAGCTGGAGGAGCTTAAACTGATGGATGAAAATTTATGGAAAATTGACCCCAATTTGCAATTTTCTGGGAGTTAAGGCAAAAAAAAAGGCTTCATTTTTACCTGTGAATACATCCGAAGTATCCACAATACACACACATAAGCTAATGCAAGATTATACACGGTGTGCGAGTACATGTCTACTATTAAAATCTGTGAACATTTTTTACTTCACTACTTTTTATATATTAGTGGCCTCATGTAAGAAAATCTAATTTCTCCCTCAGTGTCAGTGTGGCTTTATTTCCTGGAATGAGCTTCAACAGGTTGGAGGAAGACTTCAGTTTAATCCTGCAGAAGTCTGGAGTGCAAGCTATGTAAACACTGCCCCCTGCTGTTCAGGTGGCAGGATTACACGTGATTTTAATACCAGCTTCTAAATGGACCTCTTTGGATGACCCGGGATGAAAATTTGTGGTTGTGGACACGGGGACCCTCACTTTGCATAACAGTTTAATTATTTTCTCCAGTGACCCAGAACCTAATTTTTGTTTGGATACCAGATTCTTAAATGTGTTTGTCATTCCCACGTAACATAAGAAAAATGAAGGCATTTGAATATATTATATATGTATTTGTTTGAGTGGGGATTAGCTCAAACTTTTAAACGTCATGTCGACAGCCTAATGATTTTACAACAAAACCAAAATCAATTAATTAAAATCATTAAATGCTTTATACTTTATTGCATTTGAGGACACAAATGTGGAGATTGAAGCATATGGAGATGTTTATACATTTAAATGATTTCAAAGCTCTTGTTAACTGAAAAAAATAATTAGGACAGCGTTCACTGACCATGTGGTCATGCAACTATAAATAGAAAGAATAAAATAAATAATTCAGTTGAAACCCCCTCAGGCTGTTTCTTGTCCTGCTGCCATTCTGTAAAACAAGAGTACCACTGATTTATGGGTTTGTTTGCCATGTTGTGTTATCATTAATAAACGTCACTTTCCTGTCTTGGTCACACTTTACCTTTTGTCCCATTTTGCTCTCCTGGGATTTCCTTCTTTGAAAGAACGGATACCAAAACACACGAGCCACAGAACAAAAACTTTATTGACTACAATGCACATATACACAATCTGCACCTCACTCCTCCTTTTCTGGTGATTTCGGGAGAACATCTTCGCTCTTAAACCAAACGGCTTCACTGGTGTGACTGGCGATGATCGCTCGCTCAATGAAAGGTCCTGATGCGGAAAGAGGAAAAGAAAGGAAGAAAAACACGGTCATTGTAAAGAACGGCTCTTTTTAAGTGGAGGAGAAGCCAAACAGACAGAAAACTGATATCTGCTTCACTGCAGGGCTGATGATCACTTTCAACTGACAAATGATCCCCCTCCCCTTCTGCTGCGAGTGTTAATGACAACAGATATGAAATTAATAAAGTCAAACACATCATAAAAGGAAGATATGGGGTGTAGGTGGGTTGCAAAGTGGCTTGCAGGTATATAGCAGATGTAGGAAGTCTAAAGGCACTTAGATGGTGATGAAGCTCCCAGCAAAGAGCTGCTGTGCTGACATTAATGACAGAGGTGGTTTAATGCTTTGTGGTTATTGAATCAGCAGAGTGTTCACGACTTCTTACGCACTCCGTGACTCTGCTTTGTAACTTTATACAGTTTACATTTTGTGGCTGAGCGGCTGTGACTCCTGAATGTTTCCAGTTTGACATAACACCACATAGTTATCGGAGAATATCTAGGCTCAAATTTGGCCTCAAAGCACTGATGATACCTGAGCTTCAGCAGTGTATTTGTATCAATGTATTTTTTTCATAAATCCTTTCCGCATGTGGCAAAAATATCCAGCTAGCGATAATACTGATGGTTACAGACTCCTGTTTGTCAGATTTACAGAATAAATTCATGCTTTTTAATAACAATTCAGATTAATCTAAAATCACACACAGGGAGGATGTTTTAAAACATTTAAAATTAAAAATGAAAAGTTCTGTTGTTTCAGGCAGAATCTCCACCATATCTGAGGTAACCTGGACTGACTCGTATTACTGAGACACTACAATCCTAAACCTGTTAATGGAAGCGGGACAAATGAAATACATTGCGAGACGATAATTAGAAGATAAAAACAGCCCAAGCCTCTCTGATGACAGTGTTAAAATAATAAAAAAAGGAGTTTGATACAGATCAGGCTGAGCATCAGTTTGCATTATATTATGTTAAAAAGCTTCTTTCCATCTTTCCATCTCTCACCAGCATGTCGTCCCCTTTTCTCCGTCTTTGGCTTACAAACTCCCTGCAGTCTTATTTCTCTCACGTATTTACTTTTAACATACTTATGAATAGTTATTTCAGCACTGCGTTCCCCGTCGTCTCCCGTCCTCTGCATTCATATTACTTTTCATTAGCATATTACGTCTTTGGTCGTGAATAACTCCCATAAGCCCCTTGGGGGGAGCTGGTTTCTTCTTCTTCATACCCACACGCTGTATTTCCGCACTCCTCTCTCTGTTTTTAAGCACTTATCTGTGAAGTTTACTCTTGTTTTTGCCCACGCTGCTGCCATTAGCCTCTGTCTAAATGACTCTTAAAACAACACGTTCTCACTCCCATAATGGAAATAAAGAAGCCAATTTAACAGTAAGTATTCCTGATATTCGCATTTTCTGATGCTTCACTACTGGTTGCCGAGGTAATTAAATTCTGCCGCGGGGTCCTTGTGTGATTCTTGTCAGGGATTTGTAACGTTTGCTGGCACAAACTCAAAGACGTCTCTGCTGACGAGAGTTCAGCAAAGCCCAGGTGGCCCAGCTCGACGCGGCGCCTTCATCGCCAAATGAAGCAGAGCTGTAACGAGCACCGAGACATTTCACTCAGCCGACGTTGCGTTGAGGATGCCGCGCGTAGCCGAGCGGGTTCAGCAGAGCATTAAAGCTTCAAGGGTGAGCAGTGAAGACTCCCACAGGGATCGTCGTCAGGCTGAAACTGCACACACTCAGGTTTACTGCGAGCAGTATAAACAGAAGCATCTGCTGCGCGTGCAATCACACGCCTGCTGCCGGGAAACCGTGTGATGACCTCTGCCAGAAAAAGTCCTGTTTCTCTTCTTTTTGAGGTTTTGAAGGGTCAAAAACAAACAAACAAACAAACAAACAAACAACTGCCGGTGCCAGCTTCCTATTAGATGCACATATGCTGTCAATTTCAAAATTCTACGTCACTCACGTTGTTATCAAGTTATGACAAGCTTCTCAGAGAACTTGACCTCTGACCTTTGACCTTGAGGTTAAGGTCATTGTTGCTGAGATTTGGACTCGTCTGAGGTTTTTAGCAGATGCACATATGGTATCAATGAAGCTCCAACGTCGTTGTTCTTAGGTTATCACATTCACAAACTCAGGCGACCACGCCGTACGCCCGCCCGGCGGGGTGACGACATTACCCCATCAGCCTTTTACAGCTGAGGGATGAAAGTCAGTTTGATTTCCATCATAACGAGCAACACAACCCTGCAGAGCTGCTAGTCTGGCTGTAAACCTGGACGTTCCTTTTTAACGGGGCTCTCATCCTCTTCGTTTTTCTCAAATACATTAAAAACAATTGCAGGTATGACTGAAAACTGATTGGCAGGTCTGAAGCAAACTTTCAACAAATTAACTCCAATCTATGATTTTATGAGAAGTATGAGAAAAAAACCCCAATAAGAAAACATTCTTCTTTATTCTGCTGAAGAGACAAAGGTTTAGTGGTACTACGGTCCACACGAGAGAGATCGGAGTTCTCTATATGCTAAGTTCCAGTTCAGATGGAGTCAGTGGTTTAAAGAGTCCTTTCTGAAAGCTCTGCAGTTTACTTCAGCGGGGAAAATGTTAATGACGTGGTATTTAGCAAGCTCAAAATTAGTTTTTAGATCGTTGAGGCTTTTCTCTCTAATGAGAATCCATTGGCTGATGATTACACTGCATCCTGTAAATCGAACAGAAAGTGGAGGAAAATGCAGAGAAATTACTAAACCAACTACAGCTTGATGGAAAAGCTGCTGACTCCTCTGCTTCTCTTCTTGATTTATAAGATCTCTGGAAGAAAAACCAACTGCCGAACCCGGACAAACAGCCATCATTTTTAATTCAGGGGTAATAGTTTTTGTTTTGGTTTAACATTTGACCTCAACTTCACATCATACACATTTTACACTGCAGTGTTATGGTATGAAAATAAGTGGAACTCTCTTGAGGGAGTGGTTGACACTCACAGTAAGAAGGCTCTGGGTTCAAAACTCTGGGTTTGCACTGTGATGGCTGATGAGCTGTGCAGGGTGTCACCTGCGACAGCTTAGACCCACCCACTGACCCCAAGACGGATAAGCCCTTAAGAAAACGCATGGACGGACGGACGGATACATTTCAGCGTTCAGTTTTCAGCGTTCATCTCTTTGCAAGTACAGGACACACCCAAACAGCATCACAATCTGATACCAAAATCTCATTTTTGCTCAGCATGTTTTTTTTTTCCAGGATCAATACTATGGGATATATCATAGTTTAATCGCAAACTGCAAAGTTTAATGTCTATGCAGAGGAGCAGAAGGTGTTGTAAAGCATAAATAAAGTTAATGTAAATGGGTTGAAACACAGAGCAGAGAGGCCCAGGTTTGAGGGTCAGCCTGTTTTTGGTTGGGGTGTTTTTTCACTGCGCATGGCGAGTCGTCTCTTGAGAACATCGGTTCACTTTCAGTTGAACAAATGATTAAAATTATTCTTTTCTGGATGCCCATGAATGCTGTTTAAAAGTAGTTTCCTCCCAGCTGTACTCCCTTAATGTGCTTTTCTTCTTTTTAACAGAGCACAGGAATGATTCCATTTTTCCAGGTAAACAAGTTTAAAACACTTGCCCTGAAAAGTGCAGCAGTAAGCCTGAAAACACATCACAGAGAACACTTGGTGTGCTGCTAAACTTTTCCCTTCTCTCTGCATGAGTGGTGCTGCAGAGCCTGAAACTGAACTGGGGAGGGAAAGTAACACCATGCAGCAGATGAAAGCTGGTATGATTTACAGTTTTTTTTAATTGGTTTGGCGCAGTTTCCACAAGCAATTGGTACATTTTCAAAACTCTTCGTACTTATATCGCAACAGATCATCAAAAGTGCACCTTTTTCAAACATTTCAGCATATTTCCAATTGTGTTAGTACAATACACATAATGGCAAAATATCCTTTTCACTACACAAAATAAGTGTTTCATCTAAATAAATGTTTCGTTCACAGTTACTGCCTTTCATAATGTTATCCCTATAAAATTTTTGATTTGCATCTCTTATCATTCAGTTTAATACATTTGTCTGTCATTCAATTCAACTGATCTTAATGTTTAATCAATGAATCATTCATTATGTCCATGGATTTTCAACTTGACTGATTGTTGTCTGGTCATTTGTAAGTTACACATTGCTGCAAGAGCTTTCAATCTAGAAATACTAATTGCTAATTGTTTCCCCTGATGATCACAATTAGTTACCATATAAGTAGAACTGTGTTTGAGACTTTGCACTGTTCAAATATGGAGCAGGATAGACTCGTGGGAGAGAAACCTTCATCGAAGAGGTGGTGGTGCTCCTCGACAGAGAGGTGGGCACAGACAAAGAGGAAGAGGTGGTGGTGCTCCTCGACAGAGAGGTGGGCACAGACAAAGAGGAAGAGGTGGTGGTGCTCCTCGACAGAGAGGTGGGCACAGACAAAGAGGAAGAGGTGGTGGTGCTCAACGCACCATCATCTCTAATGAAGTCCGGGCCATCATTGTTGACCATGTGGTTAACAGAGGCTTTACCATGGCTGAGGCTGCCAGGTTGGTACAGCCTAATTTACAAAGGTCAACTGTCAGCTCTATCATCCAAACTTTTCGCCAAGAAAACCGGTATGTCTGCTATAGCAACTTCACTTCTAAAAATAGTACCCTATTGTATAGATGAACAACATGTAATTGTCAGTTTACAGTAATGTGATTGGTAATACTTCAATATTGACAGTATATGATTGTCCTCAGAATTAACAGGAGACAACCTGGTGGTGGTCGCCCACGTGTTTTGACTGACCAGCAGGAGTTGGCTGTGGTGGAAATGGTCAGGGCAAGGAATGACATACGGCTGTCTGAAATCAAACAGGCTATTGAGAACAGCAATGACACCTTTGCCAATGTGCCATCAATTAGCCTTCCAACGATTGCCCGGCTTTTGAAGAAGCACCAAGTTTCCATGAAACAAATTTACTTGGTTCCTTTTGAGAGGAACAATGTCCGGGTGAAACAACTGCGTTCAGAATATATTCAGGTACAACACTAAACTGGCATGCAATTACTGTAACAGTACTGACAACTATTAGTTGTAAAAAAAAACTAACTAAATTATCATTTTAGAGGGTGATGGAGCTGGACGCTGCTGTGAATCATCACAAGTATATTTTCGTTGATGAGGCCGGTTTCAATCTGGCAAAAACTAGACGCAGAGGACGTAACCTTATTGGACAAAGGGCTACCATCCAAGTCCCTGGACAACGTGGGGGAAACATCTCAATGTGTGCAGCTATATCTGAAGATGGTGTGGTAGGCTGTAGACCAGTTCTAGGGTCATACAACACTGAACACCTGATAGTTTTTTAAATGAACTGGAGCAGGCCTGTCAGGGAGAAGACATCGTCTATGTTGTTGTGTGGGACAATGTCAGCTTCCACCATGCACAGCTGGTTCAGGAATGGTTTCAAACACATCCTCGCTTCATGACCCTCTATCTTCCACCATATTCCCTTTCCTCAACCCAATTGAGGAATTCTTCTCTACATGGAGGTGGAAGGTGTATGATCGCCATCCCCATGAGCATGTCTCCCTTCTTCAAGCCATGTGTGAAGCTTGTGGTGATATAACTGCTGAGCAATGTCAAGCCTGGATTCGTCATGCCAGGAGATTTTTCCCACGGTGCCTGAACAACGAAGACATCCACTGTGATGTTGATGAAAATTTATGGCCCAATGTTAATGACCGGCTTGATTAATTGTGTAAAAGTGATGAGAATAAAATAAAAATATATTTTGCTTATGTAAATGACTTGTTTTTTTTCTCCCTTTTTCATGTGTATGTGTGTGTGTGTGTCTGTGTGTATGTATATGTATATGTATATGTATAGTTATATAATTTTTTTTATGTCTGAACATAAGTGTAATATTTGCTGTGTACAGTTTTACAGTTCAGTTACACTCATTCATCACCAAGGACAATTTGAATCGCTTACCTTGTATTATTTTCTCCTGAATGAAATGATTGGTAAAAGTACTAAGTTGAAAAAAGAGCTTACTGTTTTGTTTGGGTGATTAAAGCAAATGTTCTCAAACTATATCACAGTGATCATGTGTTCTGATACAATGATTACGTGGAATGTAAATATGTGCAAATGCAATGAAATCATGACATCTGATTTGGAAGAATGACTAGTGGTGTTACAAATGTGATCAAATGTGAGTTTTGTACTGAGAGATTTGAAAATGCACACTTTAGTTATGAAAATAGTGCCAAACCAATTAAAAAAAACTGTAGAAGCTTTCTATCGAGCATTGAAGCAGATAAAAATAAATCAAAAGTCTGCTATTTTTTTCCCCGCGAGCTATAAAAGCAGAGGTAGGGCTTGAGAAACTGTCGTGGGGGTTCTTGCTGTTGGTTTTAGTGAAGATACATACCCAAGCTGGCTGGTCGGTGTGAACAAACATCAACCAGGATTGTCTGCAGGTTGGCGAAGATGTGCTCACTGGGCATGTCGAGCTAAGCAGAGGAGAGAAAACACAATGTCTAACACGTCCGATTATATTTACCATTTCTGAAATCCTCTGTATGTTCATACTGGTGAAAAATCAATGTGCTGCATTTAAACAAAGAACTCCAGCATCCCAAGTTAATTTCACAGATGTAGTGCACCCCTGAGCACTTCCTGGACTCACCCAACAGAAGTGCATACAAGGATTTAAATGTCCGACACAAGCTAGATCAGGTAAGCAAAACTTTAACCTGCCAGAACCCTAACCAGTGATGTCACACTGCAGCCTCCTGCTAACGCCATCCAGGCAGATCTCCAACCTCGACCCCACAGAGAACTGCAAAGCGCATAGCCTGCATATAAAAGATGGACGTGGCAACTGTGACATCACCCGAGTTTGCATTTTGAAGCCTCAATGTTACTTTTTGGCCACCGCCATGTTGGATTTTTTCCCTCATTTAGAAGAAAGGGTGGACAAGCTTGGTTTGCAAGCTGCCAATCATATTACATGTCAGATAATTTCATTTAGACTTTCTGACTCACTTTTGAAGTTAGCGATTGTGACCATTGAAGGAACTTATTTTCTTGTAGTTCTGTACTGGCTTCACATTTTAGGCTCAGAGGCTGACGGTGTGAATGCAAAGCAGATCATTTCCTGCTGTGTTGCAACTGACAAAGTTAAACTGTACTGACCTGATTGTCCTGAGTTTATGTGTGAAAATGCCCTGATATGCTGAGTGCTTAAAAACGAACGAATATGTATTCTCTGCATTTTAAATTCATGCAGATGTGATAAAAATATATAGAACAGGAAAACACCAAGCCTGTAACCAGCTGATACTACTGTTTTATTTAAAAATGTACCCAGTAGAAGCAAACACACACACACACATAAAGCATTTCCTCCCTAAACACACTCCAACATTTCCCTCAACCTTCCTCAGGGCGCATCGATTTTATGTCTCCATCCTTGTGGGAATTTATGCTTTTTTAATCAGGACCTTTTTTTTTTCCTTTGCTTTGAGCACTAAAACTTGCAAAACTTAAAACTGCCTCATCGCTAAAAACTTCCTCTGTTGGTTTTGCACACATTCACACAGCTCCTCCCATCAATGCACACTGCATGTACAGGTTTGTTATGACGTACCGTAGCTATCTGGGTCCTAACATAGCAGTCGCTCTCCACCATGTACTCATGACCCGTTTTAAATAGCTCCAACATCTTGGGAACGTTGATGCCGACTGAGCCTGAGAGTAAAGGGAGAAAACGTGAGAGAGAATAAGTGATCAGCACTCATTATCTCGTAACGCATTCACACTTTAGACATCCAGTTATGGCTGTCGTCTTCACAGGTTGTGAGTGACACTGGATTAAAACCATCAACTGCTGAATGTGAAACATCTGAACTAAAAATAAAATGTCACTGAAGACACAACAGAATTTTTAAGTATGAATTAGAAATAATAGAATTTCCTGTCATCATCATCAAAGACTGATATCATCAGCCTTTACTTTGTTGAATAAAAGTAGGCATTAAAATTCCAGTAACTCTTCAGACATTTAATTTTTCCCGATGTTCATTCAGATATTCATATAATGTTAGAATGGTGGATGCTCATATCAGTGAATGTGTATAAATACCCTGAGCTAAAAGCTCTTCAGGTTTCAGACTGCTTGAAATACACAGTTCTTTCTACTCTTGGTTCTTTATGAAGACAGTGAGAGCACAAATTCCTAATTTGGTCACCTCGAGCCAAGAAACAACCAATCAGCAGGACAGTTAAACGGTAAGGAGCTCAAACAGCTTCTTTCAGAGGTTGGACTGAGATGCAGCATTAAGCACTAGTATATGATAAATAAGGATTATTTTGAACTATAGCAGACAACCAATTAAAAAAAAAGAAAAGGTGCTGAAAATGAGCAGGTCCACCTTAACCTTCAACACGGCTGAAGGTAAAAATAACTCTTAACCTGCAGCTCACCTCTCTTGCTCTTTGGAAACTTCTTCCTCAGTTTGTTTTTCAGTGGTACGAGCTTCGGCAGGATGTCGGGAACCGCCACATAGAAGTCTGCTGAAATCTCATCATCCAAGATCTTAAAAAAAAAAAAGAAGAAAACCACATGACATCAAATTAGTTTAAACATTAAGACTCCTGCAGGTTTTGGTGTTTCTCTACCCAAATCTGCTGCTATACTGGTGGTCTCCTGTTGTCTCATTACTGTTACCATAAGCTCTGTGCATAAACTGAAATCGCCATCACTTTTTAGCTTTCTCACGTGGACCCGTGGAGACTGAGATTTTGTGATGTCTGACCTGTGGACTGCCTGCCTGCAAAAGATGTGTTGTCGATTCTTTAAAAAGTCAGTTAACCACTGTACAAATCTGTTTTCATGGACATGTGATATGGACTTTTGCGCTCTAAATGCATGTAGTACTTTAAAAAAAAAATTTGTGTGTTTTTAAAAAATGCTTTAAATTCCAGTGTTCTCAAATCCCTTTGTGTGTCAGAAAAGGCATTTGACGTAAACATCCACCAAATCAAACATGTGGTCGACCTGCAGTGGCAGCCTCGTGTGAATAAAGGAGCACCTGAAGTAGCACACAGTTCTTTTCTCATCAATTATTATTAAAATTTAAAGAATATCAAAAATAAATAAAAACATACATGCAGCTCTCCTTATTGATAAATAAGTATAAATAAAGTAGTTTTTCCCTTTCCCCCAAACAGCACTGTTAGGTTTTTGGTAATTTGGAGACTGAGGTTCATTAATTTTTCTTCATTTTATTACAGTTATGTTCTTTTGCATATGCACCTAGTAGGAGCAGTTTTGGCTCCAGTGGAATTTCCAACGGGGATGTTTTTTATAGTAATTACTGCTTCTAATCAAAGTAGCATTTTTACATTTATTTTTAATTGCTTTCAATTCAAGCATCCTGTGGGGCTCTCTTTTATTTTTTTTAATCTATTCTATTGTACACTTGGTAACTCTTGCCCTTGAGAAGAACTACATCAATAAATTTGCCTCTTTTTTCTGCTAACCAGCCAACAGATAACCCAAAATCTCTGCAATTATTCAGCATGTGACTGGACATTTTATCATTTTTAGTTTTCTTCATGGGAGTTTTTTTAATAATTTAACAGTTTGCTTCACAAACAAGTAAACAGCACAGAAATTTGGAGAGAAACAGAAAAGTAATACTTTTTTCAGTTTTCCATAGAGGTTCTCCCGGTAAACTCGATCTGACCTTACGGGATGTGCCGTTTAGCTCAGTTTAACCAACTCACCGGCTGTATGAGCTCCACTCCTCCAGCAAACACAGCTCCGTTCTCCCGAGCAACTGTGGCTTGATTAGCATCCTGCAGAGACACAACCAAAGACACCCGCGCCCATTTAAATCTGATTTGGGTGTGTCAATGTCTGGCAGACCCCAACGATGTCATTCATTATGGCCGTTAACACGCTCATCTAAGTTACAACCCACGGCCTGCGCAGCTTGACAGGAATATTAATCAAACCCTGCTCGTCGGGTTCTGCGATAAAAAGCAGCCACGACCGAAGCAGATTTATTACAGACAAACAGGGAGACAAATAAAAGGTGCTGCTGCTGCACATCTGAATCATGCACCGACAAAATTAAAACAATTCATCAACAACAGACACACAAATGGCTACGAAATGAAGATTCAGTGAGGCTAAAATAAAAGTTTTTACCTCTGTAAAAACTAAAACTCTGTTCATCTCTGCCTTGAAGGTGTGCGGTAAGTGCACAGTGCTGACGAAGGGGTCGACTTTTTTCTGCAAGGAGGAAAAACAGAGTAATTTATTATGAGTAACAACACCGGGTATGCTGCAGGAAAAGAGCAAAAAAATCTGGAAACAAATAAGGAAAAGCGAGGATGTCAATCACAGAGCAGGCCTACATAATCAAGCATTAAAGCTATTCAGCCACCACTTTAAATTTTCATTTCTCTAGAGAGTTCATAATTCATAATGCATGGGAACATTAGTTCTGCAGTGACAGACAGCTGAGAGTAAGACAGGGTTTGTCTCCCGTGGACCTTCTGGACAGCACAGCAGCAGCTCTGCAGCCCTGCGATGTGTAAGAAAGAACGAAAAGAAGCACTTGTGAGGCTTTTATTCCTCTGTGTCGCGCTGTTTTCAGCAGATTAACTGAAACTGCTTGTGCTGCAAAGATTGATGTCATGAATAACCCTCAGATTGGTGGAAGCGAGGCGTGACAGTGACAGCCAGAATGGGAAAGCACCAAATAAATCCAAATAAGTCTGCCAAGTGTGACTGCTAAAATTTGTCTTCTGCACACACACAAATACGCACAAACACACACACTGGCAGATGATCAACCCTCATCAGGATGTTCTTTTCTATTCTGAGGTTCCAGCTTGATGATAAAAGGAAAAGCAGCCAGTGGTTTCTGGGACACTAAAAGGGTTTGATGGAACCAATGTGTGAATAGCAACAAAGTCAGAAAAGCAGGGAGCAGTGTGAAGCCATGATATGAATCACCTTTACGTGCAGGTGTGTCCAAACATTGCTGTGCTCAGAAGACTGGGCTCCAGCAATGTTAACATACGTGGTAAATGTCAAAGTAACATCCACAGGATTGAACAGAAAAACAGCTCACTTTGTCAATATGCTTGCACTGAAATTTCTTTGAAACTGAACCAATTCTGTTCTGGAGAATTTATAGCACATGATGCAGCTGCTGTGTTCATTGGCTGGTAATTTGAGATGGCTGTATTTTTGTGTTTGTTTATGTTTATAGCAGTTATAATGTCTGCTGCCTTCTTGTCCAACATATTAATGAAAAACACTTCACTATTCACTTCCACCTGGCAGAGTACACAATTAAAAAAAAACCCTCCCCAGTACCAAAGTTAGCCGTCGTTGTCTTTGTGCCTTGGTTAAATGCTTAAGGTGAATATAACCAAGTACTTTAACTGCATGCCATCCCTCGTTCCTCTGAATTCTCTACACTTACACAAAGAGCTCTTCAGATCTTAGAAATCCATTCAGTCAACATGAGTTTCAGTGTTTTTGTCATTATTACCTTCTTCTCCAGCTTCATGTCCAGCTTTAGATCTATGTAAACCGGCTGATTGTGGGGAGTGAAGTCTAATGCCTGGAATTTCTTCAGCATGTCAATCGCCTCCGCTGGGTCATACAGAGTCCGTGGGTAGTACCTCATAACATACACGTCATCCACAGGCGCCCATGCCGTTTTACTGAAAGGCTTATGTCTGTTTTTGTCATCGATGACCCTCTTCTCTTTCTTCACCTCCTTTTCTGCGTTGTCTTTTTTGTCTTTCTTTAGTGCCCTGGCAATCAGGAGGGGAGATGTTAACCTGAGAAATGTCGGAGTCACCAGGTCAGCATCTAATTTCTCTCACTTTTATGGTTCGTATGGAAAGGCACTAACCAGAAAACTGCTCAGAATGGGGAAAAAGGGGGTGAGTCAAGCAGAAAAAAAACACCTTTAGAGCCAGAAAATCATTTCTGGGTGAACAGCTTTAAAGGTTTGTAAACTCACTTGACAGCTGCAAAAGTCCTGACAGGTAGATTCCTTGGTGCAGTCTGTGAGACACCTGAGTAAGCTGAACCGCTGGCACTCAGTAGCTGCCTCTGACATCCTGCTAAAACTGTGAAGACAGGGGAGGAAAAAGCTTCATAAGGAGTTAACACAAACAGACACATGCTGTTTTTTTTGTGTGGGACACAACATCAAAATGCACACCATAATTAAAAGAAACGCTCTGTGATTTTATAAAACATTTTTAATGAACTTTGCATAAACTAAATGCATCAAAGTATCTCTTTATTTCCAGCAGACAAGCTGATGATGACCACTGGTGTTTAACGCTACCTAATTTAAGTATCCCACTGTCTTTTGCATGACAAGCACCTCTCCCTGACGCACATCTGCAAGATGTCAGTGAGCTCATCAATTTATAAAACCATGGTTTACAGTCTCAGTCTTGTAAAAACTCTTCCACAAAGAATGAAACCCACAGTGCTGCTTCAAAGTTTTAGCAGCACCCATCATAAACTGTTTGAGTGAATCTAAATGTTTCTTTGAATGTTTTATTGATGCTGTGCTGCCAGGATGGAAGACATGCTTTTTCATTAATATCAGCTTCATAAATAAAATGTGGAGGACTTTTAGGAGGACATTATTGAAATTATTTTATAATAACAAAAACAGGTCAGCTAAACATATATTGTTATGCTATTGTTTAAGGCTGATATAGTTTTCTGTATTGATGCCCTGCTATCTTTTGTTTTTTAATTATTTTGGCAGTGACATGCTAAAGCTTTTTAGGATGGTTTAGCAAAATGGCAAAAGTTGTTGTGAAGTTATTAATCATTCTATTTTTATTTTTTTTTTTAAAAATGCCAGCCCTACTGTAAATGTCTTGTAATGCTGGCATCAACTCATCGGGAGAAGAACATTTTATTGAAAACCTGAAATATTAATGGCTTCCTTGCAAGTTTTACTTGCAAAGTCATTAAGTGCTTATCTTCAGACAATCGGGCTGTTTATCTATTTGGAAATCTTCTCAGTACAGTAAATGAGAAAATAAAAAGTAATTACCAGTACTAACGGATGGGAGTTTCTTAATGAAGTGGTGTAAATTTGGGCTATGGCTCATGTATTTTCAAAACTTATTCATTTTTGGATGACTGTTACATTACATACACTGGTTTTACTGGTCGGTCAGACCACTTACGATTAAATTAGGATAATTGACACAATGAAACGACTGTTGGGCGATATCATATTTAAAAATCCGACATTTTAATTTACATCAAGCAAATCGTTGGTTTCAAGTAGATTATCACAAAAATTCGTTTATAATATATATGATTTTTAATCCGGCATATGGCGACCCAAATTAACTCTTAAAATACGACTGAAATGACAGCTTCTGACCTGGCTGTTACCCCACATCACGGCTGAAAGGAAACATAACATGAAAATCTAACTAATTTAAGAAGTATCTCGTCAATCAGAGCAATGCCGATTTAAAGTGTATCAAAAATTAAAATAAAATCAAATATTGTTGATTAGTGAGAAAATTAAGTGAATACAAACAAGCTGATAATATGTTAAATAGTCAAAGAGCAGGTTGGCCATTGGTTAGCTAACAGTGAAGCCAAAAGGCTACACAAAGAGATCTTTGAATCAAGCCCAGAGACCAAACGAGAAAACAGGAAAGGACAAACGCAGCCTATAAACACATGCCTTTATTTTTTTTAATGTCATCTAAAAAGAATCCAATTTCACAACAAAACAACTGACCTTTCCACACAGTACGCGTGCAGGTTGCCATGTCTGGGAATCGCGCTTGGCCGTGTGAAAACAGAGGTAGGAAATAAATGGTTCCGCCTCGGAAACGATCAAATGTTAGTTGAAAAAACGGGAAAGTTTTAGTTCTGGTGCATATTCTGAAACCAAAAAATACATAAATAAAAATATAAGATACCTGACAACCGTCTGAGAGTTGTACATTTTCATTCGTCATATATTTATTTCATTAATATTTACTTATTATGATAAAAAACTAAACGAATGTAGAGACAGCTGTACTTTACTCGCTGCTCTAGGAAGAAAATTGATTATAAAAGTTTTAAACTAAAACCTGGACGCCGAATTTTTGAGTTTCAAACCATCCTTGCTATATATAAATGATCTAAGACATGGTTTATCATATTTTCTCTATGCGACCATATTTTGTAGAAAAGATACATAGCAATAAATGATGAATATTATATGACTTAATATTAAGGTCACTGAAAAAAAAACCCCAATAAGACTCCCGGGTGGATTACGAGAAAAAAAACCTAATTTAAAATAAAAATTGAATTCATACACATTGCGCAGGCGCGTAGTTTCCCGCCACTGTACTGCCAGATATCCCTACAGCCTACCAGGACAAAGATAATTTTTCCACTATTTACAGGTAATTTAGCGTTTGTTACTAACATTAATATAATAATCTATATAATCTATTAACAGAAACAACATGACTGGAGCCTGAGTTATTTCTCACTGAGCTTTAGCATTAGTGTACCTTTAAAAAGGGAGTGTATCATGTTATCTAATTATATTAGAATAACTTCTTTACTCGTTAGCGGTGGTACAATAGCTCCTGCCAAAACAGTTGTGACCATTAGAAATATTGGCTCCAAATATTTTGCCTTTGTGTGTTTTCTTTATATGGAATTAAATTGACATCTCAGATTTGATTGATGATTCTACAATATCCGGTATTCCCTATGACCAGTTAAAAACTGGTTTAGATAACCCATTTAACTGCTCTGATGTATTTCAACATGGGTGTCAAGTTATAATATTGCTTCTTGAAGGACTTGGATATTAGAAATTCAATAAAGTACAGTCATATCACCCTAATTGTAGTTAAATAGGACACAGGGTACTTAATTGTGTATTATATCTAGAAGTAGCTTTAGTATTAATCTTACTTTGAATCATGTCCTTGTAATTTTATCAACCCATGACATTATTTGACATAAGTATGTGTAATTTCCTGTTATTTCTGACCACTTAATAATGAACATACTTTAGTAAATGATATCCTAATGAGCAAAACTGTCAGTCCATTATTGGACAACACAGCTGGTTTTCATTCAGACCCAACTAAGATTTCTTTGGGATTGCCATACACTTTAATGTCCAGGAAAAACTTTGCTTACTAAGGAACATGCACTAACATATCTAATATCGGAAAAGTATTTTTGTTGAGATTTGGCAAAAGATATTTTGAGATGATTTTTTTAGTTGTTCCACAGAGCCCATCAGCACCAGGATGTTTTGTTCATCAGTGGCCAAATGTGGTGGTGATAGCATGCACTCACTCTTCAGTGTAAGTTTCTACAGTATAAGAAGTGTCTACCACTAAAAAATAATGTTATATCTGTTCTTGTCCACTAACTTTGTTTTTTGAAGCATGAAAGGGTGCAGTTCATTCACAAAATGCTGTGGTAATACATAATGAATAAAGTTTTTTTTAATGATTTCTCTGTAAAAAATGGATTTGTGTTTAGTTTTAGGTGAATTTATTATATGTCTTTAAAGCAAACATATGTTATGCTGCCATCTAGTGGCAGTTATTACAACAGTTTTTTAGCTGAGGATAGAGAATTTGCTCTTATATGAAGTTTGATATTGTAAGCTGTCCATCATTTATGGGGTGAAGTAATTTTACTGTTGCAGGTTCATCTCATCCTGATGCTGATGAGGAAGACATAAATTGTGGCGGAGCTGCATTGGACTATTCCAAGAAAGGAATAAAGGATAAAGGCTCTGGGCCTATAAACCATCAACAGCACCTGATGAAAGTTGAGCATCTTGAAAGCATCAGAGCAGATAATTCATATGAAATGAACAGACATAAGACTGCTGCACGTAGGTAAGTGCAGTGACTAACTGTCCCGACCATATAGGTTATGGAGAAAATAAAGTGAGGACAGATATTTCTTGAACAGATTTGCAACCTTTGATGTTAAAAGCATAGTCTGTACATTGCTACAAGATGTCATGTCTGAAGTCTTTTAGGTTTTAGCTCCTGTTTCTCAGAAAGCTGGGAGTTTGAGGTAATGTTACTTATCTTTGTAAGTTGCATAAAGAGGTTTGGACTGCAAAGCATCAGTGTCACTGCGACAGGAAGCTTCAGCCACATTTGGCTTTAAACTTTCTCTCTCAGGGATCATTTAACATGTGAACACAGCCATAATAAGTGGCTGTAACTTATGTGAATGTCAGACTGTGATGACAAGGAGCATAAAAATTGGCTTGAAAGTAAAGAGTGGTTTACATTAGTGTTAATGGGTGCCGTTTTTGTAACTTTCAGGCTTGTACAGCTGTCTGAAGTAGGGAAATAAATTAGAACAGCTTTGTTGTGAATTCAGCTGGGTTAAAATACAGCTGATATGAGCATAGAGTTTAGTTGCAGAGAGAAACAAACTAATGTAATGTTAGTTGCATGAGCTGCTTACACTAAACACATACTGGTTTTCTGTTGTTGTGAGGATCTTGTTTTCAGAAATAAAACCCAGTCCACTGAGTTTTTGGTTCCTTTGGTAAGATTTGGCCTGGTTTGGTGGCAAAAGTTTGTCTCTGTTGGAAAAATCCTGACAATAAGTTTTGTGCCAGACTGAATCTCGTAACAATGTTAAAAGGCACTGGTCAAAACAACATGATTCCTGAAATCAGGAAAGCAGATGACATGCATGTTGTTTAGTTTCAGAACTTTTTATTGTCAGATCTTTTTATTGTGCTGCAAACAGAATACCCTGTGATGATTATGAGGTGATTACAGTAGCATTAACTTGGTGTCAAAGTCCTAACTTGTGGCTGTCACCTCTGTTTCTTGCTTCCAGAGACAACATGGAGATGACCCAGAACTTCAGTCAAGAGAACTACGGAAATGGAGATCTGTCTTCTTCAGACGATGACTCGTTAAGCTTGTTGAAGGATCTCAGTCCCAGGCAAAACAAAGAAGTAGCTCAGGTTGTGCTCATAGCTCATTCAGATCCAAAAGCTGGGAACAAAGAGACAAAACAGAAAAGAGAGATGAAAATAAATCACCTCAAACCAACTGAACCTGTGACGTCCAACTGTATCCAGTCTACATCAGGCTACGCAGAGGCTTCATCACAAGCAGGTAATTACCGTCATTATGTTATGTCACATGTTTTAGCTTAATTTATGTTTACAAATCTGCTTTTAATTTTCTTATTCAAGCAAAAGTCTCACGACGTGTGAAAATTCCCTCCCAAAAAAACCTTCACAAGAGAAATGGAAAGGGAGAGACTCTTCTACACGCTGCATGCAAGAAAGGAGATCTCGATCAAGTCAAAATGCTCATTCAAGCAGGAATTAGTGTCAACATGGAGGACTACGCAGGTGTGTCACAGCTCAATCACATCTGTAATCTGACAGCGTCATCCTCTGTCTGTTCCTTATGACGCAGTAATTAACCATCAAACACAAACTCCATTGTGATCAGTAAATATTGACTTCAACTATCAGGATGGACGGCTCTTCACGAGGCGTCTGCTGTGGGCAATGAAGCGGTGGTGGAGGAGCTGTTGAAGGCTGGAGCTGATGCTAATGTTAGAAGCTGTGATGGAGTGACACCTCTACATGACGCTGTTTTCAGTGGACACTATCAGGTGATGGAGAAACTTTGAAGATGCAGAAAAGTTGTTTTTCATAAGACTTTCCACATGACTACAGATGCAAAGTTTCACAAAATTCACAAACTGTGATTCATCTGTCATTCTAAATTAGATGGAATGCCCTTGAGAAATAGTTTGTTGTGAAATTCATGTGTGCTGCACAGGCAGTGAAGCTTCTCCTTCAGTCTGGAGCAAATCCCAGCGACAGGAACACTAGTGGCCTCAGTGCATTAGATATGGCAAAGGAAGAACACATCAAAGAGCTGCTCAGGACTTTTCAGGTGTCTTCTGTTAATCACACAAAGTCCTATAATGCATCTTCACAGCACAGACAACCAGGTGAGCAACATCAGTGTCTTATCTAGTATTATAAGTGTATTATGTAGTACTGGCCTGCAGCGATAGTAGATACAAGTCCCACGTTCTTGTCTTGCAGGCTGGGTTGTTGTTATGGAGAAGTGAATACCACTGAGCTGCTTCTAGAGCTGGAGATGAAAACTAATAGACTAACTTCTAACTAAGCCCGGGCCACGGACCGGTACCGGTCGTTTGGTACCGAGCCGCGAGAGTTGAGACTCGGGTGTAAAATTTATGGTTTTCAGGCTTTTTATCGTTAACTCAGTCCTCCTGGGTCTTTTCCCGTGTTGTAGTTGTATGTCTTATTTTGAAAGAAATATTGATGCGCTACTATAGCGACCAGAGAGCATTAAGGGGCAGAGAGGAGGATGTTACTCTCAGTGTTGTTGGCGCATTTCAGGAGGATGCTGCTAATAAAGTTACACAATTACACAGTGAATTTGCGTTTATTATTATATTTACAAAATACCACAGTTTTTGTCTTGGTTATATCATTTTATTTTGTTGTATTTATCTGTGACACCTTAATGGCCTGTCTGTGAAAATATTGTGTGACATTAAACCGGTCCGTGGCGCAAAAAAGGTTGGGGACCGCTCGACTAACTAGTAGAATCTAACCCCATAGGACACAGTGCTGAGTGGCTGGATGAGCAGTAGAGAAGTGAAATCTGAATGTTTCAGGTGCCACGTCCTCAGAGCCTCACTGCCAGAGCAGTCGTAACTGCAGTGCAACCTCAAACCTACAGTGGAAGGATTCAGGTGATAAAGCCAAAGCCAGGGGGCCCAGAGACTTTCAGCTGAGACAGAAAGATGCCACCACTCATAATGTGAGAGCACGTTACACTTTCGTAGCTCTTTTTATTGACTGTCAGCTAAGCTGGATTTAATGGGCATGGACAAAAACAGTTCTTTCGACCGTTCAATAGGCCTAATTAATAAATTACATGCATTATCACTTTATTGAAAGGTTCACAGGTGTGACTGTTTTGATGCGATAATCTGTCTCTTATTTTTATTATATAGCCGAGTCATTCAGAGGCAATAACTGTGATTTTGGGGGAGGTCAGAAGGAAACAAACAGAAATGTCAACTTGGCCTCTGACAAGTCTGAATGATGCAGGTAAAAGCTGCGTTAAAAAGACAACCAGAAAGATACTAAGCGTGTTTAATTGACCATATTTGTGCTTTTTTACAGACAGATATCATGCAGCTCTAACAGAGATTCAGAGTGTGCTGATTGAGGCGCTCGCCAAGCAGCAGTCGGAGAAGGATAATCTTGCCCGAAAATATCGGTCAGTACAGAAACTGCTCTCATCTTTGGCCTAAACGAAACTTTGTGAGAAAGCACCTTGCTTTTTCAGATTTTCAGGACATATCTACATTAACTGAACAGTAATTGTGTACTGTTTTCAACAGAGAATTATTTAAACTATATTTCCTAAAGTGAGCAAAGAGTTTGGCAATGTCATTCATTTGTTTTCAGTAAGTAGTGCCTCCACCACAAAAAGGCTTGGCTGGAATGGTGGTGAAAGTGAGAGTCTTTCCTCAATTTTGATGGAAGTGTGACCCGTTTTACCTCTGGTTGTTTAAACAACGCAACTAAAGTGAAACTAAGTTATATCAATATGTTTTTATTAAGGGAAAATTAACAATGGCTGATGTTCTTGTGTTGACTTTTATTTAATTAAAATTTGAATCAGATTCTTTTTTTTTCATGACCAATAAAAGGGGTCATAATAGATGAAGTTTAAGAACCACTGGCTTAATAACTAACTCTGTTGCCTTCTTGTGTTAAATAAAAAGAATTACATGATATTTTATTGTCACCGGTCCAATAGCAGTAGAAACTAAATAAAGGTGTTTCAGGTATTTAGAAAAACGCTGTGCTTCGGTTTATTGCTGTGATGGTTTTTAATTCATCTTTTTCCAGTCTTTACTTCAGGAGTAACACTCTTCTTTGATTTTCTTGGTGTAGGAGCGTGCCTGACTGCCTTCGTCATTGTTTGCTAAAAAGTCAGATCTCATCCCTTGCTTCATGCCAGAGAACCTTGATAGAGATCCTCCAGAAGCAAATGGATTTGGTGGACATGTACATTACCATGAGAGCCAAACTTTCACTGGATTCTTCAAAACCCAGAGAAACACGTGGATATAATCAACGTAGTCATAAAGCACCTACACCTGCTAGTCTGTTGAGGTCGACCAGATGCCACCAGTCAGCCAGTAGCTGTCCAGACACTCCACAGCCAGGAAGTGCTTTACAACGTTTCAGTATAATGATCAGACGAAAAAATGCTTTGATTCAGAACAGAGTCGAGGACAACAGCAGATGTCTCTCTGTGCTCATACAGAGGGGAATCGTCTCACCTGGAAGTGCCCTACAGCTGCTGTTGAAGGTCAGCAGAAAGTCTTACTGTTTTTTGTCATGTGACCATGTGAACCTTTTAGTAACAATGAGTAATGAGTGGCTGCTATTCTACAATTTACATATCAATATGTAGTTCTTTACAAAATCATTGGCTACTCCCACCATGCGTGAACATACAAACTGCAATACTGGTATCATAGTCTTTTTGTTATTATAAAACATAAACAAATAACATAAAGGATCCATAGTCAGGAGTGCAGGTTTTGTTTGTCTATTGGAGAGGACATATCAAACAGGGAAAACAACTTCATTTTCTTAATTTCTGGAGATTTTTGTGATTACTGCTTTAATATAGGGTTGAAATATTTGCATTTATGTAAAGAAAAAACATCAGACACCAGGTGACAGTTGGTGTTACTCATATAGTTGTGGTGCAAATAAAAGAAATAAATATTGACAAGATTATTGAAATAAAAAAAAATGTTTTCATTTTTTTTTTAAAGATTTGATTGATAACTAAGTTGGGTACGAAATGTTTGATAACAGACAAATACACATTGTCCGGATTAGTGCACATAAGCAACAATTTTATGCCATTTGTATTTATCCATGTCAACCTGCAGGTCAGGACTGTACCATTGTTGAACAGGCAGTGTTCAAGAAGTGTGGTTAATGTAGTTGTCAGTGAGGCTGAGTCTCCAAACTCGGGTTGCTGGTTTAGCTCAGTGCGTTGATCAGGTGACCACATGTGATATGGCTAAGAGCAGCTGGCCTGGGTCTGACCTGTGGCCCTTTGCCGCATGTCTTTTCTCTCTCTGTTAACTGATACTTTAGATTGAAAAAAGATGGTCAGCCAGGGTGTCAATCCTTGTGTTCTTGATATAGGAAGGAGTGTATTCCCTGTATCCTTGAAATCTGCAACTGCATTGACAGTGAATTTTAAAACAATCTGACTTTTTTCAGGGTCACTGTCACTTTGCTAATGTGCTGGCTGATGGCTCCATTCTGAGTAAAGGAAAGGTGCACTTGGCTCCTGAATGCTGGCTCAAGTCGATTCTTGGGAAAAACATCCCAGTCAGCTCAGCATATGCCTGGGACAAGGTTTGATATCCGAGTTCATTCATTCCTATCAGACCACTCCTGCGGGTCTTTATGAAGAAGAAAAAGAAACAGAAAATAATTCATGAGTTGTGTGAAAGAAAACTGCTTCCTTTTTCATTGTGCATCTTTATACTATAATTTGTGGCTTGTGTTGTTTGAATTACCTGAATATGTTGCTGAAATGTGAGTTTTCTATTCTTAATGCAAGTATTTATAGAGCACAAGTTGTCTTTTCTACTATATTTGATACATCTGCTTAACAAATATTTTCATTTACAAATAAATAATGACCATAAAAAATGTGATTTAGATTCAGGTAGAAAGCAGAGGAGTATGAGCAGTAGAGTAACTGTGCTTTTGTTAATTTGTGCAGCACATGGAGTAAAGTAAGTAAGGAAAATATTATTTGAATTGTGTCTTCCAAGATAAGCTTCATAAAGTGCTTCACAATCTAAAGGCAGAACATGAAAACAAAAGTTAGCAAATGCAAATCTAAAAACAAGAACCAAAAGTCCTATTGACTGAAGGTGAAAGAGTACTGAGAAAATAAGTCTTCTCATAAACAGAGCTTGATTCAGAAGCTACCGTCATAACATTAACTGAGAGTTTTGTGTATTACAATGGTGACTTTACTGATTCAGAGTTCATTAATGTGTTTGTTCTTAAAGATAAAACTTTATGCTAGAAAAATGTGGCAGAAATACTCTGTTGAAGCTTATCCCACTTTGTAATTATACGGAAACAGGATAAATAATACAGGATTGTTTATTGTGTGGGTTCATCCCACAAAATTGTCTAAGATTCAATAAATTCAACTTGTTGAAAGAAAAATGTTAATTTTCTTCACATATATGGTAAAAAAAATTACTGTTAATATCACAGATGAAATTTTGCTGGATGTAGACTTATTTTTCCTTTGTAGGCTGTAAATTATATAGTGTTGTAGAGCGGTGTTCAAAACTCAGGTTCCACATATCCTACAAATGCTCATTTATAGCCACGGATTTTACTGGTTAGATATTTGTGAACTCTGAACATTTTCTATAATTTCCCCAGGTGACACTCAGAGGCAGACCTTTGTCTTTTTACTTACTGAACATGGAGGGTGATGAAAACACGCCACAAAGGTGTCTTGAGGAAAACCGCACAGGCAGTTCTTCTAAAGAGCTGATAACTACTGGCAAGTTCATGTCTGCTGGCAAGTGTAGCCCCAACATCAGATCCAACACTTTCTGCCTCATGTTTACAGTCAGGTCCCTGTCATGGTGCTCAGTATTTTTCAGCTACCTCTCAGTGAGTATTTCATCCTGTGGTTGAACTCAGGCTTCACTATCTTGGATCTGCTTTGAGTTAGTTACCACTCTAACCAGCACCTGCAGCAGGTGGAGAACTAGTTCATGTGGCAATGCTGCAAAACAAAAAAACACTGCCATCGGCAGCTGCGGTCCAAGACAAAGGAGTTCACCTGCAGAATGACAGACTTCTTAGAGAGACAGCTGACTATATTCCTCCTTTGTTTGTTTGCCAAAAGGTATTCAGTAAATAAAGGATTTACAGAGGAGCACTTTGTAAACTGTTCACCACTTTGGAAAATCCTTGAAAACACTACTAAGACATTTCTTTTGAGGCTACTCAAACAAACAAAGAGGGCACAAAGGCAGCTGATAAAGCCTAGGTATCAGTTTGTCACAGTGTTATTAAATTATATTGTGGTTCTTTTATTGTATTGTCTTTTAATTATGCAGGAACAGAGAGCTTGAACCATCACATGAAGATCAAGATCATCCATTTGGTGAATGATGAAGAGCTGCTGCCAAATGCTGTAATGGACATGTACTGGGACAAGCTCATAAAGGAAGACTACTCAGAGTCTGAAGACTGGGCAAGTTAATTATTGTAACTTTCTTTACTTCATATTTTGTCCTTAACTGTTCTGCTTAGTTGCTCATTTAGGATCATTTGCATTTGCTGTACTGTTTCCTATGTATATATATATATATATATATATGTATATATTTTTCTTTTTTATTTCTTTTTGAGCTTTGCTAAAATAAAACTTGCTGTAACTTCTCCCTCAAACACAGTCCAAAGTGGTTTATCATTTAAACCCGAAGAACAAAGACATTTATCTTCTGCCACTATCAGTAAAACAGGGAACACAAACCACATTTTTCTTTTTAGATGATTTTTTGGCATCTTATCAGAAAGCTAGAGTGCAGGGATTGCAGTAAATATCGAGGATAAAGATACAACAAAGTCTTGATACCACACCACATCTTATTGACTTGCTGCTTTGGTTCAAACGAAGGTGACATCAGGTGCACTGGAAAGACAAGAACAACAAATGGGTTTTATGGATGGTGGCTACGCACCATTATTCTCTCTTTATCCTTGCTGACTGATTCTTTTCAACTTTTGTTTTTTAGCCCTCAGATGTAAAAAGCTGATGGTCTATGGTTGTCTCCTTGCCAAGCGGGCAGCGTGACCTTGACTTCAAGGTCAGACTAAGTTTTCTGGAAAACTTGCAAATGCAAGAATTCTATTTTTTTGTTTTTGTTTTAATGTAGAGAGTTTTTTCTCATTTATTGACCGCTTTAATCTCATATAATATCCAGATGTTCTTGGTCATAAAATCAGAAATTCAGATTGCTTTTCTCTGAATATTAGGAACCATCAGTAGTCATAATACTTTTCAGTTATTATCACCATTAAAGCGTCACTGAAGCCCCTGAAACCCTAACTTCAGTTCCCAGAGGTCTGATCAACATTAATGGGAAAAGAAAAGCATCTGAAGTCATCTCAAAGTTTATTAAAAACAAAGTCTAGCTAATTGTGATTGTGTTCCTCTGAAAATTACCATCACTTCCAGCTGTGTTTTATTATTTTTTTTTAAATGATCATCAGTATCGGAGCATCATTGAAGACAAGGGCTCAGCTCACAGAAAGCAAACTAATTTTCATTTTCATTCATGACAGCAACAGCACTGGGGTAAAAAGTCAAGTCTGTATGATTTAAAAAGATTGGACGGACTATTTGTGATATTATAATCTCAGAGAATGTACTTTTTCTTATATTTTAAGAAATATTTTTCTTAAATTTATCACTTAAATTTCAAGAATATCACAAGCTTTTTTCTGTAAATGTACAGCTATATTGTTGCATGGTATGATTTTTTTTATCCTCTGACTATAACATGCTTCCTTTTAACCAGTGAGGAGTCTTGGTTAAAAACATTGGCACCGGTCATTCTAACACTGGCAGAAATGTGGGACCCAAACACGGCACCTAAAGATGGTTCAACCACCAACAGGTGGCAGCATACACTGCACAGACAACCAGACAACAATAAGTGTGTCAGAGAGGAAAGATTCCCCCCTGCAGAAACAGGATGTGTCCAGACATGGGGGTTTATACAGTCATGTGATCCCACTCTGCTCCTCCTTATCTCTTATGTAATCCCCATCTCAGCCGTGGGTTGCCCCCACCCCACCCCTCACAACTGCTGACCTGAATATGGTAATTGTGACCACTTATCTGTAGATGTATATGTTTTCTTTCTCTAGAAGCTGATGTGCGGAGAACATAGATGTCTTGAGGAGTAAAGTAATGGAGTCTGTAGGTCTGCGTGATGGATTGTTAAGCCTGCACACAGCAGCTGTCACACCACTTCCTTGTTGGCAGTGTGTGGTGAAAAATTTGTGTTATTTTCCATTGCTGATCTTCATTAAAATGTAAGGGAGTGTTGTTAAGAGATCAATTTACTGAGGAAGTAGCATGCCTTTAAAAATGGCCAGAAATGCTTTGTAGGCAGAAGAAAGACACAGATGAAGATAAATCAGGCTTTTTAATAATGAACAAGTTAATAAAGCTGGATCAGGATAACACATTAATTCAGTTCAGCTTGAGGTTTGTTTATTTCTCCATGCACTACATTCTTTCCAGGCTGTTTAGTGCTCCCCTTCCTCAACCAAACTGCTTAGTGTGTCACTCAGGCCGCCCAGTAACAGATGAGTATTGTCTGGGTGCTTCTCATGGAAGCCTGTTGCTACCAAGAAAAGCAAATAAGCAGATATGAAGGCAGACAGGCAGAAAACAACAATTATAAAAATCATTGTAACAGTTTCTTACCTTTAACAAAGTTATTTTAAAAATGATCAAAATTCATATTTAGTAAATTACATTTTTGAGGTGATGGTCAAAAATAGCTTAGCTGGATGCTAAACTGTGACAACCATTATCACATCACCAAAAATGTTTTTATTGATTAATTAATTTATTCATTCATTAGGTGAAAAATTAACTAATTCGGTTTCATTCTTGATACATATAGGTAGGGCAGGGGCAAGGGGAGTTTTGGTTAAAAACATTGGCACCGGTGGTTAGAATAAAAACCATGATGGTAACAGGGTCACTCTACACCACTCTATACTTGTGTTTTAAGTATGATTAATTTGGACATAAACAAAAAGTAAAGGAAAATATGAGATCAAAGCTATTATTATTCAGATTTTTTATGATGATGATAATGTGAGTTTGTGACAGCCCTATTAATTTTGTAACTTTTAATTGTTTATTTTTGTTAGTGTTGTAAATATAAAATATAGTTCTAGATAGTTTCCCCCTTTTATATAAGATACAATTTTACATATCCCTTATTTTAACTTTTATTTTTGCTGTAGTATAAGTTAACTTTATATTTAATAATTCCTGAATTCATCATACTAAAACCTTTTACCTGTTTTTAGCTGACAACGTCACATCACCCCAAACCCAAGACTTAATCTTATGGTGACCTAAAGGACTCCTTAGTTTTGAAACAACCTGCCTGAGGAGACAAGGCTTGCAGAATTAGTAAACTCCTTTTTAAAACACATATTTTATTATGACTTTTATGTAATTCCATTTCATTTGAGAGGTTTTTACCTTCTGGTAAGTTGTCTTGTTTCTAGGCACAAAAGCACAAAGGATAATCAACAGGCCTACCATAATTTAATTTTTAATTTTTATTATTTTTTCGGGGGTGGGGGTTTAAATATATAATTTATTTTATTTTTTATTTTTAAAATTTTACTTAACTAATCTTTTCCCCTTCATGTACCTCAATTCTCTACACTGAGAAATGAATGACTGAAGTTACGTGTGCCATGATGCTCAGGCTGAGTGGGTGGGAAGATTTGGACATATGCAGAGGAGGGATAGTGGATAAACTGGACAAAGAATGTTGAATACGTGGGAGGAAAGGAGGAAGACCACAGAGGAGGTCAATGGATGAAGTGAAGAAGGACACACAGAGGGTTGGTGTGCTAGAGGACAATGCTAGGGATAGGCTGAGATGGAAACTGAGGTGGTGACTTAAAGGGAGCAGCTGAAATAAGACAATTTCATAAGTTACTTTTTACATACTAAGTAAAAATAATTGTTTTCATGAAAAGTAAAAATTATATTTTATATATGATAACTTTAATGGTTAAAAATACTTGAATTTTGGTCAACTGATAGATGGAATGTTTCTTTTATTAGTTCTATGCCTTCATTCATTAATCTTTCTTTCTTGCTAGCATCAGTGGGCTTCCATACATTCTCCACTTACACCAATCATAACAATGAAAGGGGGCGGGGCCACATTGGGTTAGGTTGTCACTCTCATTGGGTAAATAACAAACCACCCACTTATTTTGAAGCCTGCCGTTTAGGAGTCACGAGAAGTTTAACGGTTAGAGAAGCTCAAGGAAAATGATACAAATGAACCGGATGAAAACGGTTTCACTGGAGTCGTTCTGACAAGCAGACGACGCCCGCTTATATCACAGGTGCGGTCTCGTACTTTGTTAGCCCACCTGCACTCGGGGCGGCTCGAGGAACCGCTGTGGCTGCTAGCGAAGCTCGTTAGCCGCTAACCACCGAAGCTAGCGAGCTAACTAGACGAATCGCCCGACTAGAGCGACCAAGTGGCGGGCGTGAAGCTAACCACGACAGGGCTGGTTTTGGAGGGCTGGTTGGCTGAATTTATTCCGTGGAGGAGTTTATTTCCGCCCTTCTTCTACAGTGCTGCTCTTCTTCCCCGTTTCATTGTGTCGGAGCGTCCTGACTGCATGCACGCATGCTAGCAACTGCCACAAGTAGCTAGCGTAAGCTAAAGTGGCAGTTTTTGTTTTTGTTTTTGACGCTGTCGCCGGTACGAGATTTCGGAACGCGGTTGTGTCACCATGACGCGTGGTTATTAAGTGGACTTTTTAAATGTCGTGCAGCCCCTCTAGGAAAACCAGACGCGGAGCATGCAGGAGAAGAAGAGAGTCCAGATAAGTAGATAGGGGAAGCAACCGAGTTAAACTGGACTGCGGAGTCGATTCGCCTCTGATTAGGGATTGCATTTTGGTTGGCCCTGACAGAGAAAGGAAAGGATGAAGAAGTTTTCGAGAATGCCAAAGTCTGAGAGCGGTGGGCTCGGAGGGGCATCCGGCTCCAGCTCCAGCTCCGGAGTCAGCAGCTACTTCGGGAAAGTGTTTTCAGTCGGCCGGTACCAAGTCACCGTGGAGGAGCTTGTTGCAGAAGGTATGTATGGCACATGCAGCTTAATGATGGTAACGGGTTTATTTTATGGCTCGTGTTTGTTCTACTGAACATCTCCTTGTGATAGAAGTAGGTCGCTCTCCTCTTCCAGGCAGTTGCCACTTAAACTGGGACACCAGGGATTTGGTGCATGGCTAGAATTAAAGCTTTTCCCCATACAGCTGTGGTTTACATCTTGCTTCAGCTGCTCCAAGACTAGGGGAGTGGAGAGGAGAAGGTGTGGGTTGCCCTCGGGGTCCAGCTCTCCTGTGTCAACATAAAGGAGTGTAAAAGTCACTTTTGCCTCATCGGGAGTCTTTAGCGTGGGTTAAAACAGTTTCGCCCTCTTTACAGCATTTGTATAGTGCTTGTTTACAGCAGCAGTCCTCTCATTGTACCCTCCTGTCTTAGAGAGAAAGCCACATCAATCAGATGACCCCCTATGAGCAAGCACTTGGTTGTAGTGGGAAGGACAAACTTTTTTTTTAACAGGAAGATTCCTCCAACAGAAATGGGCTTAGGGTGGGGCTCCCATCAGGCTTAGCCTGATTTATTTAGTTATTTATTTTTGGTGGGGGGAGACTAAAGGAAATAGCAAGCTATAAAATATTAAAATAAATGTACAAAAAGCTGTAAAAATAGAAATCAAGAAATGATGATTAGCACATATGCATAGTCAACTAATGGAAGAATGACCTACTCCAGGTTATGACAGAGGTACACATTATTAATACACATTGCATTAATAATTAGGAATGAACTAGTTTTGAAAGACTGATTTCCTGCTGTAGCTTTTTTTGTGATATTGCATCTAAATGTGTGACACACAAAATCTTGAGAATAAAAACATTTTATCTCGTATAATTTATCTGTGCTTAGTGTGTGGTCACTTGTCCAAAAGCACCTGTTAATCTGAGAAATCCCTGAACTCTCTGGCTGTGTGGGGAAATTTAAATCAAAGTAAAGACTTTCAGTCTCAAGTTGTAAAAACCTACAAATCTGAACTTTTTTGTTTTTCCTTTTTTGTCATTTAATATGAGCTGTGAACTTGTTGAAAACTTGCAAAGGTACTGGCTTTATCTGGCCCCTGGTCTTGCTTACTCTCTTCCACTTTTGAAGATGTGCTGTGCAAGACTTGGAAAGATTTTAAAAATTCCTTCATGATTTAACAACGCCTTATGTTCACAAATGTTCACAAATGTTGAAACCAACTCCAAGCACATTCAGCCAGCCGGGTAGAGAAAAGAGGAAGTGTGGAAATAAACAGCTTTTGAGCAAGAGTTCACAAATTGTCCAGTGCTTATCAAAGCATATTGATTGAAAACATAGTTAGAAACTTTAAAGCTACTACAGCTAATTCAGCCAATTAGACAGCTAATTAGTCCTAAGGGTGGTTGTGTCAAACATGCAGCCCAAGGGCCGCAACCTGCAAAACAAAGGGGTCGAAACTGTCCCACTGGATGAGTTTGCAAAGAAGTCATTTATTTCTGCAGTTCCTCTTCTTTCAAATTCATGGCGTGGTAATGCCAGCTTCACTACAAATGGCTGGAAAGTTTAAAGTATTCCTAAATATTGACTAGATATTTACCAGCTTTGATTTAAGAGTAAAAACTTTACACACATCAGATATTGTTTTGGTGTTTGCTAATTTTCAACTTGATGAAAGCCTAGAAGTAGTTAATGTCAATCAGAAATATGCTAACATTTGGTTTTAGATTTTACTTCGGAAAGGTGGATATCTTTGCCCATTACAACGCACACCACTCGAGATGTTTTTCTGAATGTTTTTGATGTGAAATGTAAAATCAATCTGGGAGGGGATGAGAATTCCTCTTTTGTAGGAAACAGTTGTTTTTGCCTTTTTGTTAGAGGATAACGTGACTCTAATGAAACATTTCTGGGAAAGTGTTCTAAGAGTTCATTCTCAAAATAATACTTAAAAATATATTTATGAGTAGCTGATTTTTTTTCTTTTTCTTTTTCTAGTTCCCCTCACTGCTGACTTCTTATCTTATCTGATCACACTCGACAGCATGTTTGACACACTATTTTGCATGAGTCACCAACTCGATTGCGCAGATTTTCTCCCTGCTGTTTGAGGACTAATTTAGTGGGTGGGTGAGCCCTAAAACTCTGCTTAATCTGGGAAAATTTTAAAGGAAGTTTAACCTCTCAGGTCCCACCTAAAGCTAACCAAAAGAGACATTATAATCAAACACATTTCTCATCTCAGCCCATAATCGTTCTGTGTAAGTCTGTGCTAAGTGCCTCAGTGGTGACGAGCATGTCTGTTCATGCAGCTGTAAACACGCTGTAAACTTGATCTCACTCGCCCAAATTAAAAACAAAACAACACAACTCTTCTTGCAAGCAGTCATGAGTCTGTGTCATCATATAATCATGTGCAGAGTCTGTGGCTGGTTTTTCTGCACTGTGACCTTTGCTCATCAGTCTGTCCCAAGCTAAAGAGCTGGGTCTCTGGACTGCATGGTTAATCATATAACAGAATATTTCATTTCACCAACTGTGCCTGGTACATTTGAAAGTAGATGAAAAAGTAGTGGAAAAAGTGGCGGTGCCCGTGTGAAAGGTCTGTATTAAGGTCTAAAATGTGTTTATGGCTGTGAATAAGCCCTTCATTGCAGCAGTGTTTGTCTCCCTGAAACTTTTACTTCAGCTCGAGTAAAGATGACTCTTTAGTCTAGAGCAAACTTGAATTTGCTGCGACTCATCTGGTCTTGTGATGATCTAGAGGAAATGGGAGGTTACAGGTTGTTTTGTTTATTTATTTTTACCTTTTTCTCTGGATTTCCACTGTCCCTCTTGAACGATGTTTCGGTTGGTTGTGTGCTTTGATTGATCGCTCTCTTACAGTATATTTATGTGTTAAATTTATGCAGTAGGTATGTTGTGAACACAAACCCTTCTGAAACCCTGCGCCATAACCTAACATGCACCTCCTTTAACAACACGTTGCCATTGACGCGTTCCATACAGGTATAAATGCCAGCAATGGCATAAGTCAAGTCATAGGCTCGACATAGATTCATTGCAGAAGCATAACACAGGGATTACTGTTGTCTGCGTGTTGTTTTATCGGGTCAAGTTGTGTTGCTCTTTAATCTAAGGCTCCTGGATTAGTGCAACCTCCACAATCATGATTATGCTTCTTAATAACTATAGTTTCAATAATTTAGCACAAATGTATAAATGAACATTTTTTTTAAAGCACCTGGGAGAGGGCAGCTTTATTAAATTTAAAAAGACAAACTCTGAAATGGTAATGTATGTTTCTTTACTATTATTGAATTTCATTAATGTGTCTGTTCTCTGTCCAGTTAAGTAGCTTTCTGATATGCAGTGTCCAGTGTAACACTTTTCCCACACTGGGTCAGTAAATCAGAATTAATTTATATATAGTCTAAATTTGCAAAATTACGACTTACTAAAGCGTGTTCCCTTCGAGACCCATGTTTCAGGTGTCAGTGAGACAGTTGCTGTCAGCCTTGAGCAAAGTTAATAAGAAACTAATTTAAAGATTGATGCAAAAAAAGCCGTTTTTTGTTTCAACGTGTTCTTCATTTTCTAACGTCGTTGCTGTGTTAAAACAAAACAGTGGAGGACAAGAGCAGCTGAAAAGACACCTTTCTTCACAAATAATCTTTGTGAAACAGATGATTTGGTGAAGGATTTTCAGTGACTTCATACCTGCAAGTGGGCTGCTTCGCTGCAACTTCAAAGCGATCTCACTACCCCTTCTGTTTGTTTCAAAGAGGCTTCATCATAAATTATGACACCGATCAGACTTGTGTATATTATCACAGTGTTGTCATATATAGAAGGCCTGTGTTTGTTACAGTGCTCGTCCCATGCTCTAACCATTCAGCAATATTGGACCTCCAACCACTAACCAATGCTTGCTTAAATGTTTGCTGAGGTTTCAGGGTTTGTGGCCAGAAAAGCTTGATCTGTTTGATCTCTGGTGAAAATGTTGGGTTACCTGCTCAGAGATCACTAGGCAACTTTGCACCAGGGCACATTTGAACAAGAGTATTACAGTTAAAGTTGTACTCACTAAGATGTCTTTTAGCCGAACAGCAACACTGATGCACAGTCAGGATAAACATGAGCGAGCACATTTCAGAATGTGCGTTTTTGTTAAAAGTGAAAACAAATTCTTAATCAGTTGCTGAGTCTGCGTAACACGGGTTTGTATATGTGTAAAGTGAAACTAGTCCTGTAATGACAGCAACACAGTTGGGTTAAAATCACATGTGAGGCAAAGCTGCAGCTTTAACTTGGCTCATATTGAACGGTTTCTTCCTGCTATCGTAATGTGTTCAGATAACCCACATTGCATCAGTTTGTTTCCTGTCTTTTCATGATGCCTCCACACATCTAAAGATAATATGCCTCAAGTCAGCAGAGACCACGGTTCTTGACTTGACTACAACTAGATTCCTTTCGAGATTATTTCCTATCATCGTCCTGGTGGAAATTCACAAGAAGAAAGCCGTTGCATAAGTGTGTAATATTTGCTCTAAAAGGAAATGAACAAAGTCAAAAACACAAAAGAGGAAAAACTTAGTGTTTGACTTGTTTGATTTTATTGGAATGTCAACATGAGAAAAAGACCGACTTAAGATAGGACAGGATAAGTTTTATCCTTATCCTACAGTTAATATGAGGTTTACGTTTTCAACAGACACTATAATAATAACTAGACTACATTTTATGGAGAAGTTGCAGTTGGATTGTTGCTACTGTGGCTTGCTGTTAAAAAGTTGAAGGTAAAGATGTTAAAATGTTAAAAAAATCTGAAGGGAACATATTATACTTGTATCATAAAAATTGACAAAGGAGGAAAGAACTAAAAAGGAAGGTTTATTAAAAAAACAAATCTGTCACAACTAAAAAACTGAAAATAAGAGATTAATGAGCATTTTAAATTTTTCTAAAATTGACAAGTGAACTTTGTATCTCACGTTGTCATGATTTCATTGTGTCATTGGATATTTGTCTGCAACACTAAAATCGCTGGAACAGTCTTTAAAAAGACATACTGGGAATTCATCAGTATGCACAGTGTGTAATTCTGGGTCACTCATGCGACTGATGTCAAAGTACTGAATGGATCATGTGAGGGTTTTTAGAGTGGCTCATCTCTTGGTACCTTATTCAGCTATTATCCTGCAGCTGTGCCTGTTTAATGAAAAGCACGAGATTCCTGTAAAACCAAGCACACAGTTATAGTTTGCAAGAAAAGAGAAGCTGGGGCACTCCACATAAAATCAGTCAAATCTGAAAAGGTTCCAGGCTTCCCAGAATCACTTAATTTTTCCAAATTTGTACAACAGCTTTAATGTATTTAATGGAGCCATGCATATTGCAGTGAAATCAATAAAACAACCACTCCAAGCGTCACAATCTAAAGCTAAAATAGTATTTTGTTGATAGTGAAGCTGCACTAATTTTATGTTTATGATGAAAAGTAACAGAAACAAGCACCAGTACTCTGAATGTTGATTTGGTTCCTGATGATTCACTGGGGAAAACTTAAAATTGTGAATTTTTGGGGAAACCTTGATGTCGTATATCACCATGTAGGTAGGTGGCTGGTCAGAACAAGTTATGATGTAATAAAGGACTCCTTTTCACTGTATTTTCATACCTGGCTTATCTTTTAACGGTCTTTCCCTTTGCTTTGCAAGACTTGTATGTATTTTTCAGTCCTGAAATTTACATGGATATCTTGAGGTCTGTATTGCTGAAAATATTCACAGCATGAAGGTAAAATTTTGCTAAAGTTTTTAAATTTAAAAAAGTTATTATGTAGGATTTGGTTGAATTTTGAATGATCATACGCCTTTGTTTAAAAAAAATAAAATTTTGTGAAGTTCAAAAGTTTTCTTCACATGTGTTTATCTTTTGGTTTTCCATTGAGACATCTGCCCAGCTGGACAGTTTGTACCCTCAGTCATTTCCCTCCACTCCTTCTTTAGCCTCTGTGGTTTCTCTTGAGCTCTGTGTGATGCTGTCTTCAAGAGGAACACAGAAGCAACTTGTGAGAACAGGATGCATCTGTGAGCAAGTCACTCTTTCTCTGCTAACTCTTATCGTGCACACTCCCTTGTCAGGGGGCTGTCGGAAAAGGAGAAATTAATTTGATTAAATGTGGGCTTGGGATAAGTCTGGTGCACTACACCCAGTGGCCAGTTGTAGCTACACTTTTGAGATCTAATACAGACGTTGCACAGTTATTTAGTGCTCTGTGAAGGTGTTAATGTTTAAAACAGTCTTTGTACTGATTCAGCTAATTTGTAGTTATGTTTCTGCTACGATAACGAGGAAGTGACCAGACCTAAAATTTGCTGCGCACTAATTTCAGCAGTGCCTATATAAAGTGTTACAAAAATTAAAAGGGATGTACCACTGAAAGTTTATTAACTGGCAGCCATTACAGTAAAGAGAGAAATAATGACATTGTAGAAGTAGACTTTAAAATATTTAGACATTCTGGGGAAACCCATTGAAAATCTTTGTGATCACATTGGGTTATGTCTTCTTCCTGCTGATGCAATTGTTGTGAATTGTGATACCTTATTGTGTCTTAAACACCAATATAAATGGTTATGATGCTGCACTAATGTCACAGTTGGCACACGACAACCAATGCTGTGACCATCAGCGCGGCTCAGGGAGGGAGCTCAGACCAGTTGCTGTTCTTTTATATTGAAAGTAAGCAGTTGAGCTGGTTCTGTCATCTTGAGCAGGATGTCATTGTGAATCCAGAGCTTAGACATCCCATGTGACCCTGGGCTGCTTTGGGATCTTTCAGGAGGAACTGGAAAATGTTGCTCTGTAAAACTGGAATGCCCTGTTTAGCCTGCTGCCAGTGCACCCCAGCTTCAGATAAGCAGAGTAATAAATGGTTGGATAGACTCTGGTGATTCTACTGTATTGTCAATGAAAGGGAATGTATCTTAAGTTTACAGCCCAGGACAACAAGGTCATTTAGCCTGTCTTGTGTATTTCACAGCTATAAAAGCTGGGTCAACACATTCAATAATTTTTGTAGTCAATAATTTTCTCTTTTCACCTCCAGTAAGCATGGGGAGTGTGCATTGTGACAAATTACCTTGTTTTACACAGCTGCTGCATTTATCACAAAAGAAGACACTCCTCATAAGTGCTGGTGTTAATGATGGTTAATGTTTTTACAAGCATTAAATTGCATCAGCTTGGGTTTCAGTGTCCAGAAATGAGTAAAAGGAATACTGTGATCATTTTGAAGCCACACATTTAAGTCACAATCTCCTACAAGTTGTCCCTGAGGAGAGGTCTGAAATTTCATTTAGCTGATGACAAAATGCAGACTGAGTTTGGAGATTTTTGTAGTTCTGGTGGAAAGCACATTCTTGTTATCATGACTTGTGTATGGCTGATTACACACGAGGCACAAAAAATGTTTTAAGTGATAAATGAACTGACATGACATGTGTTTTGTTTTAGCTACCATGCTAAACAAGCACATTTTCAGAGAGCAGATGATGTTACTTATCAATTGAAGTCTCATGCGTACATTTTGCACATGTGATTCTTCTGTCGTAGGTTTTTCTAGTTGGATGTGCTGTGTAGGTGAAAATTCAATAAAAAAATGTGTCGACTGTAACAGGATTTTGAAGCTGGACAAACTGTTTCTGGCTAATAGCCCTGTAACTGCAGTCAGAATACTTCATTAAGCTGTTTGCTGAGCAGACACTGAGCATTTAGCAGGTAAACTGTCTCTGGAACATATCTTGTTGCATAATGGCTTCACCAGACCACCGGTCGTAACATTACTGCTGTATCTACCACCTCCTGTAGGTACAATTCAAACTGTTCATGTTGGCATGTGTTTGTAAATTCTTGGTAGAAACATCACTGCTGCTTTATAATTAACAGGAAGACCTTGGGTTAGTGGTTTCACTTCCTATGTTTGCAGTTTTACAAGCACATTAACTACAAGTAGGGCTGGGGCATATTATACCGTTCACGGTAATACCGGTACAATGCTAGGCAACGATAAGAAAATGAAATATCGTGATAGAATATGGGTAAAATGCGCATGCGCAGTGCCGAAAAAGCACGGCGGTAACGGAGAATGAGATTTTTTTTTTTTTTTTTTTTTTTTTAGAACAACATGCAAGCGGGCCATCGTTATTGCCGTATTTGTCGGACTAAGGTGCGAGTAATCTGGGTCCTAAATTCCGTCCATTAAGGTCCCGAAGTCAAACGAACATCACTGAGAGTTAAAAACTGCCTAAATTCTTTCATCTTTAATAAAACGATCAGCATTGCTGCTTTACCAGATGTAGCTATGATGTTTAACATTCAGGCATCCATGAAAACAGAATTCATTACATTTAACGGAGTTAGAAGTTAGCGGAAGTTAGCTTGCTAGTTTCGCTAGTTACCTAAGCATGATATAGCATGTTCTGACTGAGAGATTTCTGAAAAAATTCAAACGTACAGCTCTTCTATCACTTCCAACATAAATGAAGACAGGAAATTAAACGGCAGTGATGTTTGTAGGGTTACTGAAATTGGGCTAGGTGGTATATAATGATGCGCTACGTGGTCGCTAGTGACACAGCTGTGTTAGCATAACATAAACAGTAAAGCTGGAGGATGAAGGCTAACACTTTTCCACTCGATAAAAGTTAACGTGAAGCTTCCTGATGGTTAGGGACAAATGCAATCGCATGGCAGGATGCTGTAAACGGACCAAACTTCAGTCAGGAGAACAACTGAGACAATCTATCCACAATACGAGGTTAGTCATTAATATACTGCAACATCATGGGAATAGAGCAGCTGTGATAGAATAAGGCATTAATGACTCAATGGTACAGAAGTGGAGGAAGCAAGAAGAATGAGTTGAATAAAGTTTGATTTATGTGACTGCTTTGTTTCGCTTAATGTGCCTTATAATCCCGTGCACGTTATGGTCCAAAAAATACATAGTTGACTTTTTTATTTGGCACACTGCAGTTTGATGTTGCAAAGCACCTCTTTAACTTCAGTGGATATTATACATGGTTATGCTCAGGATATGTCAGCCCATTTCTACTGGAAATGCCTTTTGGTTAAACTTTCAGCAAGGAATTTGCATTTGCACTGTTAAATGTTTATATAGCTTTAATGCACATAAAAAAACAGCTGCTTGTTTAAGTAAAATAAATGGATGGGGGTTTTTTTGCGCTAGTAAAGTTGTGGAGTTGTATTTTGTCTCGCAGAAATTATATCGTCAGTTATATCGTTCTCGCAAATTTTCAAATATATATCGTGATATATATTTTTGGCCATATCGCCCTGCCCTAACTACAAGGTTATAATTCATCAATGTCTTGTTTAATGAGGGTCACCTCCACCTTCTAAGCACAGTTACTCTTGTTTTTCTTACATTTTTCTCCAGTCTTTTTCATGTTGAAAGCTTCAAAGCAAGCTCATCTCTCAGCTGACTAGTCTCCACATTTTACATGACACAAGGGTGTCGTAAAACACTAAACTTTGTTTTTTTCCCTGAACATGCTGACTTCACACACATGTTCTGTTTGCTTAGTGACACCACAATCTTGAAACATATGCAGTTGGACTTATAATGGGGCTCTGTAAGTTATAGGCTCGAGATGACAGCAATGTAGGATTTTCAGTCGTGACAGGGACTACGCAGATCACGTAAACAGGAGAACTGCAAACGCAGTTGTCATGCATATGAACCTTGTTCTTTGCCACTTTTGATCTGGACCGTTGCCACGTGTTCACCACGCAAGCTTCACTACTAGAAATTTGCAGAACAAATTTATCAATGCAAATGAGGTCACATGAGAGCAGTTTGCAGAGTATGTCTGATAAGCTCTTCAGTGGGAAATTCTTCAGCAGCTTTGTCTTAGACAGGGGAAAATAACAAATGAAAGCTCATGCTAAATTAAATATACTGCAGATATATCTGCTTCCTTTTTGGGTCTGACACAGTTAAGATAAAAGGAAAAGTGTTTGGCTTGGGGCTGAGCGCTGTGGTTGATAATGGAATTAAGTAACAGTTTCTTTGCTGAGGTAGAGCAATGGAAAAACTATACTCCTAAATTTGGTGTTTTATACAGTAATACTGGTACGGACTGTCAAACTGAATACTCAATACTTCCACAACTTGGCAGGTTAGGGTTTTCACTATAATAATTTAAAGGCTCCGCATACCTGAATCAATAACGAGTGTTTAGGAGGGAAGAAAAATTAAGGTTCAGGTGACCTTGGTCAGTTGCAATGAAACAATATTCACACAGTCACTTACACACAGTAATATGCATTCACCCCCATCCACCAAGGCAGAATGCAATCAACCAATTAGGAAATGCTAACTATTAGGCACATCACACGTGTGTACTATTGGTCAGCTAACTTTTTTTGGTTGTTGTTGTTGTCTTTGTTAGACAAATAATTGTGCTGTCCTGTTAAATTGACACTCTTAATGTTATGGACAGGCAGGACCAACAGGACTGATGTTTGCTAGGTCCAGATTAACATTTATTGATAACTGTTTAACACTTAGTAAAGCTCATGTTTCAACGTTTCAACAGCATCTGATCTGTTGAAATTACTCATAAAATGTTCAGCGTTGTGAATGGCGACGAGTGTCCATGTGTTCTAGTACTAGAGAAGGGAGGGGCTGTTCACCTGAGTGCCTGCCCGCCTGTAGGTGTGTGCAAAGCTGTGTGTCTATTGGAGTGAGCAAAGATGGCACTGTTGTAAGTACATGTGCAAATGAGTGTCTAATCCAGTCGTCAGTTTTATTTATTTTTGACAACCCTGCAGCCTGATATATTTGAAGAGATATGGTCCTCTGTTTTCTCATTCTTCTTCTTCTACTTCTACTTCTTTTACTTCTTCTAGTAGAAGAAACTGGTAATGTGGTCTTAATGACCAGGGTACAGGAGCCTGTAAGCTCTGAGATGTTTTGTTGGTGTTAATAGGATTAAAAACAAACAGGAGCAATAGATGATGGTATCCACTGGTTTCAAAGCCTCAGCTTTGGAGCGATGGAGTGGTAAGTAATCTGCTCACGCTGCACTTTTCAACTGTGCAGTGCCCCACACCGACACAGATACTTAATAAACAGTGCTTACCTAGCCTAGCATGGGTTCTAGTGCAGTTTCTGGTGCTTTGTTCTATAATGCTCCCATGTTGACCGTACAGTGCTGGTCTCCGTCAAACACCGAATCAGTGTCTGTGTACAACTTTGTGCTGTAGCCCAGCTCCGTATAAAGGAAGCAGGGATCTGCTTGGGGTGCTATTCTGCTATTGTGCTTTAAAAATTGAATATTTAATAAGTTGAACTGAAGGAAGCAGACCACGAAATTGGCAAAATAAAACAAAATGACACCCAGTATTCTAATGACCCAACCCTGTGGGTTTTGTGAGTCTCAAGCAAATGAAGATAAAGGGCTCATGACTTGTACAGGAAGCGTCTTAAGTTATGTTTTTTTTTTGTTTTGTTTTTTTGTTTTTTTTTTCACTTCCTTTCACCATCCATCAACAACGAATGTGTTGAAAATAATCGAATTGTTGCTCAGTGTGGTAAACATTGTTCTCCGGTCGATCAGTACATCTGCCAGGACATGCATGCTGTCTAAGCTAATCAATAAAATCACATTTATTTTTTTTCTGTGCTGAGCTTGGATTAAAATGGATTGAAATATAGAAATCACACACCATAATCATATTGTGATGCTCAGAATATATAAATATTACATGATGTGACATAAGAGGAGCTTATAACTCATTTGATCCTCCCTCTGCCAGCGCATCGTGATGAAAAAGCATCCCATCTACAATATTAGCATACTGTAATGGTGATGAATGGGCACATTGTGCCTCTTTGTTGTCTTATTCTAGCACCGTAGAAAGAATGCTGGTACGACACAGCTCTCGGTCCCGTGATGAGCATCGCTGCCTTTGTGCTTGCTCATTGAGGCCTTCTGTCTCTGCCTCGCTGCGCTGCCCGCCATCCTCTTTGTGAAGCTGCAAATGAATAATTTTCTACCAATTCACCATGAGCTGGTTTGCAGAGGGCGGCGAGCCAAAGGTGGGAGTGAACTCGGGTCATGTGGAAACAGAAAGACATTGATTGATGTGGACATTCACTGTTGCGCTTTAACATGAGCCCACTTTCAGTGATGGATTTGGTTTTGATCAGTGTATTGACGAATGGTGGGTTTTATGGCTGTCTCTTTGAGGCACAGCAAACAGTTTGCTGGATTTACACGGTAAATGTGTAAATTAAAAGTCAGATTCACAGGATGCCATATTGCTTCTTGTATTTTTGTTTTTTAAAGTTATGAATCAAATCATTGGTGGTGACCATGAATGGCGACTGCTTTTTGGTAAGTATTCATTGGAAGTGACCTAATGTTAATATGCCATCGTGTCTTGTGCATTAAAAACATGTTTCCTGCCCTGCTGTAACGTAGAAACTAAACTCTGAACTCATTGGACCACATGATAGTGAGTCAGAGGTGATGACCACATGACCCTGGTCTGGCATGGGCTGGTCAAAACCTGACAAACATTTATCTAATTCAGAACCATTTCATTCTTTAAACCAGGGGTGTCTAACTCCAGGCCTCGAGGGCCGGTGTCCTGCAGGTTTTAGATTTCACCCTGGGTCTACACATCTGAATCAAATGATTAGTTCATTACCAGGCCTCTGGAGAACTGCAGAACATGTTGAGGAGGTAATTTAGCCATTTGAATCAGCTGTGTTGGATCACGGATACATCTAAAAACTGCAGGACACCAGCCCTCGAGGCCTGGAGTTGGACACCCCTGCTTTAACCATCTATGCACTGCTTATTTATTCATTTTATTTTTTTTAAAGGGGAAAAAAAAAACCCCACTACAGAATAACTGGACTTAAGAATAAATGGAATTTGCTTTTTATATCTATTTTGCTCTGGGTTTTGAGTCTTTGCTTGTAAACCAGTTGAGTGGCACATACTGGGACACAATCTCATAACCGCTTAAAGGCAAAGCTCTTATTACTGTAATTTTGCTGGTTATGGGTGCCAGTTACTAGGATTTAATGATAAATGAGAGAAACACAAGGTGTGTGTAAATGTGTTATTGACCAAAATATGTCATCAGTGATTGTGTTTGTGTTGACGGGTTTGTAAAAGTTTACATCAACACTGAAGAACACACGTTGGTTATTTTGTGTGCATTTTTGGTTCTGCAAATTAAATTTATTGAGCTGATGTGTAAGTAGTTAGAGCAGAAAGGCAAAAGGGCTTCAAACTTTGTTTCTCAGCCATCAGTTTCCTCACAACGTGGCAGTGGAGTCTAACCACCACTTGTCCTGGCTTTTATTTGTCTTAATTACAACACTTTCATCAAAGTCTGGGTTTTTCCTAAATTGTGGCTCAGAGGTTGTCATGGTATTGCAGTGACAGTGATGGGATTTTTATTTTTTTCCCACTGAAGAAAAGAACAATCTTTGCCTAAAGTCTGGCAAGTAAAAATAAATCGAATAGTTTCTTGAAAAGACACGAAAACTTAACTGATTATCCTTTAATTTTGTTCAGCCTTTGGATTTTAGAGCACTGAATATCAGGTTGTCTTTCTCACAACTGGCCCATACAGCGTCACCCCTTCGTCCCTCCCATTTCCATCATAAACCCTTCAAACCACTTTTGTCTGCCTGTTCAGTTGTAAACACTGCTGTTAAGGTAAGACATATGAGAGTCGACTGCCAGAACCTTCCAGCTCAGTAATCCCAGGATGAAGAAAGTGTACAGTCATCGCCTCACCTCTTCATGTTGCCTTTTATGGCGCTGCCCCTTAGAAAAGCTTCTTTACATACTTACATCTGTCTTTTAAAGTGCTTCTCAGCATTCACTCGAGTCAGGGTAGAAATGTGATTGACTGTAAGGCCTTGACTGCTGTCAAGTGAAAAAATAAAATTGAATATGTAATAGGAAGAGTCCAGGTTGGTTTTAATGATCAAAGTAGGGATATTGTCGGGTAGGTGGCTTAGTAAGGAGAAATATTTAATTTTTTCAAGAAATCTTTCTTTTAGATCTGTTTTATTTATATGACTCTAACTCCCAACATTAGTTGCCCTAAGTAGCTGAATACAGCAAAGTAAAAACTCTTAAATATAACAATGAGAACCCCCAGCAACCAAACTGTCCCCTGTGAGCAGCATGACAATGGTGGAGAGGAAGACTCTGGTGTGAGAGTAAGGAGTAGAGAGGATATGGGAACGTAGAGAAACCAAGGACAAAACGTATGCAGTGGTGGCAAATAAACACATCTGGAGTGAAAAGAGGGGAGTGGAGAAGAAATGCTCAATGCATCATGGGAAATAATTTAGCAGTCTGAGCTTACAGCAACATAAGTAATGGATGGTTCAGGGTCACATCTTCTAACTGTGAGCTTTATCAAAAAGGAAACTTTAAAGCCTCATCTTAAAAGTAGAGGAGGGTGTCTGCCTCCTGAATCCCTATGAGCAGCACTAAAAAGGGCTCAGCTTGGTGCCTGGAAGCTGGTTCAACGGTAGAAGAGCCTGATAATTGTAGAAGTTTTCATGTTAAATACAATAGTTGGCATTTATATTAAAAGTAAAAGTTTCAGATACTGAAATTACCGTGTATATGAGTAATCCTTATGAGGCAAACGTTTCATACTGCTGTTGATAATTGGTTTCTGAATGTTTTTCTACTTAATGCTCTGTATGAGGTCATAGAAGGTGGACTATTCCAAAAATGGCCATCTTTAGAGCTGGGCGATATGGAAAAAATATTTATCACGATATGAATTATTTTATATCACGATAACGATATATATCACGATATACCACCTGACCTGTGGTCATCTGGAAAGTATGCAGTCTGTAAACAGCGAGTGGAGAGGGTGCAGTCTATGTTTTGAGTTACTGTAAAGCATGTCGCAAATCCGGGTGCACGTAAAGCAGCACCATGTCGCAAAACCACAAGACGGAGTTTCTTTGCAAAAAATATAATTTTTTTATACTTTATTTTCTCTTGCATAAAGTTAAGAGTATGTATAGTGAGAAGACAACACTAATATATTTGCACAGGCTATTTAACCCTTTAAGACCTACCATAGAACCAAGTCCGCCAGAGCTTATCTTTACATTTATTTATTTTGAGTGTCTTCATAGTTTTATTTTTGAGATGCACAAATTTTTATATACTACAGGAAAAATGAAAATAAATAAATGCAAATTTGCAAAAACACAGCATGTGCATCAAAATAAACTATTTACAACAGTGCAATTTGACTTCTAAGCATCCCAGAAACGATACAGAAGAGCATAAAGTCAAACATGACTTTTAAAAATACCAACATAGACTTTGAAGCTTAAAAAACTACATTTTCCGCGAAAATGACATCACTTCCGGTTTCGGACAGGTAATGGCGGACATAAGATAGTTCGCGCTGACTTGAACAGCTGATCGGATCGGCAAAGCCTGTTTCTGGAATATTGTGTTTTTGTTGCTGCAAGTCTGGAATATTATGTTTTTGTTGCTGGAAGTGTTTTTTATGCAATTTTTTGCAAAGCTATATGTGGAAGAAAACCGTGACCTAGGGCAAGCTAATGGAATAAGATGTAAGTACAACTCCTACAGTGTCATATGCAAAAAAAACATTATTGCGCTACCTTACGTGGTTACAGTTCTACAGGGATTTAAAAATAGTTAGGGAAAACGGAGTTGTAAAGGGTTAATGATATATTTTATGTAATAATTTGTAAAATTCGGGTTAGAAACGATATAAACGATAGAAGACAAATGGCACGATAGAAACTTTTCTATCGTCCACACGATATATATCGTCATATCGCCCAGCACTACTTTTAACTTTATGCAAGAGAAAATGGAGCCAGAGCTTATCTTTACATTTTACATGCTGTAGTGCCATTTGTGGGAGCATTTCAAGTTGCTATACATCAATGCAACCGTTATAGCCCAAATTTTAATAATATGTATGCGTTAAGTCCATAAGTACATAAATTGCAAAAAAGTGCAATAAACTACAAAAAAATTGAAAATTGTTATTGTTTTTGTTTGTTTTTTTTACATATATTTCTAGTTAGAGAAATTTAAGAGGCTTATCCCTCAAAACTGTAAATACAAAAAAGTTGCACAAAATAGTTTCCAACCACGAGAAATTTATTTTGAGTGTCTTCATAGTTTTATTTTTGAGAAACACTAATTTTTATATACTACAGGAAAAATGAAAATAAATATTATAATGCAAATTTGCAAAAAAACAGCATGTGCATCAAAATAAACTATTTCCAACAGTGTAATTTGACTTCTAAGCATCCTAGAAACGATACAGAAAAGCATAAAGTCAAACATGACTTTTAAAAACACCAACATAGGCTTTGAAGGTAAAAAAACTACATTTTGCGCGAAAATGACATCACTTCCGGTTTCGGACAGGTAATGGCGGACATGCGATAGTTCGCGCTGACTTATATTCCAACGTAGGAAGTGTTATGAACAGCTGATCGGATCAGCAAAGCATGTTTCTGGAATATTATGTTTTTGTTGCTGCAAGTCTGGAATATTATGTTTTTGTTGCTGGAAGTGCTTTTTATGCAATTTTTGCAAAGCTAAGGAAACCGTGACCTAGGGCAAGCTAATGGAATAAGATGTAAGTACAACTCCTCCGGTTTCATATGCAAAAAAAATTATTGCGCTACCTTACGTGGTTCCAGTTCTACAGGGATTTAAAAATAGTTAGGCAAAACTGAGTGTGCCTGCTCCGACCGGTTGTAAAGGGTTAATGATATATTTTATGTAATAATTTATAAAATTAGGGTTAGAAACAATAGAAACGACAGAAGACAAATGGCACGATAGACACACTTCTATCGTCCACACGATATATATCGTCATATCGCCCAGCACTAGCCATTTTATGCACACTCCTCTGGCTGAGAGCACAAGACCCCCACCCAACTGCTGTTCAGATCTTCTGTTTGAAATGGCCAACCAATAAGAGAAAGGTTTGCTTTAAGATTCAAGATGCAAAGTGTTTATTGTCATGTGTCCAAAGAAAAAAGGCATTTCTCTGTGCAATGAAAGTCTTTCTTTGCCGTCCACCCACAGATGCTGATTAATATATACAATAGAAATAGAACAGATAAATACAAATGGTGCAAATAAATAAATGAAGACAGAAAAGGAGACAAAATATTGAAGTGTGAAGCAGTTAAGGGGACTGAAAGGGAGTTAGAATTGCTTGGTTTAGACCGTAGATAGATGCTTATAAATAACTTGTATCTGACCACTAACTTACATTTATAACTTGCTTCCAAGCCTGTAGTACAAAGTGCTTTTATTAACTGGTGGATTTCACCAAGGTTAAGAGAGGTTTAGCTTAATTTTAATAAAGAACCAATGGCTTTTGTGAAAATCTGTAAAAATACATTTTGAAAATAGCCAGCTTAGGAGGAACTAGAGGAAGTAATTGGATGTTGGGGCACTTGGCCTACTTTCCTGAGATGCTGCTTTTGTGATGTGGAAAAGCAGTGGTGGCTGAATATTTAAAATTAAAAAAGTGTAATCTAGGCGTTCTTGCCAAACTCTTCAGGATGCCAATTATCTGCTCCCTATAGGATTTTACCTGTTCTATTTTTTATAAAGAAATGGTTATAAAATATTGCATTATACAGAAGATGGATTGCCATAAAACTTCATAAAGCATGAAATTTGCAAAGCTCCATAATCAATAAACCATTTGTTGTGCTGCTACTGTGACCTTCCTCTAAACACAGTGCTTTGGAGAAATAGCTTTAGAGTGCTGTCCTCCCTCACAGGAAATAATAATCACGGCATGGGTTTTTGCAAAGCATGAAAACATCATGTGAACAAACATGTAACAATGTGTCAAGTGAAAGTGAACTCTCCATTAACAGAGCTGTGAAGACAGCATGATGAAACTCAGTAAAAACACCACTCAGACTCACTGCTACATGCAACACATACTTAAACTCACATGTACAACATGTGCACACAGTTGATGGAGAAAGCCTTTATTTTCAGGAACACTGCTTAAAATTCACCCTTCTAACTCTAATTTTCAGCCTTTGTCTTACAAAACATAAAATAATGCCTTAGCTTTTCAAACATTAATTTCTGGGAAATACATTTAACCAGCAGGTTGCTCTTTAAAATCCACAACAGATTCAGTTTTCACTGAAATGTGTGCTTTCCAAAACCTTTAACATCAAAATGCGATCTGCCTCTTAAGTTATGACGGAGTCACAGTTCCAGATGTTGGAACATGCCAGATTTGGTGTTTTCAGCTGTTGCTCTTGTTTCTGAGTATACCTTTCATTCATTTTACTTCAGCACGCTCACAGCAGCCCACTATCACATCTGTGCTTTGGCACAGCGCCACCCTGACCTTTGACAGTTTAAAAATAGCTGACCTTGGTTATCTTCTTAGTGTCGTCTTGCATACTTAACTCGAACAGAGAAGGACGCTTGTTTCTTTGAAGCATTTCAACTCCAAGTAGGCTGACAACTGTGAGGAGATGAGGAAAAGATTTAATTAAGCAGATTTGAGTGTTATCTTGAACCATATTTAATTACAAAATAAAATCCCAAACCTGAATTCTTACATTTATTTGAAATTGGATTTATTACAGTTTTCTGTCTTGAAAGGTTTAGACAAAATGACATGGTGGTGCAGTGTTCTTTCAGGAAAAAGTGCAGAATCTCTCGGCTGCCTGCTAAAAACGAGCCCCTGTCTATTTTTAGGTCTGAGTGTTACTGTAGTCTAAGTTTTGAGGACGTACGAGAAACTGATTAAGCAGTGTCCTTAACCTAAAGTGGGTTACAGGGGCGTCATGTTTGCAGATAGATGTCAGTGTTGAAAGAGCATGAAAGATCCCAGGTTCGATGGTCTGTGTTTTGGCTACGGATGGAAATAAGGCAGTCTAACCTTAACGTTGGCTCCTAGTTTAAAATAGGCATTTACTTTGCCCATACAACCTAAAACACATGTTCCTTTTATATTTGATTTCAGAAATACAAATGCTTTGCTATAACTCAAGATTTGCAAATTGCATGTTTGCAAATATGTTGGCCTGCCAAGGAGCAGGTCTTTCTCGCATTAGTCCGTATAATACCAACTCTCAGAGGATTTGCTAAAGCACTGAGGATCAAAAAGTCATTATTGGTAATTAGCAGGAGCAGCTGGCACAGGTTGGGAAATGGACAAAGGCCCTGAAGTCGGTTAATGAAAATCCATTTTCTGCATTTATTGTGGAAAAAATGTTGCCAGTTAGTCTACATGAAGATGTGAGCAATGTGTTTTATTGTTGACTTGTTTTTCAGTATTAGAGTAGATGTAACTTCAGACCGAATTACCCAAAGTGTTAGCCCATTCAAGAGCACTTTAATGACCATTTTCTGCTGAATGACAATATTGAACATCTGGAAAATTTTAATTTCAAATTATATTGGAAATTTAAATTGGAATGTTTCTCCTGTCTTGGGTTATCCCAGCCTGGTCACTGCTCATTTGCTGTAAACCGAAGGGCCACTCTACCCAGATTGCCCCCCCCCCCCCACGGGTCGCAGGGACAGCCATCTAAGCAGAGATGCCAGAGCTCCATCTTTTCTTTGGGGAACACACTAAGGTGTTCCCAAGCCAGCTGAGAGCCATAATCTCCCCAGCAAAAACACGTCGGACGGGGACACGCCTCCCTTTTTCGGCTGAGAGCCCTAGCCTCGGTCTTGGAGGGGCCAACTCTCATCCCAGCCTCTTCACACTTGGCTGCAAACTGGCATAGTGCGAATTGGAGTTTGCGGTTCTGTTGAGCGACAATCTGCAGAAAGCAGAGATGAGAACTCCGCAGTGCCAAACTTGAAACCCTTTGGCCCTTGATATCTGGTTTTTAGTCTCTGTGGTCCAAATTGCTTCTTATGCTAAGTCTGTGTATGATGGGTAAAAAGCATTTAAAGGCACACGTTAAAGCGTGGGTTGCAAGTTTATCTGATGGTTTATATGACGTAGTGATAAAGAGTTGCTACATGCATACCAACATGGATGGATATACACCCACGGGCAATAAAATCTGTGGGAAACATTATGCACTTCTCATAGTATTTATCTGTAATGAAAATGAGTCAAGACATTGTTCTTCATGGATTTCACATTAAATATTTGTAATTTTGTTGAAGGTAAGGCTACTTTTTCATTCACACAGCCTCAGTACAGACAGTTTCATACTGATCTTGATTTCCAGGAATCTTACACTGTTGATGTAAGACATTTTTAAGCTTTTTGCTTGTTAGCCAAATCCAATCTCTTTCCAAGTTTGATTCTTGAGAAATTAGACTTGAGGCGAATTCAGAGAAAAGGGCAAAGATGAGATTTGTAGGTGAATGTGGCCCAGAAAAAAATTCTGCAAAGAACAACTTTTTTTCCTTTTATCCAGTTCCTCATTTTAATAATTTGAAGTCCATCAGTAACAAAGAATAAAGGCCACTTATGTTCACACAACATTGTTACAAGCCTAAATGAAAGTTTTACTGGCTATTCCAGGCTAATGTCTCTTATCTTCAAGCCCTACAACTCTTTTAGGGAGAGACTTTTTTAGGGGAGGGGATGTGGGTTCATGTTGGGGTACAGGGGCCTCAAAGAGGAAATACCTCAGCCTGCTAAAAATGTCCTCCCAAAGAAATGGCTTTGTGCTTTCTGTACTCTCAACTAGACGTTTTGTTTTGGTTTGTTTGTCTGTTTGTGACTTTAAAAAGATGCATTTGAGTTTGTAATGCTGTGGGTTGAAAAGCAAGAGGCAGAAAAAAACAGAAAGATGGTTGTACAGTGGTTTGTTATCACTGATGACGTCATGCTTCAGAAGGAGAACATCTGCGCCTCGTGCCTGAGCACAAACCATAAATGTATTGTCTTTGCATGCTGCTAAATCCCCTAATCCTCCCTCACTGAGACACTCCTATCACTTCAGAGGTTTTTCTTTCTTTCCTGTATAAAAGGCGTGCTGAGTGTCTGTTTTCTAAAGGCTGTTCAGATCCTCTTTCAAGCCTCTTCCACAGGCTGTCATGCGGGTTGTCCCAGTTTGTCAGGCTTTTCAGTGATGCCAGGGTCCACAGCGCTAGATTCAGGGCCAGGGAAAGTTTTCTGGTAATTACAGCCCTCGCTCGGCACCAGACTTTAATGTGAGTCTTCACCCCCACCCCCACCCCCGTCTTGGCCTGATGGACTTGGGGTTTTCCTCCCAACTGTCATTGACAGCTGACCGTGTATTCATGGGGAACTACTTGAATCATTTCTCTGCAGTACAGATGAGCAATAGGGGAAGTAAAATAATAGTGAGGTGTGACTAATGGCTGATGAGTCCTGGAGTAAATCATCCCCATCCCCAGAACTTTACTACACTGAATGGATTTAGGAACACCAAATCAGAATCACTGTGAGACTTTGTATTTCAAAATTAAGGGGAATCTCATTCCTTAATCACTTCCCACAGGAGGGATTTATACACTGAGGAAGATGCTTGTTTTGAGCTTAACTATAATGGTCATACATTGTGTTATTTATTTAATTAATTTTTTTTACCTTTTGTTCTTCAGTTTCTCCTCTTTCTTTTATCTGTCATCTCAGTAGCATTTATTTATTTATTTATTTATTTTTTAAATTGAGGAGCTCATTTCAACAGATATTCTGAATCCGTTGTGTTTCGGTTATTGCTTCACGTCAGCATCAACTTCCCCAGGACTGATGTATGCAGTTGTCGTTTTAGCTTCCTGAGCAGGTTCCTCGTCAGATTTTAGCTAAAGGACCATTTTGCATGCTGGCAACTTCACATCATGGAAGCCTGTCTGTGTATGCTGGAGGAACCTGTTGAAATAAGCTTTACTCTCTAGGTGTGAAGATCAGTTTACTTGCAGCACTTCGTGCCGGTCATTCAACACGTGGGGAATTTTCTGCATTACACGTGTTAAGCCCTGATTTTAATTCACACTACTAAAAATAAAACAAGCATGAATGCATGTGTGTGCAGGTGTTGGATAGCAGCTTTAAATAAACACTTTTTTTCTCTGTATGTATTTTTACTTTTAAATTTTTGTTCCTTTTAAAATTTGTTTAAGCTAGTAAATATCCCTAATCCAGTGCAGAAATCAGCTCATAGATGTTATTGATACAAGTTGTGACCCCTCCCTCGTTCATTGCAAACTGACTAATTCACTGATCCTGGCAGCTAGAGTGGCTGTCACAGCCTCAGCCCACACATCCTACATACATCTTTATGTCTTCCCGCTGGCCTGGTGTGTGATTAACTGAGGCCATGTGCTCCAGGACCAGATTCTTACTAAATCAGCCCCTGGGCCTTTTGTTGCCCCCATGACTATGCCAGCCACGGAAGTAGTACGCCATTGAGTGTATTATTCTCTTGAGTGGCTCTGGGTGGAATGATTTGTTTTAGAGAGGCTTTGTGCCCAGCATACAAACTTCCTGGACAAATGAGGGACTCTCCGACATGACAAAAGGGTCTTTCACCGTACAGGAGACTGGCTTCTCTGACAAGAAATTGTTGTCTTGTCCTCATTATCAGATACTTTATCATGTTATTCATAGGAATTAATAAAGATGAGGACTAAAAACACTTGTTCATATCAAATCTAGTTTAAAAGTGAAAAGTGATGTTAAAAAAAAAGAAGCTAAAATGATTGATGGTTTGGTTACCGTTACCGAGCTATCTACAGCCTTACTGTCATCTCATGTTTTGGTTGTTATGGCATTCAGCTGCTTCTCCAGAGAGGATCTTTATGTTCCCCAGGGCTGATGTACTCCAAAGGCACCTTCTTAGAGTGCGGCAGGAGACTATACTCCTGCTATGGAACAGAACAAGTACAAGTGCAATAACAAGTACTACTGTCAACAACTTCATTACAAGACGGATTCGGTCATAAATAATGACCAGTATGAGGGAGAGGAATCGCTCGACACAAACCTCCACAGATTACAAAATTTGTACAATGCACACTTCTGTCTTAATTTCTTAATTTCGTACAATAAAGTGGGATGATCCTCCAAGAGGACAGAAGAAAGCAGCAATGTATGATGTGTATTTACAATGCTTTTGGCAAACGTCAAACCATTGCATGGTTATCTCTGATTAAATTCAGTCACAGGACTTTCTGTTGTTCACTACACCTCTTACTCACACTGAAAAACTAGATTTAAAAACTACATTCTCTGATTTTATTGGAGAGTGTTAAAAGTTTATATTTGAATATCTGCAGCTACTTTTGCTTGTGCTTTCCTTAAATTGTAAACACAGCTCTGCTTCCTAAACTGATCTTTCATACACAGGTCTCTCTGACACAAATCTCACTCTCAGTGGGACTCTCTTTTTAAATAAAGAATAAAATAATCATTAAAGTAATTAGCAGACAAGTAGTAATAAACATCTGAGACACAACATTTTCTGGTGTTTTTCCTGACATTACAGGTTGTCTACTGTGAGATGTCCCAGATACTCATGACTCAGGGTTTTGTTGTGTATTGTAACCAATAACAAAATGCTTGTGGTCGGAGATGAGCCGATAATTTGCTCCTGTTGCGATTATCTCAGTCTGAAATAATCTTGCAATCGGTGCTGCTCATCTGATATTACTTGGGTTATTTGCACACCTCAAAGTCATCATGACAACTGCCTCAGTTTACTAGACTGCACATCGACTCATCAAGGGTTTAATGTCCTAAAAAACTCTACTGTCTATTCAGTTACCTGCTTTGCTGTATTTCTCCCATGTGTGCTTAAACAGACTGCTCTTTTCAGTCTCTTGGCCCTTTGCCTAAGCAAATGGATTTCTTCTTATAAAATCTGTCATCCTGTCCATTTCAGCCTCCACAACATCTTCTTGCCTGAAGTTAGATTTTTACGTCTGCTTCCTGAATCTTTGTGGCAAAGTAGCTCACAGAGCTTGAGGTTGCCTCAAGATGACTCACAGGTAGCTTTTTCCTCAAACAGTGGGGTCATAAAGCATGCTGCGTATCACAGATGATTTGGTTTTTCAGCTTGCAGAAAGTCTGCAAGAATGACTGCTTCCCAGTGTTTTAAAAAGGATCTCTTAAAATAGGAGCCCAACCCCCTAACCCACCATATGATTCAGTTTTCTGTCTCATTGCTTTGTACTCATCTGCCTTGTTACAAGAAATCAATTTAATCGAGGCACGGCAGTTTGGAGTGACCATCAAGCTGACCTTAGCGTGCAGGGCAGACCAAAGCAAATCAATGAACAGCATCCAGCAGCCATAAACGGCTTTGGCTCTTGTACTTGGCAGAATTTCTGTTTTGCTTCAATCTTGAAATGACAGCCAGGCTGCAGATACAGCTGCTGAGCACCGACAGTCATGCATCCATTTTATTTTTATTTTAATATGATAGTTATCCAGTATAACTTCATTTGTTGCAGGAAGTCAACGGGGGGGGGGGGGGGAACAAAAGTAAAACTGCAACTGTATCTGGTGATTTCTGAGAAAAACTGTTTTAGACCGTCAGGAATTTCATTTACTTAATTCAATTCAATTCAATTTTATTTATACAGCACAAAATCACAACAGCAGTCGCCTCAAGGTGCTTTATATTGTAAGGTAGACCCTGCAATACATACAGAGAAAAAGCCAACAATAATATGACCCCATATGAGCAAGCACTTTGGCAACAGTGGGAAGGAAAAACTCCCCTTTAACAGAAGAAAGAAACCTCCAGCAGAACCGGGCTCAGGGAGGGCTCCCCAACCCCTTCAAAGGTCTATTTATTGCTTAAGACTTATTTTTAAGTAGTTTAATGGGAGCTGTATGTGCACACTCAAAAATGTTTGATTCCACTGCATATCAGAAACATTTCAGAACCAGTCCACTCATCCTAGTCCTAGAAGCCATCAAAGCTGGAACGACGCTGCAGATGACATATTTTATGCATGTGATGGGTATACTCACAGGTTTAAGAGTTAAAGGCTTGCAGATCTGCAGGTCGGTCTTAAACACCAACTTACCATGACTTGTGAACCAGACCATGAGAAACGTAAGCTCTCCCAACCCAGAGGGATAAATTCAGTCTTTTCTTAACTAGAAAATTGTAGTAATATATAAATGTCACTTTCTGGTGACAGAAGAAACTCTAGTGAAAATATGAGCTGCTCATCCAAACACAGTCAAACTTTAGTCTCAAGAAATCTATTGTACGATTTCGTAGAATTACCAGTCTGAGATCCTGGGCATTTTTGACACTGCCAAACCCGATTGAAGGAAAGAGTCAAATAAATAAAAAGAATTTGAACACGCTGGTATTTTATTTGCAGTGTCACATTTAAACTGAACACAGCTCTAACATAGCAGCTTGTCCTCTTGTCTTTAGCTCCCCGTTTTGTTCTGTTCTGAGCTTGTGGGATGACATCATCCACTCCTTCCAATCTGATAATGTGTGCTACATTAACGCACTGTTGTGACCACATATAAGCAAACACTTTGCTTCAGTCTGTTTATGTTCTCTTTGCCAGACCGGGGCTTGCTGTCTTCTGTTTACTGTCCTCGCGAGGACACACAGGTGTAACCGTCATTAATCAGATACACTTATGTAGCACAACTACATAAGCGTATCCTTCGATTGGAGTGACTATGCGGTCTTTTGTCCTGCGGTGACTCTTTCATAACAAGTGCACCATTGTAGAGCTTTCATTCCTCTCTGTGGTCAGTGGACTTTGATGCCCGCCACTCAGTGACTCAGCAAACCCCTGGTAATCAGACCAAAGGCTGCCCCATCACAGCACACACTGGCACATCTGTCTTTATTGGCACACTGTACCCCTAAACTTCAATTTCCGTTAGAAATCCACTCTGGTTTAAAAGGAAAATGGCATGATTTAGTCCGAATTGGATCCAGTTGGAGTTCGGAACATGCAGGCCAAATAAACTTAGCCATAACCTGTTAGCTGCTGCTAGAGTATCAGCATTTTAGAGTCCTTTTCAGAATGCTTCATTATACACAGTCTGTGATTGGCGTTTTACACAAGGGAATCAAGAAAAGTAATCCGTTTGGGAGGGATTTTAGTTTGTTAGCTTCACTTTTCAACCCTTGAAGCTCTTGTTTGGCATGTGCACGTGTCTTTGTTGCCAGGCCACCAATCTGGATGAACCACTGATAACCACCCACGAGTGACATGGATGGTTTAAAAAAATAAATAAATAAATAAATGCACTCATCATCATGTTGGAACATGAGCCATGTTCCATTACGAGACTCAATACAGAAGTTTTTACACATAGAGTGCCTCTGTCTGAAGCCTCATATTATCCTGTACAATAACTTCCATACAAGAGAAAGTTTTAAAGCAGCTGATGTAATGATAACTTATCATTCTGTGTTCTTACAGGAGGCTTCTCTGTGGTGTTTCTGGCTCGTACGCACAGCGGTGTACGCTGTGCTCTCAAAAGGATGTACGTCAACAATGTCCCGGACCTGAATGTCTACAAGAGAGAGATCACTATCATGGTGAGAGCAGCATCAGTGTTCCTTCATTTCAACTACACTTAGTCTTTGTGCTTATGTTTATTGCTGAAGTGTTTCAGTAACATTGTGGAAATTTAGATAATTACTTTTACTTTATCGTCATATGACAGTGGAGTAAGTCGTGTCCCCATTGTAAGTGCTTTTTCAATAGTTTTACAAAATTTGCTACCAATGTCCGTCATCCTCTCTTACAACTTTGGTGTGACGAGGATGACATGGAGCTCTGTGGGTCATTTATTAGATTTATCATGAGGTTATGGCTCTTGCTCTTCTTCTATTACTGGTACTGTTGCTCCTGCCGCACCTCGTCTATTACTTTGTGCTTAAATGTTATGGCTAAAAAGCTGAATAGAGTGGAGTGGCTTATTCAGGTTTGTATAAATGAGCAGCATCAGCATTTCATAAACAGTGAAAGCTCACATGGAGTGTTTATTTAGAACCTTTGACACAATTCTGAGAATCCTGTTAACTTCCTGTACCTCATTAGAGGCTTTTATTTTGAAAATGTCATTATAGTGCCAAAGGTTTGTATTGCTGCATTTTTAACCCTTTTCTGGTCTCAGTGCGGGTCTCAGTTTCAGTTTAAAAAATGAGTTTTAATGAATTAATTAATCTTTTTTATAAGAAATACTTGAGTCACAGGCAAGCTGGGTTGCTCACCTGGTTGAGTGGGCACCCCATGTGCCAAAAGGCTCCAGGGCCCTGGGTTTGAGTCCACCCATAACCATTTCACATATGCAACTCTCTTCACTCTTTTCCTACTTTCATGTTATTCTCCTTTGTCCCAATGAATCAAACATGAAGCCTAAAAATCCTCCCCCCAAAATATAAAAGAAATACTTCAGTGAGAACATGGAAACTGTGTAGCTAAATTCCATCTAAAGTTGGAGCTGATGCTTTTGGGGGTGTTTTTGTTTTGTTTTTTTAAACTCCTTGTTTTACTTCTGGGGATCTTAAGCATCACCTTGACGATTTGAACCCAGTTTATGACCCAGTGAACCCAGTGAACAGCTCACTATGAGCTGTTTAGTCAGCTTTGTGTGTCAATTTTGTTTCATCAACTGGAACAATGTGTCACACACACACAGCTGACCTTACACTCTGACACAGTTCAGGTCTGTCGGGACGCTACTGTAGGTGTGTCAGTTTCCAAGAAATGCTGCAGTTTCTCTCCTCGTGCTGCCCTTTGGGAACCAGCAGATGTGCTCCGATGCGTTAATAATACAGGAATAAATAAAGTTAAGATTAAAAGAGTTAAGAGATGAGCATGGTGTAAGAGCATGAGTTATCAAGTAAAAAAACTAAACAAACAGAGCTCGCCTCTGAAAGCAGTTGAAATGATGACTTGATCTGGTTGGACTCACACCTGTGTTTTTCTTCCACTCATACATCGCAAAACCAGCATTTGCAAATATTTCAGAAAAACTTTTTACTAATTTAGAAGATGTTTTAATTCTAGGAGAATTTGTTTTATTTTATGGATGAATTTTAAAAAAACAACTGCAGTGTTTAAGATTTTATGCAGTGTAATTGGCTCATCGGTGACTCATCTCTGATTAACATGGCGGGACTCTTTAAAGCAGTTTGCAGTACATTATTTCAGACTGCGGTTTTCATGCTTCTACATTCAATAGCTGGGTGAACCATAACTGAACCAATATAGTAGCAACACTACATGTCTAAACATGAACCAGCACTCACTAAAAAGAAGGAAATGAAAATTTTGTGTCCAGTCTGACGATCCTTTTATCACATCAGTTGATTCTTTGTGTCTTTCTTCACCATGTGTTTGATATTTCTTTCTGTCCCGATCTCCACCCGTTTTCTTCCTCTTTGCAGAAAGAGCTGTCGGGCCATAAGAACATCGTTGGTTACCTGGACTCTACGATCAGTCCTGTGTCAGACAGCGTGTGGGAGGTCCTGATCCTCATGGAGTACTGTAAAGGTACAGCCTGTCCCTGTAAATGTAAACATGTTCTGACAGGCCTCACAGTTCTGCTTTATTCATGTAGTAGTTTTATTTTTTAAAAAGCACTTCTGGTTTTTATTTTGGTTTGAGTTCTGTTTTTGTTTAGGTGGGGGAAAAAAATAAACACAAAAGGACAAGCAATGAATAATCGGCTAACAAGCTGATAATAAGCTGGCTGGCTTGCTGTTGGGTTAGTGTGCTAGGACTCCAGTATTGGTTGCCAAAGCAACCAATGTGGTGGGTTATTCAAAGACTTTTTTTTTCTCTCTCTGTGAAATTTTTTCCCCAGAAAGCTTTGGCTTTTCAAACTGTTGCAACATCTCCCTCTATATCTGTTAATCTGTTCTGTACTGATATATCATTAAAACTGTAAAAAAACTGTAAATAACTGTAAATTGAGACTTACGTGACCAGCTGATACAACACAAGGGCCCACAGATAGGCCGCCACTTTTGTCGTATGGCACGGTTTGGCAGAGCAAGAACAGCAAGCACAATGGCCCCATTAATCAGCACAAACTTCACCAATTAAGCAAATTGAGGATAAAGTCCAAGAGGCAGAGGAATAAATGTGTAAGGAAAAAGTAAAAATGTGCAGCATTTTGTTTGCATTCTGCGTCGTCTTGCAGTGGTACTTTTTAATTTAAGGCTAGACGATTAATTGAATTTTGGCTTCTGAACGATTATTAAAAACAAAATAACTGAAATAAGACTGGTCTTTTCCATGTATTTTTGCTGTGAGGCTCTCATTTCTGTTTCTAACTTTTTAAAATAATTGGTTATAAACGAAGTGCTTGCAGCACTGTGCTTTTAGTCCTTCTTATAAAGCCCTGAGTCATCTTTTTGCCCCCATCTGTTCTCACGGTAAGGCGGGCTTGTGTGATCATGTTGTTACCATTGGTTGAAATAGGCTTCATAGACAAAAAAAAAAAAAACCCACCCTGGAGTCATGATGGCCATTACCTATGTCTACCAGGCAACCCTTTGTGCCCAGCAGCATTTGCCTCTTTCTTTTTCCTTTAATGCAAGCATCATAAGTTAAAGAATTGTGTTGAGTAATTGAGATTAAAGTGTGATTATTATTTTAGCACCCCTGGCCTCTATATTGATCATAGCTGCTTGTTTTGGACTGCCCTTTAAAACAGTTTTGCCCTCATCAGAATAAGTTCACATGCAAACAGTACTGCAGTTACTGAGAATAGTTGAGCGTTTGTATGGTCAAACATGCCGGCGGGTATTGTTTTGATCTGTTTTCACTCCTAAAGCGGTCTCTCCAACCCCTTTACTCTCTCTCTCTCTCTCTCTGCAGCGGGGCAGGTAGTGAAGCAGATGAACCAGCGGTTAAATGTGGGCTTCAGCGAGGCTGAGGTCCTCCACATCTTCTGTGACACGTGCGAGGCCGTGGCCCGCTTGCACCAATGCAAAACGCCCATCATCCACAGAGACCTTAAGGTGAGGCTGGTATTTTTGTTTTTTTCTACCCTCTCCTCTGTTTCATGAAAGAAGCTTGAATGATGGACAGATGGGTTGGTGACAGGTATACACTTGTGCAGTGTAAAACAATAAAGAAAGAAAGAAAGAAAGATGAATGAATGTACATTAACAAATTTCAATCTAAACTGAGATTTCAAAGGGCTCAATCACCCAAAAGAATAAAAAAAAACAAAAAACAAACCTTGTTATTTTGTATAACTAGTCCGCGGCCTGACTGCAAGAATCACACTTACACATAGCAGGTGTTCATCCACACAAATGAAGAAAACAAAGTCTTTGGATTCTTTATTTAAAGGAATTCTTAAGCTGATATTTAAAAGAAAAGGGAAATAAACTGTGGGAAACTGGAAGTCAGTTAATTTACAAATCATCTATGCCCCGTCCCCCCAAATAGTATATTTTTCCTTTAACACGACGAAGTTTTATGCTCTAATTAACACATCCCCCAAAACATTTGAGTCTTAAAATGAAGGTGACACAGTCTCTTACAATTACCAACGGTTGTAACTAATATAAATCATTTACCATGATTACTCTTGCAGTAGGCTGGTAATTAATTTACCACTGCTTTGAAACAGATTTGGTATAAAGGTCTTAGATAGCCATTCGTGTATATACATTCATGTTTGCCACCACTTGAGCTTTAGTGAAGTTAATAGGATAAGGCACCAGGTAATATAAACCAACAGCTTAGTTGGGGAACTATTAAAACATAACTTTTGTTTAAATGCGATGTAGTCTACACATTATTACGGTTTGAAATCTGATACTGTTAAACGGTGTCGGATTTGTTAAATGATTAACTTTACAGTTAAAAGTGTGTCACCTACAAACTGTAAACCCTTTCCTGGAGACGCACGTGTAGCAAACGCACACAGAATGAGTAACTCTGGTTTGCAGTTCAAGCAGGTTTCTATTTAATTAAATGTCAGATGTTGTTTATGAGTGAACTAAATTTGCTTGGTCAGCAGGAGGAATGCTTTAGTTTTACTTCACCCCTCATTCTCACTCCTCTGCTTCCTCTTACGTATCGCTGCTTCCTTTGCCAACTTGTTCACTTACTTCCGCTCCTTCCTCTCGTCCGATAACCCCGTTTGTTGCTCATCTATGACCTTTTCCGGATTGTTCCAGAGCTCCAAAGTTAAATTATCCTGGCCAACTTTAACCTACTTTAATTTTTAGATTTCTAATTCAAAGGGTGGCTAAAAGCCAGATTTGCCCTCATTTGCTGATGCCTGGAGACTGGTGGTAATTTCCCACCCTAGTTGAATCCTCCTCAGTGGCCCCATCAGTGCACTGCTGTACTCAGTCCAGTTGGATAAGCCTCTAAACAGTGCAGTCCCTTCAGCTCCACAGGCTGGTCCTCTGTTCGCTGTCTATCTGTTCAGCCTACACGGCTTACATAACGTTGCAGGGACACAAAAGACTGCGGAGGCCCAGTCACGCAGTGCCAGGGGAAGTGAGAGTGCAAAAAAGGCCCTTAACCCTGAGCTGTCAACAGATTGAGGCACTCACTGTTTCTTTCATTAGCTCAGGTTTGCCTTGGACAGTTTAGTCTTTTTGGTCTCTCATCTTTTCTGCCACATCTCCCACAAACACATCACTGGTTTCCTCCTTTAAGATGTTTAATTTTTAAATCTTATTCCTGGTTGCTTTTCTTTCTGCCTCATTTTCTCTCTTTTCCAGTCTTTTTACCCAATCATCCTTTCTAAATTTGTTTAATGTTTTAAGGTGGAAAGAAAGTAGCAATATTAACTGAAAAGTGAGGCATTAAACCTGCACTGGCCTGCTCACTTCAACTAAAACATCACAGTGTTAGATCAGGTTTCGTGAGGATAGAATCTCTGTATAACGTAATAGGAGTCGATGAGCCACCGTTTGGTTGTTTGCTCATCTGTCTATCACAGCTGATGTGATTTTAGTGGAATACTTCATATCAGTCTGACTTTCCAAATAAGTTCAGAGTGCCAGGAAGCAGTGTCTATGTTTTTAAGGTTTTTCATTAAACATACACTAATGAGATCCTTTCACAGTCCAGGACTGTGAGAAGATGCTTGAGGAATGGACAAGAAGTGTGCTGGTAGAAAGTTTCAAGAACAAGGGTGATGTGAAGAGCTTTTAAAACCTACAGACTTAAAAAAACAAAGGCTGATGAGCCACACCATGAAGTTACAGGAGAGAGTTGTTGAAGCTAGGTTAAGGAGAGAGGTGAGGGTCAGGGAAGCACCTTTATGACTTCATACTGAGCAGTCATAATGTGAGATTTGCTTCGATCTTTGCTTTGATTGTGCTGATTGAGAATCCCAGAGGGAGTTGCACTTGGATGTAGAGAAAACATATGAGGGTCCCAAAACAGGAGCCGTGGTGCATTTAGGAAGTCGGGAGTGGAGAAGTATGTGAGTGGTGCAGGAGACAAGTATGAGACAGCGAGACAGTGGTGAGGTGTGCATTAGGAGTCACTGTTGGGTTCAATGTTGGGGGTCTGATTGCATCAGGGATCAGCTCTGAGACTCTTGCTGTTTGCAGTGGCGCATTGGTTTCTCCATGGACTATGTTTATACACAGCATTGCGATCTACGCTTCCAAGTGATCCTGGAGAGGTCGAGATATGCACTGAAGGGAAGAGGAATGAAAGTCAGTATAAGAAAAACAGATTACGAGTGTGACTAAGAGGGAAACAAGTGTAGCGTTAAGGAAGCTAGCTAATGCTTTTTCACTTGGTCACCCAGTCTGAAAGGGTCAAAAGAAGTTGAAGGTTCAACTGATACACATCGCTTATATTCAGGTTACAGCTTCTCTGGTGGGAACCCTACTTTGCCCAGCCTTTGAGACACATAGGTGCTGCTCTCTTTTTCTCCAGTTTATTTTCATTTGTTTAATAATCTGTTATAAAAACAGATATATTATTTGTTTGCAGCGCCAACAGATATGAACTGCCAGTCTTTGCTTTTGACTCTAAAACTCATACCTTTAAGACCTGAGGCTTTTTTTTTTTTTTTTTTAGGTCACATGATGACTAAATTACTGGTGTGAACCTCATTCCGGCCTCATTCATGGTTAAAACATTTTGGACAACAGCTGCACAAACTGCGTCAGAAGCTAATTGTCTTGGTTGTCCTCTTGGCCTTCTTTGTCTTCTTCATTTTCCTCTTGACCTTGACCATCTCCACATTTCTGATGTCTTTTGACCTCTGCGTGTTAGGATGCATTGTTCTAGACCACATGCAAGCAATAGCCAGTGAGGTGTCGTTGTGTTTAGTGTGTCACTAAGGCAGTGGCTTTGTGTTTACACCTGGGGAACGGTGTGCTCTCCCCAATGTGGAAAAGTATGACTTGGGTATAGTGTATTAATGAATGGTTGGACTATGTGTGTAATTGCAGATAACATTTGATGACTTCAAAAAACAGCCCCTCGTTAGTTATGATTTACCAACATTTAGACCTGACCTGAAAGCTATGTTCAGCAAAAGCCAGCAGTTGAAATCTAAAGCATCCATAAGTGAGGTATAAACCGTCAAAGTGAAGAGCGACAAATTATGAAATTAAAACATTAAACATTGCAACTAAGACTCCAGCTGAGATGCTCTGAAAACAGTAGAGACTTCTACTTACCTGTGCACACTAACACATTAGAATTCTGTTGCTGTTGTAGTTGTTTTTTCCCCCCTCGCTAGGTGCATCTGTGCTGTGTAGTGTAGGGTTTTCATTAATTTTTCCAATAGTTTTTATTTCCATTATGTCATTTTTCTCATGAAAACATTCCAAATCCTGCTCTTTCTTTTTTGCCAGGTTGAGAATATCCTGCTGAATGACCAGGGAAATTATGTGCTGTGCGACTTTGGCAGCGCCACTCACAGAGTTTTACTGCCACAGAAGGACGGCGTGGCTGCTGTGGAGGACGAGATTAAGAAGTAAGGGCTTTTAGGGCCTGAACATAACCAGTTCTTTGATGTTTTTGAAATAGGACAGCTGATGTGTAAAAATGTGTCCTATGAGGGATGAGCTGTTAAACGCCACCACCAACCCCTTCAAGTCTCTAAATTAGGACTTTTATTTATTTTTTGCCATTTTAAAAAGTCAAAAATTTTCTTTTTCTGAATCCATATGAAACAATAAGATTGGTCTGATGAATAATCAGGGACTGCTTCACACTGAGAGGTAGACTGAGTGAATATAATACTTGTTAATATGTTCATGACAGTTTGTTTTAGTGGCTGGTGGATTCAATTTACTTAATTACATTTTACTGTTAATAATAACTTTTCTTGAAGTAAAACTCATGAGATTAAGGAATCTATTCTGTGAGAAAATGTCCCGGGCTAAGATGGGCAGCATGAAGTATAAAAAGAGTAAAATGTAAAAATGCTTATATGTCATTATCTAACATAAATAATAATAATAAAAACAAAATGGATAACCATAACAAGAATCATAGTCTTATATTTGTTGTTTTGGCAAAAAATATGAAAAAAAAAAAACAAACTAATATAAGTCAGAAAGTGAAAACATTGTTGGATGAGGTCACACTAATGTAGACTGTGTGCGTGTGTGCATGCGTGTTTACGAGCCTTTAAAGATCGTTGCTGATAATCAAATCTTGAATTCAAAGGAAATGTGAGGCACATAAACAAGGTCAGTGTGCACCGTGTGGCAGTTTCTTGGCAGTTTCTTGCCTTGCTATCTTTCTTAGTTTCCTCTTTGCTTTTTTAGTTTAAAAAAAAAAAAAATTTCCAGTGCAGAGAGCGGTGCTGCCGTCTGTGGTAGGTGGCTGCGTAATGGCCCAGACCCAACAGATATCAGAGATTATGCCCAGTAATGGGATGTGATTATGTAGGCACTTCTTGCCCACTGCACATTTGTATGGGAGGGATCTACAGTCTTAGATGTGATTCTGTTTGTATAGTGTCAAATCACAGAAGCAGTTCAGCGTTGGCCTGTTAAATTTCACCCGTTTATAGCTGCAATAAAGTGCAGTATGTGTGGTTGTTATCAGTAATAGGACGATGTGTAAATCTGCCCCGTCATACAGAAATGGGCTCTAGATCTACGCTGACTCAGCTGGTTTTCCATCTCACATTTCAAAGCTGGACTTGCTCAAAATGCAACCAGCTGTTTTGAATGTTATCGGACAGATTCTGAAGAGGAAACTAAATGAAATGTTTGTTCTTCTATTGCAGTAAATTAAGAACTCTCTGACCTGCAGTCTTTTTTTTCTGTGCATCAATAAACAGAAGCAGACAAAGTCATTAATGCAAAGTTTGCTCAAAGCATTGAAAGCTTGTATTTATGTGAAAGTGCAAAACAATACACATAAACGTTTGAATTTGAATTTCAATTATAACTTTGGCCAGTGACTAGAAAAACAAAAAACTGGTTTGTGTGTACTATGTTTAGATGCCTTTGTGAGTACAGAAAATTGGACTGCTACTATACTTGTGGGGACAAACAGTCACTTATGGGGACAAATCCTGTTCCCCACGAGTTTGAAGGCATTTTTGAGGCTCAAAATGTGGTTTTAATGTCAGGGTTACAGTTAGGCTATGGTTAAGGTTAGACATTCATTTTTGATGGTTGCAGTAAGTGGCTAGGGAAAGCATTATGTCAATTAGATGTCCTCACTGAGGTGTGTGTGTGTGTGTGTGTGTGTGTGTGTGTGTGTGTACGGGTTCGTACTATCCTGGTGGGGACCAAAATCTGACATTTACTATACTGGTGGGGACTTTCTGCACCGTGGGGACCAAAATCCAGGTCCCCTCGGGGTTGAAAGCAATTTTCACACTGAAAATGTGGTTTTAGTGTCAGGGTTACAATTAGGTTATGGTTAGGTTTAGGGTAAGGGTTAGGGTTAGGCATTCATTTTTAATGGTTAGGGTAAGGGGCTAGGGAAACCATTATGTCAATGGGATGTCCCCACAAGGATAGCAAACCAGACGTGTGTGTGTGTGTGTGTGAAATCAAGCACACCCCTTTCTTTTGCAATGATGTGCTTTTGCTTTGCACTGAAAGTTGTTTGTAGTGATGAATCAGAAGAGAAAAGGTCATTTGAATGTTAAGTTCCCCTTGACTTTATCAGGCCTCTTATTGAGCCTGTTGTTTAGCTGCTTAGCTACATTTTTTGTTTTGGTTCACTGTAAGAGCCAAACATGTTGTTATGAAACCTAAAAATCCTCTCCTGTCCTACTTGATCAGTGCTAAAACAGCTGAATACAATAGTTTGATTCTAGCTACTACACATATTCAAGCTGCAGATTTCACACAGGAGGAGTCCCTGGATACGTTCCAGCCCCTCCTCCACCCCAGCATCCACCTGTAGGCTCCAGGGGATGTTTAGTAATCACTCCCCAATTTTCTGTGTGTAATACAGAGCCTAGTTGCCAAGCTCTTAACTGTATTCTGTTGTAATCACTAAATTTAAACATCAGTTGAGTGACTGAAATACACTTGATTTAAAAAAAGAAAATACAAATACTGAAAATGTGGTAGAGCAGAAATGTAAATCAGCAGTGAATGACGGGGACAAAGTTCCTAGAAGTGCTTGATTTTTGAACAGGACATGTCTTTCATCGATTACTTCCTGTTGTTGTGTTGCACAGGTACACAACCCTTTCATACCGCGCGCCGGAGATGATTAACTTGTATGCAGGAAAAGCCATCACCACTAAGGCTGATATATGGGTAAGGTCCTTCCCTGTTTGTATGTATGCTGTCTGTGTGTGTTACGCAGGCTGCAGGGCTGGTTTGGCCTGGCAGTACTCTGCCCCGACAGGTTCCTCCTCTCTCTCTTTCTCTCCCAGCTATTTGCCTCCACCAGCTCTCCAGCAGCGTTTTTCCTTCATAAAACATTGAGCAACATCAGTCGCAACAAAGCCAGAGCTCCATCTGATCTTTTCTTCCCTCCCTGCTCCCCGTCCTTTTTCATTTTGGGTCCATATGTGATTATTAGACTCAGTTAAGGGCCTTGATAGACTTGTGTGAAATGGGCCTCCGCTGTTTTGAAAGCAAGAGGCAGAGAAGCAGAAACAAGTGCTTGGAGAGGAGCCATTATTGAGGAATTGTGTAGGTTAACACTCTAAAACAGCCAAGGATGTGGCTGTTAATGGGACAACTAGTGTTTTATTTCTCAGAATGTGCAGTAAGCATCTGATTTTGTTTGAAACATTCAAAAATACCTAAAATTATCAGTAGATTGGAAAAATCTGTGGTGTCAAATCAGAAACTTTCACAAGGAATTAAAGGCGCCACACTCTTGACTAGGGATGGGTATCGTTTAGGTTTTATCCGATACCGGTACCAATCCGGTACTTTTGAAATGGTGCCGGTGCTTAAACGGTGCTCAAACCGGTGCTTAAAGAATGGAGAACACAAAATTGATCCAAAAACCTCTCATGTTCAGCTGTTTTTTTTGTAAAAAGATAACAATGTTAGCCTTTCCTGCAGCTATAGGGCATATATGGTCTCACTCTTGGCTGGAAGCAGTGCTTAAACAATGGAAAAAACACAAACTTTGTCCAAAAACCTCTCATGTTTAACTGTTTTCCACTTTTTCTTTGGTCATTTTAGCCTTTTTGGCCAGGGTGAAGGGAGTATCTGTCATCAAACAAGAAGACAGCCGCATGTAACTACGACGGTGTTTGCTAGTTCACCTTACATGCATTAATGTAATAATGTGGTTAGCGTACTCAACGTTAATTACACACGAACAACATTAAGCTACTCACACAGAGAAGAACGGCTGCTGCTGCCATCATCATCCTCATCATTTCTGCTACACTGGCAGGGTTAGGGGCCAGGACTCTACTCTTCGGGTTTTTGGGGGGATGTTGCTAACTCCAGGTCCGATAACAGGCACCACACCCGCAGTAGATGTGCACGGTGTGAGGTCTCGCAGCAAGCTATCAAACACGGCGCATTTCTTGGCTTTAAAAAAAAAACGTAAAATGATTGGCTAGAATTGGCTCAGGAAAAAAAAGCACCGAAATGTGCGCTGCTTTTCGGTCTGGTTACTACCGTTTATGTCAGAACCGGTGCCATCGTGGCACCGGACACCGGTACCCATCCCTACTCTTGACCCTGTGCTATTTGCTTACTCCATGCTACGTTAGATCTCTGGCTAGTTGTTGCCAACCCATAAACACAAAGTGGCATTAAACTGAATCGAACAGATGGGCCTGTAGATGAGCCCATTGTCACAGATACCTGATCAGGGTTTTTGAGTCAGGCTCGGAGTGATATCTGATCCAAATATCAGATTCATGCATCAATATTGTGCATCAGTAATAAAGTGATGATGATGAGATTAAGGTTGATCCTTTTACTGTGCATGTCTATAAAATACTTCCTCTCTGAATACATACTATTCAGTCAGTAGTAAGACACAGCACGGCTCATCACAGCCTGAGGAAAGTGGCTTCAGTCGGTCAGAGTTATTCAACTGATCAAATTATTTAAATCAGTATCTAAAAAAACTAAAGGTAACTATCAGACTGCATGTTAAAAGATGAACATGCTTCAAATCAGTCTCGGGTTGAAGGAAAATGCCTATTGCAGGAGTCCAAAAAACCCCCAGCTTCCTGTCAACTACCCCATGTGCTGTCACTTCCTGTTTTTGAGCCATGTGCCTGACGGTGAGCTGTGCCTCACACACATTTCTTAAGCGTTTATTCCTACTTTGTGGGGTTGTTTGGTGGTCATGCTGTCTCACTTAGATTAAGAGTTTAGTATCAGCCTGGATTAGCTTGTTAAGGAAAGTGGTGCAGACTATCATCAGACGGAGCGCTTAAAGGGAAACAGTTCCCTAATGGTGCGGCTAATTCCAAAGTCTCTTTCATCTCAAACTGCATGGTCAGCAGATATGCTGGATACTGGAGCCAAATATAGCTTAAGCTGAATATATGTTTTAGTTCAGAGCACTTTTGCATGCCGGTTTGTTTGGACAGCCATACTGCCTGCAGAGCAGACTCTGGGCCTGATTTTGTAAACGCAGTTTTTTAGCCTGTGACATGAATAAAAATATTAATTATTTTCTAATAAGGACCTGTGCACCTCTGTAGGAAGAGAAAGGAAGCCTCATTTCCAGTTTCTTGATCTATTCAGTGATTGTAGAAGTCCATTTTTCTTTTATTTTAATGTGATGAATACCAATGAGCACCATTGATAATTCTCCTGCAAACATCATCTTAGACCTCTTACAAAGACTTCTTGTATCCTTTAATGGTAATCTTGATTTGTTTTCTATTTAAGCCTTTCAGTCAATTTTATCACAAGCCACCAAATTACTGAAAACATCTTAAAGATAATTTCAGTGGTTCAGTAATTCAGCAAACATGCATTTAAAGTTTATCACTGTTGTTTGTATCTTCATTGTCTCAGGGCAAGGAGGAAAGCACCCAGGGTCTGATGGGTATTTTGGGTACTTACGGAGTTTTGCTTTAAATCCTTTGGGCTGTTTGGGCTTAGTGTGAAAAAACCTAGTATTTCTTCAGTTATAAACAAAATGTGTCTGCACCAAAAACTTCCATGGCATCCAGTGTTTAATGAAATGTTTCATCAATATTATTATTATTATTAGCTACTTTATTTTGGAAGAAAATGAAGTGGTGTTTGAATTGAAAACATGCATACACTCCTCATGCTGGGTGTTTTGGGTTTTGCGATAGAATACACACTAACAAAACTTGGGTATGATGTTGGCACTGGGACTGAGTCTCTAGCAGTGCCCACCCTCAAAGTAACTGGATACAGGTGTTTGACCAGATTGTTTGTGTTTTCTCCGCAGGCACTTGGATGCTTGTTGTACAAGCTGTGTTTCTTCGCACTTCCATTTGGGGAGAGTCAAGTCGCCATATGTGATGGAACCTTTATCGTTCCAGATAACTCCAAATTCTCCTTCAAGTTGCACTGTTTAATCAGTAAGTTGGAGTTTAACGTGTCACATGGAGCAGCTGAATACAGCTTTATAGTTATTAATAACTATCCAGAATAACTTTCATTTGTTTTTTCTGCGGTATGTGTCTTTTTTTGATTCAGTAGTTATTTAACATTATTTTGTAAACTAGCAAAATATTCTGTCTGTAATTTGTCTCCCACATTTGCAGATTATCAAAGATGAGAAAAAATGTTGTTTAAATTGGAAATCCCACATTATGGAGCTTGACTTTAGGCTTGACCGTACCAAATGTTACTTTGATGTAATTTCACAGATAAATATAAAAAATACAAAGCCAGGTTACAGTTTCCACCTTTTTAGTGCGGTTTCTTTTCCGTTGCTGTCACCCACAGAGTGATCTCTTTCAGTCTTTCAGTCTTTTTTTTTTTTTTTTTATGCATTTACCCAACTCAAGCCTGTTTGAACCAGTTGAGGACCGTCAGTCACGACAGCTTTGTTTGTGCTCAAGTTATTTCACTTCCCCAAATGTATCCTGTGGCGGAGCTTCCTTTTTAAAACACTTGACAAACAGCTCCACCAAGTGGTCGAGGGAAGGCGATACATGCCGAATACGTGTTGTTCTCCACCGGAGTTGATATAGTTAAGCTTTTTAAAAATGTATTTTTTTTAATATAAATATATTTTTAGTTTAGCTTTACTTACTTTGCAGAGTGGGTTTGCTGGTTTCTGTTTCATTCTTCTGGATTGAAAATGTTTAGTTTTAAAAGAAAAGTTTTCTCTTAATTATTATAATGTCAGGGTCAAGAATTAGGAATTCAGACAAGATAGTACAACAGCTCAATAGTGTAGTGGTGTACACAATTACCCAACAAGCAAAAGATCAGTGAACAAATGCATGAAAGTGGTTTCAAGTAGTTTTTTTTCAACTGTCTAGTTTTTACTTTTGTTTCAAGTAACTGAAACTTCCTTTTAGTTTTAGTTAACTATAGAAATCTTGCTCTTGAAGTGTATAAAGTGACCTCTTTTTTTTATTTAATCTTCTTCAGGATATATGCTCGAACCAGACCAGGAGAAGAGACCTGACATTTACCAAGTGTCCTATTTTGCCTTCAAATTAGCTGGAAAAGACTGTCCAGTGCCAAATCTCTTCGTAAGTCACAGGCATAAAACAGTCAGCATGTCCTTAGCCTTTCCTCACTGGCTTATTAAAATGAACTTCCCTGCTGTTTATCTAGAACTCTCCCATCCCGACGTCACTCCCCGAACCTCTGACAGCCAGCGAGGTCGCTGCTAAGAAGAGCTTGACGAAAGCCAGGTGCTGCTCACCGACAGTTTTATTATGTATAAACTGAAAATGGGAATGATGGATTACTTTAATCTTATGTGTTCATTTTTTATTTTATTGTTTTTTCACCTCTTGAGATCACAGCCTGTCAGCTGTTACAAGGGCACATAGTAAAGTTCTTCCTGCACATGCTGAGGGACACTTTTGCTTCCTCCTTTACAGGATCACAGACTCTGTGGGCCCAACGGAAACATCGATAGCTCCCAGACAGCGGCCAAAGGCTGCAAACAGTAATGTCCTGCCTCTCACCAACACTGTCACCCCTGTCAAGATGACCGTGCCTTCAGCACCCGTCAGCAACGGCCAGAAAGGTTTGTTAAACTTCAGTAGAATCGAATTTTTACATCTAAGAAAATGTCTTAAAGGAGTTTGTTAAGTCTTCATTTCGACAAAATACAGTACAGACTATATACACAGTATTATTTTCAAACAAACCAAAACACATTTCTTAAAATTACCGAAAATTATTTATGAGTTTGCATAAATTCCAGAACTAAATATCTTCTAAATGAGGATAATGCTGCAATGTTTTGCTCATTGCCTACATCCACAGATGAGGATGAGAATGTTGATTGACTGGTAAATCGACAGCTTCACCAGCTCAGCTCTCGTCACCATGTGATATCTGAATATATAAACCCCTAGACCTCCTGGATTCAGATTTACTTGTTATTTCCTTTTCTGGAGTCTAAAGAACAAACACTGTTCATCTGTACCTCTCAGCTCCCACTCCTGGCTCTGGGCAACCATCCATACAGTCTCAGCCTCAGCAACAGCCTCAGCCACAGGCCAGCAGTCAACAACACAGAGTCCTGCAGCAGCTACAACCTGGTGATTTGCGTCTGCAGCAGCTACAACAGCATCACCACCACCAGGCAGTGCAGCAACAACATGCAAATGCACAGCAACTCCAATACCTCCAGGTACATCACACAATGATCCCAGTTATTATGCATCAGTCATTTTTAAGCCATCACTTGGAGGCAATGTTTTCCATACTTTTTTACATTTTGATTTCAGTACCAACAGGCTGTGCAGCAGTCGCTTCAGCAGCAGCAGCAGCAGCAGCAGCAGCAGCAACAGCAGCAGGCAATGCTCCAGCAGCAGCAACAGCAGCAGGCCATGCTCCAACAACAGCAGCAGCAACAGGCCATGCTTCAGCAGCAGCAACAACAGGCCATGCTTCAGCAGCAGCAGCAGCAGCAGATGATGTATCAGCAGCAGGTTGCTCAGGCTCAGTACGCCGCCATGGTGAGTCCTTTCAGAGGTCTAGATGTGACACCAAAACCTCCAGTGATGCAATAAGATACCCTAAAGTTCGGTGACTGCATCCATAATGTTTAAAAAGGATGTTTGGGTTAATTCAACATCTTTGTTTTGTGCACCCGTGGACCACTTCCACTGCTCGTGCAGTTTCTCCTGCTGAAGAGAGCTGGGTCTCCAGCCAAGACCCAGAAACCAAACAACAGTTCAGTCACAGAAATGGCTCTGCTTTCCCAGTCTATCCACCTGTAGTCATGTAGCTCCAATGCTCAATATTTAAAAATCAAAAAGGTAATACTTGACTTGGACAGATCTCAATTTCAAATTCTCAGTTTGTTCTGGCCATATCAACAAACATGTGGCCCCTTTTGGCCTTGTGCGGCTTGGCTTATGTGGAGTCTGCTCTCGAATCGACAGCCATCAAATTGAATTTGCTTTTTGTTCAAGCGACTGAGAAAACCGTGACAGCATTTCAGAGCAGAAGACTTTATCCAAAACTGCAGTAAATAGTTTGAGCAAATGACAGCGAAACACATGGAGACACAGCGTGAAATAACACGGAGCTGAATATTTCATTTAATGTCATAATGGCCTAAATTTGCTCTCTGTTCCAAACACTGGCAGCCAGTCCTCCTCCCTCGAATCTCCTCACGTCTGTGCCAAGCAGCATTGGAAGCAGACGCTCAAACTTCCTACTGAATCTGTCCAAATATTCTGAAAACTAGTATTTACTGAATCAAACACACAAACACAGGTCCTCCAAATGTGCACTGTAAGGGCGGCGCAATTTTTAGTCTGTTTCCCACCGAACGCGTACCATCTGTTTTATTTCAGAGGCAATCTGGTCTGAGCGAAGCCACGAGGGGATCGAACAGAGGGTGAAATGGAGCAGTTTTATCTATGTTGCGTTCTGACATATGAAGCGGTTCATATTCAGGGGAAGAGGCGAGTGCTCAGAATTACTGTTCTTATTCCCAAGATACCTGCTTAGTGTTTAAAAAGCGGCATTTCCACACCGATCTTAGACCTGCTCCTTATTGTGAGGAAGACGCATTGCACATTTGTAATATGGTTTAATGACATTGGATCAGTTTCATTTGTTCGGTACTTTAAATGCACAACAGCAGTGTGAAAAAAATGCTTTACAAACTTGGAGAGTAGAGAAAATCTTGGATGACTAGAAGATTCAGAGAAAAAGCAACAGGTAAACCATAAACTGTATTTAAAAATGTTCTAAATTTCACTCACTTCATCATCTTTTGCAGAATTTATTTTATATACTACTCAAACAAATTAAAGGAACACTTTGGAAACGCATCAGATTGCAATGGGGGAACAAATTATGCTAGATATCTGCACTGATATGGACTGGGTAAAAGACTGCCACATCATTTTATAGAACTTAAAATTATTAACCTGCAGAGCCCTGAATTCAAAGACGCACTGAAAATCAGTGAAAAACTGATACACCAGACTGGTCCGTTTTGCCAAAATTTCATTGCAGCAACTTAAAAAGGTACTTTGCCCCTGTGCGCTTGTTTGCATGCTCTTAATGAGACGATGGATGGTGTCCTCCGGGATCTCTTCCCAGATCATGAGTGATCAGATGACCCTAAACATGAAGACCCAGGGGTTTTCTATTGGATTTAGGTCAGGCGAGCGTTAAGGGACAGTCAGTGTTATCAATTCCTTCATCCTCCAAGCATTGTTGGACCCACTGCTCCAGCATAGGGTTTGACTGTGGGTCCAAGGCTTTCATCCTCATACCTTCTGGCAGTTAGGGTGCCTATCCTGTAGAGGTCTGTGCATCCCTACATGGATATCCCTTCCCAGACCATCACTGACCATAGCACCAAACTGTTCATGCTGAACGATGTTACATGCAGCATGGCGTTCTTCACGGCTTCTCCAGACCCCTTCACATCTGTCACATGTGCTCAGGGTGAACCTGCTCTCTTCTGTGAAAAGCACAGGGTGCCAGTGGTGGACCTGCCAACCTCGTGAAGTCTCTTTTTGGTTGTTTGGTCAGAAAGATTCACACCAGTGACCTTCTGTAGGGTTCTGGCAGTGTTCATCCTGTTCCACCTTGTACAAAGAAGTAGATACCGGCCCTGCTGATGAGTTAAGGGCCTTCTCTGGCCCTGTCCAGCTCTCCTAAAATAACTGTCTCCTGGAATCTCCCACGTGATCTCGAGACTAGTGCAGTTGATCAGATCAATATCCCAGAACTTTAACTGACTTTAGCACCTTGTTTCGCACTCTCTGATTGGCCAGAAAATTGATCTGTTAGCCATATTTTGAGTTAGTCGTTATTAGTTGATGTGTTCAGTTTGGTGTTCGATGTGCTGTTTGACTTTCATTCCCTCATCCCTCCCCTCCACCGTGTCCCCAGCTTTCCAAATCCAGAACTGGTTTCTAACAACATTTCATCATCATAATGCGCCATGAAATCAATGGTCCGTCCCTCATTCCCTTCCCCCCTTCTTCTCCCTCTCTTCCTTCCCTAACAGCTGCAACAGTACCAACAGGCTTTTGTCCAGCAACAACAGCAGCATCAGCAACATCATCAACAACATCCACAGCAGCAGCAGCATCATCCTGCTCAGCAGCCTCTCCCCTATATGTCTTCCCCTCTTGAGTTCCAGATCCCTCTGGGTTCCTACAATGCGACCACACCCACCACAGGAACTGGAGCTGGTACTGGCCAGATGGGGGGGCCATCTCCTGTGGATCCCTCATACACTAACCCCAGGTAATGTCCTCTGTCCTTTGAATCTGTTTGTGGAAGTGAAATTAGATTGCTTCCCTTCTACATGTGAAAGTATTTCCCTTCTTTCCATTTTTAAGCATGTAGAAAGTTTTTATGTGATGTGAAAATGGGATTTAAATTAAACATCTGTATGTTAAAGATGGATGCAAGCACCGTGACCTCAGCCATTTCTTCTCACTTCAGCATTGGGTTTTTTCAGTCCCATCGATTGTTTGGAAAACGCACGCAGTTTATGAAGACTTAGAAATATCTAATTGATATTGTCTCTAATGTGGTCTGTTTGCTGTCCTCTCTCTGCCGTAGGAACCCTCTGCTGTCCACAGATGGGGTCACCCCACCTTTGCAGAGCTGCAGCAGTGCAGTCAGCAACCCTCCCGATATGTCAGGCTGGAACCCTTTCGGAGAGGACAACTTTTCTAAATTGACCGAGGAGGAGCTGCTTGACCGGGAATTTGACATGCTCAGAGCAAGCAAGTGAACTCTAATGTTTTAATTCTTTTGTAATTTCAAGAAAAGAAAGAAAAGAGGTGATTGTTTGAAAAGTGTTGCCATAGACGGAGAAATTTTCTGTAAACATTTCAGTTCCTCGTGAATGTCTTTTTCAGATGAAGGGAAAAATCTGGCACGTGAACCACATGATTGTGTATCACCGTGTTTATTTAGCTTTTTAACCAGATGGAGAATAAACATTTTTCTGTTGTTAAAATAGCAGATTTTGGGCATTGTGCTCTTACTGAGTGTATTCTCAGAGCTGTGGGAGTCTGTACATATTTGAGGGAACATTTATCAGTAACACCCACAATCATATGCAACAATATTTAATTTCAAAACTACTTCTATCACCTCGTAGCTGTAGATGATCTAATTGTGATCTTTTATGTACAGAGAAGCCAGTGGAGAGGACAACGAGCGTGGAAACTGACCGACCGCCGCCTGCTGCCTCCGCAGCCAAGCCCCTTCCTCCAGAGGATCTCTTCGGCTCAGTCCCATTTGTGGCCAACGCAGGCAAGTCTTAGAGGAGTCTCTACCGTGAGGACCCAACACTGTGGAGCCACCTGCCCCCCCCAGTCTGTCCTCTTCCTGCCCTCCCCCATCCCAGTCTTCTCCCCTCACCTGACCTCTGGTCAGAAGCTCCTATGCCACAAGGACCCAGCAGTGGGCCATTTAAAACCAATGATCAGTCAGATTTGTGTTGTTTCCTAATGTTAGTTGGAAGATTTAGATGCACCTATGCTGTCATTATGAATCATATTATTAATAATAATGATAATAATGATTAAAAAAAGTGAATTGCAGCTTTTGCTCCTCTGTGGTTAAAATAGGAAGCGAAGGAGTAGCAGGTGTGTTGGTGCATTCAGTGCAGTGAAGTTTAACAGAGGGCTTATTAATGAAAATATAATGTCCCGTTGGAACAAACCTTTATGCAAGTCAGATGGAAGTCCACTCATAAACACGTCTCTCTCCACATGGCTGGAGCAAGGTACTAACACAGAATAGTCAGAGGTATATGCTCATTGTGAGGCACTTTGGATTAAATTACACTTTGAATAAAAGTGCATTAAAAAAAAAAAAAAAAAAAAAAAAGTTTGGTGAGAAGCAAAAACTTCTGTGTCCAGCTTGGACAAGAGCTGGATGAAACTGCTGTTTAAAAGCAATATGAAATGTCACATAGTCGGTACTACAAAGGGCTGAGTGATGTTTAAATGTCAGTTATTTAGTTTCTGACTGGTGAATAAATAAATACAAAGGCCATCTAATTAAAAGAATTTCAGGAGTCATACGAATATTTTTTTCTTCATGGTGTTAAATTTTGAAGCAAATTCATTTTAGCACCATTTGAATTTAACAGTATTACAGTTGTCTTAATAAAGCGGGTTATTCGGTGTTCAGCCAAACGCTTGAGCTACTTTCGGACCTTTGCAGTTCCTCTGACTCTGACAGGAAGTCGCACCTTTCTGTATGTCTGCACTTCAGGAATGAGGCCATAAAGTTCACAGACAACTCCAGCACAAGAGGAGCCTTTAGTGACGTTGGTGTTTGCTGTGGCAGCACTGACAGCTTGCATATTTACAGATAAATACAATAAAATTTGCTCTAAAATTGTTGAAGTCCAGGCTTTAAGAATGTGATTTGGACTCATCAGGTCAAATATTGTTATTTTTCTGACTTCAGAGCCAAGTTGGAGTGTTTGCGTGGTTTGCTAATAAAATGGAAAAGAGCTAAATAACGGTTTTCAGGTATTACCTCTGTGCTAATCAATAAACTGTACCTAATACCTCTTATTTTGTTTGAGCTGCTCTTTAAGGTGGAACAAATCAAAGAAATTAACAGCTTTCAAGAAACAACTGTAATGCTCCTATCCTAATGGTGTTATTAAATTTAACCTAAAAGGGAGAAGTCTTTTTGGCATGAAGTCGGTGTCAGTGTATTTTCACGTTTACCAGTTGGAGTTCTTTGACGTAGTCGTAGTTGTCATCACTGTGAAGTCCAGCTGCGTTCCTGGGAAGATCCATAGATTTAAACCAGACCTGTACATCAAGGAGTCACTCACAGTGAGGCAATAAAGGACATTATTACTGCATAGTAAATTACAACCCTCCACAGCTCCTTCCTCGGTCTGTCTTTTCCAAATTTTCTCAGTTTTCATCAGAAAGGAACTAAAAAGCTCTGATCGTTGGAACTCTTTGGTCCGAAAGCGTCTGTTTTACTTGCAGCTTTGTAAACATGTTTTATTTTGCATAATTTACCATATCGGAGAGTTGGTGCTATATATTTGGTGTTGGGGACTAATCAAACATGTAGCTGAGATGATCTCACACCCATCTTTCAGCTCCTGTATTATTACGATGTCTGTTGAACCATCACTCAGCCCTGGTACTAACAAACTCCACTTTGAGGAGGGGGGAAAAAAGCAAACTTGAACTTCCAAAGTTATGGCTCGTCGCCGTTTGTTTACATGACGATACTGTCGCCCCTGCAAAGATTCCTCACACGTTGCACGATAGTTTTTCCGAAGCCTCAAATGTTCTTCACATGTGGAGTGTGCACTTTACTGTGGAGGCCGACGTCATAACCTGATTTGGCTTCATTAACCGGTCAGACTGCTTGTGGTTCACCCCCTCCCCTCCTCCCCTAACACAGATCACAGCCTTGTTAAAGCAATGTGAATATCTGAGCGCAGTATTTCTACATTTATCACATCGGTGGCAGCAATAAGCTTCTGTGCCTCTGTACTCTTCCTGCTCCTTAAATGTGAATTGATAAATGTTTTGATAGGTGATTTAGACACGCTGTTTATAATTAATGGAATATATTTAATGATTAATCCTGAAACACTTTATTTTCTAAGGGAGAGTGAGTGTTTTTTCTTTGCTCTCTCTCTACAGTAAATTCATCTCAAACACGCAGGCTTAATGCAAATCCAGCTTAGAGTAGATTAAGACAAGATAACAATGCAATATAACCCTATAAGCACTTGAATGTAAGTGTGGAAATATTTTATCGTCTTCACTTATTACTTAAGGAATATAAAAATCTATACAAGTTCAAATTGGATAAAACGAAAAACCAAAAAAGAAGCCAAAAAAAATTAAAGGGACTTTTGTACCGAGCTGATGCAGAAAGGTCAAACCCACTTTGTTGGGACTCATTCCTTCAGGCTGGCATGAAAAAATTTGCAGCAAATTTTGGAGCAGCCTCTTCGCTCATGTGTTTGTGCCATCGGTTAGTTTAGCGGTTTTGTTTTGTTTCTTTAAAGGCCGCTGCTGACTTTAAAAACCGTATCGGGTCAGGTTTTATTTTCCGTGATTTGATATCGGGCTCCAGCTCCACCTGCTGGTCCACTGCAGCTCTGCTTCTGAGCGTTAAACCCTAATAAATATCCAGTTTGTGATTTAAGTGTTTCTGGTGTTGGCGACTCGTACTTGTTGCGTCAGGCAGGTCATACCTGCTGCCAGACGGTGGAGAAGTTCATTTTAATCCTCTTTGATGACCAACATAGCTGACAGTATTTTTTTTATTTATTTTTTTTTTTTACAAAGGAACTACATTTTATAAAAAGACTAGTGTGCTGGTTTACTTTACAGGAAATTCCATAAAATCTAACTTTAAACCTATCAAGCACAGATAACAGGGTGCCCGTCATAACCCTTAAAGATCTCTGAGTAACTTTAAGAGTTCTAATCAGAAAATGTGTTATTGGCCTTCCCCGTGCCCGATGTCACGGCGGATTACGACATGTTATAGGTAATCTTAACCTTTAAGTAACTGTGCTAATTTATCCGCTTCCTTTATCCGTGACAGATTTACTCAGTGTTTTCATGCAGTTAATTTACCTGCTTAGAAAATTATAGTGGATACAAAAACTTGTATGGTTAATGAAAGGATGTGGGGTTTTTTCTTTCTTTGCCACAACAACGGACCAAAAAAGTGATAAAAGTAGATCCCACTCATATAAAGGATGACGGTTTTTATAGGGAGCTCGACTTGACTCTAACTTTCGTTATTGTTTTAATTGTTTTATGTTGAATACAGCTGGCTGATGGCACGTTCTCTTGTTTAAATGTTGAATTCTTATTTTTGGTCAAAAATGGAGGAAATTTTGATTTATTCTTTTTTTTTTTTTTTGTTTTATTCTTTCTTTTTATACATATTTGAATCCATACAATCCTAAAGGGCTGTATGTTTGTTGATCCTCACTGTGCTGCTGTTTATCCGCCTTAGGGCAGCAAGTGAGCGTTTTCCTTGGCACTCATCTGTGCACACCTGAACCATATCACATTGTAATGAATATAGTCGCTGGTAATTTGTGTTTAGCTGAAGGTAAGTTTGGAGTTAAAGCTGCTTGATGCTTCTGTTCCACCTCATTTTCCGCTCATATCACTGCCTGCCTTTACTGGGGCCTTTTTTGGAAAAACTGCTTCATTTAAGTTTTTTTTTTGTTGTTGTTGTTGTTTTTGTTTTTATTATTTTTAATTATTTTATTATTTTCATTTTTCATTTAGTGAGACAGCCATTCTCAGAAACATCTTGTTCATGTGTATTGGTGGATGGGTCTCTAGCTCGGACAGGTGAACCATCAGAGCCAAAAACAAGTGAAAGGGACAGCCAGTGTTATTAATGCACTTTATTTTATTTTGAAAGTGCAGTGAAATAGGAAGTACTGTCCCAGGATCTGTAGGATGATGATGTTTTATATTGTTTACATTTGCAACTTTTCTGTGCTCTTTCCTCTCTGTCTCGGGGCGTTTCCCCCCTTTGTTACTATATTTTTGTTTTATTTTTTGTTAGCCTTAAATCATGCAGATGTGTTAGGAAGCCTCCAATAAGATGACTTAAACTATTGGACTTTTTTTTTAAACTTTAATTTTCATTAGAAGTGTTGGAAAAATGTCACAGCTCTTCAGCTTTAGTTGACTCCAGCAGCTCCTGGTACCTCTCCTGCAGAAAGACAACAACCTATAGATCAGTAGTCTTCTTGTTTTTGCAGCAGACTATGTAAAAGGTCCTGTATCATACTGTGAGTGTGAATGTACTTCTTTATAGAATGTTACTGATGAATAAAAAAATCCAAAATCAATACTCACTTTGGTTCCTTTTTTATCCTTAAAGAGAATCTTAGTCTTTCCACCACTACACCACGAGCAAGATGTTCCTGATGTTAGGATGGCTGTCTTAAGTGTCGCCCCGTCCAGCTCGAACTGAAACCTGAGCATGTTTGAGATGCTGTGCAACAGCTGGTTGGCAAAACGAGAGTGTGAAACAGAAACGGAAGCAGCGACGCATGCATCCTTCACTCGCTTGGTTAAGGGTGCATTTCTGCAAACTTTAGCAACAAAGACATTTTCAAGTCTCTTACATGCATTTTGGCTCCAGTTCTTCTGTTAAATCGGTGAATCTTCCATATAAAGGGGTAGATGTGAATCTGATTTTGCCCCTATGCCTAGTCAGCTGGAAACCTGATGGAGATTAAAGCTCTGAACATGATGAGTTCAGCGTGGTTAATCCTCGTTTGCAGGTTTAGTTCTGGACGAACTTTGTGTTTCATGTTCTCGTCATTTCCTTCTGTGGTGGAATTTTGACCATATTTGTATATCCGCCTATCAGGATGCTGTATGTGAGTAAAACTCTTATACTGCAAAGAAATACCAAAGAGGCTTTGAATATGCTGCAGTTCACGATGGATGATCCAGCAGTGCACATGCACTCTCTCATTTGTCAATCAAGCCCCCTTTCTCATTATGTCGTAGCCCCTCCTACCAGAGATGCGAGGAAGGAGTTGAGACCACAGGTGTATTAGCTATTATTATAACTCACTGAAGTTCCTCCGTCCCAGCCCTGATTCTGTGGTTTGGAAGAACCCAGAAAGGGTTCTGACAGCGATGATGATTTAGATCTCACAGGCCTGAAGCCATGTCAATTAAATACGACACGTCGCACAACTGATTCATAAAATGTTTTTTTTTCCTTAATTTTATTACTTAAGGTGTAACAGGTGCTGATCGTGTTTTCTGTTTAGGGTCAATTTTAATTCGGCGTGATGCAAAGTGATGAGTTGCACAAACAAGTTTTCATCTTGAATGACTGAAACAACATCAAAAGGAGAAGTTTTGTATATTCCAGCTGTGAGGCACACCTGTACAAACACTTCTGCAAAGGATGCACCTGTTCATCCTCCTACAGCCTCCTCTCCTCCCTCATCTAAATGCATTTAGGAATCAACACGGTGTACTGGATAGAGGAGGCGTTCCAGACCATCCAGCAGCTACAGTTTTACAGACGCGTCCCTCTCCAAAATCGTTAACCTGAACCCTGCAGGATAAAATGTAATGTGGGCGTTCCCGTTTGGCTCGCCGTCGCTCGGTTCACCTCTCAGCGGCCTCGTCAAATCAATCTGTGCTCGGCGGTGGTTGTTCGGCGAGGGAACAGACTTCTGTAAGCCCCTGCTGCTCTCGTTCATTTCTAACAGATTTTTATCTCCCGTCACACAAGAGAACAATCACACGCATGTTTTCGCCACTTATTTGTATCTTTAAGAGATCAGACGCAGCCTGTAATCCTTCAGAATCTCCCCCCACCCCACCGGAGGAACACTGACAAAACAAATCCGCGTGGCTCTGACATCTTCTCTCATGATTAAAGATGTTTCTATTGTTTGGCGGGATCGCCTCGTTCCGGGAGGTGAGCATGATTACAAGTTCTAATCCGGGTGGGCCGAGCAGATGCAGAGCAGCTCGGACTTCTTATCTTTGAGTGCTGCCTTGTTTGATTTATCGGCAGCAAAGCTTTTGGCTGATCCGCCGTCACGTCCTGCCAGTTTGGACGCTTGGTTTCCATTTTCATGTTCGCAGCAGGGGGTCGTTCTCTTCTTCTCTTTTTCCCAGCGTTCCTCTAATAGGGAACAATGAATTGGCTCATTGTATATGGCACCGTTTATCTTCAATACAATTGGAGACTATCCACTCGCTAATTAGGATAATTTCTAAGTTGCCATTATGCAAATCTCTTGGACATAAATTTACACACTGAAGGCAGAAATTTTTCCTCCAAATGCCAAAATACATGTAAGAATTTCCAAAAATGCAGAGTTTAAATAAGAGAACAAAGCTTCCTTTTTCAAGTCTAAAGGGATGCTCGCAGCTTAAATCTCTAAACTTTAAAAGTAATTCTGTGAATCTTGAAAAGCTGCTCGTCTTATTTCCCCGGCCTCTAAGCTCGCTCTTCATATGGCAGGATCAGACATAAGAAGTCGGAGCAGCTTTTAGACCATATTGACTTTTGCGATTGCACTTCTGCTTCAGTATAAGGCAAAGTTTTGGGCAGTTGTTTGTGTGGGGAAGTTGGCGTATAAGCAGAGTAATCCTGGGTAGTGCCTCCATAATACAGCGGTCAAAGAGGCAGCGGGAGGCATCAGGACTCGATCTGTCACTCATCACTGACTTTTGATATTAGTAGCAAAATTGAGTGAATCAGTTGTTTCACAAAAACCACAATCAGTTTTCACCCATTTGGACACAATTTAACAGTTTTCCTGCAAAATTCAAAATGCGTTCACACTGTGATTCAGGTGTAATGTGGACAACAGGAGGCAGAGCTCAAACACCAGTGCAGCACAGACTTGAGCTCTTAAACAAGACGGCTCTGATATCAGCCGTTCAGAGGGCACAGCCAGCCAGAGTGAGCTGAAGGTTGGTACCAACGATGGATGGAAGCAGTCTGAGAGGCGGCGGACGAAGACGAGAAGGAAAGATCGATTTCACACCAAAATAGTTTTTCTACATAGAAGTGAAATGAAAAGGAGGAACTGTAGAGCATTAGACTCAGACTGCCTGAGTGTCACTCATACAAGTGACTCATTCCATGTTTTCATGTGTTCAGCTTAACCTTAAAATGATGTTTGATAAGAAAAATGTGAAACTGGACTCCAACCAGAGCACCTCGGCATTTACAACAAATTCAGGAGATAATCTACATGAAATTTTAACAGCTGGCTCATTTAAGCTCAGTTTTTTAAAACTTCAACCACTCCAAGACACGGGTAAAAACTATGAATTTCCCTTTGGGATCAATAAAGTTATTACGAGTCGCAGCCAAAATATTTTGTGTTGTAGAGGAGCAAACTGGCATTGAGACCCTGGATGTCTGCTCTGTGGACATCTGTGGAATTCACTGGGTAAAACATTTAGGGGTCTCGACACCATGTGGGATGGATGCTGCTCAGTATGAGTCGGATTATATGAAAAAATCTTTGATGACCTGCGTTTTGATACCAGCCTCGTCTTCTACCTGCGAGTCCTCCTGAGTCAAAATGATTTTCTAATATAAGCATGTTAAACCTGCTGTCAGCTGGGAGACGTCACTGATTTTCCATAAAATAGCTCTTTTATGTTAACGTTGCACAGGAGTTTTGGGGGGATTGGTCCATCTGATTTCTTTCTTTGTTTTTGTAACACTACAGTCTAGATACACGAGTAGCAAAGACTTGAGTTACACGTCCTGCAGTGTTATTATTCTGACTGGTTTTGTGTGATCTGAAGTCATTGCAGGTTTGTGAGGTTTTCTAAATGAAAAATTGAGTTTTGTTTTTGGAGAGATCAGAAAAGGGTTGGATGTCTTAAAGAAATTTGACTTGGCAGTTGTTAAAACTATCAAACATCTGGAAGGATCAGGGGTTAACATCTGTATTATCTGTGTTTTGTTTCTGCAGGTACCAGCGCGCAGAAGGCCGAGCCGACCAGTGCGGAGGTCGGCGTTCCTGAACCTGCTGAGAGTCTGCAGCTGACCCACAAGGAGCACAAACCAAGCAGGAAGACCAACTGCAGGCCCGGCGACGAGTCCGACAGCGACTTCGAGTCCGACCCTCCTTCACCTAAGAGCAGCGAGGACGAAGAGCCGGAGGAAGAGGAGGCGTTGAATAGCGAACATGGTGAAGACACCGAGCCAGAGAATTTTGGACAGAGGCCTTTGCTGATGGACTCTGAGGAGGAGGGAGAGGAGGATGAAGACAAACACAGCTCAGATTCAGACTATGATGCCAGCAGGGTGAAGAACCGCTCAAAGAAACCTGCAGGAGCTAAAGGAGCGACTGCTGCCACCAAGAGTCCTCCTTCTGGGATGGCTCTGATCACGCCCCCAGAGTCACCTGGTGGAGCGAGAGCTGTGGAGCCTGTGGATGTTTTTGGTGCTGTGCCCTTTGTCGGAGGAGCCTCGCCTGTGGAACCTCCAGAGGCCACAGATATCTTCACTAAAGCACCTTTCAAGGTCGGCCACGAGCAGCAGGCGGCAGACGAGTTTGACGTTTTTACCAAAGCGCCGTTCAACCGGAACCTCTCGAGGTCGAGCAGGAGCGGCGGTGACGTCCCCATGGGCCAAACGCCGCCAGTTTCTCCTGAGGGCATCGATGTTTTTGGCTTCTCTCCCTTCCAGCCAAGCCCCGCCGCCCCACCTCCCACCACCTCCAGAAGTGCCGAAGACATCTTCCGGACACCCTTCGAGGAGTCGGCGAGTCCTCAGCAGCAGAGGCTGAAGCAGCGCAGCCTTCAAAAGCTGTCATCCCGCCAGAGGAAGACCAAACAGGAAGCCACGGCTGGGGGCAGTAACGGCAAGCGGCACCACGGCACACCGACCGGAGGTCGCAAGACTAACAAGCCGACCTATCGCACGCCCGAACGAGTCCGCAGACACAAGAAGGTCGGCCGCAGAGACTCGCAGAGCAGCAACGAGTTCCTCAGCACCTCTGACTCTAAGGAGAACATCAGTGTGGATATAACGATGGCCGAGGGAGCGTCTCTGCCGGTGGACGACGCCCTTTTAGACCCGTTTGGAGCCAAACCCTTTCACCCTCAGGACGGCGGCCGACACAGCCAGTACCAAGGCCTCAGCGACGGTAAAGGTGACATCAGCACGGCCAACGGTAAGTCCTGGACAGGCTCTCTGCACGGAGAGAGCCGAATCATGGATGACTTTGGGGCGGTGCCCTTCACAGAACTGGTCATCCACAGTGGACCTCAGCAGCAGGCGGCGCCCTCACAGCCGCTGGACCTCGACCCCTTCGGAGCCGCACCTTTCCCCTCAAAGCAGTGACTCCAATTGCGTCTTCCCGCTCTGTCAGCTGCTTTCTTTTTCTTGGTTTGGGATCATTTTTAACCAACAAGCTAAAACTTTTTTCTAAGAGCATTTTAATACACCAGAGTCTGGATAACAAACCCTGTGGAGTGCGAGTGGCGTTTCCACATATCCTTCAGCTGCACATGTTTTTGAAAAGCCTTTAATGCTGCATCTGAACGCTGTTTGGAACCAAAAGAAACCCACTCAAAAAAAAAATGTGATTCTGAGCTTCGCGTTTGACCGCTTGACTCGCTGTGAAAAGCTCTCTCCGGCCTGCCTTCTGATCTGCCGACATGTTTTTGTTTTTAGCACCACGAAGCCTTACCTGAGCTCGGCTCTGCCTTGCTTCATAGTACCTCAGAAACCACGACGCCGTCAGCCTCTCGCGTCTTTTGAAATCATTTGGGAGTTTTCCTGAACCTCTTAGTTCTATCTATTTTAGATTCTTCTCTATGCATAATGTCACAGTAGTCTTTATGCAGCTAAATGTGGGTGTGGTTTGTGATGCATTAGAAGGGACTGAATCTTGTTCTTCTTGGAGCTCTTAATCGGGTCAGGTTTAAATTTAGGATCTTAACTTTTTTTTTTCCTAGCAGTAAGAACTCTTGTTTTTTATTTTTTAAATAAGTTACAACTCAACATTTCTCTGTTAGAAATAAAACACACAAAGCCACGTTAGAGGACTAGTTTAGGATTTATGAGCCCTGCAGAACTCGAGCTGTTCCACTGTTTTCCCGGCATTGTCACTGACCTCGGCATTTTACATCATCGGGAATTTTGCCATTGGTAAACTGATAGGTTTGCAGGTTTAGTCTGAACAAGTCCCATGAAAGAACTAAAGCCAATCAAGTGTTTCAAGTAATTTTCGCTCCAACCCCAAACGTTTGTAGCTGTTACATGACTGAGGTGCATGTGAGACTGGCTCACATTAGCTGCTCTGTAAAGGTGCTTGTTGTACATTTGTATATTTAAAAGTAGCGTAAAAGCTTTAAAATTGACTAAAAATGTCACCAGAATGTGAAGAAATAACTGCTACAACAAAAAGGACTTTGTGCCGAAGCGATATTGACTGAAGTTGAATTAGAGCGGGGCTGTACTTTTATGTAATACCAATCAGCGCCACAAGATGGTGCTGCGAGTCTGTGTAACCTGAATTAAACTGGGTGTTGTAAAAACCTCTTGAGAAAATTAGGGGTATGAATTAAGAAGAAAGGGTGAAATAACAGCAGCACACACCTTAAATCATTTCAGCACGCCCCCTGGTGGTGAAAGATTTGATGAAGGTAGATAATACCACTAACCTGCTCGCTTCAAAGTCTGTGCTGAATTCAGACAAAACCCGTACTTGGAGGTACTGTTTAAGATTATGCATGTCGAAGTCAAGTCAAACCTTCACCACCAGGTGGCAGCGTTTTTGCTAACGGGTGTGTTGATGTTTTTTTAAGATTCATGTTGCTGCTACTGTTAACTTTTTTTTAAAATCAGGTTTCTCAAGAAGCTTTGCAAGACCACAGCTGTAGTCAGAGATGAATTTGAAGTCAAATTTACCTCCTTTTTCTATCACTTTCCCTTAACCTTGAAACAGGAAGTAGACTTTATAAGGATTTATGAGAAGAAGCTATAAAGGATAATTTGGTTGGTTGGTTTTTGAACGACTTTTAAACTGAGAATTTAGAAAAAGTGGACGTACTGTGTGCTATGTGTGAGAGAGATAAACCCGACTCGCTTCTCTTGGGTTTTCATTTAACCCCGTCTGTGAACGCAGCCCCACTCAAACTAGTATTTACGGAAGGTCTTTGAGAGCAATAGTTTGGTGTTAGAAAGAAGAACCGTACTGTTCAGAGCTTTAAATAATTCATATTTAGAGGCGCTGCTATAAAGCTCATCTTTGTAGCCAGGAGGCATAAAAAAATTAGAAAATGGCACCCGAACTTTTAGTTATTTTGTGGCCATTTGATAATTAAAACTGTACTTTATGTTTAAAGAAATAAAATCCCACTTAAAAATCGTAACTGGTTAAAATAGTTTTCATACAGTCCGTGTTTTTGTGCCAACTGATTTATGGTGCTGACCAACAAGTTATTTTGTCTGCTTCACCATCATGTGTGGGTAATTCCTGGAAATGAGTTTGTGGAGTAGATTTAACTATGAATGAAGTAAGAAGAGTGGCAGGGATCTTTTTCCACCTCCTTAAACTATCAGACTGCTCTTTTAAAAACAGAAAATTCCTCATGGCGCTTTATTAAGGACCCTACAGTAATACAGGCCGGGGAGCAGATTCAGACTGTGGGGGGAAACGATGCGTTGGATCATTCGATGTTTGCTTCTGCAGCGAGCGTAATACTCGTGGCAGCAGGACTCTGTATGTGGGACAGGTTTTATTGGTTTATCGAGCTCTGATTACTTGAGTCACGGTTTCGTGTCTTGATGGGATTTGTTCAGTTTGTTTTTTTGTCTTTGCAGAATGAGGTGCACTCATAAAGGGAAAAACATGTTATTTGGGTTTTTGTTTTTTCTTCTTCAAATCTTCCTTAAACAACTTTGTGCTTCTACATCAACCGCCTTAAGCACTGCATTTAGCTCCACCACCGTTGGCACATTTGTTTGAATGAAACCAGCAGCCTGCTCTGTTTTTGCTTCTTTTTTTTTTTTACACCAGTTGAACCATTTCATACGACCGCTTCCATCTTTGTTTTTGGTTTTGTTTTTTCACCAGGGTAAGTCTTGTATTGTATTTATGCTATACTGCTGTTGGATGCAATAAATAAAGTTTCATCTCAAACGTCTGGAAACAGCACATGGTTACTTTTATTTAGAGTTTGACACTCAGGTATGAAAAGTCAACATATAAAACTTTCCGCTCCTACAAAATGAGTCTATTAAGACAAAAAGAAACTCATTATGAATAATTTAAATACAGAACCACAAACCGGAGAACATTGCCCCCTTTTTCAACATTAGAAACATTAAACAGTCACACAGGAAACATCCGGCTTTCTGTTCCAGAGTGAGACAGCTACCAGCAGAGAGGCGCTGCACTGGGGAGTGAAGCCATGAAAACATTGCACATCACCCTAAACGAGCTGGAAAAACATGTCCTTAAAAAGCTGAAGAGAAAAAATACATTTTCAAAAATGAAGTTTGCTTGTCATAATAAAAGTGTTGTAAAGTGATCAGAGTTTACAGTAGATATCAGAGCCGCACGCTACACAGAAATATTAATGCAGTTCATGTGAAATGCATAAATCGTGAATCTAAAAACTGTCCCAGCTTAGTGACAAATCAGATGTTTTAGGGTTTTAAAACTTAAATTCGATTGTTCAAATGCTCAAACCTTTTAGCAAACAAGAAAATAACAGTCTGTAGTAATAAATGTCAGCGTTCATAGCGCTGCAGGGATGGCCAAGGTTTGCTTATAGTTCAAGTGGCCATCGCTGACTTCCTGTTGTCGTTTCCTGTGTGGACATCTTTTCATTATGACCAGACTGAGGTCAGGACAGCGCGCCAGGAAGCTACGTCCATCTTTTATTATGTGGAAGTAAACGCAGAACTGAAGTAGACGAGGAAGCTGGAAGACTGAAACACTTCCTGGGGTTTTAGGACTCATTCCTGCAGCTCTCGGCTGGGACGCAGTTATAAAACTGAAATTCTTTACATATAAATGAACATCAGTTTGAACAGGAAGCGAGCAGCTTAAAAAAAAAATCAAAAAAAAAATCAGAGCTTCAGGTATGAAATAGAGTGGGTACATTTATATGAAACCATCTGTGGCCCGTCTCACTTGGCAGAGTCCGCACTGACGAAAGTCAAACTTTGTTCTGTCTGAACATCATCCCCATGCTTTGATTATTTCCACTGACAAAGACTTCAGAGTCTGTTTTTAAAGAAGATCTTGAGTCTGTTTACTTGTAGTATAATAATACTGACATTAGACAGTTCAGTTCCTTTTTCAGGGACGAGCCTGAATCTGCTGTCAGATGAAGCAGCTTTCAACCTTTAGAAACAGCTGGACACGGGTTCATTTCCAGGCAGAAAAACTAAAGTTACCAACCCGTTCCTTCAGTGCTGTCTGCAGTTTACACACAAACATGAAGTCCTCAAGGAGTTTATAAAGGTGCCTCAGCAGGTGACAGCCTGAGTGATTTCAGGTGAGCAGTCAGTCCGACGCAGAGGTCCGTATTGTTTCTTATTAGCTTGAAGTACTCAAACGTCATCTCACACGCTGGATTCATTCCTCCTCCCTCATCACAGAGACTCACAGGTGAGATGTACTGAACACACAGGTGAGAGAGTCCATCTGTGAGGAAACTGATGGACCGAGGCCAGAACAGTCTCTGCAGACGACCTGAGGAGGAGACAACACGTCAGCTGTGGGCAGAGCCAATTAAAAGGATCAAAAATCACCTGTGTTACCTGAAACGTTTCAGGCTTCAGTTTCATTTTATCCTTTTAGACATATTCTCACAGATGTGAGACAAAACGAAACAGACAGAAGAAACTTCATATACAGTAGTGTTCATGCTCAGATTCTTATTGGATGTAATCACTTAAAAGCACTTTTTTTGGTAATATCTCATGATTTGTTTATTTTTTTCTGTAACTGGAATGACCTCATGTCCTGACAGATCAGCTGCTCCTCGTCTTCCACCTGCTGCCTTCTTTGATTCCTTTAGGCCTTTTAACCCCCAAACATCTGCTTCAATATTAAAGATTTTCTTTTTTCTGATTTATTTAAATTGAGCCACAGTCTGCATCTGAGTGAACCTCCAACTCTCTGCAAAGTTTTCTCAGCGGTCTGTTAAACAGCTCCTCTGTAATCAAAGCATCTTTGAGCGGATCAGAAACTGAAGCTTACACGGACGTTACCGTTAAGGTCATTTTAGTCATAAAGCTCTGGCTGTGACCACAGACGCTCCACTAGACTACCACTTGCAGTCGAACTCTTCTGGTTATGAGGGGCAGCCAATCAGAATAAAGTCAGTTTAAAGGCAGAGGAGGAAAAATAGCCGAGGGGCTACACCAAAGCCCAGAATTACTTTGAACTGTGAGTCATGCAAAGCTCCTCTAGTGGAGTCCAGACGATGGAGCTGAAACTGAGCAGAACAGGTCTCCTTTTAAGAAAGTCACACGGCCGCTTACGGTTCATCGGAGCTGCAGTCCTGGCGTGCTGAACAGCAATCTAGGCGTGTTGGGGGGCGTTGGGGCACGGCTGACTGTGCCTGTACGCCATGATGAAGCCTGATGATTGGTGCCACCAGTAAAACATGAGCACTAGCAGCAAGTGCCAAACCTGATGGCTGGAGCCCAGGTAGTTCAGCTGACCTGCAGAGACAGGAACGCACAGCTTGCTTCACATTTTAATGAGATTCGGGCCAATTTTCAACATTTCTCTCTGCAGTATTAGATTACTGTTATTTTTCAACTATGAGTGGGAAAAAAAGCAATGAATCAAACAGGAAATGAGGAAATAAAAAAAGTCATCTCACCTGGGAAGTACCGCTCAGGAACTTTTGAAACATAGAAAATGAGAGCCAGTGCTGCAATGAAGTACATCACCAGGACCCGAGGAACAAACGCCTGAAAGGAAGAAGAAACATCGATTCGACCAGCGTGTGGACAAAAATGACCCATAGATACAAAACTGCAAAATCAAGTTAACTGTTAAAACTGCAGTTCCTCTAATGGCCACTTAAAGCTTGCCCTGAAAGCCAGTCGGTCCCCACAGACTTATAAAATGTTCATTTTATAATAATCAGTTGATATAAAGAGATTTTTCAGACTGAAGTACATTTGTTATGCAAAGTAAAGCCGATCATTGTGCATTAAACATGGATTTTTTTCTTCTTATGACCAGCAGGGGGCGACTGTGGTTGCCAAAAGAAATCAGACGGTCGTAAAGTCTATGGGAAAATTATTTCTCATTGCTTTCTGACCTCATTAAATTGCCACAATCGCTAGTTTCAAGTCTGTTTAAAGAAAGGAATCACAGCAGTGAACACGCTGGTTACGGGGACCACACTGAGCACGCTCACCTGGACGAGTTCAGAGGAGAAACCTCCCGTGAGGCAGATCCAGTGGACGGTGGGGATGAGGCCATACCCGGTCACCGAGCAGAAGATGATCGAGCGCAGCTGCTTCCACTGCTTGCTGAGGTAATGAGGGTGGATCTGAGCGAAGAACACAGCCAGGATCATGGCGAGGACCGTCACCAGGTACACCTGCCGCCAGTACTGCACAGACAGGAAGACGAGCGTTCAGTCACACCAGCTACACAGTAAACTCCCTTTATGGCGGATTGAGCTTTTTTTTCAAGAGGTCCTTCGCATGCTGGAGGTATCCGATGGTCCCAAGACTTAGAGAAACCGTAACTAAGGTTACACCCAAACACACTCACACCGTCCGAGTTCAGCGACATCACCTAGACAAAGAAACAAACTTGAGGCTTTAAAAACATCTCAGTCAGTTTCAGAAGCAGAAAAGAAAACCAGACAGGTGATTTTTAAACTTGCAGGGAGCTGAAACAAGTGAAACAGCACCTGGGCTGATGTGAGGGACCTGTTTGCAAACAGTTTCATTCGTTTGAAGATTATCTGTCCCACCGGAGTCCTGAGGAAAGTTCTTCAGCTGCTGAAAGCTGTGATTTTAGAGCTTTATTTACTATGACTGAACCACAAACGATGAGCTGAAGCTCACTGCAAACTCAGCTGATCCTTCCCTCAACAGACCCTCTTACACGCGCAGCTTTCACATCATTCAATCAGCTTTATTTAACTCTGATCTGCTTTTCTTCTTCCAGATTTGAAGGCCACAAAGAAGAACAGGTGACAGGCTGTGAAAGGGTGAAATCCTTGATGTTATCAAGCAGATCACTGGTAGCTGATACAGCTGAATTGGCATTTATCACTTCGCTTTTGGAGATTCTGAGGTTCAGAGCTGTGCACTTGTCACTTTTCTCCTGCAGTTAATTTTATCTATAAGGACAAAACAGCTGGTCCTCAGGTGGGAAAAGGTAGTAATAGTAGTGGTAATAGTTGTTATTTTAATTTAGTACAAATAAGGTTGAAACTCAAACTTTATGAGAAAAAAAGGCAGTCCATTCATCCTTCCTTCCTCTGCTGCTTATCTTGGTCTGGGTTGTAGGAAGCTCATTTCCACTGCTGTTTACAGGTACTCCCCACAGCTTGTGGCTATAGGTAAGAGTAGGAACGTAGACCGAGTGGGAAACTCACACTCGGGTCTCACTTCACCACAACAGACTGCTACAGCATCCACACTGCTGCAAAAACACATCCGGTAATCTCCTACTCACTCGTTCCTTCACTCCTGAACCAAAGCTGGAGGGGGCACTCAAACCATCTCCTCAGAGATTTAGTTCCCAAGCATTTAGTTCCCAATAGGGGGAAAAAATGCTTTAGTGTACATGCAAAACTAAAACTGTCAATTTGGTCAAACTGACAACACAGCATGATAAAAATGAAACCACCTCATCGTGGTTCTGCAAAGTCAGAAAGAAAGTTTCATCAAACGTGGTGTACACAGCTTCTTTTTTCTGATTTCTGAACAACTATAGGACAATGATTCAGGGTTTATATATTACTCTACTGCAGTACAATTAAAAAAATTCAGTTAAAGTCTCCCACTGTTTCATCTGCTGTTATCACGACTATAACGCTAATCTGTCTGCAGTTGGTATTTAAACTTCTATAAGTAAGTGTTTAAAGTCTGGGCAGCCTCGTCTCGGTCCCTTCTGTCCGTTTGTGTGGATGTAGGCCTCCGTCCAGTCACACGTCCTCATGTGACGAGTCCTGCTGAATTTCACAGTGAATAAATTTGCACCAGGAACAAGGCCCCGCTCTGCTTCAGCCAAATTTTTTAAGCTCCTCTCCTCGCAGACTCCGTGTTCTCTCCTCCAAATCTGCATCTCTAAAACACTCTTGACGAGACAAGAGTTTGACTGGCTAAATATAAAAAATCTGTTTTTCTTTGGGGACTTGGCGTGCCACGGGAGAGGAGCCACCCAGAAGCAGAGCCCCAGTCTTGGCAAGGACGAGGGGGAGGGAGATGGAGGAGGAGGAGGAGGGGGACCTTCGCTTAGACGGCTCCCGGACTTGCGAACGTCATATGGTGGGGAACAGGAGTGACGGACCGCTCCGTGAACGCAGCCATCTGGTTTGGGCTGGAGCAGATTTCAGCTACGTTCTGGGGGCAAAATAACCCGGCGCTTCCAATATGCGGGGGAAAGCGAACAGTGAGGAGCACGGCCAACACTTCAGGAGTTCAAAAAAATAAATAAAATAAAATAGGACAGAAAAAAAAAAAAAGGGACATGGTGGTGGTGGGCGGCTGGAATAAGGAACTGGCTTGTGTCATCAGAGGCTGTTTTCCAAACGGCGAGCGCGGCGAAGGTGTCGTGTTGCTTATTCACCGGGAACAATGAGTCAATCAGCAGAGCCAGACTGCAGGGCCCACTTCAGCTTTATTCAATTACTGCTTCCCAGGCTGAGGATGTTGAGCTGAGAAGTCTCCGGGGAGGACTGTGCTTCGATGTTAAACCGATGCTCAGTGCGCACACACACACACACACACACACACACACACACATTCAACATGCGCCCGACTGCAGTGAGCAGTCTGAGGTGGGCTTCTGAGGTAGAGCTACTCGATCACATACGTGAAAACACCACTGTGGTTATTTCAGGTCAACTTTAAAACATCTTGAATTTCAGCTTCACCATAATTCAGTTTGCATCAACCGTGTCCTCCCTTTCAGCTGTGTTGTACTGCCAGCTATTAGGATTATCATTAATTAATTTTATATTACCAGTGAGGAGGCGTAAGACAGTAGAAAGCAATGCCAAAAATTTTTTCCTCTCGTGTGCACTCGCACTACAATCAGCTGACTTAAGGAGGAGGTGGTCTGCACTCATTTCACTTATAATTACTTTGATTTTTATTGATGTAAAGGGCAAGAAAATGAGTACAAACTACTGCAGGTAATGCAACACAGGCCAAGCATCTGCACAGGCAGCACTCTCACATAAAGCTAGTCTGATCTGCATCAGGTAACAGGAGCAGGTACAAGCAGTCAGTGTAGTTTCTACTGTAAAATCATTCAAGTCTTCTTTGACCTGGTTTCCCATCTTCGCATTCATATTCAGGCACTAATGAAAGATCTTGCGTGTCCTTGTGAGGACAGGTAGTTGTTCATAATTGGTTATTGCGTGAATATGCACATCTGAAACATGTGGCAGAGTAATGTAACCAATTATTTTCTCCAGTGAGTAACAAAGTAACATTTTAAAGAACAACATAAGTGCAATGAACCCAACACTGCTTTCACAGCTTTTAGTCTCTCTCACTCTCAGGGTCCAGTTCCACCCCTGTGAATGGCAGCACACACCAAGAGTGACATCAGAGCTGCAGGAGTGCCTCTCCAACTGAGCCACACTTCTTTATTTTTGTAATGTGGTGTGATTGGTTCTCCTCCTAAACCAGCACTCATGCAGAGGTTTGGAAAGAGTGGCGATTGCAGCGAGTCTCGGGGTGATGTCACCGTGGTGATTCAATTCAATTCAATTCAATTCAATTTTATTTATATAGCGCCAAATCACAACAAAAGTCGCCTCAAGGCGCTTTATATTGTACAGTAGATAGCACAATAATAAATACAGAGAAAAACCCAACAATCATATGACCCCCTATGAGCAAGCACTTTGGCGACAGTGGGAAGGAAAAACTCCCTTTTAACAGGAAGAAACCTCCGGCAGAACCAGGCTCAGGGAGGGGCGGCCATCTGCTGCGACCGGTTGGGGTGAAAGAAGGAAAACAGGATGAAAGACATGCTGTGGAAGAGAGACAGAGATTAATAACAGATATGATTCGATGCAGAGAGGTCTATTAGCACATAGTGAGTGAGAAAGGTGACTGGAAGGGAAAACTCAATGCATCATGGGAATCCCGGCAGCTCACGCCTATTGCAGCATAACTAAGGGAGGATTCAGGGTCACCTGGTCCAGCCCTAACTATATGCTTTAGCAAAAGGAAAGTTTTAAGCCTAATCTTGAAAGTAGAGATAGTGTCTGTCTCCCGAATCCAAACTGGAAGTTGGTTCCACAGAAGAGGGGCCTGAAAACTGAAGGCTCTGCCTCCCATTCTACTTTTAAATACTCTAGGAACAACAAGTAGGCCTGCAGTGCAAGAGCGAAGTGCTCTAATAGGGTGATATGGTACTACAAGGTCATTAAGATAAGATGGGGCCTGATTATTTAAGACCTTGTATGTGAGGAGCAGGATTTTGAAATCAATTCTGGATTTAACAGGAAGCCAATGAAGGAAGCCAAAACAGGAGAAATATGCTCTCTCTTTCTAGTCCCTGTCAGTACTCTTGCTGCAGCATTTTGGATTAGCTGAAGGCTTCTCAGCGAGTTTTAGGACTTCCTGATAATAGTGAATTACAGTAGTCCAGCCTGGAAGTAATAAATGCATGAACTAGTTTTTCAGCATCACTCTGAGACAGGATATTTCTAATTTTAGAGATGTTATGCAAAAATGGAAGAAAGCAGTCTTACATATTTGTTTAATATGTGCATTGAAGGACATGTCCTGGTCAAAAATGACTCCAAGGTTTCTCACAGTGTTACTGGAGGCCAAGGTAATGCCATCCAGAGTAAGAATCTGCTTAGATACCATATTTCTAAGATTTTCAGGGCCGAGTACAATAACCTCAGTTTTATCTGAATTAAGAAGCAGAAAGTTAGCGGCCATCCAGGTCTTTATGTCTTTAAGACATTCCTGCAGTTTAACTAATTGGTGTGTGTTACCTGGCTTCATGGATAGATAGAGCTGCGTGTCATCTGCATAGCAGTGAAAATTTATGCTATGTCACCATTGACGTGCAACACAACCAATATGACCGTAAACAAAGCATCACTCTAACTTTCATGATCCTTCTGCTTTCTTACGGTCTTTCCACCTTTATCCAACACCTTACATGTCATTTCCCGTGATGGCCTGGTGACCTCTCAGTTCCTCATCATAACTGTGAATGTGATAAGAAAATAGGCAGAGGGACTAATTAGACCAGTGGCTCCCCAGTGGTATGACCTGATCGACGGCCAAGTTTGCATCAGGGTTTTGTGTTACCCAAACATTACTGTAACTGCACGAAATGTCAGGAGAAACTACTGCAAACGCTACCGGAGCTATAGCTTCAACTGGATCAGACAGACTTCATCTCAAGTGGATTGTGCGGTTGGGTGCATTTAATTAAGTCCAACATGGTGCTAAACACATTAAAGAGGCATTTAGGGACTGGGTATCTCTTCTGAGAGAAACAGTAAAAGAGCACAGGATGTGACCAAGAAGGAGGAAGAATGTTTGACTGTGAGAAAGTTTCTGATAAGGGGATGGACTCGGAGCTGTCACTGACATCTTTCCAGATAATAGAAAGCCTGATTTCTGCAGACATGAATACAGATGTGGTTTGTAAACTTCTGGATTCAGTCCGATCATCCAGGTATGTGAGCGGACACATTTTTTTAACCCTACAAAAACGCATACACATGCGTTTTATGCTGAACCAACATCACTTCTGTCTTGGAAAAGAAAAGAAAAGAAAAAAATACATGTAATTATCATTTCTGAAGGCAAAACTATAAAAACACTGTGGACAGAAGGAAGGTCAGGCTTCCAGCAGCCTGACTCTTTCTTGAGACTGAAGAAGGCTCATGAGAGCAGCACATAAAAGACTGAGGTGATGAGTACAAGGACACAGGATTTAAGACAGAGAAGCAGTCAGCTTGCTCTGCCTGTCCTCCGCTGCTTTGAACTCGACTCACGAGGGTAAATAATAAGCCGTTTACAATACAAGTGAAGCGCAGCATCGCTGAGTCACAGAGGACTGCAGGGCAGCTTCTCACATTTAGCATTTTGTAAAGGATTTAAACGAATGCAGCTCCAGAGGGCGACGTGGTGCTCAGCGTTAAGAGATAAGGATTCAGAGTGAATAATGTGGCGAGGAAGTTTAACTCTGACCTTGCTTATGAATTTAAAGCCGATTAGTTTTTATGTCTTTGATCTTTTTTGTTTGGAAAAATGTGCTGGTAGCAGTAAACTGTGACACAGCATCTTTTGTAAAGTCACATCAGAAAAGTCAGAGTAAAAGATAGTGCTGAAACGAGTAAGTCTGGGTCACACAGAGACCTGTTTCCAGAAAGAGTGAGCTTAAATTCATCACAACAGCAAAATCTCGAGGGATGAGGAGATGGACAACGTGCACGAGCTTTTTACTGCTCCAATGCAACAGGGTTAGAAAGGCAACAACAGCCTGGTTTTAGATAAAACCACAGCAGAGGAATAGCTTTACATGAGCTAATGAATAACAGTAGACACTGAGTGCAAACTCAGGACATCTTACTCTTCCTATTCTGAAACACCGCGTGTAGCCCGCAATATTTCTATCAGCATGAGGACGTTCAACTTCGCATTTTCCTGATAGAGCTTCGTCTCTGCAAGTTCAACAGTTTGTCTACATAACAAAGAAATGCTAATGTGGTAGTAAAAGTATTCAAACAGGAAGGTTTCTGGCCGTGGATGTTATGTGGCCATGGCAAAGATCTTAATCATTAGAAAGAAAAAAAAAAAAAAAACCGTCGTTGTACCCATTTCCTCTAGTTTACCTCTACTGGCCTCTGAATGTTAGATAGAAAGCACTTTAGTAGAAAAAGCATAGTAACAAGTGCTTTTATGGGTGAACGAGGCAAACTTGTATAAAGTGCTTTGAGTACTTGGAGTATAAAAATGCTATCTAAGAACCAGTCTGTGTACCATCCCTGGTGATGTAATCTGCAAGTTTAAACACGTGACTCTCCCATTGTTACGTCGCTTACTGCCAGTTTTATGTCTCGTCCATTCCAGAAAAAACAAAAATCTACATACAGCCCCAGAGCACTGGAACTCCAAATAACTGCCCTCAGAATAATGCAAAGTCTCTGATCATATTTCAGTATCACTGTTCAGCTTGGATGACTAACAGCCGACGTAAAGCAATGTGCCAGAAACCTGGACGTTACTTTCTATCAACATGGAAACTTCAACCAGTACGTCAAAGGCTAGTACAGTCTTGTTATGTGCAGATTACAAATACTTCCAAATAATGAACCTGTCTGTAGTTTCGCGTCTGCAGTTGGTACAAAACATGGCAACAAGGCTTCTCGACAACACTCGGCGCAGGGAAAACGTCACTTTTAAATCACTACAACGTGCTCCGTCTAAGAGAGAGCAGTTTATATGAAAGGCTGCAGGTGAGCTTACGTTATTACAGTAGAAGGTGTAGAAGACTCCGGGGACGTAGCAGCCCAGGATGCCGATGGAAACGCCGGCGTAATCCAGCGCCATCCAGCGGCGGCTGGTCTTCTCTGAGCGGTGGCAGCAGAACAGGTGGTAACCCACCGAGCACAGCATACACAGCTGAGGACGGCAAAACACACAGTCAGGCATCGCAAAGAAGCTGGGGTCAGAACGGATTTACAATGGATTCAAATTTATTTAATAATGAAAATAAGTTTATTTATAAAACAGGTTTACGTGCACAGACCAAGAAGAAAAAGCAGAACATGAGCTTCTAACTGAAAGCGGGACATTGAGGTCAAAACAAGACAATTAAATAAGTTCTGAGATGCAACAAAAACACAAACTGGCAATATAATTAATAAATACTAATAATGTCAAGCCACATACATATTTATTATATACAATAAATTAATATTTGAATCTGAAATCTGACCGTTTAAAAGAAAGTAAAAAAAAATTTCCACACCAGGTTTGAGAGTAATTAATAAACGTGGTATTTTAATCACATTAGTGATTATGATGTTGAACTTTATACTTGGTGTTATGACATTTAACCACCTTGAAAAGGTAAAAGTTCACATTGTGTCAAACTACGATCGCTATCCTGCCCGACAGTAACTGCACTAATCCTGCTCTTTATTTTCTGAATCCACTGAAACAATGGAAAAAGCTCAACTCCGGGCTCACCCACTTGTACGGGCATGTCTGGATATTTTAAGTGCTATATTTATAGGTGATGATAAGTGTACAAAGTGATCCAACAGGTTCATTAATACCTGGAATAGCCAACTCTACGGAGGCCTGTATTTGCCTTCTTCAATACTCAAATATACTGAGATTCATTAACAGTGCATGAGCAGTGTAATTACCAACTTCAATCTAACCACAGCTCAGGAGAACTGAAATATCTCTGGTGGTTTATTCCATATAAAAGCAACCACAAATTCCCTTCTTAATATTAATAGTTTTAACATTACAGGCCCTCAAAATTGGCTAAATTGTTAAAAGGCAACTAAATGCATTTCAATCAATCAGAGTTTGAATATGTTTTCTGCCCTGAAAATTTAATGCGGAGGTCATCCGTACTTAAAAAGGTATGGGGGCTAATTTAAACCCACTGCTGTGAACTTTGAGGGCTTGTAACTCTGGTAAATCTGGAAACTCTGGAAACTCTGGGAACCCCCTTAAAATGTGAGATGATGTCTAAGCAGAAGATGCTAGCAGCACTGTACCTGAAAGCAGAAGAGTCCAATGGAGTAGATGACATAATCCTCTCTGGAGGCGCCAACAGCCGGCAGCACCGAGGCCATGTTGTACACCCCAAGACAGAAGAAGAGGAGGAAGCCCAGGAGATGGCTCCAGATGTTCACCGTCTCATTGGACAGGATGAAGAGGCTGCAAAGGTCATTTACAAGCTTTAAAATAGTCACACAGTCAGTTCCCTCTAAAGAAAACCAGAGGTATGAACCAAAACTCTGAATTATACCCCACAACATAAATGTCTGACAAGCATCTATTGCCTCCCAATCAATAAACAGTCTGGATTCGCCGTTTCCATTAACCAATGACAAACTAGAACTAGAGAGCGACACGAGTTGCACAACTCCCTTAAAATCTTTATTGGCATCGACCCCACAACAAATGTCAGGAAGCAAAATCAATCAGCCTCTGCAGCGAGGCGTGGGAATCACAGAGTACCTTTACAGCACGTTACACCAAGACACAACGACATCATCATACCGCAGCTCCACAACAATCAAATCTGAATCGTGAGAAAAAAAGTCACCACCAAGAAGGCAAAACCAAATCAGGATTTATGTAAGAATTTACTGCGATTTTGTATCACTGTGAGTACCATCACCACTGCTCAGTGTTATTAATAAGCTGTCTGTCATTTGTTTATCCCGCGAGTTCATCTTTACTCTCATTAATTTTATCTGTGCCTCCATGAAAACCCATAAAGTATTCACTCAAGAACATCCCTGTGTATTTACTACTACATTCAGAAATGACACGACATACTGGTGTATACTATCATGGAGGAAAGATGGAAGTTTTCGGGGTGAACCAACTTGGGAAAAAAGTCTATTTGATTTTATTTCTACAATATCTCAAGCACTTTAGATTCATTTTTGCAAAAATGTTGCCATCACAATGTTAATACGTTCTTAATTAACGCCCCTCAAAGTAAATAGGGGAGTGGTTTTCAATGTGCGCATAATAACTTCATAAGTACAGGAGACAACTACAGGAAATTTCCAGCTGTAAAAAACAAACAAAAAAACCAACCAAAAAACATTTAAGCTTGGTTAAAAACTGCAACCAGAATCTTCAAAACCTGTTAAGAATATTTTTTATCTTCCTTATAATCAGCTTTAAATATCAATATAATGGAATGCATCATAGTTTCAACAGCAAAGTTTCACCAATTGACATAAAAAAGAGAAAGACGCTGGTAGTCTGCATGTTTAACCTGCTTTCACTGAAGAAAGCTTCAAAAAGTGAATTGTGGAACACTTTCAAGGCTCATATCAACATGTGGGATATGTTGTTGCACCACATGATGTCTCCTCTTTTCCTTGGCTCTTTTAGCTGTGATTCCTAGTGCGCAAATAATTTTCTGAGGTGTTCAAAAAGTAGGCACTGCTTGACTTTAGTGGAGTGACTTGTGTTGTGGTGTTGGAAGATGAAAACGCCGATTTCAGGTTAAAAGGTGCTTCTCACCTTTTGATGCACAGCCTGGAGGGCAGGTATGCCCTGTATCCATCTGTGATGTAGGGGTTCTCCCTCAGAAACGGGGGGATCTGCTCGTATGTGTACAGCCTGATACCTCTGGGCACCAGTACAGGCCAGTACTGATAACCTCCCAGCTCGATGTAGTGTGCAGTCTGAGAGCTCTTCTGTGGTTTCTGAGGCATGTCTGAGCCAGCAGCGTGCGGTTTAATCTGACCCGAACCTAAAACCAGCAAGTCAGTTCAAGATCAGATCCAATAAAGGCAGAACTCTTTTAATAAAACATAGCATTAAGCGATACTTGTTTTGTTGTCAGAGCATCTGAGTTTGTAATTCGAGTGGAGAAGAAATCAAAGTGGCTCTGTGGAGGAGCTGAACGAGTAAAGAAGACAGCAAAACATCAAGTGAAAGCTGATTCTTCTTCATCTGTGTGGAGCTATTATCAGAAAGCTATCATTACTTGCAGCCACCGGCTTGTCTTCCATGTAATCTCATGTTACCGAAGCTAAGATTATCCGTTACGTTCTACCAAGATCTTCAACACTTCACTGTCCCAGTCCTGCATCCCACCGTGCCTTAAGTCAGCCACAATTGTCCCACTGCCAAAGTGTACTAACATTAGCAGCCTCAACGACTACCGACCAGTTGCTCTAACACCTGTTATAATGAAGTGCTTTGAGAAACTGGTCCGACGTCACATCATGTCCTGCCTGCCACCCACACTCGACCCACTCCAGTTCGCATACAGAGCTAACAGATCAACTGAAGATGCCACTGCTACAACGCTCCACACCACCATCTCTCACCTGGAAGTGCAGGGCCGTTACGCCAGGCTGCTCTTTGTTGACTTTAGCTCTGCTTTCAATACGATACTCCCGGACAGACTAATAGTTAAACTGCTGGAAATCGGACTTCCTTCTACCACCTGCCGCTGGATCAGAGACTTCCTGTCAGACCGTGTACAGAGAGTTAGAGTGGGGCCTCATCTTTCCTCAGCCCTCAGCCTCAACACCGGCTCTCCACAAGGCTGTGTACTGAGTCCCCTACTGTACACTCTGTACACACATGACTGTGTTAGTACCCACCCAGACAACGCAGTCATCAAGTTTGCAGATGATACCACCGTGGTGGGGGGGCTCATCTCAGGGGAGATGAGACGGCGTGCAGAGCTGAAGTTCAGAGGCTGTCAGATTGGTGTGTAGATAACAACCTGGACCTCAATACCACCAAGACAAAAGAACTGGTAGTCGACTTCAGAAGGAGGAAGTCCGAGCTGCAGCCTGTCAGCATCAACGGGAGTGCGTGGAAAGGGTCTCCAGTTTCAAGTTTCTGGGTGTGCACATAGACACAGACCTCCAATGGAGCTCTAACACCTCTGCGGTCTTAAAGAAGGCCCAACAGCGTCTCCACTTTCTGAGAATCCTCAGAAAATGGACCTGAAGAAGGAGCTGCTGACCGCCTTCTACCGCTGCTCCATTGAAAGTGTGCTGACATATTGCATCGGTGTATGGTTCTCCAGCTGCACCACAGCACACAGAAAGGCACTTCAGAGGGTCATTAATATGGCCCAAAAATCATTGGACATCCTCTTCCCTCCCTGAAGGACCTGTACAGCACTCGCTGTCTCAAGAGGGCACGCAGCATCCCACGAGACTGTACACACCCAGGACACCGGTGTGTTTAAGCTGCTGCCGTCTGGCAGGAGGTTCAGGCTGCTGAGGTCCCGAACAAACAGACTCAAGGACAGCTTTTACAATAGGGCAATAGCCTGATCAATGCAAATAGCTGACCTGATTGGCTACCTCCTGGACTTTTTTTTAGGGGAGGTAACAATGTTTAAAACAATAACAATAATAATATTTATATTTATAACAAGGTGCAATAATAATTAATGTGCAATAATAACAGTGTGCAATACACATAACACTTATTCTTCTTTTTTATTTCTAAGTTAATATACTGTGTTGTGTTGTTTGTGTTGCGTTGTGATGTGTCATATCGTGTCGTGTTGTGTTATATGTAGTGCCGACGTAGGACAGTTTTTCCAATTTCATTGTACTACTGTACTATGTATGACTGTGCAATGACAATAAAGAATTATCTTATCTTATCTTATCTATCTTATCTTATCAAACTCCGTTCACTAAGGTGGCGATTTTAGGTGCTTAAGTGCTAACAAACATTGACACACATCACGGTCCAAACTTGGATCCAAGCTCCCGACCATGTTCCAAATGATCAATAAAGTTTGTATGTTTATACAAGATTCCGTTTACAGTCAAATCCTGCCAATAAACTGTGTTGTAGCGTTAATTTTACAGCTAATGTAACACTGTAGAAGACTGTGGCGAACACGGTATCACCAAATACAAAATTTGATTTTTTTTAAACACAGCGTACTTTCTTGATACATTCTTTACGAGCCGATTGTACCTGAAAGACCACCCGAACAAAAGCAAAGGCAAAATTATGTTTTTGATGTAAAGTATGCCGTAGTTAATCAAGACGACGTTAAAATAGCGACATTTTCAAAGCGGTCTGGTAACCAGTGGCTAATTATAGCTTGGCTCTTAAAGGGCTAAGCTAACAACAATGAGCTTTTAAAAAAGGGAAAAATAAATTAACAAACAAACTCACCTTTTAATTTGGCATATTTGCAGTTTGTGCCATTCTGGGGCTTATAATACGTACTACGCATTTGTGAACACGTGTTAATATTAACTTTAAAAAACAAACAAACACAACGCGTAAAATTTCTGAAGTTTAAGCTACAACATCTTCCGAGTCACACAGACGTCATCAGTAATGGACCCTTCCAACGTGGCCAACGTCTGCCTGAGTTAAAATAAATAAATAAATAACGCAAGCTTAAGCTCTGTTTAATATTTACTATTATCGCTAATATCCTTAGAAGATTCTTTATTAAAATAATTTAAATAACCTTTGTTTTTCTGCATTAATGAGCTCTCTCAAAATCCCATATGGGACTCTATTCACGTGAACTATTATTACTCATGAGTAATAATAGCTCTTACCGTAAATATAAATGGCTTTGTTTTAGGTTTGGGTTTTAGGAATCGTGTCTAGCACCCTTAATGAATTTTTACCTGATTCAACTGATCCACCGTGCCACCCATAATTACTCAGGGACGCCAGTCTCTCCTAATGATTCAATCCTAAACCGCAATAAATACGTATTGGAGAATTACTTGTCTCACTAATCAGTTTCATTTATGTTGATGGTGATCGTTGATGATAGTATTACATGACATTCAGATATGTAATCACCTCAGATTTTATTGTTAGGGTAAAGAAAATGTTCACAGTATGGTTATCTTTGAAATTTTAAAACAGTGGGAAAAAATCAGTTTACTGAAACAAAGAGAAATATTTTTAAACGTAAGAATATATTCAAAACAACAACCTAAATTAATAAGCAGAACATTTTTAAATATTCAAATGCACATTCTGTCGTTTTTTTATATATTACTTTACTTTGCTCAGAAGAAAAATGGGACATCATTGCAGATGCAGCAAAAGTCCCAGCAAAACTCAAACCAAACAGAGTGAGATCACTTTTATTTTAACCCTTTAATAAACCAGACTGCAATCTGTGCTTAATGAAGTACATTTTGAGAGGTACTGCAAGGAGTTCAGCTTGACCCAGGTCATCTTTACTGCTGCAGAATTCATAGAGCTCAGTTTCTTTGAGTACCTTGTCTTTGTCTTTATATCGTTTCTGCCCGGCCACTCTGGAACCGTACAAAGAACCTGTAAATGCTGAAAGTCTCCTCAAGAACTGGACTAAAGGGCCAGAATCGCTGGGCTCCTATAAAGCTGTAGCCCACAAATGTAAATTTCATGAGGCAAACTTTTCTTGTTACAATTTTGATAGAAGCAATTTAAACAATAGACTTCTACAACATTTTTAGATTTTTTTTCCTTTTTTTGCGATTTTTCTGTTGTGTTAAACTACACTTTAAACATCCAGTTGGAAACAATCATTACTGAGTAAATGCCTGATCAACCACTTGGAATACTGTATATAAGCAGAATGATAGTTTTAATGGGAAAATCAGCTTCCCTGTAAGAAAAACTAAAAGATATCAGTGTCATTTCAATTTGATGTGGACATACTCTATTTGCAAAAAACAACCAAAATAAAGTGAGGGTTTTTGTTTGTTTGTTTGTTGTTGTTGTTTTATTTTTTTAAGCAGGTGTAACTAATTATTTTAGCTCCATACACTTTTATGTGCTAGCTCCCAGCAGCCCATCTCTGGGATTAAAAGGAATTAATAAGAACTACAACTTGTGATTAAACTTATTTTAACCTTTATTTATGCAGGTAGGTCCATTGAGACCCAATGTCTTATTTGCAAGAGAGACTTGTTCATAAAAATAAAACATTTAAAGGGACCTTTTACTAGTTTTACCCATGCAGTATTTTTTTTCTTGTTAAATGGAGCACAACTTGGCCAGAGTGTGCAGCCAAACAGTATCTTCTGTCTGATTCTACAGGCTTCTGCAAGGTCACATGACTGCTAACAGTGATGCCGCAGCACGCAGGTGGAGCACGTGTTAAATGTCGTTCAGTGCATCTCAGTCTCCTCGCTGTCCTCCCGCTTCACTGCGAGACTGTGTTACATCCTCCTGTCGCTAACTGTCATCGGGAATCCTCATCAGAGTCGGCACTCTCTGCAGACCTCTCAGGTGTGAGAGATGTTGGAGGATTCCCTCAGGAATGAAGTCACACTCATTCCTCCCTCTGCTGTTTACACCCCTCTTTAATTGCCTCATTCTCAAGTGGAAGTGTGTTCTTCATTATCACTTCTAATACACCTCTCAGCACATCCACTCTGGCAAAGTGTCAGCTGCCATGCCAAGTTAAGATAGTAACTCTGTGCATGCAAGGGCAAACAATAAGAATCTCCTGCTGCTGCTGCAGACGTTGCCCGAATTATTAATTAATTTTGCTGGCTTACAGTTGGCAGCGACTTCCTGCAAAAAGAAGTAGATAGGAAGAATTTAAATGAGAGAACTTACAGAGGAGGATGTACAAGATGCCTTTTTCTTCTATTGTCTTTTATCTGCTGTAGAGCATTTAAACACGCAGACTTCAGGTGTCTTTGCTCTGTAATAAATAATGAAAAGGCAAAGATAAATGGATTTTTAAGGTCATGAAATAAATTTACTGAAGTATCTCATAGTAAAATACGAGAGGATTAGGGAATAGCCACTGGGAAGGGAAAAAAAGTAGAGTTTACCTCAAAATATTTATTTCTTGTGGGAATTTTGAAAGGAAAAATAGAATTTCAAAATGAAACTATAGCATTCTGATGAGACAGTAAAAATTCTAAGAGGTAAAATTCTGACAAGAAAGTGAAATTTTTGAGGTAAAGTTCATGATTTTAAGAACCGGGAAAGAATTCTAAGATGGAATTTGGAATTTTGGGGTGAAAGTGAGATTTCTATGTGTCAACATTCCAAGAACAATGCAAGAAGCCTGAGAACAAAGGTAAAATTCCGAAATGAAACTAAGTATTCTGATGAGACAGTAAGAATTACTGATTTTTCAGAATTCTATGTTTGTTCTCAGAATTCTCACATTGTTCTTGGAATGCTGACACATAGATTTCTCACTTTTACCCCAAAATTCTGAATTCAATCTTAAAATTCTTCCCCACTTCTTAGAATTCTGGAATTTCTCTCAAACTTTTTACTGTCTTCTCAAAATTTTACCTCGGAAAATCAGTATTCTGTTTGTCAACATTCCAAGAACAATGTGAGAATTCTGAGAACAAACATAGAATTCTGATGCGACAGTAAGAATTCTAAGAGGCAAAATTCTGACAAGAAAGTGAAAATTCTGAGATAAAGTCCAAAATTCTAGGAACTGGGAAAGAATTCTAAGATGGAGTTCAGAATTCTGAAGTAAAAACTGTAATCTCAGTCAGTCAATCTCACTTTACCTCTGAAGTGGCCCTAATCCTCTTCCATAGTAAACAGATCATAATTTAGAAAGGTTAGTTTTAAATACATTTTTCTACTTCCTTCCTTCATTTTATATTTTTGCCAGAGTTACAGATAATAGTGGTCTCAAGTGATGTATCTTTTGAAAAATGGAGTAAACCTGCATTCTTTCTATTAACTTCTTAGGGAAAACTCCTCTGGTTTAAAAAACATCGGACTGTATACAAGTCTATGGCGAAAAGATCCATCTGCTCACTTTACCTCAGTAAACAATGAGTTTATTGCCAAGTTCAAATGTTTTTAAATATGCCATAATGTTAATTCTGCAAATGACATCTCATTAATCATAAAATACACATAAAGCAGGCTGTGTTGTACAGTGTGGCTACTTTGTGATTAACAAGTAGCAACCATGAGTGTGCCGTGTCCTCCGTTTCTCAGTTACTCACTGAAACATCAAAACCAGACAAACACCACTGTGGTTATTTCCATCTTTTACATATGGTGTGTAACATGCGACAAAGTGAAAAAGAAATTATTAAATCTGTGATCCCAGCAAGTAGGGATGGGTACCGGTGTACATGAACGGTAGTAACCAGACCGAAAAGCAGCGCACATTTCGGTGCTTTATTTCGGTGCTTTTATTTCCCTGAGCCAATTCTAGCCAATCATTTTATGTTTCCGAGGATAGTAGGCGGGGCCAGGTACGTACGTTCTTTTAGAGCAGAGCTACAGATTAAAAATGCCCAAGGCTAAGCGGTCAAAAGTCTGGCTGTACTTCACAGCAAAAGATGCAAACTCAGCAGCCTGCAACAAGTGCTTTAAGCTGATACTGTGATACTGTCAAAGGAGGTAACACCTCAAATCTGATGAAACACCTGGCGACGCATAGCGTTTTTTTTTTAAAGCCGAGAAATGCGCCGTGTTTGGTAGCTTGCTGCGAGACCTCACACCGAGCACATCTACTGCGGGTGTGGTACCTGTTATCGGACCCGGAGTTAGCAACATCCCCCAAAAACCCGAAGAGGAGAGTCCTGGCCCCTAGCCCTGCCAGCGTAGCAGAAATGATGACGGATGATGATGGCAGCAGCAGCCGTTCTTCTCTGCGTGAGTAGCTTCATGTTGTTCGTGTGTAATTAACGTTGAGTACGCTAACCACGTTATTACATTAATGCATGTAAGGTGAACTAGCAAACACCGTCGTAGTTACATGCGGCTGTCTTCTTGTTTGATGGCAGATACTCCCTTCACCCGGGCCAAAAAGGCTAAAATGACCAAAGAAAAAGTGGAAAACAGTTAAACATGAGAGGTTTTTGGACAAAGTTTGTGTTTTTTCCATTGTTTAAGCACTGCTTCCAGCCAAGAGTGAGACCATATATGCCCTATAGCTGCAGAAAAGGCTAACATTGTTATCTTTTTACAAAAAAAACAGCTGAACATGAGAGGTTTTTGGATCAATTTTGTGTTCTCCATTCTTTAAGCACCGGTTTGAGCACCGTTTAAGCACCTGCACCGTTTCAAAAGTACCGGTTTGGCACCGGTATCGGATAAAACCTAAACGATACCCATCCCTACCAGCAAGTTGGCAGGAAGAAAGTCACACAACACCACGAGTAGAGAGACATTTAGTCCTGACCTGGAAAAATGCAGAGTGGAAAAATGCGACTTGACTTGTTTAAGTTTCTTCAATCCTCATACAAGAGCCTTGTTCAGTTATAAAACCAAATGGGAAGAGTTGCAGGCATTTGGTTTTCTAACCTCACAGACGAGTGAGGGGACAGACAACTGGCAGACTGACAGATGTATTGGGGCTGCGTTTGCTGTGATGCAGATGCTGCACCAGTCCGTTGTGGTGAAAAGAGAGCTAAGGAAAAGCCTCCTATGATACCCTCACCTCTGATAACAAGCTCTGGGTAGTGACTGAAAAAATTTAATTGTGGATACCAGTGGTGGAAATGATCCTTCTCTGAAGGGTGGCTAAAGCCTCTCCCTTAAAGAACTTCAGTTGTTCCAGAGGAGCTTGAGAGGAGAGCTGCTACTCCACATCGAAAGGAGCCAGTTGAGGTGATTCGAGGCTCCTGAGCGCCTCCTGGGTGAGGCGTTTCAGGCTTGTCCTACAGGGAGGACGGCACGAGGTAGACCCACAACATGCTAGAGAAATTATGTCTCTCGGCTGGCCTGGGAACACCTCGTTATTTCCCCAGATAACCTTTGAGAAGTGGCTGGGATGATGGCGGTCTGGTCTTCTCTGCTTAGCCTGCTGCTACCGTGACTCGGTCCTGGATAAGTGGAAGATGATGGATGGATGGATGGATGGATGTTTAATTAAGACCCTCCAACACTATGCTGCTACTAAAATGTGTGTTTTTTTTATGCTGTTGGAAATTTGTTCTCCTGAGTTTTTGCAATCAGGGGACAAAAAATAAACCTAACAAACATAAACTAAAACGGTTTCAATATTAACTTTATTAACTTGTTTTTGTCTCCACAGATGATATTATGTTGGACAGTTTTTTTTTTAATCATTGATGCAATTTATACTTCATAGCATTAAAAAATTAATCTCTTCATGATATAAATTTATTATTTCTTTATCGAAAAGAATTGTTTAACATTCCTGCACTAACAAACAAAGTAAACGCCACTCCTTGAACTTTATGTAGCAACAGATAAGTTACCTGAGGTGGAGAACCAGAGCTCAGAGTTCATGATGGTTGAACTTCTCCACCTTAGCTTGCTGTGTCTATCGCAGAAGGAAAGTGTGCAGCAGATTTTCACAGTGTCTAAGTTCCCAGAAACTTGAGGGAACACACAGCTTCTCAGTCTGACTCTCTGCTCCGGTGCAATAAACAAAGTTTGTGATCTTGTTACAAAAACCGTGCCATATTTGGTGCCACTTCCTGTAGTTCAAGCTGTAATCTGCTCCAAGAGTGTTAAGAAACAGTTGACCTAAGACTTTGTTTGATTAATACAAACACACACACACACACACACACACACACACACACACACAGAGTTCAACTTTTAGAGAAAGGACTAATTATTTAAAAGTAATCAGTCTTCTTTGGTAGGGATGAGACTCGTGAACTGGTTCCAGTTGTAAAACAGCCGAATCCATTAGAATCATTCGCTGCCTCCAACCTTATTAACTGCTTCTATTTATGTTGGCATATTTTTCTCACAGGCTTTCATTCACCAGCATCACATGCATGCCTTTTTCATCTCTGTTTTTACATGTTTTTCATGCTTAACGTTAATTCAACAGCTGAACTGTGGGACCACTCTTATTCCACAAACAAATATCTTCCTCTATGACAACAATGAAAACGCTGATCTGGCCCTCTTTTTCCTAAAAATAATTTCTTCCCGTTAGTGGATTTACATTACAAAAATAACGTGTTTGGGTTGTACTACGTCCCTACACCTGAGACAGTTGCCATCACATAGCAGAATGAAGAAATTTGCTATCACTGAATTAGATGATATCACCCAAAACACGATTTATTAATATGTTGCTGCGAAGTTTGAATTACGCTACAACCAAAGAGTTGTGATCCTGAGCTAAAGCACCACACTGAAATCTGAGTTTCTGTCTTTTTTTTTCTCTAAAGTTTGTTTAGTAATGATCTTTTGCAGAATTTAGCTTTCACCAGCAGGGGGCGGCATATTACCCATGGGTATTGCGATTGTCCCTTGACCTACTTCTATTTATTTATTTTTTATCTATTTACTCATTTTTTGTGCTTAGATCAGAGAAATTGTTATATATATGGAACTCAGCAGTCAACCTCTGCCTGTCACCTTCAGATCTTTGAATTTCAAGTTGGATTTCTTGACTTACCTACAGAGCTTATAAGGTATGCAAATTTCAAAGTTAAGTCTGGTCTCCATATTTAGTTCTTCCTTTGGAGCTTGGGGTCTAACAGTCGGTTAAAGCTGGTTTCAGGGTGTGCTGCTGTTTACCTTTTAAATATCTCTTTGTAGATGCCTCCGTTTCTCCAAGAGGTGTTTTCCAGTCATCACTGTATAAAAGAACGTGCTCATAAATGAACTTAACGTTGACTCATTGTACCGCCTTGTTGTACAAAAACATATTATAAAAAAGTGCAGCCCCACCAAGCTTTATTTGATATCTCTTCAACACACCTAAACATAATGACATAAAGACATTATGGTTGATTTTTTTTTACATCTTTTGTTTAAATTAATTTTGGCAGGTTTAAAACTTGTTTTTAGTATGTTTAAGTGCCAGATTTCTACACTGTATGCCCTTCCTAACTCAATCCCTAGACAGACACGTGTCTCCTCCCAGGATCTTTCACGTTAGGCAAACCAATGCACCATGGATCCACTAACACACAGGTACTACACAGTCATTTCCAATAACGACAGTTAAAGACCATAGTCTCAGCTGAAACTACAGATAAACAATTGGCTTGGGTGAAGTAATGCTCTCCATTTGTCTCTTGCATTTGCATAATGTCCATCCATTCACTTTTGCCTATCCTTTGCAGAATCACAGGGGGGCTGTAGCTTATCCCAGCTGTCTTAGAGAGAGAGGCAGGGTACACCCTGGACAGATCACCAGTCTGTCGCAGGGCTAACACATAGACACAGGCAACCATTCGCACTCACATTCACACCTATGGGCGATTCAGAGTTTTCCAATTAACCTATCCTCACTAACTGCATGTCTTTGAACTGTGGGAGGAAGCCGGAGTGCCCGGAGAGGTGGTTTCAAATTTAAATCACACTAATGTTCCAGGCAACGTTACCCATTGGAAGACACTCAATCATGACCAAATCCAGTGTTGCTATTACGTGAAGTGTGTTTAAGGAATGCAGCAGAGGTTTGGATGAGAACTCAGGACCACAAGTGAATAAAAAATTTGAACTAAACGGAAAAACGAATGGCTCATCTGAAAAACACCTAAAAGATTTGTTCCTTTGGGACAGCACTATTTCACGGACGACTCCTCCTCTTCTCCTTCATCACCACCTTCTTTCTGACTCCTCACTGATTCACTGTGACAATCTGTTGTCGCGCACCCCCCCAACGTCTTTGTCTTTGATTTCTGCCCTCCATTTTTCTGTCAGTCTTAACGTGGAGAAATGTGCCTCGATGTAATTGTTCACTTAGGCGGCGTGCAATGGAACATGAAATTAAAGTGCTCCTATTTATACTCTGAATGTTTCTTATAAAAGCAGCAGATGATTTGTGTATGGGCTCTTTTATTAGTGTCAAAATATCACATTTGTAATGATTATCGCGCAGATACTGCAAGCGTCTCGTGTTATGGTCGACGTGGGCTATTTTCTTTCATAAAGCGCTAACAGTGTGCGCTCCCTAAAATGAAATGTGCTATAAAATGGCACTGCATTACATCTTAATTGCGCCTGGCTACACTGCCTTGGCAAGTGAAAGTCTCTCCTTTTCCAAACAAGGCGCAGTTAGACAGGTTTAAATAGAGACAGACAGGCCCCCGGGCTACCAATGTCCTTTGGGATTGTCATGGTCATCAATGAAACGCAAGGCTACAGTGGAGCACTGCTGTCTGACTGTTGCACTGCATTTAATGGCAGATGTTGCGTTATTCTTCTTCTCGCTGATGGTAAACCCTTCAGTTAAATTGACTATCAGTTACTGCACAGAGTAGAAATTAACACTGACACTGTTTTCCCACCACCTTTGTGTTTTTGCTTCCTCGGGCAGCTCTCTATCAAGTCTCCTTTGTGCATCTCACCTTCTACCGTTTTTTCTCCCACGTGCCTCTGGGTTGCAAACATTCTTAATAAAAACCTCAAATCTAGAGGCTACCGTCTTAATTTTCCTCTCAAACCCCGGACACAAAGCTCACAGGCCTCACAGGCATCACAGGCTTTGGCCCGCCAAATGTTAGCCCGCCTGCCATGCCAAGACTAGACAGGCCCTTTGCAAAGCTAACACGGCCTCGCGGCGGCTTGTGCTCGTCAGCGGCCGGCTGGTCTCATTGGCTTTATTTATAGTCGGCGCCACAAGACATCTGCTGGAGACGAGACTCTGTCCTCTGTGTCCACACAGCACTGCACAGAGGGAGCTTGTCAACGTTTTTTTCAAAGGCAAAGTGTTTGCGAGGACCCGGTCAGAGGAGGGGAGAGGCGGCCGCGGCCTCCTCTAATAGGATGGGTGTCCCCTCCGATTGCTTTCTCTGTGGCTCTGATTAACGAGACCGGAAGACAGAGGGAGGCTTCACAGTTTGTCGTGTCTCGTGTGTTAGCCGATGTTTACTCGATCTGAGAGCTGTTGTTTGTTTGGTGTCTTCAGTCTGGTCGTTGCTTGCCACTATTTTGGGACACTGACACTTGGATGCAGCTCGGCAGTCGTGTGATGCGGCCTCGCCTTTTCCTCCTCCCCCATCCTCCTCTTCTTCCTCCCCCCCCTTGGTGTCACACAGAGTTTCTTTTCCTCTCCCATTCTTCACATCGAGGATGTCTGGATCTCTCAGTCTGACCGTGCTTCAGGCCTTGACACAAAGCACCGGGGACAGCTCTTTGCTCTTCCCACAAAGTGGGGGGGTGAACTCAGACTGCCACGAAGGAGAGGAGTGTGAAAATAATCAGTTTGTGTGTTCCTGTATCGACCTTACAAAGGGACGAACCTGCAGAGGAAACGATGTCAAAAATACCAACTTACATTAAATTAAAAAACAAAAAACAAACCTTAAATGTAATAATAACGTGATTTCTTGTAGGAAATCCCTCAACCTACACTGCTGCCAGGAAGAAACCTTTCAAAGTACGGACAGCTATGTGTATTTTCGATGTGGACGGGTCAATAACGTCGCCATGTGGGAGGTGAAGAATGAGAAATTGTTCATCCTTAAAGCAAAGGTAAGTTCTACATAGCTAGCTTATAATACCACACCTAAATCTTATGTGTTGTTGACATGGGCCAGAAAAGTTCCAGTAGTATTAATTAGTCACAGTAATATGATGTCATAACAGTAAAGTCCAAGACAGCCGGGGTCGCTGTGGAGAAGCAGGGTTTGGTGCGAGTGTTGATGCCATACATGCGAAGTTAAAGACATTAAAAGGAAGGATGGAGGGCAAAGGACTGCTGTAGTGTTTTACACGCCAGGTGGGTGTGTCCCAGTAGCTGTCGCTGTGAAGGGTATGGATTGACGTTTGCTTTTAGCTTAGAGCAATTTATGTAGTTACTCAGTTATATTAAGTAATATTTTAAAAAAGACTTTTACTGACTTAAAAGTTATATGAATACTAAACAGGTTTACATTCATAAATCAAATTTATAATAAAATAAACATTACTTTAGTCAATAACTTAAAACTAAAATTTTATTTTCAAGGTAAGCATCACAAAGTTCCTCACAACAAATGTCATTAAAAAAAAGTTAACGTTTTTAGCTGTTATTCGAAAGACATCGAGTCCACAGATATCGAGCTCAGAGTTCCAGAGTCTGGGTGAAAGTTGTGAGTAAAGGTAACACTTTTGTAAGCTTTAGTGAAGTTTGGTTTTATGTAAAGCTCCATGGAATGGAGACAACTCCTGTGTCCCACCTGAAGTGGCTCTGTACTCCACTGTGTTTAAATAACACTCAAACATAGCTAAACTTCATGCGTTTAGCCAGCTAAAGACAGACATCGTGTCAGACAGCGTTTCAGTCCTTGGTTTAAGAAACACTAACTCTTTTTTAACAGTGTGGAAACTTGTACAGTTGCAGTATGGGGATACTACGAAGGTTTAGCCATTATAATTTATCACTGATGCAGTTAAACAACTGCTTAGTGGCCCCTGGGGTGGATGAGATTCTGGATGTTGTGGGGATGTCCTGGTTGACACGTTTCTGGAACGATGTGTGGAGGTCTGGGACGATGCCCCTGGATTGGCAGACTGGAGCGATGGTTTAAGGAGGAACAATGCGATTGTTGCCCTGGTTGTGGAACACTGGAAGAGCTCTTCACTCCCTCAAGGATTATTTGAGGGTACGTGGGACTAAACACGACTAAAAGAATTAAACTGTTTCCTTCGAAAGGTGGCCGGGGTCTCCCTTAGAGATAAGGTGTAGAGTTCATTCATTCGTTTTGATGTGGATAACTGAGCCAGTTCAGGTGGTTTGGGCATCTGGCGAGGCTGTCTCCTGGACACCATATAGGTGATATTTTCTGGTCATGTCCTCCTGGGAGGAGGCCTCGGGACAGATGCAGGACTCGTTGAAAGAGATTACATCTCTCGGTGGACTTGGGAATGACTTGGTGTCCCACCGGAGAAGCTGGAATGGTAAATGGTAAATGGACTGATTCTTATATAGCGCTGTTCTACTCTCCCGGAGTACTCAAAGCGCTGTATACAACATGCCTCATTCACCCATTCACACCCACTCATACAAGCACTTCTAAACACAAGTGCAAACTAAACAACATTCACACACAGTCACACTCCGATGAACGCATCGGAGGGCAACTTGGGGTTAGTATCTTGCCCAAGGATATTTGGCATGCAGACTGAGGAAGCCAAGGATCGAACCACCAACCTTCCGATCAGTAGCTGATCTGCTCTACCACCTGAGCCACAGCCAGGTGAGGGAAGTCTGGACAGCTGTCTGGATGATTTGCACCAGGAAAAGCGGCGAAACAGATTGATGGATGGATGTTTACAGAATAAAGGGGAATAAAAAATATATTTCTGAATGCCTGATCTGTTGTTTCCTCTTTCAGTTGTGCTGTGACAACAAGTGTAAATTAGCTGCAGGGCTTATCCTGAAATATTTGCAGTGACGTCCCACAAAATGTTCATGTTGATTCATTTTTTTAATGTTCACATAAATAATCAAATAAGAAACTGGAAAAATTTAAAACGAGCCGCTATTAGGCATGAAATATCACACAAAAACAAACAGCTTATGCATTTTCTGCTTGGAGGCCATATGTAGAGCCGTACATCACAAACTGAAAAAAGAAAAATGAATGTTGCATCAACAAATGTTCCAGCACTAATGTCTGAATATATCCTCATAGCATCTGGGCCACTGAGCTCTTTCTGGGAATGAAATGGCTTTGTTGCTTAGTCTCCTTGTACTTATTTTCTTTTTTTTTTTGGAAAGTTTCATCTGTATTACAATATTGAAAGGCATTAGTCTTAATCTCCGGCTTGCTTTTACGGTTTTTTTTTTTTCAGTCTTAGAAGATACATCTGGTTCTTTGACTTGTAATTCCTGCCGGGATTCCAAAGAAAAGCAAAAACAATTTTTTTTTACAGCAGTGCAGGGATTAAGGAGGAGGGCAGGGTGGCTGTGTTAGGACACTTAGCTGCTGTTGGGAATGAGATTAATGCCCAACTTCTGTAATGTGTTGCACTTTTTTTGCAGCTGGACAAAAGTTGCCGTAATCCTTAATGGATCAGCATCAGTAAGCCCATCCTCATCACTCTGACAACCTGTTTAAGCTTTTCCCCACAAAGACTCTGTGTTCAGCATACTCTCTTATTTTATTTTCAGAACAATGCTAAAATAAGCCCTTTATTATAAAACGGAGTGAAGAGTGCAGCTACATATGCGCTGTCAGTTATCCTCTTTCTGCAGCGCTACAAGAGCCAAAGATTGGTTTTCCCGAGTTTTCCAAAGAAGATTTAGTTTTAAAACAACGTAGCTGTGTATTTTTCTTAAACCCAAAAAGCTTTTCATGATTGTTACATGTACTCATCAGATCATCAGATGAATATCTGCAGTCTGTCCATAATGCAGGGATAAAGGTGGGAAAGTTTTCCGGTTTATTACAGCAGGCTTTCGCATGTTTGTTATTTGACAGTGAACCTGATTTTTTTTCTGTTGTGACGCCTGTTTTATGTCACAGAAATTCAAAATGTTAAAAACTATTTCTTAAAAAAAACAAAAAACTATATTTTGGTCTAATTTGATTTTTCTAAATGAATCCAGATTAGAAGGCAGGTGAGATCTCAGATGGAGGCGTGGATATACTGACTGAATCTCATCAGCTAATGAAACGTCCACACTGGCTCAGAAGGGGATTAGAAAATAAATCATCAATCAAGCACATTTTTGTTGGCCAAAATATTAAATTTACCCTTTTTTTTTAATCACACTGAATTAGTTTTAAGAGTCCAGAGCAAAATTTCAAGCAATACTTTTAAAAGACAATATTAATCAAAACTTCATCACATCCAGTCTGATTTCAAATGACGATGTTTACGCTCAAAAATTTTTTATTCATGATTTATCTGCCTAAGGAAAAATCTATTGGTTTTCAGACCATGCTGAAAAAATAAATCTGTTGTTTCATTAATTTGGAGTTGTTTCGTTAACATGTTCAAAGACGGTGATTTGTTTCTGGGGGGAGATTTTAAAAGGCATCTTCGTCACCAAATGCAGCAAGCTCGGGCGCCATCACGTGACCTACAATCTGTATTTTGCATTGGTGCTGAGCTGTTAAATCAAGAGCGAAAGCACAAAACCTTCTATTTCATTACCTATAACACCTATATTACCTATACAAATACGAGTCAAAATATCTTTACAGGTTAAAGTGTGAATAAAAATGTTGCACATCATGAAGTGCCTCCTCAGACTCACCATCTTTCTATTCGAGCCTCTGTGGAAAGCGTATGTAGGCAGTCATGACTGAATATAAAACAATTTACACATTTTTAGGACAGCTTATCAAACAAACAACAGTTAAAGTCATAATTTGTGCAGTTATTTGCTGAATCATTTACAAATTATTTATTGTTGCTGAAAGAAAAAAGCAGATATTCTCCATTAATAAACAGCCCTACAAGGGTAAAGTGTCGCATTTTTTATCAGCTAAACACGAGAAAGTGTAGCAGTGACTTTGCAGTGCTTCTTATTTATTCCTATTCTGTTGAAAGAGAAAATTAAATGTGATATTTCCAAACATATTGTTAGGTTTATATAGTGGATTGTCATTTATGCTTAGAGATATCTACTCATATATGCTTAGAAGTATATAATCATTTGTAGATTGAAAGAATGTCTCATCCTAGGTCTGTAACAACTCTGTGTAGCATGAAGAGGGGAGTGCGTTCTGGCACAGATCACACACCTCCTAGGAGAGGTCGTATCTTCTCTTGCTGATATATGGTATAGCAAACACATGTATATCTGTTTGAGTGTAAGAGCCTTTTGTTTAGATGGACCGCTAGACTCCTGGCACCAGCTTTGGGGAGTCTTTACAGGGTCACATCTTGACCCCACACACACACACACACACACATGCTCACACAACGCACATGCAAGGTACTTTGTGTGTATGTATACGTCATATGTTAATGAACCTATGCATATTCATGGAACCACAATAAAAGAGCAGTGTTACGGGAGAGCGGACGAGAGCAACTGGGGTCAAGCGAAGGAACGGCGTTTGTTCAGCTCTCTCCCGTGCACGTGAAACATAAAGAACTTTGCCTACTTCGTGTCTTGCTTGCTGTGTAATTACATTGTCTTCAACGTTCCAGCGAATAGGTTCAAGCTACAAACCTATCACATATGAATACAAATTTAATGCGATGAATAAACGGAGGCTATTTTCATTAAATATATCAAATCCGTGTGCTTTCATTCCTCTAGAAACCATCTCACACTCACTATACTGAATCTTTAATATAACAGGTGCTTTCTGTATATTAACTCCTGATTCTTTTTTTAATTTGTTGTAAAAAAATAATAAATAAAAATAGCTGTGTGGTTTGACTGACAGCCATCAGGCTGCAGTGCAGTTTGCATCCTGCGGAGGTCACTCTGCACCTGCTGTGGACTTGAGCGCAGCAGAAGGCCACCCACCGAACACGAGCTGCCTCCAGATAAAACATTAAAACTGATGAATCTGATCCGTCTGCCAGCGAGGAGGAGACGCTCACTGTACAGTATGTGTCCACGCAGGATGTACTGATAAACATGATCATCATTAGAAGTCATTTATCAACAGAATTCTGCTCATTGGGTTCATTTCTTCACCTCCACAGATATACACAATATCATTTAAAACAGATTAAAATGAAAAACAAATGTGTTGTGAGCACAGAGATGTAATTTTGTCTACATTTCAAACTAATTAATACACTTATTAATCAATGTTTATAGGTTTTCAGTTTTGGTGAAACAGTTAACTGAAAAATAAAAACAAATGCATGCAAAAATTAAATGAAAATGTATCTTAATTTTCTTTTTGCATCATCAGCACTGAGCACCTACATTTTAAAGTAGTAATAAAAGCAGTTTTCTCCTTTTCTTTAAACTTTTTATCATCATTTTTATATTTTCTGTCCTTATTTTTGCTTTAATCTAACAGTGTGCCACTCTGCTTTGTGCTTTTGACTCATTCTAATAAAATAACAACACAAGCACACAAATACCGTCTATCTCAGCAAAATAAATGTCTGAATGGGCTGCTCGGTGACTCACGTGTCGTGAATCACAGACTGAACCCAGTTGTTGTTACTTGCTGTTTCACTGTGTGGCTACAACAAAAGACTCACAGCTGCAGAGCAATGAATCAGACACGAGACTGCACGCTGCAAACGACGCCTGTTTCTCCTTACGGCCTGCAGGTGGCGCTCTGGTATCTCTGTCTGGGTTCGCCATAGAGACATCAACTCCCTGCATCACCTTAAGTATATGAGACCCCCAAAACTGGTCCTGGATCAAGCCAGTAATAAATAAGACACCAACTGGGGTCTGTTTCAACTGGAATGATTTATTAAAAGTTAGTGCATTACAGCAGAGCAATAATTGAAGTTATGATTAAGGAAATGGAAGATTGGGACTCGTAGACGACAAGAAGTGGACGGACAGACGCACAAGCAGACAAATCTCATTTGATAAATAATTCGCAGTTGGATTACAGCAGATTGAAACACAAGCCGAGCACTTCTTTAAAAACGAGATTTTTCTCGTGGGACTCTCGCTGGTGGCACGTTGCTCTGGGGGTCATCATTGTCATCATATGCAATCCAGTATTAAGATGGATGCTGCCTGATCCCATCAACATAATGGGTTTCATGTCTCCTGGCGTTACGGGGGGGAGGGCGAGATGGCTGGTGGGACAGAGAAGATCTCTGCAGATCATTTCTTTTGTTTCTGCTCTCGTCTCTGCAGGCATCTCGACCCTGTGAGTCTACAGCGCATGCTGCCACGCAGGGAAGATTACAGCTCATCTAAATGCAAAATTAATACCTCAGAAGTTACGGATGCGCCCTCCTCACAGGCAGAGAGGAGAGGTTCTGCTTTTCCAGCCAGCGAGGCAGCCAGGACAGAAGAGAGAGACTTTGTTCACAGCAGAAGGGCTGCTCTGTCTGTATGATGGAGAGGAGAGAGGGGGAGACACATCGGGGGGTGGTGAGCCCTCAACCTGCAGGAGAGGTGATGCTGCATCACATACGTCCACGATTGTGTCCAGCCACTGGTACTATGTTTTTTTTTTTTAAAGTTGCTCTTCATCCCAGGATAAAAAATTTTTTTTATATAAACAGAGTGTGAAAAAGTCCAGATAATAAAGAATGATGAGTATGTGAAGTAAATCTCACAAAGAGGAGATTCAGTAGCTCTTTAAGCAGCAGGTGGGGCATTTTGCTGTCATCCTTTAGGCCACTTTACAAGAAATGATGATCAATGGTGCAAATCAATACAAAGTTGTTCTAAGTGATCGTCGTTATCAGAATAAACCTGTGGAAAACAAAACAGTCTACGAGCAGCACGGGGCAAAATGTTTTAAAGCAGCTTCTTGTGTAACTTTTCACAGTCTCTGAGGAAGTCAGCTGAGACACAATCAAGGCGTTATCACATGACCAGAATTCCAGGTCATGTGACACACAGCTCTGTATCTGTTGTTTTCATGCACACAAATGTAACACCGTTTGTCAAACAGGTTTAAAAAGCAAAGGAGAGGGTGGAGAGGTACGGCTTTCCCCCTGGCCAGTGACCACTGTGTCCAGCATGGATATGATCATTTTTACATCTTCTTTAGTGTTTTCATTTGTCGTTTGGTCAGGTTTACACTCTGTCTGTTGAAATCTGTTGGCGTCAAACATGCTTTTTTTGCTGATGATGCAAAGACAACAGTAACTACAGAGAAATGAAAATGTCTGGAGAATAGGAAGTATTTTTAGAGCCAAATAAGTTGTTTGAGTCATAAAGGCATAACTCACTATTGTGGTTTTGTTACATAAACTCCACGTGTGAATGTTTTGAGCCTCTCTGCTGTGATCTGTACATTCACTGCAGACTCACTGAGCTCATAAATTTGTTAAATTGCACTTATTTTTCTTAAAACGTCTCAAGATGTTTCTCTCTTTGTAAATGAATGGTTCATTTGTAAAGTTTATTGTGCATCTGTTTTTTTATAATGGTCACCAGGAGGTTATTATGAAGAATGCAGAAAGATGTCTGCCCCTACTGAAGTCTGTGACCTCTGTATACACGTTCATAATGATTTATGGCCTTGGTCGCTCATTTCAGATCGTACGGAATAAATCTTTAAGTCAAGTTTTCAAATTTTGGTTATTTCAAGTGCCAGAAAGGAGGATTATCCAGGTTATGGTCACTGGCTAACAACTTTTTGAGTCGTAGCCAATGAGCACGCAGTTTCACAGTCGGGTCCGCCCCTCGCTCATCATATCGAGGTTCAAAACCCCAAGATTTCGATGGCATAAACACTCCAGTCTTCATAGCAGGACTTCAGGCCACCGGTGACCCCAAAGAGGGTCTTGAAAAATGAAGAACATCAGCCCTTTTTTCATCAGCTGTGATTGGACAGACATCTTCCTCCGCTGGAAAATTAACTGTGTAGAAAATTCTTGTTTTGAGTTAATTCTGTGGCTGATTTATTTTGCCGTGTGTGCAAAGCGTTATTCAGGCGCCACCCGTCGCCCACAGCTCCCTGCTCATCCAAACCTCATGGCGTGATTCACCTGAAGCAGACGATGGAGGGGGTGATGGTGGGGTCCACTGGAGTGGGCAGGGCATGGAGGGGAGTGGGTGCCTCAAGGTCAAAAGCAGAGTGGCGAATTGGGGTGGAAGCGTACTAATGAGTTTTTCCGTTGTCTCCCTGCCCTGGACTGGTGGCACCACCTCACTGTCCTGTCAATCACCCTCCTCCCACCCCTTCCCTAGCCTATCTTCTCCCCCTCCCCTCTTTCTTTTCCTCCCACCTTCACTGCAGACAGAAAAAAAAAACATGGCGAAAAAACTGTTTATTTCTCAACAGGCCTCTTAATCTATTTGGACTGGGCGTAATAGGACATTTGCATGGCAAGCACAGCGAGGTGTCAGCGATAACCATGGGGTTGTGACATCCCCCCCGAAATATGCTGAGCTTTCGCTAACCTCTCATCAAACACGCTGATCTTTATGGACTGTATCATATTGTGCCGTAATGTGCTTTATTGTCCACAGAATAAGCTTTTCTTAAAGGTAATTGGAAAACGGGAAATGGCCACTATCGGCGGACTTTTTAAATACATTATTCCTGAAATGTGGCTTGTGTAATGACCCTGTCGGTGTAAAACGTGAGATTTATCTTGGCAGCAGAAATTGATCCATTTCACCTTTGTCTAATGGAAATTTTTATCAAGGATTATCTGTTTATGTAAATGAGCGTGGCCCCTGGAACGGTGGGGATAAAAGGAAGTCTGGAGGGGGGGAGCACTTAATCTAGGGCCTCTTGACGTGTCAGTCTGGACATAATGCATACAGGACTCATCTCTGTGGGGGTGGTGTGTGTCTGTCCATGTGTGTTCCTCTACTTCCATCTCTGTGAGAACCAGGTTGACTTGTAGACAGAGAAAACATACTTTAAATGGGCCTTGCTTCTTTACATGCCAGTTTTAAGGTGAGCTCCAGGATGTAGGATTATCCAGCATAGACACAGATACAGCATTGATCTCTGCTGTTCACTGGAACAACATAGTAGCCATTTTACATATGAGGAGCGCCACCGCCTAATGAACAAGTCTGCACTCAGGCAGATGTTTGTTCCAAACTAAAACTCATCAGGCGACCGAATCTGAGGACAGATCATACTGTCAGAAGTTTATGAAACATTTTTATTTTATTTATTTGTAAGTTGCTCTTAAATAAAATATGGTTAGAGTCATCATGTCACTGTAAAAAGGAAACCGTTTCATCTGCTTATATTGTGCGTTGTGACCTATTTCGTAGTGTTGCAGCAGACAGCTAGACCGGATGGTTGGCCATGTGACGTGACATTATGCCCAAACTTCAGTAGCAGCAGCTGAGTAGAGTCAGGATGTGGCGTTAAGGCTGTTTTTATTTATTTCAAATATTACTGAGTGTTTGAATCCCAATTAGGACACATTTTCCCAGCTAAGCTGGGCGGTTACTTTACAGCAGCGGTCTCCAACCTTTTTTGCACCACAGACCGGTTTAATGTCAGACAATATTTTCACGGACCGGCCTTTAAGGTGCCGCGGATAAATGCAACAAAAAATGATACGACCAAGACAAAAACTGTGGTATTTTGTAAATATAATAATAAACGCGAATCAATCAATAGACCCAATGAAATCCCAAGTTTTATATAAACTCTTAAATGCTGATAAACTTCCTTTTTAGTTAAATCATGTTAACTGGGCTCTTAATGAACTGACAATAAACTTGTGTACTCGAATGAAATTAAAAGTCCTGCTACAGATGTTTGATTTCAGTGTCAAAGAGAAAATAAGTTCAAATATTTGGCACACTGATTAAAGATGGACTGAATGTATAGAAATATGAGAACACATCACTCAAAAGTCAGTGTCATGTGTAAAAAGAGCTTTTAAAGTCCACTTTAAAGCGTCCACGTGCTCCTGTTAATGTTATTTTTGGCCCTATAATGTCTATTCATCAAAGAGGCTTTTAAATAATCCCGTATCATAAAACTTTTGCACAGACAGCTCCGGTATGTGCAGACATTTGGTCACGTCAGCTGCAGAATAGATGGTGCATTTCAGATCGCCGACTGCGCAGCATGAAAAATGAATGAATAGTGTGGAAGCCGTGTGTAGTGGCGGTGGGCTACAGCCGCTTAGAAGAAGGGATGTAGAGACTGACAAGGCCCCCCTCACTTGTGTTTTCATTGCAGCGGACGCTTTTGATGTTTTATGGGAGAGGCCTCGCCTTTTTGCCAGAGTCTTTGACGTGACAGCAGCGTGACGGTCTTGAAATATAGCTGGTGGGGGGGATTCTCCACGGAGGACAGCAAATGGAGCTTCACTGGGAGCCGGCGGTCCCACGGTGGCCCCTGCTGTCATCTGCCATCTTGACAGGCAGACAGAGAGGGAGATACAGAGGGGAAAGTCAGCCGGGCTAAGTGACAGACACGCCAGTGTGACCCTATTCACCAGAGGGGAGGCTCTATCACTGTCTTAAACGCACTGACTCTCACAGAGGCCACAGACTGAGACTGAGACTGGGTCCAAACCACAGGCAAACCTCAGCCTATAAAGGGTGGATCTGACTATGAAACACAGGACTTGTGACTTCTGTTAGGCAATGAGCGTACCCAGGATAATCCTCTTTTCTGGCTCCACATATGACCATTAATTAATTACATGAACTTCCCGCTTTATTTAATGTGACCTGCAATGGGGGGAAAAAAATGGGAAAAAAATCTGAGAGGGATTTCTACACAGCCAGAAATAGTGCGGGCCATATACTGGGTGAAATTCCCATTCGCAGCTGTAGGTTTTAGAGTAGTTTTAATGCATTACAATATTCAAAACTATGAAAAATACGCATTTTAAAAGGCAAGGCAAAAACTGTGTGTGTTGCCTTCAGGTACCTGAATATCTGAATGCTGGAGTTTTTGGTGATCCATGTTCAAAAACAAAAAATTACAAAACAAAAACAAATAATTAAATACACGAACATGAACGCACATTAAATATGAGGGTTTAACGAGGGAGCGGAAACAGCTGGGGAACAAGAAAAAGGCGAAACTAATCAAAGATAATGAGACAAAGTAAAACTGGAAAAAAGACGATACACAGAGTCAAGACTTTAACACAAACACACACACACACACACACACACACACACAGAGGGGAAAGGCTAGAAGAATAACAAGACACTATTGTTGCGACCCGTCTAGGGCCAGGCAATAACATGAACGAGGCACTCGCTTCCCCCCCAAGACCCAAGCAGCCACAGGAAACAAATCCGTTCGTTATATTGTGATTTATTTACAAGGTGGAAGAAAGAAGAGGAACAACAGAACGGGAGTGTCAACACTTCAGGGTGAGCCAAGGCCAAAATAATAAACAAAACAAATCTACACAAATCCCGCACCCCTGACCTTACCAAAATAAAGTCAAAAATAAAGACAGAGTCTGACCTCCTTAACTAATTCAAAACAGGAGAAAATGGGTGATCAAAAGAAACGGCAGCTCACCCCTACCCACTCCACTTCCACAACTTTTCAGACAACACTGCAGCCAACGACTGCCACAGGTACACTGCTGGGTGCTGAGGGGAAACGCGAGGACCTCTCCAGCCGTAGCACTCCAGCCTCCTTTTAATGGGCGGGTCCTCCAGCCGGAACCAGTCGCGTCAGGGCGGTGTATCCACGCACCAATCGGAGCAGAGCCCTGGCACAGCTGAATTAACATAAACAGATATTACCTGCCCAGAACAAACACATGAAAATACAAGTTCATAACACTATACAAAATAGCCATAACTATAGAGCACTAATGTAGATAAACAGAAACAGCAAGAAAGAACTAAAGGCTAAAGGATAAAAACAAATCAAGAACCAAACAGAATTTTAACAAATTCAAAGCCCACAAAACTCAAAACTCTGGGTCCATGTTGCAGCTCTATGTTCAGATAGTCAGTGGTTTTATACATCTGCACTTCACCCCAATCCTCTGCAGGTAAAGAGTCTCTAAGTATCTCACCCATGATGGTGATCCATCACTGGGGCATGTGTGATCTTCTGCTTCTGTGACTGAAGAAAAGTGCTTTTCTAGCTTTTTAAATCCTGTTTCAGTCCCAGTGAGACACACGTGGAGACCATTTCATCCTCCCCTTTGCCACTTCTGGCCTTTTTAAAGAACTCAGAGCGCCGGGATCAGCTGTCAATTCCAACATCTCAATGACATCCGCAGATCAGAGTCGAAACACCTATGAACTCCTGAGGCCTCGCACGCTTCCCATCCCCTGCATCTATGACTCCTGGTATGCTGGGACCAATGTGTAATTAAAAGGGGGCCTCAAATTGCCTCCAAGCATTAAGAATGGATCCTGTTGGCAGCAAATGGAGCATCTCCCCCTCATCTGCCGCCATCTTGTCTGGTCCTTAAGGGCTAGAGGCCCAGGCAGATGCTCCTCCAGGAGGCGAGGGAGGTTTGTTTGTGCCTCAGGAGTGAGTGAATGTCTGCGAAAAGCTGGAGCTTTTTGTGAAGAACTCTTGGACATATTACAAAATTTTGTTAGCTTTAGAAACAGCAGCTGTTAAAAAACCTTAAAATTAATAAAACAATGAACTTTATATGTTTATTCTACACAGATAGCGGGACTATCTACACAAATCCAGTTTATAATCAGGGGTATCTTCTTCTTCAGGAAACTGTCCCTCCATAGAAAATGTTCTCAGGGGTATTTTTTTGAAGTCTTTCAAAGAAGGTGGGGCAAGGAAATGACACAAATGGGTGTGTGATGCAAGAAGAAATTGTCTTTGATAAAATACACTAGAATTTTACTCACAAAAACCACAGCACAAACGTCTTGGGTAGCCTACACCAAAAAACAGGATTTGACATTTTTATAATATAATGATTCTATAAAAATCATCCCAAGGGCATCAAACCATGACGAGGTCCAGTTCTGTGACTCAGATTAGCAGAGATGAGGAGTCACAGGCAGCCATGGGCTTCAGATGCCTGTGCAGGAACACCTGTTAATGAAGCCAAACTCTTGACTGCATGCCTTATTAGCATCCAAATGGATTACTTGTTTTGAAGGGTAAAACTATGCATAGAGGCTAAACACTGCTTACTAATGCTAACATGGGAGACTTTGGAGACTGAGTCCAGCAACTCCAGATTTTTAAGCTCTTCGGTTTTCAGTTGTGAAAGTCCCAAAAGACATTACAAAGCACTCCACGGTGACGAGATGCCTGAACTCTGGGGAAAAGCCTTGTATTGGCGCTTCAGCATCTTTGATCTCTTTATGGCTGAACACAGAAGTCAGTGAATGAGCGGAGACAACAGCTGAGCCCAGAGGACGATTACTGCACAATGATCCAACTTGCCGTTATTTGTGTTCTTAACTGTCTTTTCCTTGATATCAGGTACTTCTACAATAAATGTGTGTACAGTACAATTTACACTTTTTATGTGCATCTTCAAAACGAAATTATTTCTGCACAAGAGTGAAAACTTGTGTAAAATGGTTTTCTCAAATAAGCGTGTGAGCCTATTTCTTCTTGAAATTCAGCCCTCCCAGGGGTTTATTAATGGCACTTGTATACAGTTTAAATTAATGGTTGTTTGAGAAAAGAACATTTCTGGTGTGGACCTCCCTTCACCCCAGATGACCGCCCCTCCCTGAGCCTGGTTCTGCTCAAGGTTTCTTCCTGTCAAAAGGGGTTTTCTTCCTTTCCACAGTTGCCAAGTGCTTGCTCGTAGGGGGTCATCTGATTATTGGGGTCTTTTCTGTGTTATTGTAGGGCCTCGACGCAATTCATAAGCAGACGACAATAAATTGATAGATGGATGAATTGAACTGAACTCAAAAACTGCTCACAAGTCGGGTGTAAAGGTCTTACGAGCTCTGATGGTCTGATCAGTTTCTAGAGTGCGTCTTTACAAATCAGCTGCATCAGTCCTGCTCACTAAGCCAGAGAAATGAAGTGCACTCCCTCTCCACCAATGAGGAGCAGCTGTTCATGTCCTCGTTGCAGGAAGGCTAACCATATGAGCCCTGGCGTTTTCCCTCCACACTTATTACATTACCATGAGCTCAGTGGTGAGGGCACCGCTGCATCATAGACACGGCTATTACTTTGAGTGTTTGCAGGGAGTCAGACTCTGGGTGTATGTGAGGAGGACAAGGAGGAGGAGGAGGAGGCCCCTGACTCTTTGGAAACCCCCCACTCCCCTCCACCCTACACCTCTGTTCACTCACACACATAGTAACACACAAAACCTCCTGCACCCAGTGTCAGAGCCTTCTCCTGTCAGTAATTTGTTGCTAATCAGCTGTCAGCTCAGAAGCGATGATGAGGTGATCATCGTGGGCGGTGGAAGGTAATGGCCTTAAAAGTCACAGAGTCAATGTCAATGGGATCACTCGGATTCAATCAGGGGCGGCCCGATGAAGGATGGCGCCCGCTGACATTACCACTCATTTTGAGCCCAAGCATCTGGGCCCTAGTAAATAACCATCAGTGGGTGGGTCCGAGGGACAGGTCATTAGCCCTGAGAAAAATAAATATCTCCTCTCTCGTGAAGGCTGCAAGTCATTTAGCACAGACTAGGAAATTTCACCCTAGATTAAGTATGATGAGCCAATATCAGTCAGAGGAGAGGCCACACTGAGTTGGGGGGGTGCCCTGATGAGACGCAGGGAAAATTTATACGCAAGCCTCGGCAAATGTAATATGATTTTAAAGGCGAGGAAGAGTGTTGGCACAGGGCTGGAAGGAGGGACAGGGCCACTTGAAACTAGAGTTTGACTGATGGGAATCTTTAGGATGGATTGAAGTTGTGGCTAACGAGCCCTTTGTGCTGAGATTTTACATTTGCAGGATTATCCGATTCAATGAGAAACAGTGAAACACAAAAATATTTTCTCACATTAGACCGATACGAGTGTCAGTGTGGGAAAACATCCTAAAAGCTAGTCCTGGGACAGATTCAGGGTTTGATAAAACTATTGTCAGATTATTTAACCAATAAATAGAAAATGTGAAAACTTGAAGTTTTGATGTACCTGCAGTCAGGTTTTCGTGTACACAGGGGGGTGAGGCAATCATCCAAAAAGTTTTGGTGAGTCAGATTTTTTTTTCTGGAGTCTGTCAGGGCTCTAGGCAAAAATTCACAGGGGGCCCTCTGAAGAGCATTCATCACCTCTGTGTGTTTTCTAAAGATCTGTTTGTGGACATTTGTACCTTTTATTTTGGACGGCAGTTAAGGGATGAGAGAGAGCAGCGGGAACAACATGCAGAAAATAGCCCAGAGCAGGCTCGGACCCATACAGATCACCTGCTTAACCAAGTTTCAGTTTTAATTGTCATATACAGGTAACAATGGCACATCATTACCAGCAATGAAAGTCTTAGGCTCAGAGCCCTCTCAATATTGCACGTAGAACAGAAGGAAAATTGCAAATAAGGTAACAGTTATGGTAAAAATGGAATAACTATACAAATAACAATAATAATAATAAGAAAATATATAATAATAAAAATAGAGTAGAATCAATAACACAGATTACTAAAAATACTGTAGCAGCTGTAGTGCAGAGGTAATGATATATGCATGTACAGCGATTGTGCAAAATAAACTGTCCAACGTTTCAGCCGTTCAGCAGCACGATGGCAGTGAGCTATCCCATCACCATGTTATAAATAATCGCTCACAGCACACACCGGGCTGCTCTGCTAGCTAACTTAACTAATGCTGGTGGAAGTTACACTGTTGAAGTGTCTCTCCCTCACAGTTTAGCATCATCTGTAATCATTATTTTCAGCTCCACTGACCACTGCCTTGCTTTGGTTAGCTGATCAAAGCTGGTCTTGACCGCTCTGTTCTGCATGTGGCTTTCATTGTTGTCATTAGGTTTGTTTGAACAGAGTCGTGTATTAGGTTTCTGTTTTGGGCCTGTTTTTAGTATTGTGTGATCACATACTTGATATACTGTACACCCCCGAAGATGAGTAGTAATAGCAAATTCTTATAAAAAAGTACATAAGTGACAACACGTGTATTTAGGTAGGATTTAACATTTATTTAAAGGGAACCTGTAACTGAAGTGCTTTTTCTGCTATGACTCGATTTCAATCCCAATGCATTGTCTGGATGTTGAAAAAATAACACCAGAATCTGACGTTTCGCACCATTGTGTCCTGTCCATCTGTTCTCAGTGTAAAGTTTTGGACTACAGTAGATGATGACTCTTAAAAGTCATGCGCCCACTTCATCCAACTTGACTAATGCAAAGTCCCGATGATGCACAAATGACCCTGGTGGCTTTGAACTGTCATCAATCCAATTAACAGAGGATGGCTCTGAATCCATTACAGCAAATATAATAAAAACATTATTATATTAACCTCCAAATCTAGTCTAATTCTATCAACATAATTAATTTAATCCATTTGCAAAGTACCGCTTTTATGAATAATTAATATAAACACTTAGATGTTAAATATTCATATTTGTTCATGTATCTCCATTGGGCTCAAGTGCAGCTCTCACATGGCTTTGTATGTGTGTGTGTGTGTGTGCGGGAGCATGTATAAAACAGGAAACATTATTCTAGGAAATGCCCCCAAATGACACCTGTACATACAGAGGGGGAAATAATTATTTGATCACCTGCTAAATTTGTGAGTTTGCACAGCTCCAAAGAAATAAGCAGTCTCTAATGTTTATGGTAGTTTTGTTTTAATGGAATATCAAAAATACGGAAAAAAACATTACATAAAATTTATAATTAAAAAAAAGTATCTATATTGTGGGAAATAAAGCACTGTGATGTCACCCAGTGGCTTGTTTGAAGTCTCAAAATCAGCATTTTTGCCATCCCCGTCTTTGTGTTTTGAAACCCGATGTGATGACTGAGGTGTGGTTCTGGCTGTGAAACTGTCATAATATTAGCTAATGAGCATTAGCTCATTAGCTAACAAACTGTGTATCACAAGTTATTAGCTAAGGCCCCCAAAACAATATTACAAGCCATGATAAGAAATGGGAGGAATCTGTCTGTTTATCTGTCTATATATGGATAGGTGTGACTCCGGTGGTAGAGTGGCTCGTCCACAAATCCCTCCAGTTATCACTTATGTTGAAGTGTTCTTGGACACTGAACACCAAATTGTCCCTGATGCATTCACTGGTATGCAAATACAAAGCACTGCATGAATGTGGCTTGTAAAAAGCTCTTCGAGCGGTCAATAAGACTAGAGACATGCTGCACAAAGGATGTACTGTTTACCGAACCATATAGAGTCCCTGGGGACAAAGCAGATGATACTCTGTTCATACAACAGCTTTCAAAATCCATTTCATTTTCAATATTTAGTATGTGTGCACATACAGACCACTCAGAAACACTTCCATACAGCAGAGAGACTTCACAGTCAGGCCCACCATCTCTCTCTTTCTCACCTCCTGGGTCCTGGCCATATATCTCCCCCTGTTCACTCGCTCGATGCCCAACACTCAGCAACTCTTGGCGAGGCATCATTAGGTATAATGTACTGCCCTCTCTCTCTCTCAGGGATATTTTGGAGTGGGGTGAGCAAGCTGACCTTACTGAAGGGCTCAGACAGTGCAGCTAGCTCTCTCTCCCTCTCTCTCTCTCTGTCTGCATTGATGCCGCCCACACACTCCCCTCACTGCAACCATAGGACTGTCATACATGACAACATAGTGATTTACTATTTTCAAAGCTACAGTTTCAGCCAGTGACTTTTCTGTTATCACCTGCTTCTTTGCTTGTACTGTTAGTTCCATAGAAAACAAACAAACATTCCTCTAAATGAAAGGTGCCTTATGCAATTTCAAGGTAAAACGTAACTTAGAACGAAGCACCTTTGACCTGCTGCGCCCCACTAGGGGTTAGGAACAGACTGTATATAAAAGATGGACATGGCTTCCAGTGAAATGAAGTGAAAAGTGAAGCCAGTGGTTTAGTGCGTAGAAGTGTATAGATTAACACACACACACAGAGATAGTGGGGCATTATGGCCCCACTATCTGTCCCACTATCTCAGTGCCCAGTTGCTCAAAACACTACACTACCAGAATGCACTGCCCAGCCAGTTACACAAACATGACCAATCCTATGAGCACAAAACCATATACCTAAAACTTATGTAAGCAGAGCTGTGGTGGGTCTCCTGGACCAGGAAAGGATATTGCTGGTTTTGAGCTGCCCTCCACAGACTGTATATGAAAGACAGACGCAGGCAACAGGTCAGAAAAGGAACATCGGTGCAGACGTACCTTAAAGTGAATCCCACTGAGGACGGCTAAAATTGGCTTCACGTCATCTTGGGCTCCAATAGCACTCATTCTAAAAGCGTCAACTTCTCTCAAGACATGTGGACGCTTTTAGCTAATTTAGAATAACTAATAATTAAACCCCTCCCCAAATAAATAGCTAACAATAAAAACATATCTAAAAATACCACCTATAAAAGCACTGAGGTTATTGTTGACTCGCAGTTTGGTCAACTTAAAGTTTGCACTTTTACAGCCCAGTTGCTGCTGATTTATTCCTACTGCTCACACAAACAAACACCCTCCTCCCAGCATACATCCCCCTGCCACGTCCGGTGACATAAGCAGGTGCTAGGTCCAGGTGGGCTTGCCAAAACACGAGGCTGGCATGGACCAGCGGGGGGTCTGACCCGGCCAGAAGTCCACCGGGGTTAAACCTTTTGCCAACCTCCCTCTGCAAAACACATATACTGAGTGAGTGCTGTAAAAGGCGAAGCGGGGGGGTGTACATTTGGGGATGAGCCGATTGTCAAATGATGAACTAGAGCGACAAATTAGCCCGAAGTTTGAATCGGAGCATGTGCGCGTCTGCGCTGAAGCTGATGAACCCCGCCTGGAAGACGATCATTAGTGAGTCAAATACCAGCACAAATGGCCGCCCGCGATAATGGCTGACATTCATCTATGTCTGAGTCTTGTCCAAGTCGCCGCTAAACACTCAGACAACGAGGGAGCTGCACTCTGATGGGTGGAAAGGAAAAAAAAAACTTTATGCAGGAAAAAGAGAGCAAACTCAAGCTGAGGCGTGTCAGTTTTCATCGTGAGCTCACATTGGCGTTCACATTGAATTACCTCAGATTATCTCAAGAAGACTTAGTAGCACAAGATAACAAGTGAATAACAACGGAAGGTGTTAAGACACAAGCTGCAATCCTGAAAATAGATTTAACAAAATATTCCTCTCACCGTAGAAGAATCATGTATGATGAAGCCCTGCAAAGGAAGGAAATAAAAGCTTGTTGCGTAACATTTTAACACTCACCCACTTTAGTGTGATCAATCAGGCGCCCGTGCACAGTCCATCCCTCTGCCCCCCCATCTGTTATTGCAAGTGCTGTCCATATAACAGGCGCCTGTCAATTTCGCCTGCTTTTTATTGACTCATCCTCTGAGCCACGGAGGGGTTTCGATCACAATTATCATTTTTTATGAATACATTTTCATGAATATATTAGCAGCGTCCTCCCCACCACCGCCACCCACCACACACATACACATACACATTTGGTGGAGTGTTGTTTTCTCACAGTTAATCAGTGGCCAGATAAATCAGAGGCCATATTTGCAGTCCATCTGCTGGGAAGGTGCAGTGGGCTCCAGACGCCATTCAGACATGCTGGACAATAACAGGAAGTGGAAAGACAGCTCACAGACGTTACAGGCATCACACTTCACTGCTCACTATGTTCTGTCAATACAGATGTCAGGCCAAGAGGATTTCTTTTTCCTGGAGAGCACACATGGCAACTTTTTTTGGTTCTACTGTACATGATGTAACGTCAAACATTTACAGTATTTTCTTTTTTGTTCTTATTTAACCCACCAGCAGCCCCCAAATGATCAACTCAAGACACACAAGAGGAGATAAGTCCCATTCTTAATGGTAACGGTTAATGGTACAGCTAGCTTTGAAGGTGACAAGTGTGTGTGTGTGTGTGTGTGTGTAGCAGTCTATAGGAAAATAACCCTACTGGTCATGTGATCTACGTCCTCAGTAAACACTTTTCTGATCTCAATCACTAGTTTCAGTTTTCAGTTAATACAAAATATTGTTCATTGTTTGAATTACCTCATTATTTAAAGTTAGAGAGATAGATAAATCAGAGTTTGCTTTACTGTGTAAACTAGCCTATCAGTGTGCAGCATCCCTCAGTTATTTACTGCTCATCGCTCTCATATTTCAAAACACCAAGATGGCGATGGCAAAAACAGCAAACTCCCATTTGTTCTCATTTTTTGACCCGTTCCTTGCTGCAAATGAGGCCGACTCTAAAAGCCAGCCAATCCTCATAGACTCCCGTGTTAACGAGCCCACAGGTATATTTAAAATAAACAGGTTTAGAATCTGATACAAAGAAGTTTTGCTAATGTAGCTACAAATGCACAGTGTGTGCAGTATTACATAAGTGAGGCTGAAAGTTCCAGGTGCTTTGTTAAAGGAGTGAGCAGTCTGAGTTACGGGTGGAGGTTGACTCAGGTTGTTGTAGTTGCTACTCCACTGGCAGCTATATGTACTTAAGTCTGTGCTCCAGTTTTTTCTACTGAGTGAAATGCTACAATTATTGGAGATGTGAGATTTCCAGTGTCTGTGGATGCACCTTACTAAAAAAGGAAGCTAGTGTTAAATACCTTGAGACTTACCTTGAAGAAAAAAAAAGAAAGAAACAAAACAAAACAAGAAGTCAAAGGTAAAACGGTGTCAATGCTTCAAATCAACAGATTACAAAACAGTTGGTGTTGCCATGTTTGTTACTCCCGTGTTTCTTATAAAGTATTTGATGTTGTCAAAAAAAGTAATTGCTCCTCTATTCACTGTGCTTTTTAATGTTAAAACCTCTGCTCTATAAGGGATCTTCTGGTTGACAGTAGGTGGCATTCAGGACAGTTACTTCTTACATTTACACCTAGTAGTTCACTTTGAAGTCTTGTAGGTTTAACTCCTTCATACTAAAAAAAAAAAAAAAAAAAAAGTTAAGATACAAAACGAAGTGCCTTATCAGGAATCAGTGGAAAGAGAAGAAAAATTAAACAACCTTTTAGTCTCGGACAGGCTTCACTGGTTAGAATAAAAACTTCACCGCTAACTCTCCGAAACCTCTGAATAAAGACCCAAATGGGAGTCGGGTGCTTTGTTATTCCAGATGGCTTTATGGGTCATGAAAGAGTGATTCACGCGTCACATTAAAAGTGCTTGTCGCTGGCCTGCCGTCTAACCGCTCCTCTCCTTAAAAACCAGGAAGCACCCCATCAATTATTTGCTAAGCAGCCATACTGAAAATCTCACTTTGAACAGTGTGTGGGGACGGCAGCCCTGTCAGCGTGATGATAGATGCACTGGAGGCTCACGCTGCCCTCAGCACGCCTCTCTGAGGGTCGGCAGCTGTACAAAGCCTGAGCTGTGTGTGTGTATTTGTGGGCATCAGGGAGAAATCCCATCTATGTGTGCACAAACCTACACTTGCACAAGCGCCATGCCTGTATGTACACACAAACTGTGGACTAGACTTTAGTGTAGACTTTGTGTGCTAGAACAATCTGAGGAACTCAAGGTCAATTTAGTTCACAGCAGTAATGAGTTAATTATCTGTTTTATTTGTACAAAATATAATTTAAATTAGTAAAAATATTATGAATCGATAGATTCACTGCAGAAAATAAATGCTAAATGGTTAATGTTGGAGGCCACCAAAAGTATCTTTTATTGCTAATAATCATGAAACTTATTTATCCAAGCCTCTATTAGGTTCTCTATACCATATTAGTACTTAGTATCCCTGTTCTTGGACTCTGAGTTACTTTGCATGATTCCCTATTCAAAATCATCCTTATTTATCTTAAACTTTCTTCTGATTGGCTGCACCTCATAACCAGGCTCCTGGTGAGTAGGGATTAAATACTGGCTATATTAGTGAAATCCACCACTGTTATAGAGTGTATATATGACAGAAGAAAAGAAAATGATAATAGGTCAACCTTAAACAAGACTTATCTTTTCATACATGTACCTTTGAATTGTTATTTCAGCATATAACCTGTTGAAGAACTGCAAGTGTGGAAGTATAGGAATAGGAATGTCCAAAGGAATGCATTGAAATGCCCAATCTGGCCCACTACATGGCTTTCAAAGTATAGAAATTAAATACAAAGGCAATCTTTTAAAGCTTTTCAACTGTGTTTTGCAGCAGGAAGTGTTGCATTACACATTTTCTGAGCTATCAAATTAATTTGATCCAAATCTTCATCAGTTTTACTAATACTAAGACATTACCCATGATCTGCAGTACCACACCAGTGTAAAGTGGTTAACCAGGAAGTCATCCTAAAAGGATGCTAAAAATACCCCACATGGTTCATGATCCATTTGTAAATGATCTGTTCTGTAAATATGCAGTTAATTGATTTCATATTGTACCCACAAAGAAAAGAAAGACCTACAAAAGTTTTTATTAGACAGGTTATTGTGCAATAGCTTCACTGGTCTTACCCACTTTAAATCTGATTGGGTTGCATGTTAAAATGAGTTTGACTCTAATTAATCAGTTCAATAAAAGAGCAAACAACAGAAAAACTGACAAATTCAAATTTAAAATAACATCAAATAAAAACATTGGCTTGACTAGTAAATCATCTAAACTCTGCACAGCTGCAAACGCACTGAGGCTCAGACTACTAATTACACCGTTTGCCACTTTAATGTCCAATATAGCCATTGACAGTTCAACTGGGTCTGATGAGAATTAATAGAGCATTAATCAACAGGCACTAATTAGCTAATAACATGTTAATTAAATCAGGTATTTAAAGTCTTGAGACGTGTAATGCTTATCCCACCGTACATGTCTAATTTACTGTAGACACGCAGTATGTCTGCACATGCATGCTGTAGCAGTGCAGTACAAATGTCACCGTGTTGTGTTAAATCCAACTCATCTCTCCGCTGGGATTTCCCTCTTTGCACAATAGTTACCCCCCTCCACCTGACCTCTGACCCCGCCCACTTCAACCCTTAACTAGTCTAATTTCTTCTCCCCCGAGATCCGCTGTGACATATTCACACAGAAAAGATGCTTTCAGATCAGTGTTGCTGTTTAGGTCGCCATACGCTGCACGCTCAGCTGATGTTCATAGATCCTACTGAGCAGGATTGAAAATGGCAGAAAGCCAATAGCCAAGCTTGTCTTTGCAGTCCAGTGAATTACTTTGATAGTGTGGAGATGGTCTCAGTTCCTGTAATGTAAAATCAATACACCCTCCTCCACCAACCAGAGTATGACGCTTGACCTGAGGCTGGACTTTTTGTTTTTTCCCCTCTCTCTGTCTTCCAAGGAATGGCTCCATAAGTTTGGTTTTTTGCAGCAATGCTTTTTAATATAAGCCGGGGCCTCGCTCTAACCGTAGAGGTACCTTACCCCAAGAACCATAAACCCCTGCACATAGATCACTACACTTAATCCAGAATTTATAAATGTATCTCTTCAGGTATCAATTTGGTTGAAACATGAAAGGTGTAAAGTTGCCTTTTCACACAGTTAAACTAACATTTTACTAATTATGAAAGTTTTGCGCCACAAACAGTCACACAATGTGCACTCCAGGTATGCATACAATTTTTATGCATAAGCATGTAAACAATGTTTCTCATGAGATCATGTCTTATTGTGTGCTGCTTTTTTTAAGATTCTGGATTCAAACTTGCTGGTCATTTGAAGAGTTTGTAGAGCATTTGGGAAGTTTCTCTTTTCAACACTTTTCTTTTGTTGTCATGTCTTCTCAAAAACATGCTGAACATACCAATGTTATCTCCCAGGTCAAAACTGGCTGCAGGACAGTAAAGACCAAGTGATGTTGGCATCGTCTCTTACAAAGCAAGAAATACTGTTGACATTATTGCAATAAAGCAAGCAGACGCAGTACTTTTTTTAAAATAATCTAATGACATTTCATTGGCAAATAAATTGGTTCCTAAATGGTTGTGATGAATCATTTAGTGCATAAATACTAGATATATATTTTTTTTATATATAAACAACACTTATACGTTGTTTATCTTCATGAAAATTCTGTCTCATTTGTCGTATGGTGATCTTACGTGTTTGGACTGTCACTGCATTTCTGCTCCCAGGATATCAGCATTAGTAATCTTGCAATGCAGTTGAATCGGGTCTGGATCAGACTGCTCAGTAAGATAGTAAGTTCTACTTTTTCTCAGCTTTTGTGTTCTAATTGATTAAAAGACAAAAATGTTTTTTACTCCATGTTAAAACAATAAGATGAAATCTACTGCATAAGCCTCACTTCGCTTTGTGCTAAGTTTCTAACGGCTCTATCTTAATTTTTTTATCAGAATAATCAAAAATGACCTCTTTAGTTGTGCTCTAACTAGTCACGCTACATGGCTACCAACTAACATTACAACACACAGGGGAGAAATACAACCACCTCAATCTGCTTTTTCAGCATGGCTTTGCTGACATGTTATGTCAGAAACAGCATCTGAACACCTGAACGTTGCATTAAAAATCTCATGTTTTTCCACTATTACAGGCTCTGGTTTCAGTCTTTCACCAGATGTCACAAGCTGGCTGCTGGGATTTGCTCCCATTAGTGACACTGATGTTGGGTGATAAGTTCAACCCAAAGGTGATGGATGGGGCTGAATCACACAAGTCTTACTGAAAAAAAAAGGCTTTCATTTCAATAAAGCAAAACAGATAAAGTGAATATTTCCAGTGAAATTCAGTGCAAGGGTGAAGAGATAAACCTATTGCTTTAAGCTCTTTCCTTTTCCTGAAGCGTCACAACTGTGTGATATGAAAAAGCTGCCCAAAATCAATTGTGAATTTTTCCATCCTCATAGACATCTCTCTTGGTGGAACACATTTTAATAAAACCTTCACCCGTCCTCTTGACCCCACCATGTCACCATCTCTTCCTCCTGTCTGTCCCAGTGCTCCCAGGCACCTCACCTTAAAGGAGGAGGCCACAGATCAATACATTTGATGGGGAGGCAATAAGCAGCCCTATTAAGTGACAAAGGTTTACTCTGTAACAGCTGGGCTGGCGCGAGAGCCGAGCTTGTCTGACTAATGAATCGTGAAACAATCAGGCAGTAGCCATTTGTGTTTAGATCTGTAAATATGGCGCGGTACAAGTGCCAGACCATCGCTGGCACTCCAGCTGGGGCCACAGATGGTCTGGATTGGAGGCGAGGCGCAGGCAAACCGTTAGCTCCTCCGGCCCACACTGCACCGCACCTCCTCTGTCTCTGAGTGACAACTTCACTTTCGCGCTAACTTAGCCCGCATGCCCCACATTGGGAGCCAGGATTTGGTTAAAAAAAAAAGAAAAAAAGGAAAGGGAAAAAAACCACTGACAGCTCCTGAATGGGAGCCCAGCCGATGAGCAGTCTTGCTGCAATCCGGCAGAGGGAACCAGGGGGAGGGAAAAGCCAGGCGAAGGAGAAGAGCAATGACGATCCTGCTATTTAAAGACACGATCAACCTAATTAACCTTGGGATGCCAATGACTAATTCTGAAGTGGCTGGTCCACCAGAAGAGAGCCGAGGTGGAGGCCTCATAAATCTTACTAATAAGAAGCACTTTCTCAAATACGAGGAACACAGGCACAGAGGCTTGTCATTATTTGGATTGAAAATACTATACGTAGCGTTCATATCAGTCGTGCTGCGGGTGGAGGCGGCCGGTAATGTGGCAGAGATGGACTGTAATTCACCCGGTGACAGCTGAGTAAATACAGAAACATTCAAAGAGACAAATAAGAATTCATTGCAAAGAGCTTTTGTCATTTGCCTGCACAAATAAATGATTGAAATAGAGACAAAATATACTCTTCATTTGCAGTAGGCAGAGTTGGGGGGTTGGGGGGCTGGGGGTGAGGGTGGGGGTGTCCTTGAAGATGGAGCTATGAAAGAGATGAAAGGTTTATTTAATCTATTTCCAAGGTAAAATGATCTTCCGGGCGCTTTACTCCACACATTTGGTGCGGTGGATGTGAAAGCGGTACAAAGCCATTACAATGCCCTCAAGTCTATTAAACTGAATGACAGACGTTGTTTACAACCCCAACTGCTTCTGCAACCGCACCATTATCGCTGCATACTGATGCAAGCATCAACAGCAGGATTGGCTGTCATTACAGAAGGACAGCAGAGTGTCTCAGAGCAACGTTTACCGGAGTTTATAAAGGATTTGTAATCTGCTAATCACTGGATGGCAGGTTGCATTCACCAGGATATCCAGAACATTACTGTCTGCTCAGCTGTATGAAGCCTCACTGTGACATCAACCGGTGCAGAGATCCAGCTAGCTCATTAACACCTACACAATACACTAGATGCTACAAAGACGTGCTGTACTTAAGCAATACAATGAAAGCTATTTCCATATATTGCGTCTTATCCAACTGTTTGCATAGAAAACATTTACAGCGAATCTTTGTTACTTTATGAGGATACCAAGTCAGAAAACAGAGCCAGAAATGTGTTGGTAAATATCGAAATACAGCCATGATGTCCTTTAGAAAAAAAAGGGGTAATTAGCCAAAAGTTTCCTGCAATTGATGAAATATTTACTTTCCTATGGTATGATTTTGTGTGTGATGCCATCAACTTGATAACTGGTGTACCAAAATGTTCTCAGATATTTGGAGGTTAGGGTTAGGGTTGGGTACATCAAGAGTTTTAAGCCTTGAACTAATCCAACCATGAGCATAAAAAATGTTTGAGTTATATCAGAAAAATACATGAAAATGAAAACTAAAAAGGCAAAAGTACAAGACTGTGTACTTAACTACCCTAACCCTAACAGTGAAGAAGCTACTCGTCCTATAATGCATTGGAAATTCACAGCTTCTTAAATGTAATCCCTTTTTATTACCACTTTTTAAAATATATTTTATATGTAGTCCAGTTTTTGATTTGATACATTTCATTCCTGAGTACAATCACCACTTTCTCAAGTTTTCTCAATAAATATAATTAGTAGTATAAAAATAATAATAAAACTTGTGGTTTGTATATTGGTTCATAACGCTGTAGCTCGAACTGAGTCTGCTTTGGATGGTTACATTCTTATGCCTCAGTATCAAAATCCCTGTGAAAAGTATCAATGGGATTTTTACTTCCAGAACATCGTTGTTGTTCACATTATTATGCCTAATATGTCAAATACATGTACAAAAAGCCTTGAAGTATTTACTTTATGAAAATCAGTCTTAGTTAAAAGCATAACTATTCAGTGAAGTAACCTAAACTTTAAGGCCTCGACTCGACAGTGTCTTTACTCGTGTGTTATCAGTTAGGGGATCTAACAGATCCACCTTACAATGTTTTTTTGTTTTGTTTTTTTAAATAAATATCTGAACTTTAATTAGTTTAATCTATTTAGACTGATATTTAACTGTCTTTACATTTCTTTGTCATTCCTGTATTGCCAGGAATTCACCTAACCTAGGGTTAGTGTTGGCTAATATTAGACCTCATAGAGTTAATAAGCTGGATTTTCATGACACCGACTTATTTATTTTTTGGTATTGGTTTTGTTGTCATGCATGGGGCTTCAGTAGAAACCATTGTACGAACAAAGTATTTTAATCCTGGTGTAAATGCAGTTTAAACATTTTGTCTGTGTTGTTTTCATTCATAATTCAAGAGTGCATAATGCGCTAAAGCTCACGTACGAAAGCACGCTGGTTTTAAAGTGCTTTAAATCACTTTTAAGTCCTCTTTTATGTGGTGTTGTTTATATGATTTAGTCAAATCCATTTACCTCTTACAGAAGTGCAGCTTCACATTCAACATTCAAATGCTTCCCCTATAACACAACATGCAGTCTGTTCCTGTGCCTACATGTTCTGCTCAGATATTTATGGGCGTCTAAATGTGTGTGAGCAGGTCTGCAGCGCCTTTGTTTCACAGTGGTAATAATGCCAGGCCCAGACCAAGCGTCCTTGCCCCTTCAGCCCTGTGAATACAAACCTAGGCAATGGAACTTTTTGTGCAACGTTAACTGTCACAACCCGCGGCGGCGGCTGGAAATGGCTTAACTAAACTGTCAGATCTAATAAAGCCAATAAAGGGATCAGATAAATGTTTATTACATAGTGGGAAAAGATCATTTCTGGACAGAAATTGAGGATGACCTTTCCGGATAATTCCTCGCTGCCTTTGCTCCCCCTCCTTCTGCTGGATAAATCACGGGTCCCTTTTGTTTCACGGCTGATGGAGCCTTGCTGACGTGGGATTGTTAAAACCTCGCCAGCTCTTCTTTCTTTGTCTCCCCAATTACAAGAGCCCTCTGAGTCTGAATGCCACCTCACCACACAGACAGGGGCAGGCTGCTGTGCCCCTGCTGTTCCAACAGTCACAGGAGATGATAATATAATACCTGAGTCTAAGTGCAGATGGAGACTTGTTCTTTTATTAAATATCTCTCTACAGCATTAATGTTGTCCAGGAAATGGTGATGATGATGATCTCCAAACTGGTTTGCATGTCATAACATGAGCTTAGGTTGATATAAACACTTTAAAGCTGCATTAAATGTTGCCTTTTGGCCAAGAGGGAGTCAGCAACATCTAAAAATCAAAACACTGACTTCACTAAAAATCTGTCTCTAAAAATCTCAAACATGGCGTCTAACAAGATGCTTAACATTGGCCTTCTGTACTACTGTATGAAAACTTTGAGTCATTGACAAACACAATATGTTCTTTAACTCACACAAAAGACAAATATCGAAAGCTGGCTTCCTTCATATTTGCCACAATATTGAAAAACGAGCACTGCTTACTTACATGCTGGATTCTTTATTAAAAGCTCCCTGAAAGACAACAAACAGGGACTAGAAACAGATGTTTCTCTCACATAAGCTTCTCTTCACTGGCTTCCTGTTAAACCAAGAGTTTAAAATCCTTCTTCTCACACACAAATTCCATATCTTAAAGACCTCGTAGTATCATTATTATCCTAATAGATCACTTTGCTCTCAGACTGCTTGTGGTTCATAGTATTTAAAAGTAGAATGGGAGGCAGAGCCTTCAGCTTTCAAGCCTGTGGACCCAGTTCCCAGTTTAGATTCAGGAGACAAACACCCGCTTTACATTTAGGATTAGGCCTAAAACTTTCTTTTGGTAGAGCATATATATATTTATAACCCTCCTATAGCTGTGCTCAGACTGGTGCAGTGAGCATTTTTTCCCTCTTTTCACTCCCGATGGATGCCACACTGCACATTATCAACTTTTGTATACTTTCTGTTATTCTTTGTTTAGTCTTTGCTTAATAATATGCTTTATTGCTTAAAAGGGAGTTCTTCCTCCCCACCCATGCAAACTCCTTGCTCATAGGGCTGTCTGATTATTAGGGTTCCTTCCTATTATTTCCAACCGTCACATTGTGGTTATTCTCATTATACACCATGAGGCTAAAGCCTGGGTAAAGTACCAAAGTAGCTAAGTAAAGACCAAGTTTTCAAAGTCAAACGGCATTAGATATGAATTCATTATTAATGCAGAGAGGAGGTCGAACTTATATTTCAAAACACTGTAAAATTCAACTCTTACCCACAAAAAATTCCTACAATACTCATCAAATATGGATGACGACGCCTAGCCAGGAGCACCTGCACTTCACTGATTCACTGAACAGATGTGGCGTGATGAGATCAGGTTAGGGGGTGTTTGAAGATGCTTCCTTACTGCCCCGATCCCCCTTATTTTCCTCTCACACACCCCGCTCCCCGCCCCTCCTTGGCCTGTCCTCTGAGCTACATGTGGCATGGTTGCCTACTGCTTCCTGTGACAAGCCAAGCTGTCCACTGACCACTTCATTTTTGATGTTGGCAGGCAAAACTCGAGGCGTGGCGGCCAATCCGCACACACACACGAACACACACTGAGTTCAAGGGAACATCATCCAAGAAGAAGAAGAGTTTCCAAATGACCAAACACAGGCTGCTTGATGAGTGTTTGCTTCGCCTCTTCTTTGTTTTCTCTGTCTTTTCTTCAGAAGTCCATCATTGTATCTCTGTTTATCTTTCATTTCCATTCTTTCTACCCCTGCTTTGTATTGATATTTGTATTTCTGTCTTTATTGGCTGTCCCGTTTTTCTTTCTCAGAGAAGTATTTTTATCTTTTTTTCTGCTGCTTCTTTCTGTCTTTTTGTTTCCCTCCTGTTTTACCGTCTTTTATTGTTTTTGTTTAGGGTTTAACTTTCTCTTTACCTTGTCTGTCCAAAGTGTCTGTCTTTCTCTTTCCTTATAATCTCTGTGCTTAAAGTGTTTGCTCTTCACAGTCTTTCCTGCTTTAGTCCATCTTTCGCTCCTTCTTTTTCGCCATTTGCTTTCTCCATATTTGAAGTGTCTGTCCCTCCTTTTCTTACTTCACACCATCAGCCTTTATAGACTTTTGTCTTCTTTGGCTATTCTTATACTGTCTTTTTCTGCTTTGTTTTCCCTTCTATTTTTTGTCATCGTCTGTCTCTTTAATGTGTTTCTTATGCGGCTTCTTCTGCAGTCACAGTCTTCCTTCACTCAGTATTTCATAAATTAAATCTTTGTCATTTCTATCTGGATTTTTAGAAATTAGATTATAGTGACTGAAGTTGTATAATCATGTATAATTAGCATTTTAAACTAAAGGATCATGAACCCAGCAGGGCAGCCCCAATCAAGCTCTCATATACTGACCCCAAACACACAATGCTTATCTGACCTAAAACAGAGACTGTACTAAAAGAAAAAAGAAAAAATGAGATTATAGAGCATGCTTTAGCATCCAGTGGGAGCTACCTACATACGCAGGATCTGGTCTACTTAAGATCAAATTGTGCATTGTGGCCCCATGAACTAAACTAAGTTTGACATCCTTGTACTAAGCAGTATCACCAGACTCCAACATGTGCTCTGTAATCTCTGTTTTCTGTATGACCCGTGTTTTAGGGCAGATGAACATAGATGTTTGGGGTCAGGATAAGAGGGCTTGATTGCTGCTATCCTGCTGGGTTCATGATCCTTGGAAGCAGGAGTAGAGAGGCTCTCAGTGTGTGTGTGTTCATAGCTATAGTGTGAGAGTATATGAGGCAGGAGGGCCTCACCCAGCCCATTAGATGTGCGCACTGGCCTGTGAGATGTTGTATCACTTTAATTAGTGGGGAGCTGTGGGCCACGGCAGCGTGAGGAGATGGGGAGAAGGTTGATCGTGTTTTAGTCATTGCCTAAAGCCACGGACCCACCTCCCCTCACCCTCACCCCCACCCCGACTCCAACCCCTGCCACCCCCTCCTCCTCCTCCTCCTCATCTAAAAAGCTTTGTCAAGCTTGACTTCCTCTCTGGACCTTTTGTCAAAGTGGCTGATGACAACATGACTGTTGTAATGTTTTGTTCTTTCAGGGTTTTTTAAATTAATTTTTTTTATTTTAAGCCCTGTGGTCAGGAAAATCACATCTTCTATTCAGATCTTTTAATTTACACCACAACATTTTTTTGTCTTTTCACATCGTTTTCTTTAATTGCGCCCACATTTCCATACTAGGCGATCTCTAAGACCGCTCATTTAGCCATTCTGCCTCTGGCCTCTGAGAAAACTGGGCAAAACTTAAACGCTGTCACACCTTCTGAATACATTGGAAAATAATGAACATTTTAGATAATTACGGCGAATCAGAGCACGCTGAATGCATCCTGGCAGTGAGCCAGCCCCCGCAGACGGTCAAAGATGGAGCCATAGAGAGCGGGAATGGGAATTCTGGGTAATTGGACTCCCATTGTAGGAGCTAATGAAGTGATGCGATTGAAAGGATGATTCTTTGCCATTGTCTTAAAAGTAATTCAACAGCTTGTAGCGTTTGACAGTTAATGTGAACAACAATAATTGTACAACATTTAAGCAAAACAACACAGTTTGCAAACACCGTGAAATCAAGCAGAAAATGAAAACAGGTGTTCATAACTTTAACGTCAAAATAACTTTTTTATCTGCCTCCTTCATTCTATTAAAAGTGAGTAAAAAGAAAATGGAAGTTATGATGAGAGTGGTTTATTTTAATGTGCGTTCTTAACTTTGGTGCTTTCTATAGTTTGAAGTCAAATATAAAGTGACTGGGGCGTGATCGTGACAGTAACCTGCTGTAATGCACGTTACAGTGATTTCCTGTCAGAGGACATGTTTAACAAACACGACATCAAACGGTGAAGATTGATGTCACAGGTGAAAATCATCGGACAATGGCTTCCTAATGGCCAGTGTCAGATCCCATGTTTCTCTCCGTTAGGGCTGGGCTGCCGCTGGCTGACGTGGGATTGGATGGGAAATGGAGGGGGGGGGGGGGGGTTGAGCAGGGTGGGCGGAGGTTATTGGTGGGTGGTGCTGAGGCTCTTTATTGCTGTCATAAAAGTTTACATGACTGCCATCTTTTACAATCCATGTTGACAGGACTTTTCAGAAAAAGCTTTTTGAAGCACAGAAAAAGAAAAAGAGAGTGGGTCGTACCATTCTCTAGCCTTAGGTGTAACATATCCTTGTAATAGGAAAAGGAAAATATAGACTTATGGAAAATTAAATGAGGCACGAATGACCATAAGCGTGAAGATAATTACACCCTTTGGAAATCGTATATTTGTGAAGATAATTTCTTGTAGAGTCTGCACGTTTGGACCCGGTGGGGTTACCGTTTCTTTTCTATGCTTGAACTCTCCTTGAACTTGGGATAAGCATCGCCGGAGTGGGACGTGGCTATCTGCCCCTGCATCTGGTTATTTTAGCTCCAATTTGGTGCCTAATGCCACAATTACCCTGATCTATGGCTCGAGTCACCCCTTTAATGGCTTGGTGTCAAAATCAGCACATCTGTAGAAGCAAGGCCCTGAGAGCAAGTCCTGACTTTGCTCTACTTTGGACACTTTCAATGTTCTTCGACAGGCCTGAGACGATAAAGATTGGGCAGCAAAATTACAATAACACAGGAAATATTTGTGTAAACAGTCTATGTGTCATTAACTGTGCAAAGTTTTAAAAATGACTGTACTCATTTACAAAAGTATCGAACAGTTTCAGCACAGGTTGATACAAACATAAAACCCAGTACAAATAAAATCGAGTGAAATCAAGAGAACAAAGCCAATTTGAAAAGGTGGGTTTTGAGCAATGACTTAAATTGTCCCAAGGTTACAATATTTCTGATGCCAAGTGTTAGAGAGTCCCAAAGTGTTACATGACCACAAGTGACACGCTTATACGGAATCTCACTAATAATACACACGAATCCACCGTAAAGCTGCTATTTCCATGGAATGTGAGATTTCTCATTTAAAAATTTGGACAAAAGGAAAAAAAACATGAATAACACATGAATAAAACAAACAGTAGCTAAACAGCAGATCAAGCAACTTGTATCCCATCGTCTGACATCAGAGAATCTGCAACAAGTCTATCAAGCAACATTATAGCTCTCCATGATCAGCAACTATTTACAAGGACATTATATTGAAGGAAAATATATCCATATGTTGTTGTTGTTTTATTGTTTTTTCTATATTAGCATTTAACATGCTAACTGAGGCCTGGAGAGTCCAAGATGTAGCTCCTGTTTTTTTGCACTTTCTGTGAGCACAGTCTGACCTTAGGGGTGAATTTGTTGGGACGTCTGCTCCTGATAAGATTGAGGCATTGCATTAACACACACCTGACTGCTCCAGACGAGCACACTGCAAAAAACATCTTCTTTTACAGAGGTGCTCACAGGTGCAGATGATCAGTTAATCAAAGGCATTTGATTAGCAGCACGCTGGCTGCTGTTTACCCTCTTTAAATCCCATAGAAGCTTATTTTTTCACAGTACTGTGCAGAGTCCTGTGAAAACTTTTTCACCTGTGCCCAGCTCTGTAAGGTGGCAAAGCCTCTGCACAAAACATAACAGAAAACTGAATTACTCAGACACAGCATAAAAGGAGGACCTGTGGTGGAGGTGGGTTGCAAAGAGGATTGCAGCAATCTAACTAAGGCTAAAGCAGCTCAGATAGAGTACCCTTCTAAACATGAATTTGGGCCATAAGCTTATGTGGGCTGGCACAGACATCAGCTGACCTGCCAGGAGTAGTAGTCCACCATAACTAACAGTGTTAAGGTTAATAGTGTTAAGGTGTACTACAAAGAAAAGTATTCTTGTAGATTACACAGAAAATGTCACCTAAAGTATAATTTATGGTTCCGCAAATGTGTTGTTGTTTCAACAACCACAAACATGCTCCTGTGCAAACTGCAACTACAAGTCACTGGACGTGGATGGACAAAAAAGTAACAAATATTAAAAATACTGCATGAAAAGTACAAAAAATGACTGCAATGGAGACTTTTCATTGTTTTTAACCTCTCGGCTTCACGTCAGCTCTTTCTATGTAATAACTTGGCTCTCCTCCACAGCTGGCTGATGGACCAACAGCAGCACAAACAAGAGTAGTCCACAGACCAGACATATATCACATGTTTTTGACACTGCCTCCACTGACAACAAACACTCTCTGCAGTTGGACTGCCTTCGTACTACCCCCACCAAAGCATAAAACAACAATAATTGTGACATTAGGCTACATTTTTACACATTATGGCTATATGCTTTAAAATCGGACCACATTAAAAGGTTATAAACACCTTTTAAATGCAACTTTTTAAAAACTGACAACCTTCCTCCAGTTGGATATACAATGCTTAGCCCATACAGACAAGTTTACACCTGTAAGTGACTACACATCGGTCGCTGTGCTAATTCCCGTAAAGCTTAATGAACTCGCTGCTCAGCTCTAACAACATGGTGCTGTGGAGAGATACTGCAGTGTGGAGAGAGTGACTCCACTTTGGCTGCCCAGAATCCTCTCTCAGCGATGAAAAGCAGCCCCCTGAAGTCCACTCCATCACGGCATGGCTCTCTGCCCTCGCTGTGGCGTGACTGGGACAAGGATGAGTGGCGGTAAAGGACAAACTCATGGACACCAGTTGGGCTCCCAGAACCAGCACACATTATTACCCCCAACAGAAGCCGAGTGAAGGCGGGAGCCAGGAGCCTGTCCTCGGCACAGCTTCGGTGGGAGATGCAAAAACAGATGGCCACCCCCAGCAAGACATTAGCAACAGAGATTTGAAAACATCTTGAAGCCCCTGTCGCCACACAGAGACTGCGGTCAGGAGGCTAATGTGTGAATAGTAAAACATCGCAGTTAACGGTAAAATGAGCTGAGATAAGAGCAACAGCTGTCCAAAATTACAAGTAACTGCACACTACGATGTATTTACGCGGGTCTTCAGTGTAACATTCAAAAGGCTTTTGTCTGCACGGATGCGAGGACGCTGTAGTTAAAACAAGGGAGAAGCTATTGAAATGAAACAAGCCAAATAAAACAGAAATTGCCTGCATCATCTAGTATAAACTATTTATTGATATGGAGCCACATCCAAAGAAGGCACAATAAAACTGAAGTCTGCTTATTCAAAATGGATGTTCAGCAGGTGCCAAATTATGCTTCAGAAAAGCATTTTGTGTTCAAACAAAATCGTGTTTACTAAGCTTGTGCCCAGCCGTTTATGATGTGCCATTACAGCCATCACGACCTGGCTATGCTCCTTTGGATATCAGTGTAATTATATGTGTAAATGCATATTAATATTATAAAATGCCCCAAGCACTCAAATTTTCTCATCCTATTAAGTGGCCCTTATCAGTTGTAATCACTCCCATAGATGTGGCGTGGAGGAGCCCTCTTATACTCGTACTTTAGGTGATGAACAGAAAACAACCCAGATTATGAAGGAGTCCTTGTATTGGATATGAAATCTCTTCTCCAAGGTAACCTAGAAAAAGGGAGCTTTGTAGCTTTGCATCCTCCTTCCCTAACTCTAACCAAGAAGATTTTTCCCTAAACATGACCAAAGATCAAATCCAAATCAAGCTTAAATCCCAAATTTAGCCAGTGCCACCTATTCAGTCTCTCAAAGACAAAATATTGTGAGGATATTATTTCAGCAGGGCGAGACAACTGCCTTTAAGTGAGGCATCTCCTGAGCCTGTAGGTTGGAGGAGGTGTCCACCTAATGGCAATAACTTAATTTAAAGCCCTGTTTCAAATTCGGAGTATAATGACACCAAACGGATGGTGATTAATTTCATAGTTGAGAGCAAATCAACAGTTTGCTGTATTCTAAACACTCCTGGTAAAAATGCCAATTCATATTGCCAGGTTTAATAATAATAATGATATTAGACAAAAACTATAAAAACAATGAATGATAATTCAGTTAAAACTGCAACACATAACAACTATCCATCCATTATGATAACTGCTTCTCTAATTCAGGGTTGTGGGGGCAGCTGGAGTCTATCCCAGCTGTTATTATTATAGTTTAATTGGTTTCATCCACTTTTGGCTGCCCGAGTTTAAGATTTTTGGTTGGTGTTCAACAGAAAATAAAGAGTTTACAACCTCTTAAACATATTCTTTGAAGGAGCGCCATCCATATAATGCCTGGAGAAGAGATTTTCTTTTGGTATTAAAGGTGAACAGATCACCACCGGCCTGATGCAAACATCCAAACAAGTGCTGCGGCAGGAAGTGCACAAAAAAGGCAGCAGAAAAAACAGAACCCAAGGTGACACGTATCATTGTCTGCAGTCCGGCGGTTGTTCAGCAGGGGCGATATTTGTCGCAGCGGTGTCAAGAGACTTGTGAACAGAGGGTTCGGCTATTCCTGGACATATTCTCCACACCTGCGCCCCGGAGTGCGCTGGGTTGGCATTTCAAACTTTATCACCTGTCACAAGAGAGAAACCGGCTGCTCTGGAGAGCACTCCACCCCACCGCCATCCTCCACGCTCCGCCTTTTAATTCACGAGACACCACACCCGTCCTTGGAAGTTGCGCTTGGAAAGAAAAGACAAAGATTTCCCCAGTGGGAGGGCTGGAGCTGCTGGCCAGCCTCTGTCCATGTTGCCTTCCGGTTCCTAATTGATTCGAAAGACGTGACGTCATGTTGATCATGTAAAGCTAGAAGCTGCCTTTTCATATACTGTATCTATCCATTCGTATCGGTAAATAACATCCAACTTACCAGCATTATTCTCTCTACAGGCTTGTTATTGCCTCCTGAATCCTTTCATTTTTACTGCTGCAGGAACAAAATGTCCTCATAGGGATTATAACCCACAGGACTGCCGTCCTTTGCCGGTTATTAGGGTTATAAAACGATAACTGTACAATAGTCTTTGAAAAGAATGGATCCATTAACATGATCTCTCAGTGTGATTGGAGCAGGAGGAGGGCTGAGTTCTTCCTGCTATCACATGACCCACATCAGCTTACACAAACAGAAAGCTGAGGAAACGTCAGTGAAGAGGTAGTCAGCTGGGTTTAGGGTGCATATTAGCATCTTTATGTATAAAAGGCTGATGGCAAGATGGTGGGATGGAGGCATCTGCAGTAGGAGGAAGCCCCCATAACCACAGGAACGTATATTTTATAAAGAGAAAAGGAGAGATGTGTGTATGTGGTGGCAGTCTCCCGGGGACACACTGATCAAGGTGACATGTCTCTCTGGTCTCCACGGGGGGTGTCTGGGCTCCAGAAGGCCATGGGTGTCACGACAGCGAAGCCCCACACTGGATGATGTCACACCGCACAAACACACACACAGACACATGTGGACTGACAACACCACCACTGGAGATTGTGAAAGGTTAAGACTGTTCGTCTAAATATAAACTGCTGTTTTTGTTAGAAAACACAGTGTAATATCCAAACCATGCTGGAGCTGAATTAGAAATATTAAAATATTCATCATCAGCTCACTGAAAGTTTAAATCACACTGAAACTCTGATAAACCCACCACACCGACATGAAGAGTTATCTTCTCCGTTTACACCGATTCATTTTGATCTTTTATTAACTGAATAACACGTAACATAACTTATTAGCTGTGGCTAATTTTTAAAAACGCAATTTCAAACTTAATTAAAAAGTTAAAAATGAGCCACTTGACTGCAGGAGTGTGTTGTTTCGTCTTTTCCTTCCGTTTTGTTTCTTTGACTGGATTAAGTCTACATACTAATGAGACTTTCCCTTCCACATAGACAAATACCTTCTCTTTGCACAAACTTATCTTTGTTGTGCGTCCAATATTAAACAGAAATCACAAAGTGACACAAATAAGTGGATCAGTTAACAGGTTTTAAAGCTGAAACTGGACAGTAAAGAACCTTAAATAAGAATCTGGAGTTGCAGAAATGAATTTCTCTCACAACTTCAACAAATAGTGCTCAAACAATTAAATTTAGGGTGATGAACGTTTTCCTCTAAGGAATCTTGTTTCCTACAGTAAAAACTGAACTTTTAGTTTTTTAATCTAATCTAATTTACAGCTATAAGAGCTACAGTTCCACAATACAGTATTTCTTAAAAAGTAAAGCTACATTCCACATCTACTTTGTAATAACCAGAGGGAACACTGTGATCACGTAATTATTGGGCAGCTGAAGTGGGACGGTCAAAAGCTCCGCTCCTTAGGCATTAGCAGCTAAGTGCTGGTCATTATCTGTCCTATAGTCCACTACGCCCACTCATGTCTGTGTCTGCATGTGCTGTGCGATCATCAAAAGTGCACACCGGGGGAGAGTTAGGGAATGAAGCATAATGTCAGCAATAACACAAAGGACCTTGGTTTAACATTTCAGCCTGCACTGTGTCCCTGCTACAGCCCAGAGCAGAGCCAACACTGGCCTGCTGCTACTCTCTGACCCACCCATCCACAGGCTCTGCTTCACCATCTGAGGTTTGGAAATGTGTCTGCTGCACATGCATACAGTCCACGTAAACACACCACCCCCTGCAAACAAACACTTGTTAATGTGTTGCTGGTAAATTTAATTAAACAAAACTGAATTATTTCCCCAACAAATGCATATAAATATGTGAAGGAGTACATGCACTTTATACAGGGCTACATCTAAGTTTAGTCTAATAAAAGATACAGGAAAAAAGAGCTACACTGAAAATAAAATTACATTTTTAGATGATCCAGTTTCAGTGAATGAAGCATTTTAGTTTGACATTTATGCCAATAAGGGTCTCCATAGCATCCATCCATAGGCAGTATAAAGGTGACCGTAGAGCTTCAAAAGATGAACCCCATGCTGATGTGCCTTAAACGTATAGAAGTCTATGGGAAATGAGTCTTGGCTTTGACCTCTATAAACATTTTCCAGACAAGTTTATGCACTCATTACAGAATAACACATGAAGTCCACTTTGGTCATCTAAGAAAAATAAAGGTATAAAGTCAGCTGCATAGCTTGTGACTAGACGATAGCGGATGAGCGTGCAGCTTCCTGTTAGATTTACCCGTCGCTTGTTATGTCTGCTTTCAAGGTTGCAAAACAGGACTTTAAAAACGAATGGATATCTGTGCATGAATGAACACTGATGAAGTTATTTAATACTATAATTCATCATCATATAATAATAATCTAATTTGCCAAATATTTTTTGTCAAATATATAAGATCTTCAACATTGTTGAGCTGCCTCTCCACAGAGTTGGGGAAACACCAACTGCAGGTACTGGTTTTATTGGCCCTTCAGCTGGCATCAGTTACCAGAGCAGAAGGCAAATTACTACAGACAGAGGAGAAGAATGTCCTTCTGACCAATAGTGAGGCAGCTGATGATAGTGAGGCTCAACAAAACCTTGATCAGCCTGATGGAAAAGAAACACAAACAGGAAGGGCCAGTGCTAACCGGTACATATAACTGAACTCTCAAAATAAGACTAAGTGGATTGTTCACTAGTAAATCAATTGTACAAGGCGACATTTCCTCGGATGGATAAAAACGTAAACAAAGAGGCAGCTAAAGCAGGTTGTCAAATAGACTTTTGTCCTGTTACTGTGTTACACCATTACATGCTGTAGCAACAACAGAATGGGCTCTTTGCATAGAGACGGGTCTATAAAGACATGGTCAGCTTAGTTTGTTGTTTAGAGACCTGAGATGCCTGAACAGAGCCCAAACTTCTCTCCCCATCAGCTGCAACAACAAAGAAAAAGCCTTGCTAAATATCTGACTTGTTAGTTTTATCATTAAAATCATGTTTATGTAAACAAACACTTGCACAACTACAGAATAAAGAGACGAGCAGAGCGAGTAATGTTTAGGCCTTATTTTGGCCTTGTTTCAGAAACTTTGAGATTTTTAATGACCTCCATGATTTTTCTTGCCCATGTAAGCTCATACAGTACAAAGACACATATGCCACAATGCATACACACATATGGAACAGCCATCCATTCCTTATCTTCACAGTCCTCTGTCATAAAACCCCAACACACCAACAGCCACACATTTTCACCCTCTGCTTTTCCAAATTCTTACCCCTCCTCTCGTCTCTCTCTCTCTCACACACACACACACACACACACACACACACACACACACACACACACACACACACACACACACACACACACACACACACACCTCCTCAACCAAACTGCTTGAGCCACTTGCCTGCCAGGGAGGCAAGATGGCCCTCCAGCCCTCCAGCCAATCAGACAGCTTGGCTCGCACGGGAGATCACAGGACAGCTGATCCAGCCCTCTGACTTCCTTCTTCGTCTGCTCTTCTGGAAACTTTTGGACCTGCATCACCGTGACAGCGTCGCTGGTCTGCTGCAGAGACAGATAATGAAAGATGTTTGTGGCATGATTTAGGATTGTGTGATTATGTATTTCTAATGAAAATGATTGCAGGAAAACAACTAGCCATCCTCCAATGCCCTATTTCCTTCTAGATTCTGTCTTTAATCATTTCTCAAATATAATGAGTATTCAGTTAGTTGTTAAGCTTTAAATCATAGCTGAACAAATAAAGGCTGGTTTCTAATAAATGGAGAGTGATTAAAGCAAGCACACAGCCTGAAGTCTTTAAATATGCAACATCTGTGTGTTGAGTTACTTTGGTAGCAGCTTAATAGTGATCATAAAACACAGCACAGTGAGAGTGAGTGGAAAACAATTTGTGAATACAGCTACTTCTATCCAAACAGAAGCCTGAGCAGCAGTCTGATATATGTAATGAGACAGCGAGAGAGACTGAATACTGTGAATGCTGACAAAATTACAATTATACAGAATTTATCTATGCAGCAGCTAGAAACATTAAGAATTTATTATTAGTAAACTGCATAAACATTATTTTAAACAGAAGCCTGTCAGGAAATGACATGTATAAAAAACATACCAGAAAAAATGCAAGAAAACCAAAAAATCTTTGTTTTCTACACCTCTTTTTAAAATGGACTAACTAATTGACTCTGTCTACACACAGCAACCCTGCATCTTTCCTTTTGGTACAAAAATCAACTCAGAATTTCGCACATTTCGCACAGCTTACATAGTTTTCTGTTCTGGAAGAATGTTAAATGTTAAATGGACTGTTTGTGAAGGTTCTCAGTCATCCAGGTCATCGTAGTCTAAGGTAAAAGTAAAGTAGTCTAACGAGCCAAGGTGTGGGTCACAATCAGCCAAGGTTCAAAAGAGGAGTGAAAGAAGCCATCTATGTCCACTGTGAACGACCAACTTTGAACAATGGCAGTGGTTTATGACACCAACTGTCTGCCATCTATAATCCAGTTTTGAGATCCCTTCACAGACAACTTAACACTCACTCACATCCTGGACCATTTGACCTCAGTAAATCACATGATAGGGTGGGGCTAGGTTTCACAATGGGTTCACCCAAAACCTGTTTTCACACCTTGGCTCATGTGATTAGGTAGAGGATCAATAGGGAGTCCATGACCCTCTTGGGGACACTCCCATAGGGCTTAAAATCTGGGACTCTTAGAACTTAAGAAGCTTCTCAGATGAGAGGTTAAACATCTTCAAGAAGCCTAAAGAAGTCCAGACGCTTTTCTTTCTAACCTCCTTAAACGTTAAATGGACTGGTTCTTAGTATATAGAACTTTTCTACACTACCAGAGCACTCCAAGTGCTTTATACAACTTGACACTTTTTATGTGCTTTTTATCTAACATTCACACACATTGATACTTGGGGTTAGTATCTTGCTCAAGAATATTTGGCAGGCAGACTGAAACCACCAACCTTCAAATGAGTAGATGACCTCCTCTACTTCCTGAGCTACAGTCACCCAAGGTGATCAAAGTGCTGCTGAACGTCTTACTGACATCTCTCGTATATTCCAATTGGTTCTGTGAGTCTTACACATATGAATGATACATTTTTCAATGAATAGCCACGACAATGTTCACAGTGACCACAGTCGATTGTTATTTTTACCCTCTCAGCTGAAAAGAATCCCTTTGAGACTGTGGGCATTCAGCTGACGACCCTATTCACAGCCATTTACGGCACGTGAAGCAACAATGTGGTACATCTTATAAATCAGCGGTCCCCAACCTTTTTTGCACCACGGACCAGTTTAATGTCAGACAATGGACCAGCCTTTAAGGTGTCGCGGATAAATACAACAAAATAACAAAATAAAATGATACGACCAAGACAAAAACTGTGGTATTTTGTAAATTTTTGACCAGGACATGTCCTTCAACGCACATATTAAACAAATATGTAAGACTGCTTTCTTCCATTTGCGCAACATCTCTAAAATTAGAAATATCCTGTCTCAGAGTGATGCTGAAAAACTAGTTCATGCATTTATTACTTCCAGGCTGGACTACTGTAATTCACTATTATCAGGAAGTCCTAAAAACTCGCTGAGAAGCCTTCAGCTAATCCAAAATGCTGCAGCAAGAGTACTGACAGGGACTAGAAAGAGAGAGCATATTTCTCCTGTTTTGGCTTCCCTTCATTGGCTTCCTGTTAAATCCAGAATTGATTTCAAAATCCTGCTCCTCACATACAAGGTCTTAAATAATCAGGCCCCATCTTATCTTAATGACCTTGTAGTACCATATCACCCTATTAGAGCACTTCGCTCTTGCACTGCAGGCCTACTTGTTGTTCCTAGAGTATTTAAAAGTAGAATGGGAGGCAGAGCCTTCAGTTTTCAGGCCCCTCTTCTGTGGAACCAACTTCCAGTTTGGATTCGGGAGACAGACACTATCTCTACTTTCAAGATTAGGCTTAAAACTTTCCTTTTGCTAAAGCATATAGTTAGGGCTGGACCAGGTGACCCTGAATCCTCCCTTAGTTATGCTGCAATAGACGTAGGCTGCCGGGATTCCCATGATGCATTGAGTTTTTCCTTCCAGTCACCTTTCTCACTCACTATGTGCTAATAGACCTCTCTGCATCGAATCATATCTGTTATTAATCTCTGTCTCTCTTCCACAGCATGTCTTTCATCCTGTTTTCCTTCTTTCACCCCAACCGGTCGCAGCAGATGGCCGCCTCCCTGAGCCTGGTTCTGCCGGAGGTTTCTTCCTGTTAAAGGGAGTTTTTCCTTCCCACTGTCGCCAAAGTGCTTGCTCATAGGGGTCATATGATTGTTGGGTTTTTCTGTATTTATTATTGTGCTATCTACTGTACAATATAAAGCGCCTTGAGGCGACTTTTGTTGTGATTTGGCGCTATATAAATAAAATTGAATTGAATTGAATTGGAATTGAATTAAATATAATAATAAATGTGAATTCACTGTGTAACTTTATTATCAGGTTCCTCCTGAGATGTGCTACATCCTCCTCTCTGTCCCTTAATGCTCTGTGGTCGCTATGGTAACGTGTAAATATTTCTTTCAAAATAAGACACACAACTACAACACGGGAAAGACCCAAGGAAACCGAGTTAACGATAAAAACCCTGAAAACCACAAATTTCACACCCGAGCCTCAACTCTCGCGGCCCGGTACCAAACGACTCAGACTGGCCTGGGGGTTGGGGACTGCTGTTCTAGATCACCAACACTATGAGCTGTCAGTAAGTAAGCATGCTCTTAGTTTATATTCAGTGTAACATGCTTGCTGTGCTTGTCTTCCTGTCTGCAGCTGGTGGTGGAAATGCTGATCATGCTGGCATCAAGAGGCATTTGGCTAAATCAAATCAAATCAAATCAAATCAAATCACCTTTATTGTCACATCACATGTGCAGGTACACTGGTACAGTACATGCGAGTGAAATTCTTGTGTGCAAGCTTCACAAGCAACAGAGTTGTGCAAAATACAATAACGTGCAACAAGCAAAATATAAAAATGGTTAATCTAAAAAGTAATAAATATATGTACCATATATAAAGGTATATACATTACTGAATGTGTGTACTAAATATGTTTTTCTACGTGTGTGTGTGTGTGTGTGTGTGTGTGTGTGAGTGTGTATATACATGTTTTACAAATGAAATAGAGTAAACAATAAAATAAGATATATAAAATATAAAATATACAGAGGTAGGTATGTGCAAAACAGTGGCATTAATGTACAGTATGGAGTGCATAATGTTGAAGTTCCAGTAGTGAGGGTGAGGTGTCTATGACGTGTTCAGCAGTCTGATGGCCTGGTGGAAAAAGCTGTCTCTCAGTCTGCTGGTACGGGACCGGATGCTGCAGAACCTCCTTCCTGATGGAAGTAGTCTGAAGAGTTTATGGCTGGGGTGACTGGAGTCCTTGATGATCCTCCCGCTTTCCTCAGGCACCGCTTCCTGTAGATGTCTTGGAGGAGGGAAGCTCACCTCCAATTATCCGTTCAGCACACCGCACTACTCTCTGGAGAGCTTTGCGGTTGTAAGCGGTGGTGTTGCCATACCAGGTGGTGATGCATCCAGTGAGGATGCTCTCAATGGCACAGCGATAGAAGGTCCTGAGGATGCGGGGGCTCATGCCGAATCTTTTCAGATGCAGAAAAACAAAACTGAGTTGTTCTACCTTGAAATTTGTTTTTTCTCCTTTGAAAAGGGGAGATTTAGACGGCAGGGGGCCAAATGAGAGAAGTTTAAAAAAATCTCTCTATTGCTCTGCCTGCTTCATCTACACATCACAGATTAAATGTAACATTTTTGTTGCTACACAAACATCTTTGATTTGTCAGATTTCTGTAATTGATCTTACATTACATATAACTTATTTTTTGTATTAATTAGCCTGTCAACTTTGGCAATCAGTCCATTTCTGTTTTTAGGAAACTAAAAAGGTAAACTCTTCTGTATGCACACGTATCTTCATTTGACAATAGAATTGAACTTTATTTAACATGCTGAGGACACCTGTAGCATGGTAGTAGCAAATAGCTCAGCCATTACTATAATGACAATCTTTGAATTCCAAAGAAATGTAAATCTTTTTTATATTTTGCAGTATGTTTTTTTATATAGTGCAAGTACAGAGTTAGGAGTTAGTGTTAGAGTCAGAGCTATCACCTATGATGAGGGTTAACTAAAGTCTATGACTTTTATTGCTATTTCTTGCTAACAATAATGTGTTTTATGTATTAGGAAAGAAAACTCAGCTGACCATCGTGGCCATTTTTGGGGGAGTTAAGACCAAAACCCCTCTCTGAGGGGTTGGGGGGATAGGCGTGGGGGCTGTTTTTTCACTTGAAAACAAACACTTGTATACATCCATATAGAAACAGACATCTGCATGCACAAACACAGTCCTCAGCACACTGGATGTGAAAATCACATCCCTGTTCTACTGGGAAGGGAAACTGTTGTGTGATTATGATGAACTGGTTAAACTGCAATTACGCCGGCGAGCGATGGGAGAAGAGACGACAGCAGTTTAGACGACAATTTGGGAGGCGCCTGCCGTGGCTGCTGCAGCTGGGGCCTGTTTTATGCAGTAATTGATAGACTCTGCCAGTCACTAGTGGGTTCAGAATTAAAACTCAAATTATCATCATTAGGATCTCCCCCTCTAATTGCTGCATCAAAGGCACATCAGCGTTTTTGTTTTTCATTATAAAATTACACTTGTGTTATCTAATTTCATCAGCTGCATTGACAGCGCCCACGAACGCCTTGCCAGTGATTTGAGGAGGAGGTTGTTTGTGATTCTTATCATCCTAACTCATTCAAACGTGATAGATGTTTGTCAGATGTGACCCCAAATCGCTTCCTGGTGTTGATGCAAACCATAAACACAATTCTACTTCAAATAAATGCAGTATAACCAATTTGAACATATTCTCTTTTGAATTACTTATAAACTACTTGGGTTGGTTTCCATTTAATGCCTGATAAAATCCATTCATTCACTCTCAAACATTAAATGATTTGATTCATATTTAAACACACAGACTCCTCATGCTGTTAGTACGGCTATTATTACAATGTGACAATCTTTACATGCAACTCCTTCAACAGTAGACTGCAAGCTTCCAACCAGGAATCCTGAGATCAATTTAGGAGATTTTAGGGGGAAAATAAGCAAACAATGTTTTTATTTTACAGATTTTATATATTTATTATTCCATGTTTTAGAGAAGTTCACAACAGATTAACATTCTAATGGCTCTTCTTCAAGTTTATAACAGACACTGACCATGTGAGGCTGGTATTAAGGAGTCATTAAACAAAAATACTGGCAGCTGACAGTGCCACCACTTATCCTCCTATACTTCTGAAAAAAGTGATTTTCAATAGCATTGCTGTGTTTTTAAATATACTCTAAGAAGTATGTAGTGCAGTAAAAACTAGAGATGGACCGATCTGATATTACGTATCGTATCGGTCCGATACTGACATAACTTACTGGATCTGATAGGGAAATAAAAAATGTAATCCGATCTATTAAATATCAAAAAAGCACCTCACAAAACTTGGGACATGGCGTAACTCGGCTCATAACCGTAGCACATCTGAGCGGCTGTGTGTATTTGTAGCCTCGCTAGCAATCCGGCATTTCATCTCCGAGGAAGTTATCCCAGAGAGAAGTAAAGCAAGTGTGTAAGTTCATCTCTGAATGTTTGTAAAGCGTTCCCGCGTTAAGCTTAACAACCGATATATGGAGCGACTGCCTCTCTCTCCCTCTCCTGTTGCTACTTCAATCATGCAACTGATCAATGATCAGCTGATCGGCTTTTCTGTCGCGAGTCCGTCTCTCTTGTTTGTTTTTGGCCCACTTCTCACCAGAAAGAGGAAACCAGCGGCTGAACAACAGCAGCACCTTTAACCTTGATAAGCTGTTGTTAGAATGTATTTAATATTACTTTCTACACCAGGATCCTTTTCTACGCAGCTGATGGCTGGTAACTGTGCAGGGGCGGATCTAGCAAAGTTTAGCCAGGGGGGCCGATAGGGCATGAACAGGGAAAAGGGGGCACAAAGACATACTTTTCTTTCTTATTCTCATTTAAAATGTCTAGCTTTTAATAAATAATTATCCGAATATTACACCCAAAGTTTTAATCTGATGTAGAATGTATAGAAGTCCATTACTGTATATAGTAACTGTTAAGTCTAATATACCCTAGTAAGCTATAGTACTTTTTCCTTTGGGAAGGTACCATCTGTGAATTCTGCAATTCTGTAGAAGAAAGATGTTGAATCTATTTAATTATTCTTGAAAAATAATTGATTTCTATGCATTTTTTTTTCACACTGCATCAAATTAAAGTTGATTACATCGATTAAGCATCACGAGGTGGAGGGTGGGGGGTGGTTCCCTATTTTTTTTTTTTTTTTTTTGCTGGGAGTTTTAGAACCCTATTAGTTAGGTTGCTTACTCTTTAAAATACCAGAATAGGGAGGATGGAGTAGGTTTAAGTTTATTAGATTGATCAGTGTTGCTGAACTATGAAATATTTTGGGTGCAGTGTATTTTTTGCATACAGGTATAACAGAATAACTTTAGTGTTTTGTTTTGTTTTTTTAACTTGAGTATGAACTTATACAAAAAGCAGCAAGATATTAAAAAAACAGTTTTATTGATTAAAAAATACACTATATCGGATTCATATCGGTATCGGCAGATATCCAAATTTATGATATCGGTATTGGACACAAAAAAGTGGTATCGTGCCATCTCTAGTAAAAACAAGTGGAAAGTGCAGATCTTTGTTATGTAGGTGTAGACAATGGATAATAGTTATTGATTTATAAATAATATTAATACATTTAACATTTAGTATTATACTAAAGTACATTTCTAACTAACTAGGCCGCTCATTCTCTTTCTCTTGACAATACATTCTTTAAAGCCGTAACGCATTTTAGGGTCAACTTGAAAGAAAGGCAGCTCTAAAAATATAAGAGTGGGGTTAAAGGTCAAATTTCCCAAACAACAGCAATAACATTTGAACTTTTTTCATGATAAAATAGATTTTATGAAAGTTAGGGTCCACAGTAATGTGATATTAAGAATTCCCATATATTATTCCCTATATGTTGCCTACATGTTGTCAATAAAAACAATGGTGGTAAGAAACACAGATGTAAAAATAGCTCTATATAGCATTATTATGACTTAGACCTTCAGATCAATCCATAGACCTTGAAGGACAGGTCAGAGGTCAAACATGACATGATATTTTAAATCTTTACACAGTCCCTTCTATATGTTGACAATACATACACATTGTAATAATCATGGCTTCTAAGTTATGAGGCCTTTTTGTCCATTTTCAACCAGTAAATCACTGAGTTGACCTCGAAGAGCTTGGTGGATTGTTAACATGACTCCACTCTACACTCCTACAAAGTTTTATCAGAATTCATTGAAATCAGTCAGTCACTGCTTTTAATTACACTGTTGTTGTCTGTCAGCAGTAAAATAAACACTCGAAGTTTATTAACATATCGAATTTCTAAATGTTGGCTATTAGAGTGCTGACAGTGTAACAGAAGAACAGAATCAAATTAGCTGTGCTGTGAAACTAAGTGGCACTGTCCAACTAAACACTCTTCTGCTGTCCAGAAGGTAAAACGATTACACATCACTCTGAAAACATGAAAGCTAAACAGTTTTGAAAGCCTTCTTTATCAGACAATGTTCAGAGTCTCCTTGCCCCCAGCTTAGTGAGTCTGTGTGTACTTCATAGGCACCCGTGTCGAACATACATGCTGAAGATTGCTGAGCAGGCTAATGTTTCCCTTAAACCTACGACAATTGGATGCATGTGTGATTTCTGTGGGTGTGTTTGTGTGTGTCCTTGACGCCAGCAGTGTCCCGCTGTTATCCAGCTGTAACACAGTCAAACACCGAACAATCAGCTTTTGCACGGCTGCCAAGCAGTTAGCAAGATGTCAGTTGGCCTACAGTCTGTCACACAGTGGAGCTTAAATGGTCAAAAATGGCATCTTGGTAGAAGCTACATATCAAGCAAGTTGCATATAAGAAAATGTGCTCCCAAAGTATAGATGCTTTGCTATTTCATTTGTAACTTAATTGCAGTTACAATGTATGTGCAGCTCAGGAGTTTGGGATGGGCAGGTGAGCTAGAAAAAGGTCCCGGCGACATTATGTACTGTTAACTCACCTCTGAGAGTCACATTTTGATGCAGCATCACTCCGTTACCAAAAACACCAAGAGTATTTCCCTCACTAAAACCTGGCCCAATTAGAGAATATTAATGATTGTTAAATGTGCATATGCTGGAGCTGGAAAATGGGAAGGTTAATAGACAGGCAGCATCACACGATTGCATTTATCAGTTTCTATTTATCTCTCCTTGGGAGGTGGCAGGTTTACAGTAAATACCTTCTGTCCCCCTAATTTCCTAATGATGGTGATAATGATGGAGAATGGCGCAGTCATTAGCAAGGACAGGCTCTGTGCATCACTCTGTCAGCTACGTCTCTCCCAGGCCCACAATGAGAAGTGATGGGGCCCAGCTGTTCCCCACATCCTCTCCCCAAACTGAACCCCTCTCAGAGACTGAGAGAAGAGAGGGGGAGAAAGAGGGAGGAGCAATGGAGAGGAGGTAAGAAAAGAACAGAGTGCACAAAAAAGAGAAAAGAAGAAAAAAGACACCTGAATATCTGCCAACCAACTGTTTAAAGGAATCCTCCCCAAATCATCCTCGTGTACCTACTACTAACACAAGTTTGGTCCCAAGTTTCAGATTACAAACGTTTTAGGATCTGTTGATCAGTCTGATAACAGTCTATGGCCTAACATTAAAAAGCAGATAAAAAAAAGTTTGCTGCTTTGACAAGGTGGCAGTTTATCATCTGACTGATACGTGTACGAGTAATAATTTATATTTGCAGGCTTGATGTGATTTCTTCGAATGGGAGTGGACATCTCAAGCCCACAGTCCTGGCTATGAGCACAGCACCTGCTGGCCCTTAAGGAGACAGCAGTGTAAACAGTTTTTTCTTAGTTAATGGATGAACAGAGGGTGAATTTGATACAAAGGATTATTTTAAACTGCAAATGAAGCAGAGCTACTCTGGTAGAGTCAAAGATTTGGAAACCGTCTGCAGTTATGTGTGAAAGTTCACCGCACACAACAAGTATCTCCTAGAGCTTTTTAGTAACGATGCTAATCCATTAGTATACACTTACCAGCCACCTTATTGGCTAGACCTTGTTGGTGTCGGGTTGAACCCCCCTTTCACCTTCAGAACTGCCTTAATTTCACTTGGCATAGATACAACAAGGTCCAAATATTGGTCCATGTTGACATGACAGCATCACACAGTTGTTGCAGTCAATGATCAATGATGTGAATCTGCCATTCCACTACATCCCAAAAGATTAAACTAAGGCTACGTTCACACTGCAGGTCTTAATGCTCAATTCCGATTTTTTGATCAAATTCGATTTTTTTGTCTGCTTGTTCACACTACAAATAAAATGCGACAGCAAACGTGCTCTAGTGTGAACGATCAAAGCGGCCCGCATGCGCAGAAGAAGACGTCACACACAACGCGCTCTGTTTAGACCCAGAGCAAACAGTATTGTTTGACTGATGGCCCTTAATATAAAGACTTCGGACTTTACGTTTCCCAATTTTTGCTTTAAGTTATTTTGTTATTTACATAATAATGTAGATAACCAGTGTTGGTCAAGTTACTTGAAAAAAGTAATCAGTTACTAATTACTGATTACTTCCCCCCAAAAGTAATCCCGTTACTTTACTAATTACTTATTTTCAAAAGTAACTAATTACTTAGTTACTTAGTTACTTTTTAAAAACACGATTTACAACCTGAATAGGTGATAAAGCGATAGATCTTTCAGCCCAATTCTACTTTTTCTGTATAATTCATCATACAAGATGTAATCAAATGGAAACGTCTCTTTTTAAAACTTAAAACTTTAAATCTTTTAACTTTATGCATCAAGCAAAAATTAAATTATATGCAACATTCTCTGACTGGAAGAAATTTGTTTAACATTTAAACCTATTTTCTGCACATTCCAGCACATAAAATAAAATATTTTTTTGTGTTTACACTCACTCTTTCAAATAGATGAAAGTAAAACACAGCAGAAAATAAATAAAATCAAAGACTCAGCGGTCCTGTTGCTCTATTTTCACCTGTAAAGCAGGACTGGGGTAGGCGGAGGTTTACCCTGGTGCAGGTGTGCCGCAGCGGTCAGTGGAAGAATCATGAGTTTCTCTGTGAATTTCACATTACGTCAGGCGCACTCGCTGCTTGCTTGGAAGTTTAGGGGTTTTTTTCGCTGTAAAAAGAAGTTTTCTTCCCACGCACAACGGACACTAATGTTTTTATCACTTTTTATGGAATCAAACTCAAAGTAAGGTCAGTACTTCCATGCTTTAAACGCTGCACGCTCATACTCTCTCCCGCACTTGATATATTATCCATTGTTGATCTGCACACAGCTGTTCCCACGAACATCGCACTCGCTTACGTCACTGTCATGAGACATTCTCGCAAAAAAATCACGGTTTTAGTAACGCAGTAACGCAGCGTTCCTACGTGAAAGTAACGGTAATCTAATTACCGTTTTTGCAATAGTAATCCCTTACATTACTCGTTACTTGAAAAAAGTAATCAGATTACAGTAACGCGTCTCTGTAGATAACCTAATAATGATCCTTATTGCTGTTTTAGAGGAGCGGTGCTTCAAAGGATAGTTGCAGATTTCTGTCAGAATCTGCAGATTATACAGTACAAATAAAATGTTCACGTTGTCTTCCCAACAGTTTCACTGACATCTACACTGGATGGCCAGGAAGCGTTCGCGATGTCTTCTCCGGCGCTGATAATTGGCGTCTGTCTTGTGTCAGTGACGTAAAAGACGGATTTAATGCGACATGACCGTTCAAACAGCAGTCGCTTTCTAAAACATCGGATATGTATCGGATTCAGTACCACATACGAAAGTGACCCAGATCGGATTTGAAAATATCGGATTTGTGCCGTTCACACTGTCATACATGATCGGATATGGGTCGCATAGGGTCAAAAAAATCAGATTTGATGCGCTTTCGCCTGCAGTGTGAACGTAGCCTAATAGACTGAGACTGAGATCTGGTGAGTGTGGATGCCTCTGAGTACAGTGAACTCAGTGAACTATCATCACCTCACTCATCATCCTGTAAAACAAGAGTTCTTCCTTCCCTTTTGTTCCAAATAACACTTATAAAAGGTCATTTGATAATTGGGGTTCGTTCTCTAATATTGCAGCATCTTTTACCTTACAGTATAAAGAACTCTGAGAAGAGCCTTACTGTGAAGAGCTGCAACATAAAATTGAACAGAACAAACTTGGGTGAAAATGACTATTAAAGTGGTCCCAGATGTAAAACCCTCTAGATGCTGGTGTTAGCTCAACCTCAGCTGCCTTTAAATGTAGATTTCCTTGAATCTGTTAAAATGAAAGGCTGTCTGTTATTTCAGAAATGCTTGGACATGCTGTAGATAATGGTAGGAACACACAAATGGCCCAACCATTCAGTTTAAGGACCAAACATTTGAACAAAATAAACAAGATTCACGTTGTTAAAAATGGTTTAGACATACCAAGGAAACATTTACAGCCAGAGAGACTCATAATGGACATAAATATACAGAACCGTCAGTAAATACAGCAAATATTTATCATTTTCAGATCTTAGACCTCTTCCTCTGTGCACTACTGCTATATCCCTTTCTCTACTTGGGTTTTTTATATTTTGCATCCTCCTTTTGTCTGCTGTCTTAATTAGCAGTCCACACCACATGCACTGCTATCAGCCTTGTGAAACATGTTACAATTAGAGTTGATAGTCAAATATTCCTCTTTTCCAATAGATTAATTTGAGAGCAAGGCTTATCAGACAGGCCTCGGTTGTGCTGTGCGCCAATTGCTTTCAATAAAAAGAACATTGGCACAAAGTAATCTGCAAAACACCCGTACTATTATCAGAATGAAAGTTAAACACTCAGAACCCACTCAATAAATTCACAGGAGACTGCAAAGGGACATTTTCATTTGACTTCCAACTCTTTTGAACTGTCTTTCTTTTTTCCTCTTAATCTTCTTGCAGTGTATTGAATCCTTCAGAGGTACATATTGGCAATTAGACACCAAGGAATGGCTGATTATGTACTGCATAAACCTCAAGTTGAATAAATTATATCCCCCCCCCCAAAAAAAAAATCAGTCTGTGATTTAAAAATGCTCAAAATTTCAAAGTCACCTCTGATGAATAGTGCAGGGTGATTAATTCATGATGGGAGACGCCACCTTGTCAGGCCAAACTCTTCACTGGGTAATGGCAACACATGCATAATAGAAAGGTGGTTCTCTGCCTCCCCTCGTTGTCTGAGAGACTTCAAAGGAATTAAAAATGGGGCCATCAAATTACATCTGTTGAGTTGCTTTGCTCAAACGTTGGATACGAAGCAGGAGAGTACATCACTTCGCTTGGATTGTGTCTCCAATGTAGTGAAATGCCGGAACGAATGAAGTTGACTAGTTTGGAAAAGACTGTGAAATATTTCATCTGAAATTTTTAAAAACTGGGGGGATTTGGTGTGTTTTTTTCTGTAAAAGAGCTTGAATACATATTAAGCTTCCCTGAGGCAATATCTGTCAATTCATTAAACATTTTTCCTGCATAAGTAAAGACAGTTCGGTCTTTGAAACTGAACTACAACAAAGCCTGATTTCTTTCCACCTGGCATCTCCTCTACATATTGTTGGATGGCTGTGAAAACAAGTTAAACATGAGTTTCAAAGTCATTTTTCAGGGGAAATAAGTGGAAATTGCAGCTGTAGTGAAGCAGACCCATGGCCTAATTACTCCTCCTCTGTACATCTCTCTTTTACTGAAAGAGTGAACAGTCAGTTCAGCAGCAGAGTGACCTTTTCTCTAAACCCTCCAATAACTCTCCAGCTGACAGGCCGAATGAGCAGATGATCCCGGACTCCTTCATGGTGTGTTGCGACTGCACTCGGTGCAAAATGACAAGTGAATCAAGCTTCTATTTTTACCTCCGGGTGGGGAACTTGTGTCACTCTCGACCACTGCACCCAAGAAAATCCGCCATGAAGTTTGGTTTTGGGCAATCTGACCGCTGACACCGCGGAGCTGTCACTGTGATGCCCTTCCCTTCCATCAACCAATCCCCTGCCTCGACCTCACACTACTCCTCACACCTGACTGGCACCAGGGGTAGCGTGCCAGGCCAAAAGCATGATTGACACCTCACCCGATCTTCTGTAAACACCTTGAGATCTCAGCACCTCCAGCAGGGAAGATCAGTGACTTGTGTGAAAGAGGCCTCTCCTCCTGGCCTCAGCTCAAGTCCGCTGGCACTCGCTATGATGCAGCTCGACTTGTCAGAGGGAGTAACAAGATGCTGAGTGACTTAGCACCTCTGGAAATGTCAGCCCCCGAGCTGGCGGACGCCAGGCTGAGTGGAGTGGGGAGTGCACAGACCCCAGTGCGACTGGCTCAGCTGCTGCCTGTAAGAAGCAAAGGACGGCACATACGCTCGATGAGACGAGACAAGCAGCAGAGATGAAGCCGCGCCCTTGTGATATGTTCTTGCCCCATTCCCCCATATTTCTGCCACACGTCTTACGCTTGCTTCTCTTTTTGGAGAAGTGCATCTGCTATCGTCCAGCTGCTGCTGTGCCTGAAACGGACCTTTGCTGCCCTAATGCTCAATGTGCAGTGGAAACGACAAAGTCCATCCGCGATGATGATGATGCGGGCAAAAGCAGAAACCAGAGCACGCCTAACTGCCCCGTTATTGCTCTGGTGAATCATGCTATAGGAGACAAGGCGCCAAAGAGACACCCAACGCAGGGAGGAACTCGGTCACAGCACAGTTTGTCAGACTGCAGTTACTTACAATGCCGACAAACACATTTTTTTTCTCTCCCCGAGGAAACTTGAGGACGTATACTACAACATATTTAGTGTTGCATATTTATTGAAGTCAAGCAGAGAGTCAGTTTGCTGAAGCATTAAGGAATCACGAGGCGCAGAAAAGAAAGCTTCTACAAAAAGTGAGCGAAGAGAGGGAGTTTGGAGCGTGATGATGCTCAGTTAAATCTAATGGGCTGTTTACTCGCTGCCTGCTGAGATTCACACTGCTACATTGACTCGTGATTTATATTTTCTGATTCATAGAGGCGCATGCATCTTACTTTAATCAAGGTTCTCCCTATCATTCCCTCCTCATCCCCTCCATCTCCCTGGCTGCCATCCTTTTTCTCCCCACAATGCACATTAACAGCAAAAAATATAATCAGTTTTATGACAGACTATGTTTTTAGCACATGATGGGTGAATATAGCATTTTCAAAATGGCCCGTCCCCGTCCTCAATCTCCAAATAGATCCGCTGGGACGGAAGGCAATATCAACTGAAAGGACACAGTCTCAAGGGTGCGCGTGTCAATGAATGGCTGCAATCTGACGCCTGCTATTTTTCATGTTTGTTAACAAAATACAATTTGAGCGAGTAAGTGAGCACAGAGATAAGGACATAAGCACATTATTTGGCTGAGTTGACGAATAAAGTTAGAAGTCTGCAATGTGAGGAAAAGAGTTTCTTAGTGCAAGTGTGGTTCAGTGCTGAACATAGATAATTGATTTCTCGATAAACTAAATATATTTTACATTCATGTTGGAAAAGGCATGTCCGATTTACTTAGCTTTATGACTGTGGAGTGTCATAAACATGTAGGACTAAGTTAGTAAAGAAGATCTAGATTAGGGTATGCTGATTGGCCAAAGATGTTGGTGACTGAGTCATCGCATTATTCATTTGTTTTATTTTTTTTATTGTGTTAGTTTAATGTTGCATCACATTAGTAATTTATCATGGAAAATAATTAACTTGAAATGTGTAATTGTTGAATACATCCAGTTTGCT